>NC_079216.1:21251446-21851446 GCF_029633865.1 Lampris incognitus | reverse complement strand
GATGCTATTTGCACACACCTTTAACATGTTGTTTAACTCTATTGTATATTAGCTGTGTGTATGTCTGCTTTTTATATATATTATTTTCTATAGTATCTTTATTAAATCTTTCTACATTATCTTTATATTCTGTATATATTTTCTATTTGTTTGCTCTTGTTTTTGTATTGTATATTAACTATTTTCTATGTTTATTTATTTTTGTACTACATTATCCAAGGATGCCTAAGAACATCAGGCAAAGGGACTGCCGATGGAAGCTAGCCTATTCGCTAACTCGGGTACATTTACATTTGTTTCCAATGTTGATTGATGTACATTGTCCCTTCCCAGAATAAATGTTTAAACTAAACTAAACGAAGTGGGAGGCCATGTGACAGGGTTCAAAATGCTGAACATAATGTGTATGTGTGGTCCTGCAGAAGCTGTGAGCTCCACAAAGCTAATGCTGCATGGACCTCTGCCCTGCAAGTAGTAACAACGATAACAACATCATTAACTATAATATCCCACCCACCCGCGTGCTATTACATCCTTAAATATTCTTCATCACCATCATCATCATCATCATTATTTTATCCACTAGAAGTCTACTTGATACCCACTTCATCTTGTATGGTCTTACCCTTATTTTGTGTTAGGATCACTGTGTTTCATCTATTTTCATATTCACTTTGTGTTGTATTTTTTCTACTGAACTTGTGGACAGAAGTTTATCAGAAGCTACTTCTACTGCGCTGTACTCTTACTGCACATGTTACAAAAGAAAAGAAAAATCTTTGATCTGAAGTGTAAGTGACATGACTAGCTCAATGATCGGACAAGAACATGGACCCCGGATTACTGCATATATTGCTACAAATGTCTATGCGGATTAAGGAAGTTATTCCTGAGTGGATCGTTCTGTCTTCAGTCGGTGACTGTACAGGAGCAGACCGCCAGGAGCGATAAAGTGGGAAAGTTCCCACATGGCACATTTAGGACCCGGGGCCCATCACAGTTTACTGGTAGTTGTATTCTAGTTTTATTGTGTTTGCTGCTCTATCAATAGCTATGCATGGTATACCACCAAGACGCTTTCTAAATAACATTACCACGATGCTATGCTACTTTGTGGGGAACTGAAGCATATTTTGTGCACAGCCCCACTCCAGCTGCATCCTGCACATGTATGGTTCTGAATGCTAGCCTGTCTGTGCATGCTAATGACCCAACTGCTTGATGAGCCAATTTCTGTCAGTCGGTATGTATACACACACACACATGCAAAAGTACAGACAGACGTACCGACTGACTGATGACTCATTCAGTCACACACACACACACACACACACACACACACACACACACACACACACACACACACACACACACACACACACACACACACATACTTACCGTCATCACTCCGCTCCTCCGGTGGCTCCAGAAGACCGAGAAACTCTACATTGACGTGAACTGTCACTCCAACAATCAGACAAACCTTCAGTAGCATCAACTGGAGCTGACGGATACCTACAGCAGACACACACACACACAGGTTGAATTTGTTATTATATATATAACAAACTGTTTAAAGAAACACTCAATGGTAGGGAAAGTGCTCAACTAATAGGGAGCAAAATAATCCAGTTAGTCCAGTAAATTCTCTATGAGACAGTACAAATCTGTTTCATGCTATAGGAAATTATACAGGCTTGTACTGAAACGCACTTGTACTGTCTGTCTCATAGAGAATTTACTTAACTAACTGGATCATATATATAGTATATATATATATATACATTAACTGCCTGTCCTTCCAACTGTGCCCCAACACCACCACACTATATGATTTACATAAATTACCTTGTTATATTGTAAATGTAGGCTATTTCAACAGTGCCCTGGTCCTTTAAATGCTTTTTCAAAACAAGCCCCAGTCCCTTACCCTATTGGTTGTAATGTTTTCTACCCCACCATTGGTTGCTGTGAATCATAACTATCTACCCCATTGGTTGTTATAGTTTAAATGTTTTCTCCTCTGATGAGTTGCTGTCCAACCGAAATTAGGGAGGTGACGCTGGGCAACGTAAACTGTATGTCTTTCTTTGTTGAATCACATTAACAGCTGATGAGTGTGCAACACACAAAACAGGCCTGTACTGCTATGTATTAAAACTTTTTTTTCCCTGTTTCTGCATTGATATTCCGCTCCTCATTAGTTGAGCACTTCTATCAACACCATTGACAGTTTTGGGGGGGGAAATGCTATGTGTGTGTGTGTGTATATATATATATATATATATATATATATATATATATATATATATAGTAGCGACCGGAGGAGACAGTTGCTGGACTGATGATGGTTATGCACTGGGGAAGCACAAGGGATTATGGGACCGTTAGGATCATGTTCAGATCATTGTTTTGTTAATATTGTGTTGTTTTGATTATTGTTTGTTTGGGGGTTGACTCAGACTGGGTAGAAGACTGTTACTGACCGACTGACTGACTGACTGACTGACTGACTATATGACCATGACCAAGATTAATGTGTTCAAGAGTGACCTTGTTAGGGGAAGCCATTCTTCGGCAACAATTAAGGGGGAGCAGAATAAAGGAGCACTCCTGGGGTCATGCGGTGTATTGGACAGAGGAGCTGCCAGTCTAACTGAAACCTTGTCTCTTGCCTCTCCTTTCCAGTCAGTTCCATTCGGTTCTGGTTGTGTGTTCAAATTACACAGCACTCTTACAGTCATGTGGTGTATGGGACACGAGAATTGCAGTAAAGAGATCTCTATTGTCTCTCATACTTTGACTCCGGTTCATCACATTGGTGTCAGATGTGGGCTTTAGCGAAAGAGTGGAGAGGGAGATCCAGAGACTGAGTGGGACAACGAGCAACAAACCCTTTGGCACTTCGGAAACCTGGTGTGGCAAATTTTGGAGCCCAACAGAGATGTAAGTTTTCCAGCCCAACCTGATGGCTCCAGTGCACCATGGCTTCACCGTCCCTTGGAGGACCAGAGTACCAGCACCTAGGTGTGAATGCTTCCTGCTACCATTTATCATCCCCTAGAGGCCAGTGCCAGGGAGTGAACATTTCCCGCCTCTGTCGCTCGCCCCCTGGAGGCCAGGAGGAACAGCACCAGAGAGCAGCTTCCTGCCACTATCGATCGCCCCCTGGAGGACCAGCGCCAGAGTGCAAATGCCACCTGATGTTGGTTGGTGGCTATTATCGCTAATTCGGTCACGCCGGCTCGCCACAACAATAAATTAATTAATTAATTAATTGTGTGTGTGTGTGTGTGTGTGTGGTGTGGGTTCTGCTGAATATCTAAGTTGTATACCAAGTGCACCATGAACATTTTTAAGCAGTACACTTCCTCATAGCCAGACTAGATCATATCAGACAGATTCCAAACTCTTAACTGGTTGGATGCCTTTTCATCCCTAAATATATATCGTTTCATATGGACTGTTACATTATACGTGGTATGATAAAGTATTAAAACACACAAGGGCAGACAAATAAAACACTCACTCACTTTCATTTCTTTTTGTGTATGCAAGTACATGAAAGACAGGACAATAAATTGTTCCTGATCCTGATTAAAACGTCAATAGATACAAAGTGCAGTCAATATATGGTGAAATATATTATATATTATATCCATAGGTCCCCAGCTGGAGTATGTTTGGTTGATTTCCACCATTAGCTGTGGGCCGTGGCTGGACTGGTAGCTGAGGTACAGTCAGCAGTATTTGTCATTGACAGGGGATATTAATACATGACACAGTTGCTAAAGCTGGAGAGGAGAGGGGCCAGTGGAAATATCCCAGTAAGGAGTCATATGCACAAGAAACAAACAAAGCAAATCAGGCCGCTGGAAAAAAAACACTCGGGTTGCAGAGACACACAGCCATAAAATGCTATGTGAAACGCTATCCCTGTTGTGCCATGGTCATTTACATAGACAGGAAAAGAGGGAGATGCTTATTATGAGAGCAGCTCTGGGTTTTTGTCCTCAGTCACATTTACGCCAACAGCAGTGGCTGGGATGCATGGCAGGAGGATTTACATACATCTACACTGGTCCAGAGTAGTTTGCATGTTATCTGCTCCACAGTCACACAAAGATTCAGCACTACTTGACCTTTTTTACTCAACAGGTGTTATTGCACAAATCTGCAGGAACGACCTCCCACACATGGCTGCTACAGAGGAGAATAGGAAGAGGGAGAAGTTCAGTTTCAGTCAGTTTCCCCTTCCTGTTCTCACACCGGCCGAGGCTGAAATGTCACTCCTCATGCGCGGTGAAAATAATACCTCACTTCTTTATGTCAGAACACACTATTCTGATGTACTGCCATCCTAGGAGAGGATTTACCTTTCAGGTTTGCAAATGTCAATTCTACCATTATTGCTTTCCATGGGGCTCAAAGATGATATGGGCTGGTCATGAGCTGCTTAGCTGACCATCCACATGAACTTTATACTCATTTTACAAAAGATATCCAGTGCGAGTGTGAGAGTACACTGCATAAAAAGCAGGTAAAAAAAGGTTTAGCTTTTGTCAAACTATGCTGTTTTCTTCATTAAAATACAGCAGGGTCCATTTGAAGAAACCATTAGATGATGAATGTCCTTAATGTTCACATACTTCTTCTGTTCCTCAGAGCATGCCCTTCTCAATGTTAATGCATCCATATTTCAGATTAGTGTGGGTTTTCTTATACTTCAGTGTTCTGTCTCTGACCACCAATGCATCCTGGTAACAGGTAAGGGATAAGCCAATCGGAGGAGGTCTTCTATTCAAAATTAATGACTGATGTGAGGCGAGGAACCTTGCAGCAGCGAAGGTCATTATGTTTCCCCCTTTTTCTCCCCAATTGTACCCGTCCAATTACCCCACTCTACAGAGCCGTCCCAGTCACTGCTCCACCCCCTATGACAATCTGAGGAGGACTCCAGATCCCACGTCTCCTCCGATACATGTGGAGTCGCCAGTCGCTTCTTTTCACCTGACAGTGAGGAGTTTCGCCAGGGGGATGTAGCGCATGGGAGGAGCACGCTATTCCCCCCAGTACCCCCTCCCCCCTGAACAAGTGCCCCGACTGACCAGAGGAGGCGCTAGTGCAGCGACCAGGACACATACCCACATCCAGCTTCCCACCTGCAGACACGGCCAATTGTGTCTGTAGGGACACCCGACCAAGCCAGTGGTAACATGGGGATTCGAACCGCCGATCCTCGTGTTGGTAGGAAACGGAATAGACTGCTATGCTACCTGGACACCCAGAAAATGATAATTTAAAATTATTTTATTGGCCAACGATCTTCCAGACTTCTTTATGAATATTTAACTTGCTATCATTAGCTTACAAAAGCTTCATGCGTCACATTAATTTAAGATGGAATCAGTGATGACCGCAGAATGCTTTAACTGACCAGTCAGAATTCAGTATTCAACGTAGCCTTGTAATGATGGAGGTTAATACTCACTGATGTGGTCGATGGAGCCAGCGCAGAATTTACCATAGAACTTCTTGGCCCCGAGCCCTTTGAGGTCATGGATGGTGTAGGGCCAGAGGTGGAGCACGTTATTCCTAGAGAAGGTATCTCTCTTCTCTATCACCAGCACCTGACAGCCCAGCAGGGCCAGCTCAATGGCTGTCCGCAGACCACACGGACCCCCGCCAATTATAAGACACTGCACAAGGTTTTGAGAGAGAGAAAGAGGAGGACAAGCTAAGAAATCGGAGTGGAGATGGACAACAGGGTGGAGAGAGATATTAGACATCATTACCTTTATTACCTTTCCTGAATGATAATAGATTATTAATATTACCTTTATTAATGGAAAAGAATCGCACATGATATAAAAATTCTATAATTTTCACGAGAGCGACTGGGTCAAAGAAACACTTTAGTTGGTACAACACAAACAGTGCTCCCCCTCTCTCCCCATTTTTCTCCCCAATTTTACCCGGCTTATTACCCCACTCTTCCAAGCTGTCCCAGTCACTGCTCCACCCCCTCTGCTGTTCCAGGGAGGGTTGCAGACTACCACATGTCTCCTCCAATACATGTGGAGACACCAGCCGCTTCTTTTCACCTGACAGTGAGGAGTTTCACCAGGGGGATGTAGCGCGTGGGAGGATCATGCTACCCCCCCCCCCCCGAGCAAGGTTCCCCCGAACGACCAGAGGAGGAGCTAGTGCAGCGACCAGGACACATACCCACATCCGGCTTCCCACCCGCATACATGGCCAACTGTGTTTGTAGGGATATCCGACCAAGCCGGAGGTAACACGGGGATTCGAACCGATGATCCCCGTGTTGGTACACAATGGAATAGACTGCCACGCTACCCGGACACCCAAAGCAGTGCTTTTTAAGAGGGGGAGAGACTTTTAATATCCTTAATGTTTGGTGTCCAACATCCAAGAATATATTTCATGTCTCCTATTCATTATGACACCAGAGAAAATGTGCCTGCAGTGATGCTGAACAGTCATGTACCATCACCACAATGACGCCAAACACATCCCACTGAGAATGATATACTTATCTCACTACCATTATACCCCAACAGGACACTTGCCCCGTGTATCACGCTTCACAACTTAACATGTATCACACTTCACAACTTAACATGTACCACACTTCACAAGCATGTATTAATACATGTTACAGCAACCATGTTAATTAGAAATAAGGGAAATGCGATACTCTTACTCTCATTACTATGATATGTACTTTCCTTTATTCCCATGCCATTATGTTGCAGTTCCTGTCAGAGTTTACATTTCATTTACAGAAATAATACTGGCCCCTCCACCGAGCCGCGAATGCAGCTCGAAATTTTTAGGTTACTGTGTCAGTCCATACAGAAAGGTTTGTTTTTGTGTTTGTGTTACTGCATGTGTAACAGTACACCATGGGAATCACTATCTCTCTCACTCACTGTGTGTGTGTGTGTGTGTGTGTGTGTGTGTGTGTGTGTGTGTGTGTGTGTGTGTGTGTGTGTGTGTGTGTGTGTGTGTGTGTGTGTATGTAGGTCTGTATCATTCGATGAATGTGCTGGCACAGATTTTGTTGGTCTGCGTTGTCCAGCTGCATCCATGACCTCCATCAAGCATGAATTCTGAGGATTTCTCTCAAGAACAGAAACTGACCTGGGCTCCACTAATGAAAGAGTCACAGGAACAGGCCAATCACAGTGAAAAGAGAAAAGTCAGAAGTATAGGAGACTAGATGTTGTGTTGATGCTGTGTCCCGACAATTGTCCTGAGAACGGAGACCCACACTGTGTTGTCCAGTCTGCGCAGCTCGACCATCACACTGGTCACCCACCAGAACATAACTTCCACCACACCACTGACCCTTATTATAAAATTATATAATTATAGTTGTAAAATTAATATTTGCTTTTTTTCCCTTCTCTTTGGATTTTCCCCCCTTTTTCTCCCCAATTGTACCCGTCCAATTACCCCACTCTTCAGAGCCGTCCCAGTCACTGCTCCACCCCCTCTGACAACCTGAGGAGGACTCCAGACTACCACATGCCTCCTCCAATACATGTGGAGTCGCCCGCTGCTTCTTTTCACCTGACAGTGATGAGTTTCACCAGGGGGGCGTAGCACATGGGAGGATCACGCTATTCCCCCCAGTTCCCCTTCCCCCCCGAACACGCACCCCAGCTGACCAGAGGAGGCACTAGCACAGCGACCAAGACACATACCCACATCCGGCTTCTCCCCCGCAGACACGGCCAATTGTGTCTGTAGGGACGCCCGACCAAGCCAGAGGTAACACGAATATTTGCTTTTTTGTCTCCACAAGTGTTTTTCAATTTACGTAAGGGGCTCCAGGTCATTTCCTGATGCATTTTCGAGCAGGACAGCCAGGAAGAGGAACAACTGCAGATCTCTGAGGGAAGTTGTAGGGTAAAGAGGCCCAGTGACACGTTACATTATTGTTATGGCAAATCTGCTACATGCTTGTGTAACCCACATGATTACATGTACCCTGTGACATATGTAAGTTCCACGAGTAGCCTCTAGGAGGCACACGAGCTACAGAGTTTAAACCATACAAACAACCGTCAACAATAGAGAAGAGAAATACGGATATTTAGAAATACGGACAACTTTGACTATGGATACTTGAATTATTGATATTTGAGCTACAGGACATTTGAACTACGACAAAAAAGATCCCTCCCACGAAGCTTCCTTGGTGAGCCGCTAGCCAAAGCTAAAAAGTAAACAGCTTTCTGTGTTCCATGTAATCATAGCCATTTACGTAGGATATCTTGATTTTATCGAAAGACAGATGATCTCCTGTTGAAGGAAGAAGGAAGACTCTTTTCTCTTGTGTTTTGTACGCTGCTGGAATCCTGGTGAGATAAGAGTTTAAAATCTTGAAATCTAAAGACTGACAATTTTCCATTGGTTGCTAAGCTAAGCTAACTCAGCTAAAACGTATATCTATGATCCTTAGCAGTTCCCATATGATTCAGAGCTTTAAAACCAGTCAGGACACCCGGTCCATGGGGTTTATTTGATGTAGGAATGTTAGACATTTTAATATAATAATATGCTTGTTGTTAAAAAAAACTGTAAGCTCCAGTTGCCACTAGCCACCGAGCCAACTCGGGCTACATGGCATCCATGGAACCCATAGCAGCCAGCTAGACGTGAATTCACATTGATAGTGCCGCAGCCTGGCTGCGATGACATTGTTTTTAACTGTTCTTACAGCAATAGGCTGTTGTCATTCAGCCGCATATTAGTTATATGTAGGAAATGATTTAATTCTGAGAATTGACTCTAGATTTGGGTATTTTTATTTTGTTTGTAATTGTTTGATAGAGATTGCAATTAATAAGGAATCTGTACAATTTTGTGCAGACTGTTTTTTTTAGTACCCCGAACAACCCCCCTTGCTACACCTTTTGGAACCCTTGGATACCCCCTTTGGATTGCCCCCATCATCGCCCTGGATTTGGATTCATCATCATTGCCTCTACATTAACTTGCCCCTGTGATTGTGGTAGGATCTGGACATTGCACCTTGCACAGATTGGAAGACTGAATCATTCCCCCTTTTCTTTTCTTTATTATTTTCTTTGAGTGCACTCATACTTTATTTTGGATTATTTTCTTTAATCTGTTAGTGTAGAATATGGCTGCATAAGTAATATATTAGAAGGGTATAAAATAGAATATAGAATATAGATAGATATAGACAATAAATAGAATATTAGGAAGAACTTTTAAAAAGTATAATAGAGTAAAATATATATACATATATAACACATCTAATTTAGTATTGATATTGAAGTAACTTTACTTTGAACTGTTGAAATAAATTGGTTTTTTTATTGTAAACTATACCCACGAGTGTGTGTGTTGTCTTTGGGGTCAGTACTAGAATCTGGTCTAGAAAAAAACCTACACCAATCTCCACTGAACTTAGACATTAGACTGTAAACTGTCCCTGCGCAAGCATAGGCCCATTCCCCTGTCGTGCAGGTTACACTTGCAAAATTATATATGCTACCAAATGTTTCATAAGTCTGCTGTGCCCTAAAGTGTGGACACCCCTTCATCTTACCAACAAGAAAATCAAAACAACAGAAAGGGATGATAGGTAGTAAGACCTCAGAAAGGGGTCTGGGGGAGATCAGTAGTGAAAACTGACTCATAGGATACATTTATAATAACAAGCAATAGAATCTGAAAAGGTCACACCGTTACATGTGACTTAAAGCAAATTTGGGTTGTGTGACTGACTGTACCTTTCCGATCATTGTGTAACAAATTCAACTAAACATGTTACATATATAACCAAACAGTACAATATTAAGAACACGCATTAATAAATAAGCCCAGTCTAAGTTCCTGTGACATGTGAAACTATCCCTCAGGCTACAATGAGCTGGCAAGTTGTATTAACCACCTCTGAGTTGCAGGACACATGAGACACACACGAAGACGGAACAAAACACAAAACAGAAAGAGGATACAATAAATAGGTAAAGGAAACAAACGCCATCAGTATATGGAAATGGGAAGAGAGAGCAGTCAGCTTTATCGCATCATATCTTCAAATCGCCACTTGGTGTGCCATTTGTCTAAATCTAAAAGGGAAACCTATTCAGACACACTATTGCAATGAGCATTTTGATTAGACTCACATCAATGTTATAAAAATACATATTTTTTTAAAATGTATTTATTAATGAAATGAGATAATCAGTAGTGACATTTTGGCCAAAGCTTTTCTCGGTCTTTCTTTGCAGGCATCTAGTGTGTTTTGGCTTTCAACTTTACACAAATAGGGATGCACTGATATCACATTTTCACTGCTGATACCGATTCCAAGTTCCGAGCGCCAATCTGATCCATTACTTTTGTTGAATAGTACAGTTGTAGACCATAAATTTGACAAAATAATTGTGATAGAATCTTTTTTGTCTGCACCATTAAAGAAATACCAGTAAATGCAGTAAATCAAGCCATTTTGCTTTCATTTATGACACGTTACTCATGGCTTTTGGCGGATTTGAAAAGTCTCCAATACAGATGTTCCATTTTATCCTGTATCGACCCCATACCCAATACCTGTATATGTGTGTGTGTGTGTGTGTGTGTGTGTGTGTGTGTGTGTGTGTGTGTGTGTGTGTGTGTGTGTGTGTGTGTGTGTGTGTGTGTGTGTGTGTGTGTGTGTGTGTGTGTAAAGAGGACTCCCTTACCCGGGTACCCTGGCAGGCTTCACCATGGTTGTACACCTTATTCCCTGCTCTCTTGTCCAGTTTGGTCCACAGGGCCTTGACCTTCCAAGAACTAATGGCACTCTTCAAGGAACTGTAGAAGTTTCTGTAATCCAGAGGATCCAGGTCCATCTGCCTGCAGAGGATACTGAATGCTTGGAGGGTTCCTTTACAGGTGGACGCCTGGACAAAGTTCTCAAACAGCTGACTAGCCTGTGCCGTCGACTCATCCTCCGTCTCACCCATAGTCTCCAATATTACAGTCTTGAACTACTTTGTTCTTCTCCTTCCTTTTCCGATGTCTGGGTCCTCCCTCTCTACCTCTAGTGGTCCAATGTTAATGGTCAGTCTATGATATGGCTTGAGTTGCCATGCTCAGTTGGCTCTGAAAGAGAGAAGAGGCAAAACTTTAAGACAATGATAAAAAAAAAACAGAACTTCAAGTGATCATGCATTTGGTCATTCTGTTACACATGTGAGTCACTCTACATCAAATAACTGTCCAAGTGAAAAAAAAAAACAATCCATTGTCTCAGCTGAGTAGATGGGCAGTGGTATGTTGTCTTTCACTAAGCTGGACCAATTTAGCACGTGTGCACTATCAAATGAAGGACACGTTCCCAAATGAAAGGAATGTCTGTAGCTTGCACTGAAAATAAACTGCAGAGGACAACTTGTCACCCCACACAGCATAAGGGTCACATGTCTTACATTCTATATGTAGTCCCCAGGGAGACAAATAATGGTTTCCCTATTGGTTGCACTGCACATATTGTTTGGCCATCCATCTTGACATAACAAATAACTTTGCTGAGCTCAAAGGGACCTCAGTTAAGAGTACACAATTTATTTTTCCACTGGAAAAAGTATTTTCTCCTTCCAGCTAGCGGAATGCCAGATAGTATTATGATGATGTGTGAACATGCATAGGTTCAACTGAGAGGTCACAGGGAAAACAAGACTCACATACTGTAGTTGCAGAAACACAGAAAGAAAGAAAGTGCTAACAGATGCATTCATACAATAATAAGTTTATACATGCATTAAAAAGACATGCATAAGCAGCTGTCTGGTGAGCCATGGGGATGCAGAAACACTGCTCTTGAGACCAGCCGATTTACAGTGTTACTGAAGAAACAGCTTAATCTCTGACCTCATTGATCAGTGCACATGAGAAAGGTCTCATGAGAAAGGGATAACCAGTAACAATAGAAGACAGCTTCCCTGTTGTTTCTATCACCTACAATCCCAATCTCTGCCAGGTTTCCTTATTCCTTCTGCCATCTAACTGATTTAGCACAAGAGCAAAAACAAGCAAAGATATGAAAGATTCAAATTCATCATTCTTTCATCCTGAACATTGACTGCATAATATGAGCTACACCTCAAAGTAGACCATCAGAACATTGTCAGATTTTGTGGCCTGCTGCCATCAGTCGGAGTGGTGCCAGTTCAATGAAGGTGTGGATGCCGCCTTTGAAACAACAGACAAGGGTGATGCAGACCAGAGGCTCCAGATAATGAGAACTGTAATAATGAGCATCGTTTCGGAAAGGTTTGGGATCAAGGAACAGCGGGCCGCCAAGACTACTGTAATGCCAAACCAACAGGAAGTTAAGACTGCCCAACTTAGACAAGAGCGGAGGACACTCAAGAGCCAGTACAGGTAGGCAAGTGAGGAAAAGGAGGCAGCCTTGTCAGAACTTCGAGGCATGGTAAGGGAAAGGCTAATCCCCCTTCGATGCGCTGATTGGCACAGGAAGAGGAGCAAGGAAAAGGCCCACAAGTGCACTGCCTTAATTGCAAATAAATCTGGATTTACGAAAAAGCTGCTGGGGCAGAAATGCAATGATCACCTGTCATGCCCTAAGGAAGAGATCAACTGCCACATTAGCAACACGTACAGTGACAGCATGAGAGAGTAAGACCTTTGCCACTGCGCATCCCTTATATCCCCACCCGAACCCAGCACCCTGTTCAATATCAATGAACCCACACTGAAAGAGATCAAGGAGGTCATCAAGTCGGCCAGAACTTCTTCAGCCCTAGGCTCGAGTGATGTGCTGTACAAGGTCTTCAAAAGGTGCCCCAGGTTTCTGGAATACCTTTGGAAGATCTACAGGGTGATCTGGGGGGGGGGGGTGCCGCAGCAATGGCGATATGCAGAAGGCGTGTGGATTCCTAAGGAGGAGAACGCAAGCAACATCAAGCAATTTAGGGATGATTTCACCCCTCAGTGTGGAATGTAAGATCTTCTTCAAGACTGTTGCAAATTGCCTCAAGGGATTTCTCCAGAAGAACTCCTATATAGACACCTTGGTGCAGAAGGAAGGAGTCCCTGGTGTTCCAGGATGCTGCAAAGGCTAAGCAGCATTGCCCTTTACAGGCATAACACCAAGCTCCAGCTTCCTCTCAGCAGTCTGGCTGAGAAGTTAAAGGTCACCCAAGCCAGAGAAGTCCTGCTCTACTGAGATTTCCCTGACACCAAGGTTTCCTCTGTGGGTATTGAGGTCAGAACAGGAGGGAAGTAGCACGTGCAGGAGGCAGTTGAGCAGGCTGAGGCAAGGTTGTGGCACATTATCCTGATGGACAACGTGGCGACTGGTTGGGCTGGGCTCGGGAGCAACCTAAGACCTTGCTACAATAATTGCGAACATCTTGAAAGCTGCTGAAAAGGCTTCCCATTGGCTCTGGGTGAAGAGGAGTGATGTAAGGCAAAATGTGCTATCTGGACACAAGTCGGGGCTTGATCATCCCCGGCTGGGTCACTTGGGCGAGGGCGTCTGATGTTACGACCCAAAACACCTGATGACTCAGGGTTCATTACTGACGTGTTCAGGTTGCACCACTGGTGAGTCAAAGAACTGTGAACAATTAACAACTTAAGGTAAAATACTAGAGAACAAAGGCTCATCTGTCATGTTATTCTGAGAGACTGTCTTTGTGGGCTAATGAAATTTCGTTTGTGCTTTAGCATCCAAGTCAACTTTGTTTCTGGTAGTGCCAACAGTCACAATAAAACAGGAAATTAATTTGGATGTGTGTCCACAAACCCACTCACCGTCAGTAGAGAAGATTGAGATTTTTTTTCCCCTCTGCTTGGTATTACCAACAGAGTATTATTTTAGGGGAGAATTCGTCATACTTTAAAATCTATACGGATTAGTCCACAATCTGAGAAATGACCATTTTTGATGTCAAATGGATTTACAGGCTGAGTGTCATACAGTGCTTACTCTGCCTTTGCAGTACTTGGCCAAATCATGACCAGGATATCAGAAGATTCCATGAGTATTTCATGTATATCAAGCCTGTTGATACTGTGTTACACTGGGTGGACTGTGTTGTTGGCTGTGTTTTTTTTCTTCTTTTTTTTTTTTTGCTTTATGCTCCATTTTTGGAGGTTTTTGGTGGTGTTGTTTTTGGAGGTTTTTGGATATGTGTTTTTTTCCTTTGTGTTGCACTGCTGTGGGCTGGGGGAAACAATATTTTGTATCTTTTGTGTACGTAGTACATAAGACGAAATGACAAACAAATTGTTCCTGGTTCCTGGTGGCAAGCTTAGCATATCATAAATATGCTAAGCTTGAAATGCTTAAGATAACATATCTCTATGTTACATTTTGCAGACTATGTTACATTTTGCAGTATCAAGCCCACCCCTCTTTAAGCCCTTCAGTGTTATTCTCACTGCCACAAGCATATCCTCAAAGACCTGAGTAGGTATACCTTCTCTCACACAAACAATAAGGTACTGCATGCACATGCACACACACAAATATATATAACACACATCCGGTTTCCACTAGGCTTGAAACAGAGTCTTGATCAATGAACCACCAGAACAGCTGGATATGTGTGTATTTGTCTTCATAATAGATGACCAAGGCCCTCTGTGAACACAACGCACACCCATACATACATGTTTCCTAGGTGTGTGGAAATGCACTTTTACATTCAGCCTAAACAAGAGTGAGATCTGACTGGTCCTGCTCCAGCCAGGGGACTCATCCCCACTCCCAAGGTCAGTTTTTCCCCGTCGGCATTTGAGTGGCCCAGAGGGGGTCTCAGATCTCAGATACCTGCTACATAAGAGTTTGGCAGCAAACAGTTACCTCTCTCAATTACTACTCTCAATACACACACACACACACACACACACACACACACACACACACACACACACACACACACACACACACACACACACACACACACACACACACAGTCTTGATACAAAGTTTCCAAACCCTTGTTTGTTGTCTCCTAGGTATACGGAATAGTGTTCTAAAATGGTACTTGACCTCTCCCGGTCAAATTCCATGTAGACCATTTGATTGCTATGTATACATGTGTGGTTAATATTTTGTATATTTTGTGATGTGTTCAAGAAAGCTTTACTCTGACATGCCCCAAAAATCTTCTTTTTTTCCCCTCAGCATAAAGGCTTGAGAATATTTGTCCTAGATTATTCCTTCATTTGATCCATGTCCTTATTTTAAAAACATTTGGAACTAGGGGCTAGGGAGCTAAAATGAGCAAGGAACAAGGAGCTTAGCCTTTGGAGTCATTTGATTCTAGAGAAGATCCACATACCAGCTCAGATACTAGTGTGATACATCTGTCCTGATAACCCATGTCTCTGACCACCAATTTGACCTTAAACACTAACCCACAAAGTGGAGAGAGAAGGAACATGACTGGTGAATCCCACACATACACAATGCAATCATGCCAAGGAAAAGCCTTTATGCATGCTCAATAATCCAGGTAAGAAAATCACAGAAAGTTGAATCATTTCATCTGGATACACCGTTTATCGGGAGAAACGTTCCATTAGTGACTTCTTCAGTCTCAACTGACTGCAGATATCCCCACCCTTATAAACAATACAGGGGCATAATGACCCAAACCGACAATCAGTTTCATATGCAATTTACCATGACCATAGGCCATGTGTACTATTATTCACATAGGACTGGGGAATTGTTGCAATCACAACATTGTAAAATGGCAACAGATGTACTCTGAGATTAATTATCTTGTTTTAAAAGTTATTTACTAGTTTCTATCTTTGAATTCATGGTATATTCTTAAATGGATCATGAATATGTCTTTTATGCCTCAATTAGTCAGGGAATCTTACAATTGAGTAATTTATTGTTAAAACAAGCTACATTAGCTAGAGTAGAAATTTGTACCATTCTTTTTCACAAAAATAACTTGTTTCAAGATTCAGTGACACTGTGGCAGGATGAGGAAAAAACACAGGAGACGAAGGCGAGTTTGCTGTTTGTTCCTCAGCTCCAAAACCAAACTACAGCAGGAACAACCCTGCACCAGCAAGCCCGGGAATGTAAACCATGCCCCCAGCTCACAGTCCTGCTGGGTGAGAGGCATAGCCCCTAGTGTCCGCCACACAGCGCCCCCCCCCCGAACACCCAGAAGGGACTCCTGGAAAGAAAATTAGTGTCTCACTGGAGGCTTAAGCAGCCTGCCATAACGGCTGTGCCGTCCCTCAGCCGAAACAGTAGGTTGAAACACTGTCCAAAGTCGGCTGAGAAGCAGAACGCTGAACCCGTGAAGACGCTGCTGGGGTCCTGGAAGGAGGACGACCCCGACGGGGAACCTGGGCCGGAAACACAACTTCGCCTGCCACCCTGTGCGCCGGTTTAAGCCTATCAAGCGTGACACGCTCCCTACGCCCACCCATAACCAGCACAAAACCCTTAGGAACCGTCTCAAGAACCCGAAATGGGCCATCGTATGGGGGTTGGAGGGGCGAGCGGTGAGCATCATGCCGTACAAAAACAAAACGAGTCGACATGAGCTCCGCAGGCACGAACGACCGCAGAAAACAATGGTTAACGGGGCCTGGAACTCGAGTGCTGTCGGACAAAAAAGGATAAACGGCCGGACGGGGTCGAGGAGCGGAACTCCCAGGCAAAAATTCCCCTGGGACGCGGAGCGGCTGACCGAGCACCAGCTCAGCGGGCGAAGCGTCGAGGTCCTCCTTAGGAGCCGAACGCAACCCGAGCATAACCCAAGGTAAACGATCCACCCAGTTACCATCTGAGAGCGCAGCGCACAGCGCTGCCTTGAGCAACCGGTGAAAACGTTCACACAAGCCATTAGCCTGAGGGTGGTACACGGTAGTGCGGTGTACCTGCACGCCCAAGGATCACGCAAGTGCCGACCAGAGCTCTGACACGAACTGGGGGCCCCTGTCTGAGGTGATATCTGACGGAGCGCCGAAACGGGCAACCCAGGAGGAAAGAAAAGCGCGTGCAACATCCGAGGATGTTGTGGAGGACAGAGGGACAGCCTCTGGCCACCTGGTGGTCCGATCCACCATTGTGAGCAGGTGCGTAAAACCCTGTGAAGAAGGTAGAGGGTCCACCAGGTCCACATGCACGTGGTCGAAACGTCTGGCCGGGATCGGAAACGGTTCAAGGGGCGACTTAGTGTGCTGGTGGACCTTAGCGCGCTGGCACGCTACACATGCAGCGGCCCACCGCTTTATGTCCTTGCGGAGGCCAGGCCAAACGAACTTGGAACCGACCAACTTCACTGACGCCCGAACTCCAGGGTGTGAGAGGGAGTGAATCGAATCGAAAACTCGACGGCGCCAGGCCACTGGAACAACGGGGCGGGGACGGTCGGTGGAGACATCGCAGAGGAGGGCAGGACTGCCTTCCTGCATCACAGCGTCCTCCAGCTTGAGGCCGGTACGCGTTGACCTAAGGGCAAGGACGTCCGGGTCGCTGGGCTGGTCGGCAGCCATAGCGGAGAAATCCACACCGAGGTGCACAGGACACACAAGCACACGCGACAGACAATCAGCAACAGGGTTGGACTTCCTGGCCACATGCTGAATGTCCGTTGTGAACTCGGAGATTGCCGCTAGGTGGCGCCGCTGACGAGCAGACCACGGCTCAGTCACCTTGGACATGGCAAAAGTCAGCGGTTTATGATCCACATAAGCCGTGAATGGGCGACCCTCCAGCAGGAAGCGGAAATGCCGGGTTGCAAGGTGCAGTGCCAGCAACTCCCGGTCAAAAATGCTGTACTTGCGCTCACTATCTCGCAGTTTGCAGCTAAAAAATGCGAGTGGCTGCCACACATTCGCCACACGCTGTTCAACCGCAGCCCCCACGGCTATGTCAGACGCATCGGTTGTTAAAGCTATGGACGCCGTGGGTGTGGGATGGGCGAGGAGGGCAGCATTAGCCAGGGTGCACTTAGCTCCGTCAAAGGCCTGGACCCGTTCGGGAGTCCAGTTGACAGGGTCGTTAGCCTTCTTAAGCTGCAGGGCTTTGTAAAGTGGCTGAAGGAGGTGGGCAGCGTGAGGGAGGAAACGGTTATAGAAATTCACCATGCCCAAGAATTCCTGCAATGCCTTAACAGAGACCGGGCGGGGAAATTCCGCCACCGCTTGCACCTTAGAAGGCAACGGGACCGCGCCTTGCGGCGAAATGCAGTGACCCAAGAAGTCAATCACCGGCAGTCCAAACTGACACTTGGCCGGGTTGACTATCAGGCCGTGTTCGTCCAAACGACGGAAACCCTGTTTCAGGTGCGCCAGGTGCTCTTCAGCTGAGGGACTGGCCACTAATATGTCGTCGAGATAAACGAACACGAAATCAAGGTCACGCAACACCGAGTCCATCAGCCTCTGAAAGGTTTGCGCAGCCCCCTTCAAGCCAAAAGGCATGCGCATGAACTCAAAAAGCCCAAATGGGGTGATCACTGCTGTCTTGGGCACGTCCTCTGCGCGCACGGGAACCTGATGATAGCCGCGCACCAGGTCCACCTTAGAGAAAATAGTGGTACCCGCCAGGCGTATGGAAAAGTCCTGTATGTGTGGGATGGGATAGCGGTCATTGGCGGTGACGTTGTTCAGGCGGCGAAAGTCGCCGCAAGGCCGCCACGACTCATCCGCCTTGGGCACCATGTGAAGCGGCGAGGCCCACGGGCTGTTGGAACGCCTCACTATACCCAGACGCTCCATGATGGCGATCTCCTCCTTGGCTGTAGCCAGTTTTACCGCGTCGAGGCGCCGCGCGCACGCAAAAACTGGCGGTCCCAGAGTGGGAATGAAATGTTCTATCCCGTGTTTAGTAACCGCTGTGGAAAAGGCAGGTGTAGTCACTGATGGAAAATCCGCCAGCAAATGCTAAAAAACATCCCCTGATGCTAAAAAGTTAGCGTGTGTTAACGGCCCGGCTCCCCCTGTCTGGCACGGAACAGTGGCGAAAGACACAGCATCAATTAAACGGCGGTTTGCAACATCAATCAGCAGACCATTAGCACACAGAAAATCCGCGCCGACAATAGGAACAGTAATGGCGGCCACTACAAAGTTCCACTCATAATGGCGCCCGTGGAAACAAACAGTCACCAACTTTGTGCCACACGTCGCAATGGACGAACCGTTAGCTGCACTTAACCGTGGGCCGCCGCCTTCGGTCGACCTGTCTGTCTTAGCAGGAGGGAGTAGGCTCTTTTGCGAGCCTGAGTCCACCAGAAACCGTCTTCCTGACATCGTGTCCTTAATGAAGAGCAGCTCACTACGTCCACCAGCGCCCACAGCTGCTACTGAGCGCTGGCCCGGGAGTTTCCCGGCGCCTCAAATGTGCACGGAGGGACGCAGCGCCTCGCCTTGCCGCCGAACCGCTGGTGGAAGAAACAGAGGCCTCTCCCGCGCCGTCTCCGGACAGCCACCACTGCCGGGTCCGCGTCCTCCGACGCTGGCTGCAGAGGCTCAGATGCCACACTCCGCACAGAGAACCGTCTGGTAGCCAGCAGCACCCGATCGGCCTCTCAGCCAAACCTCGGCAGTCACCAGCGGCCAGACACGGGGAGTTAGCCAAAGCCGCGCGCACAGGAGACGGAAGCTGGCGCAGGAAAACGTGCGGGAAAAGGAATCCACCTTCGTCCGAGCCTAGCAGCGACAGCATATTGTCTATGAGCTCCACAGCCGTCCCGTCGCCCAAACCGGATAGGGAAAGGATTCTATCTGCCCTCTCTGCGGCAGATAGGCTGTACCTCCGGAGCAGAAGATGTTGAGGGCGACGTATTTATCGTGTTGCGGAGGGGCGCGCAACAGCTGCATGGCCCGGTGTGTGGACTGCTGGTCCAGCACAGCGATGACCAAATAATATCTGGAGTCGTCCGCGGAGATTCCACGCAGGTGGAACAGCGCCTCGACATGCTGGAACCACGAAGCCGGGTCGCTCTGCCAGAACTCTGGGAGTTTCACAGCCGCGGCGAGAACGGCCGCGGCCAATGTGGCAGGATGAGGAAAAAACACAGGAGACGAAGGCGAGTTTGCAGTTTATTCCTCAGCTCCAAAACCAAACTACAGCAGGAACAACCCTGCACCAGCGAGCCCGGGAACATAAACCATGCCCCCAGCTCACAGTCCTGCTGGGTGAGAGGCATAGCCCCTAGTGTCCGCCACAACACAAACTAAAGTTCAATTGCTTGATTTAAGAATGACGCAAGGCTCTTTTTTTGACATTGCATGGGGGTAAGAGTAGACTGTAGGTTGCCCACAGTCTAATGCAGGCCTTTTAATAGCCTGGGTTTTTTCCCCCCGGCAGTTTTCACAAAGACCGTTCAAAACAGATTTGTCAATAAATGTTGACAGAAATTTTACTTGTCCTGGTTGTGATTTCAGTAAAATCAAGTTTCCTGTTCTAAGATGTATGCTCTGGGATTAAGGACTAGTTTTAAGTTTGGGCCTACATATTTGAAGTTGAGCCAACTTGTTTCAAGTAACGGAATAATCATACTCCATTAGTATTAAGTAGTTTCCACTTAAATTAGTGATTTGATTTCTTGTTCCTTTTTCAGTGTGCTAAAATTAAGAATAAAAAAAATTGAGTTAAGAATTATTTGCTAATATTCAGTGTATTTCACTTATTACTGTGCTGCAGCAAGTCTGGTCTTAAGTAATTTGATCTAAAAACCAGCATTTTCTTCTTATTTCAAGCCTTTGAACACTCATCCAAGCCTACTTATTTCTAGACTGGAACCAACTTATTTTAAGATTTCTTGTCAAGTTAAATTATCTTGCTGCACGGACAGATAATTTCCCTAGTATTAAGTACTTTCTCCCTCAAATTCAGTGTTTATTTCTTGTATTTAAGCTCACGTTTTTTGCAGTGTGGGAAAAGAGGACTCTGATGTCCTATCTGTGGTGTCCAACTTGTACATGGAGGAAGTGGAAAAGAGGGCTCTGATGTCCTATCCAGGGGCACCACCTAGCCATTGGTTCAGATTTGTGAATGACACCTGAGTTAAAATTAAATCTTAGGCTGTACCACATTTCACCGACCACATTAACTCTGTGGACAACTACATCAAGTTCACCAGGGAGGATGTGAAAAATGACAGGTTAGTTTTCTTAGACTGTGAATTTGCAGTTGGTGATGGGGGACATTTGATTGTTGATGTTTACAGTAAACCAACACATACTGATCAGTACTTAAGGTTTGACTCTCATCATCCACTGGAGCACAAACGAGGCGTCATCAGGACGCTGTACCACCAAGCTGACAACGTCCCCACCGACACAGCAGCCTGGGAAGGGGAGAAATCCCACATCAAACACACCCTGGTTAAGTGTAGTTATCCTAACTGGGCGTTTGTCAAAGCCAGCAAGATGCCCAAACAGTGCACCAGCCAATTGAAGAGAGGAGAAGGACAACGGCTGTCTAAGCATAAACCAGTAGTCATTCCGTATGTGGCGGGAGTGTCGGAACAGTTGAGACGTGTATTTTCCAAACATCAGTACCTTTACATGATAGAAAAAGTCGATTTATTGTGTTAGTCCTGCTAAAACTAGGCTTTTAAAATACATGTAAATGTTTTAGTCCGACTGAAATCGTACTAAATCGAATTTCTCAAAGTCGGACTAACACACCTAGATAATGCAGTTGGGGATCAATTTACTCTGGCATGTATACGCTTCAATCAGCCCAGAACTGGCCTAGGTGTTCTGCACATGATCCTTAGTTCCCGCGGCTGTCTTTCACACAGAAGTCGAACAGCGTAGTATCAACAGTATCAACATGGCGAGTGCTAGAGCGAGAACCCCGCATCTCTGGACAGACGAGGAGACAAACGTTATGTTGTGTCAGCTAAAGGAGTTGAATATCCTAAAGTAAGTGGATGGAAGGAGAACATGGAATGGCAAACTATTTAAGAAAGTAACGGTCAACCGGAAGAAGGTCCAATAGCCACCAGCTGAAAAGGGGCATATCGCCACCTACCGTACTGGGGTCAGACATACTTCCGTCAATAAATTGATTATCCCTCAGTTCTTGTATACTGGGACAACGACAGTAGTCCAATTACATGGCCTAATCGAGCTATAACCGTAGCTCGATTTAACTGTGCATGTAAACGCATTGTGTGTCTCAGTTGCTTTCAAATCCCAAAACACACTGCACCAGAAGATGGGCCACCCCAAGGATCGGGTCCCCTGACACACAGAGCAATATAGTGTACACTATTAAGTGCCAGGAGGATTGCCATGACTTGTACATCGGGGAAACCAAACAGACGCTGGCAAAGGAGATGGCACAACACCGAAGAGCTAACACGTCAGGCCAGGACTCTACAGTCTACACCCATCTACAGGCCAGTGGCCACTCTTTCAGGGATGAGGATATGCACATCCTTGATAGGGAGGAACGCTGGTTTGAATGGGGAGAGAGGCTTCTATTCTTCCTATGTGAAGAGGGAACGACCATCCCTAAACCAAGGGGAGCCCAGACACACCAAACCGTCTAGCATTGCCTCACGTTGCCTGCCATCTGGGCCAAAAAGTAGCACTTGAACACACCTTAAACACTACTAAATGGCCCTGATTCGCTAGTTTATAGCACTGATTCGCTAAGCTGAACAGCCAATCAGAGTGATCTCTCTCACTGACGGGCTCTGCCGAATTGGCCAAAAAGCTGCCGTCAAGGGTCCGACTAGTTTGCGGACATACCGCAAAAACTAGGGTCACAGACGCTCACCGATGGCCCAACATTGGCAGATAGCCGACCTTGTATGTCAGGTCCGTTAGAGTACATCTGTCACCATCTTATAATGCTGTGATTACAACTTTTCCGCGTTTTCAAAGTGGTGTATCCTGAGGCGTTCATGCAAACAGCCGCCATTGACTAACTCCAGGGGATGCACCAGTATCTCACAGTGACATCCTCTTATAAACGCTACTTAACCACACCTCTAATAATTTCTCAATGAAAACCAGTCCAAGTATGTAAGAAAAGGAAGAGGGTAAAAAGCAAATATAACCCCTATCACTTCTAACACTCTGTCACACCAGCCACCTGCATGTCATCCCTCACCGAACACTATGACGGTGTGACTCCGGTTAGAGAATCACGGAGGCGGAGCTTCAGTTTGAGGATATTTATTCGAAGAAGAATGTGGTTGTCTGCAGGGAAATACAATACAACATCTATATTAATGAACAATAATAACACATGAGCGATCGTAATCTATATGCACACACATAAATATAACACAACACTTGTGTCGGCGTAAGGCAAGACGGCGGACGGAATATAGCTAACACTCTACTAAGCTAACCAGCAGGGCATAGCTAACAGTGTCTCACTAGCAGAGAGAAACAACAGCGACAGTAAACGGATTTACATAAACATGTTTCCAAAGTACGTTGCAGTGAATGAAACAGGCACAAATGAAGACATATAATTAATCTACTTACATCTGTCATTGACACACAATTTCCTCGAAATGGGAAAGGCAAACTGTCCCTCACAAACGGACTGAGAAAACTGGTTAAAACCAGTTGGAAACCCCCGGTCACAACCAGAAAGTCGCAACAGCTCTTAAAGGGCCAGTAACCTTACCACTAAACTCAAGTGAGTGTACAATATTAGCAATACTAGCGGGAGCCAAATTAAACTCCTCTTAACAAGGGCTTTCCTAAACAGCCGCCCCCAAAAGTCTACTTAGACCTTTTGAACGAAACAGGAAAGGCCCTCAGGGGTGCTCTGTATCCAGCAGACTCGGGAGCTGCACCAACCGGGACACAGGGCGCAGGTGAGTTATGTCCTTCAACTGCACTGCCGTGGTGCGGACGCGCCCGTCAGCTCCAGGGTACATCTGCGTAACCCTCCCAATAGGCCAGAGTGCGCCAGGAAGCTGCGGGTCAACGATGAGGGCCACCTGGCCAACTGACAGTTCCTTGCCATTCTTCCTCCACTTCTGCCTCTCTTGCAGACTCGGTAAGTAGTCAGCTGCTTCGCAAAGCTGATCTATGGTCTGGGCGTCAGCCGCCCCGTGAAGGGACCTGACTGTTGCTTGGACAAGCTCTTCCCATGAAGAGAAGTCTTCGACGGCAGGGAGCTGAAGACCGGGAGAGATGGTTACATTACAGATTATGGCGGACTTCTTCAGTTTGCTGTCGTTAAACTCAGTATGAGCAGAGAGCATAGTAAGCCACTGATCTTCAGGTAAGTAGAGGAACTCTGGGCCTTGGAGCCATCGATGTGGTTGGGCTAATTCCTCCAGGGTTAGACCCCAAGTGATGTCATCTGCTGGGTTTGTGACAGAGTTCACATATCTCCAGCTATCAGGCTCAGTCAGGTTCTGGATTTCCGCGACTTGTGTGCCCACAAAGACTTTGTATCTATAGGACTCTGACTTGACCCAGTGAAAAACTGCGGTGGAGTCTGACCACAAGACAGTCCACTGGATGAGCACAGTGAGTTCATCTTGGAGTACGTCGGCGAGCTGAACACCTGTGAAGGCAGCACTCAACTCAAGTCGGGGCATCGACAGCTGCTTCCTGGGAGCCACCCGAGACCTAGCAAGCATGAAGGAAACGTGGACTTGCTGTTGGTCATCCATACTCTGCATGTAGGCAACAGAGCCCTATGCGCGCTCAGATGCATCGCAGAAGATCTGGAGGTCCCTTGTTGCTGTAGCGGTATCCGCGTATGGTGGAGCGTAGACTCGGGGGAACTCCAGGTGGATGAGGTGAGGAATCTCTTGCTCCCAGGTGCGCCATCTGTCGAGCAGACTTTGAGGTCGGATCAGTTCATCCCAACCAACCTCCTCCTTCCAAAGGTCTTGTATGAGAACCTTAGCCCTCGTGGTGAATGATATGATGTACCCAAGGGTGTCGTACTGGCAGGCAAGTACTCGGTAGAGGTTCCTCATCGTGGGTGCTGAGGTCTCCACAGGGCGATGCTTATAACCCAGGGAGTCGCTGAGGCAGTTCCAGCGTAGACCCAGGGTAGGCTCCTGAGGGTCGCTACTGTTCTTGGAGAGCCACAGTTCACTGCTTTCAGAGCAGGCCTCAGGTGGGAGGTGCTCGATGACCATGGGCACGTTGCTTGCCCACTGGCATCCCTCAAACCATCTGGTCTGTAGGTGCTGGCAGAGATCGTTGACGAGGCGCTTGGCCTCTTTAGCAAATTTTGTGCTATGCAAACAGTTGTCAACATAGAAGGACTACTCAACTGTCTCTGTCAAGATGGGATTGCCCTCTGTGTGGTTTTGGATGTGTTGCTGGAGGGCATAAATGGCGCAGTAGGGACTACATGTCATCCCGAAGGGGAATACCTGCCACTCATAAATGGTGTCACCACTGACTGCCAGGGCATGTTGGTGGAACCTGATGAAGACACCAAGCAGGGTAGGCCCGAGTGCAGGTCCAGGGAGCAGAAGATCGTTTAGGGACAGGCCTTGGTACTGAAATGAAGAGTTAAAGACACTACTGTCCTTACTGTTGTGGGTCACCATATGGTGCTGAATGTACCAGGATTCTGCAGACAGGTCAGCTTCTTCGGTGGTTATCCTTGCCACATAACCAGCCTTCTCCAGTTTCTGTATCTCATTACAGCAGACCTCTGCTCGCCCAGGGTCCCTGGCAGGTCTTCTCTCTATGCTGCAGAGGCACGGCAGCACAGCTTCCTTTGGAGCATGAAGCAGAGTAGCGTTTGCTTGCCAAAGCAGGGGGGTAGCATAGCGCTGGACTCCATCGGCCTCGATCCTGATGGTGGATTCTTGGAGCATGGCCATGGCTTGCTGGTCCTGCTTGGAGCGGGTGGCTTCCTTCTTGCTGGCGTAAGGAAGAGTATCTACTTGCCAGAGGTGCTCAAAATTCCTGAAGAGCTCGGTGGCAGGGAAGACAGTGGAGATGTGGAGGCACTGTGAAGAAAACGTAGTCTGAGCAAGGCTCGTTGGACCCTGGAGTGACCAACCTAGTCAGGTGCAGATGCCGACAGGACCACCTCACGGGCCTGCACGTACGGGCTGTACTGGGATCAGGAGGTGCGGCATATCTGAACCAATCAGAGGCAGCTGCTGGGCGTGGTTGACTAGCGGTAAGGGCAGGCCGTGGAAGTGCTTGTAGCATTTATGTAGTGCAGCCACAGGATAGGAGTGTTCGGCCAGGCTGAGGCCTTCAGTAGTGAAGGCCTGGTGGGTCCGGTACTGCTGGAAAGACATGCACAGAGGAGAAATATCAAAGGAGACAGAGCTGCCTTGGAGCTGTTCAACATTCTGCTGGACTGTCTGTAGATGGAGAGTCTCTGGCTGTTTGGGAAGGTTCAGGCACTGCACGGCTTGAGGGAGAATGGCACGGCTTGAGGGAGAACGACACTTCGTTCGGAGCCATCGTCCAACACGGTGTAGGTCTCCAAGGCTTAGTCCCCGTTCCTCAAGATGATCTTGACAACCTTTAACATCACCTGTTGCAGATGGTTGGGCCAATCGAGATAGACCTAGATGGGTGGTGTAGTGACCATGTGGACTTTGGTTTCACCCTGCTGGATGGAGTCATGCAGAATGGTAAGGTGCTCTTTGCAGGTCTTACATGGGCACTTCAGAGTACATGCTTCAGTGGAGTGGTTCATGGCCACACTTCCAGCACTGCTTCCCCTCTTGGATCTACTTCACAACCTGGCTGATAGATAACTTCTTGAAGTCATCACAGGCATTCAAGAAGTGCTCCTTGTTGTCACAAAAGGGACCATACGGCTGGGACTTGAAGGCGGTCTTGGAGCGAGCAGGCTCTGGATTCCTAGAGACTTCCCCAGCATTGAGAAGGATGGTCGTGGTCTTCTCCTTATAATGAGTCACACGATTCTTCTTGGCTGGCTTGGGTGCATCACACTGGTAGAGTGCTGAAGCTTGGCTTGAGAGGCGTTTAGCTTATGACTTCATCTGGAGCCAGGCTGCCAGGTCAGGCAGAGTGTATGTCATGTCTGACCCTGCCCGGAGAATGCTGCGGCTCAGACAATATTCGACAAATCCATCTCTGCATGACGGAGGCATCTTCCTTAGGAGCTGGTCGACGTGGGATCCACAGCTCAACTCGTACCCGTTAGGCCCTTCAAGTGTCCCAAGCATGCCCACCAGAGACTGGATGGACAGGGTGAAGAAGTCAAAGGCGTCAGTGTCACCACACTTGAATTTAGGGGAGTTGAGGATGGCACCTAGCTCTGACTGGATGAGCTGTCGGGGCGGACCGTATTTGTCTTGCAAGGCTTGCAATGCAGCAGTATAAGGCCGAGGGTCATACATGTAAGCCTTTGCTAGGTGGAGGGCACTGGGGAGCTTCAAGTGGCTGAGAAGCACTCGTTACTTATACCGTTGAGTCAGGTGCCCGTGGCCCATCAAGTTACACATGGCCATTGTAATGCTAGTTAATGGTCAAGCCTATTTGCATATGAAACTGGTCATTGGTTTGGGTCATTATGCCACTGTATTGTTTATATGTATTGTTTATAAGGGTGGGGATACCTGCAGTCAGTTGAGACTGAAGAGGTCACTTAGATGAGTGATGAAACGTTTCTCCCAATAAACGTTGTGTCCAGTTGAACTGACTCAACTTTCTGTGATGCTAAGGGAAAGTTAACAGCCTTTCTAGGTTATATATAACTTCATCTAGCAGCATGCATTCTGAGAGGGCTGGTACAGGAAGTGGTTGACAGTATCTATATCGCCACATATGTTTTGTGTGTGTGTGTGTGTGTGTGTGTGTGTGTGTGTGTCACGTTATTTAGGGGAATTTGCTTCAGCTCCTGCCAAACTTGAAAAAGGCCTTAGCCAACAACAGGGAGTTTATGTCACAACTCGAACAGCAATCTTCTTTAGTCTTGTTGTAATTGAATTATTTCAACTTTCAAGCTTTTTGATGATTGTGTTGTTAGGCTGAAAATCTTTACAATACAAAAAGAGAAAAAATAAATAAATAATGCTGCCATTACTGCTAATTTTATTCCACAAGTACAGAAAAATAAACCTCATTTTTTACTTAATCTTTCTTTTTAAGGGTATGAACAAAATTAATCTCACTCATATTCTACATCCCTTACCAAATTAAATCGATATATAACCATACACATTGCACTTAATTGCACAGAACATGGCTAACCTCAAGCCAACTGAATTACACGTGAGATAAACTACACAGCAAGGCAATATGAGTGATTAGCTAACCGTTTTAACATTAGCCTAATACCAGAATGCTAACTAGCAATGAATTATAAACGCTAACCACCAATGAATTCTAATGACAAAAAAGGATTAATTAGCCCACCAGTGGCATCCCTGTAGACGGCCAGCAAGATGAAGCTCTCCCCACTCCAATTTTGGTTTAACTGTGACTAGTTGGCTCTCAGATAGCACGCATCTGCAGCTCATGCCACACTCTCCGTCTCTTCCGTCGTGAGCTCCCCTTATCTTTCTTCTTCTTCGTGATTTTTTTCTTCTTCTTCGTGGCCTATGCATGACAACCACCAAACTCAACTTCCTTCCCTGTCAAAATAAAAGCCGCCGTTCATTTAGGATCCGGCAGCACACCTCCCACTTGAGCTCCTGGTTACTGAACCCAAGGAGCTCACATCACTATTTCCCTGAGACTGCCGAGTCTACTCTTTGTTGCTCCTCAACTGGAAGCAGGACAACCGGACGCCTGACAGCTCTGTGAAGAATTGTGGCAGGAATCTTGCTGATGGGCTTCTTCCCACTTCTTGCACTCCTACTCATGGCTCTCTCATGAGCCGGTTTCTTAATCATAACTCGGTAGCTGGGAAATGTCCGGACATTGGCGTCTCTCACAATGCCTTTCTTGTCAGCATTTACACTGATCACCCTCGCCAACTTCAACTGACCTCTCAAGGAATTCTGATCTGCTAGCCACATAACATCCCCTACAGCAAGATTCCTCTCTCTCGTGCGCCACTTGCTCCTGACAAACAGGTTCGGACCTGCCAACTGACACCACTTCCTCCAGAACTTGTTTACCTCTGATTGGATGGCTCTCAACCTCTTGTAGGGGTAACCATCGAATTAGAAGTCTTCTGGGTCCCCTCTCGATGATGTAAACCCTTGGTAGGTAAGCAGAAATCCCTCTGCTGACAGGTCACCAACAATATCAGCGTTCATGGCCCTGGATGCAATGCAGCTGAATACAACTCCCCAGACTTGTAGCTTTATTCGCTTCCTCACCTCATCTTTTACTTGATAGGGCCCAAACAGGTCCATGGTGGTGAACTCAACTGGAGCTGCTGGTCCTGCCCGCTCTGGTGGGAGGTCACTCATTATCGATTGACAACAATTTGCTTTCGCTTTCCTACATGTCACACATCCATCTACCACCTTTTTGTCTATTCTTCGACCTTTAACTACCCAGGCTTTTCTTCTCATCCTCAAGAGTTTTCCTGCTACTACCTCATGATTCGCACTGTGGGCTTCTCTAGCTAGAAATTTAGATAGCCATGCTTCATGTGGGAGAATGGGGATTGCAGTGTTTTCTTCGCTGAAGGACTGGATCCTGGCTCTGCAGATAAGAAGTCCAGAATCTTTGTCTTTAAACACCACTAACTTGTTGAGTGTCGTGTCAGAGAATGTCACACCTTCCTGAGCTGCTAAACAGAGGTCTCTAAAGGCATACTCATGGTCTTTGACATTAAGCACAAGCACTCTGGGTTTTTCATTTGAGGGTAGTGCCTTCCATTTTGCCTGCTTTGTGACCTGGCTCTTCAGGCCCAACCACTTGTTAGCGGCTCGCCACACCCAAGCAAGGACTCCGACCAACCTAGACAAACTGCTGAACTTCTTCACATCAAGAAGGTTTTTGACAACTGAGCCGGCACATATTATTCTCGGTAAAGGCCCATCCAACCTCATTCCTACATCAGGTTCAGATGTGTCTGAGCAGAGAACGGGTTGAGTCAGGTTAGCAACGTTTCTTATCTACGATTCTTTAACCTTGGGGTTCTCCTGAGGGATGGCCCCTGGGCCTCTCTTTACCTGAGCTCTTGTTACCATTGCTGAAAATGCCTTCCTCTGCAGCTTGTTGACGCTGTCCCTTGCGTTAGCCACAACATCTCCAGCAGACTTTACTGGCCATTTTTCCGATGGCAATCTCAAGAACTTCGGTCCACTCTGCCAAGCAGTATCATCTCGTTGAAGGGCTCCCAATACTGTGTGGCTGTCAACCATGGCATTTTGCAGGTGAACTGCCTTTGTTTTGAAGGGGACTTCACCAGTGACCTCCTCATACTTGACAGCAGCTGTTCTCACGGAACGAGCAAAGTGTGTCTTCGACTTATGTGCGATCACATTTATTTCCTCAAACAGGTCAGGGTGCTTCGCCCACAGTCTTTCCAAGATGGCTATCCCTCAAAACAAGGTCTCCCACAACTTCAACCCTTTGCGGGGTGAGTCTCGCTTCTCTGTGACTGATAAGCCACTCAATCTTCTCAGGTTTTTTTAGCTCTTCGAGCTCAATTTCTGGGAAGAACCTCTTAAGCTGTTCAGGCCTGACTAACTTGCTAATTTTGGCAATTTCATTCAGGTCGTAGCAGACAAGTTCGTGAGCTTTCTCAGTTCCCTTAGAGGTTTTGACTCGGACCCTGAGCAGATATCTTTTTTGTGGCTACTTTATTGGTCATTCCACTGACTCCATGCACAACTAGTGTAATCTTTTCACTCCTCAGATTCAACCTGTTGGCAGCTTCATGGGTGATGTAGTTGGTGTCTGAAGCCAGGTCTACCAAGGTCCCAATCTTCTGCCCTGCATTAGCAGTTATGTCTATCAGCAAAATGATAACAGGGAGCTCCCACAGCCCATTTTCTTTCAAAATTCCCAACTGGGACTTAGCAGCAGAGTTTACCTTTGCAGACTTGTTGGTGAATGCCTTCCTGCACCTTTCTGCTAACTCTGGGGAAAGTTCACTCATGAACTTCTCCTGTTCCTCTATTAGGCCCCTTTTGTTTCTGCTGTCTTTCTGAATTTCCTGCCAGTCACCTCTCTTGGCTTCTCCTCTTGGGCAGAGAAAGAAGTGATGGTCGTCAGATCATCACTTCTTTCTTCTCTCTTTCTGCAGTCCTTGTTTCTGCACAGATAATAATCTTTACAGCCGTCATCATTCTTATGGCACCCTAAGCACTCCCTGCATGCACCAATCATTTTAACTACAGTTTCCTTTTCTGACAGCTTCAAACCTTTAAATTTTTTGCAGAAGAAGATTTTGTCTTTGTGCTTCTCATCTTCACAGACAATATACCCATCTTCAGTGTCACCTTTCTTGGTGGCTTTAGTTGAGGCATATTCTTTGTTAAATTTCGTTTCTGTTTTATCTGATTTGTCTATTATTTTAAGGTGCTCCTGTCTCTCAAAGATCTCCTCCTGCCTTTTCAGGAATGTGAGAAGCATGTCAAAATGATTGTCTTGTGTGACACCATTATTGGGATCAACCATGAAGACAATCCATTCTTTCTTCACAAATTCAGGAAGCTTGCTCTCTATGGACCTTACCACCAACGGGTTTTTGATGGAACCAGTACTCCCAAGATCAGTGAAATCTGAAAGGGCTTTTTCTACTGTCTGGATTAGGTCTATCACTTTCCTTGGCTGGTTTCCTTTCATAGGTGGGATTTCCTCCTGCTCTTCAATAATTACTAAAGCGATGGTGGACTTATCACCATGCCTGTTTGCCAGCACTCTGAATATGTCCTCAGCTGTGTTGTAAGTCGACAGCCTAAGGTCTCTAGCAATCTTCTCATCCATGCTGTCAAGAAGCTGGACCTTTGTGACCTCAGCTGAACCGGTAGGCTAACCCTGCTTTTGCAGGCTATCCCAGTCCTTCTTCCAGCGATAGAAATCTCTCTTGCAGCCACTGAATTTAGGTAGCTTAGTTGGCTTAATTGTTACCGTTGTCATTATCTGTCTGTTGGTTCTGTTCTCACACCTATAGCTGCTGAAGCCTGCTCTTCCTAAGCAACCATCCGTGCTCTGGCAAACTCGGCCTTTCTTACCTCAAGCTCATTGTTGGCTACTTTCAGGCCCCTGATTCTTTTTTGAAAGTCACCTCCCTCCATTGTGGGGATCCATGGCTCCCATATTGACAGAACTTTAGATGCTTCCTTGATCAATTTTTCCAATACAGTTAGATGAACTTCATAGCCTTCACGGTTAACCCTTTCTACAACTATTTTGTAAGCATGTTCACAGACCTTTTCAGCTTCTCCAAATGCCGCTGCCAGCTCATCTAGCCCATACCTAGTCCAGAGGTTAGCTTGAACAATCTGCTTTACCTCATTCCACAAGTACAGAAAAATAAACCAAATTTTTTACTTAATCTTTCTTTTTAAGGGTATGAACCAAATTAATCTCACTCATATTCTACAGCCCTTACCAAATTAAATCGATATATAACCATACACATTGCACTTAATTGCACAGAACATGGCTAACCTCAAGCCAACTGAATTACACGTGAGATAAACTACACAGCAAGGCAATATGAGTGATTAGCTAACCGTTTTAACATTAGCCTAATACCAGAATGCTAACTAGCAATGAATTATAAACGCTAACCACCAATGAATTCTAATGACAAAAAAGGATTAATTAGCCCACCAGTGGCATCCCTGTAGACGGCCAGCAAGATGAAGCTCTCCCCACTCCAATTTTGGTTTAACTGTGACTAGTTGGCTCTCAGATGGCACGCATCTGCAGCTCATGCCACACTCTCCGTCTCTTCCGTCGTGAGCTCCCCTTATCTTTCTTCTTCTTCGTGATTTTTTTTCTTCTTCTTCGTGGCCTATGCATGACAACCACCAAACTCAACTTCCTTCCCTGTCAAAATAAAAGCCGCCGTTCATTTAGGATCCGGCAGCACACCTCCCACTTGAGCTCCTGGTTACTGAACCCAAGGAGCTCACATCACTATTTCCCTGAGACTGCCGAGTCTACTCTTTGTTGCTCCTCAACTGGAAGCAGGACAACCGGACGCCTGACAGCTCTGTGAAGAATTGTGGCAGGAATCTTGCTGATGGGCTTCTTCCCACTTCTTGCACTCCTACTCATGGCTCTCTCATGAGCCGGTTTCTTAATCATAACTCGGTAGCTGGGAAATGTCCGGACATTGGCGTCTCTCACAATGCCTTTCTTGTCAGCATTTACACTGATCACCCTCGCCAACTTCAACTGACCTCTCAAGGAATTCTGATCTGCTAGCCACATAACATCCCCTACAGCAAGATTCCTCTCTCTCGTGCGCCACTTGCTCCTGACAAACAGGTTCGGACCTGCCAACTGACACCACTTCCTCCAGAACTTGTTTACCTCTGATTGGATGGCTCTCAACCTCTTGTAGGGGTAACCATCGAATTAGAAGTCTTCTGGGTCCCCTCTCGATGATGTAAACCCTTGGTAGGTAAGCAGAAATCCCTCTGCTGACAGGTCACCAACAATATCAGCGTTCATGGCCCTGGATGCAATGCAGCTGAATACAACTCCCCAGACTTGTAGCTTTATTCGCTTCCTCACCTCATCTTTTACTTGATAGGGCCCAAACAGGTCCATGGTGGTGAACTCAACTGGAGCTGCTGGTCCTGCCCGCTCTGGTGGGAGGTCACTCATTATCGATTGACAACAATTTGCTTTCGCTTTCCTACATGTCACACATCCATCTACCACCTTTTTGTCTATTCTTCGACCTTTAACTACCCAGGCTTTTCTTCTCATCCTCAAGAGTTTTCCTGCTACTACCTCATGATTCGCACTGTGGGCTTCTCTAGCTAGAAATTTAGATAGCCATGCTTCATGTGGGAGAATGGGGATTGCAGTGTTTTCTTCGCTGAAGGACTGGATCCTGGCTCTGCAGATAAGAAGTCCAGAATCTTTGTCTTTAAACACCACTAACTTGTTGAGTGTCGTGTCAGAGAATGTCACACCTTCCTGAGCTGCTAAACAGAGGTCTCTAAAGGCATACTCATGGTCTTTGACATTAAGCACAAGCACTCTGGGTTTTTCATTTGAGGGTAGTGCCTTCCATTTTGCCTGCTTTGTGACCTGGCTCTTCAGGCCCAACCACTTGTTAGCGGCTCGCCACACCCAAGCAAGGACTCCGACCAACCTAGACAAACTGCTGAACTTCTTCACATCAAGAAGGTTTTTGACAACTGAGCCGGCACATATTATTCTCGGTAAAGGCCCATCCAACCTCATTCCTACATCAGGTTCAGATGTGTCTGAGCAGAGAACGGGTTGAGTCAGGTTAGCAACGTTTCTTATCTACGATTCTTTAACCTTGGGGTTCTCCTGAGGGATGGCCCCTGGGCCTCTCTTTACCTGAGCTCTTGTTACCATTGCTGAAAATGCCTTCCTCTGCAGCTTGTTGACGCTGTCCCTTGCGTTAGCCACAACATCTCCAGCAGACTTTACTGGCCATTTTTCCGATGGCAATCTCAAGAACTTCGGTCCACTCTGCCAAGCAGTATCATCTCGTTGAAGGGCTCCCAATACTGTGTGGCTGTCAACCATGGCATTTTGCAGGTGAACTGCCTTTGTTTTGAAGGGGACTTCACCAGTGACCTCCTCATACTTGACAGCAGCTGTTCTCACGGAACGAGCAAAGTGTGTCTTCGACTTATGTGCGATCACATTTATTTCCTCAAACAGGTCAGGGTGCTTCGCCCACAGTCTTTCCAAGATGGCTATCCCTCAAAACAAGGTCTCCCACAACTTCAACCCTTTGCGGGGTGAGTCTCGCTTCTCTGTGACTGATAAGCCACTCAATCTTCTCAGGTTTTTTTAGCTCTTCGAGCTCAATTTCTGGGAAGAACCTCTTAAGCTGTTCAGGCCTGACTAACTTGCTAATTTTGGCAATTTCATTCAGGTCGTAGCAGACAAGTTCGTGAGCTTTCTCAGTTCCCTTAGAGGTTTTGACTCGGACCCTGAGCAGATATCTTTTTTGTGGCTACTTTATTGGTCATTCCACTGACTCCATGCACAACTAGTGTAATCTTTTCACTCCTCAGATTCAACCTGTTGGCAGCTTCATGGGTGATGTAGTTGGTGTCTGAAGCCAGGTCTACCAAGGTCCCAATCTTCTGCCCTGCATTAGCAGTTATGTCTATCAGCAAAATGATAACAGGGAGCTCCCACAGCCCATTTTCTTTCAAAATTCCCAACTGGGACTTAGCAGCAGAGTTTACCTTTGCAGACTTGTTGGTGAATGCCTTCCTGCACCTTTCTGCTAACTCTGGGGAAAGTTCACTCATGAACTTCTCCTGTTCCTCTATTAGGCCCCTTTTGTTTCTGCTGTCTTTCTGAATTTCCTGCCAGTCACCTCTCTTGGCTTCTCCTCTTGGGCAGAGAAAGAAGTGATGGTCGTCAGATCATCACTTCTTTCTTCTCTCTTTCTGCAGTCCTTGTTTCTGCACAGATAATAATCTTTACAGCCGTCATCATTCTTATGGCACCCTAAGCACTCCCTGCATGCACCAATCATTTTAACTACAGTTTCCTTTTCTGACAGCTTCAAACCTTTAAATTTTTTGCAGAAGAAGATTTTGTCTTTGTGCTTCTCATCTTCACAGACAATATACCCATCTTCAGTGTCACCTTTCTTGGTGGCTTTAGTTGAGGCATATTCTTTGTTAAATTTCGTTTCTGTTTTATCTGATTTGTCTATTATTTTAAGGTGCTCCTGTCTCTCAAAGATCTCCTCCTGCCTTTTCAGGAATGTGAGAAGCATGTCAAAATGATTGTCTTGTGTGACACCATTATTGGGATCAACCATGAAGACAATCCATTCTTTCTTCACAAATTCAGGAAGCTTGCTCTCTATGGACCTTACCACCAACGGGTTTTTGATGGAACCAGTACTCCCAAGATCAGTGAAATCTGAAAGGGCTTTTTCTACTGTCTGGATTAGGTCTATCACTTTCCTTGGCTGGTTTCCTTTCATAGGTGGGATTTCCTCCTGCTCTTCAATAATTACTAAAGCGATGGTGGACTTATCACCATGCCTGTTTGCCAGCACTCTGAATATGTCCTCAGCTGTGTTGTAAGTCGACAGCCTAAGGTCTCTAGCAATCTTCTCATCCATGCTGTCAAGAAGCTGGACCTTTGTGACCTCAGCTGAACCGGTCGGCTAACCCTGCTTTTGCAGGCTATCCCAGTCCTTCTTCCAGCGATAGAAATCTCTCTTGCAGCCACTGAATTTAGGTAGCTTAGTTGGCTTAATTGTTACCGTTGTCATTATCTGTCTGTTGGTTCTGTTCTCACACCTATAGCTGCTGAAGCCTGCTCTTCCTAAGCAACCATCCGTGCTCTGGCAAACTCGGCCTTTCTTACCTCAAGCTCATTGTTGGCTACTTTCAGGCCCCTGATTCTTTTTTGAAAGTCACCTCCCTCCATTGTGGGGATCCATGGCTCCCATATTGACAGAACTTTAGATGCTTCCTTGATCAATTTTTCCAATACAGTTAGATGAACTTCATAGCCTTCACGGTTAACCCTTTCTACAACTATTTTGTAAGCATGTTCACAGACCTTTTCAGCTTCTCCAAATGCCGCTGCCAGCTCATCTAGCCCATACCTAGTCCAGAGGTTAGCTTGAACAATCTGCTTTACCTCATTCCACAAGTACAGAAAAATAAACCAAATTTTTTACTTAATCTTTCTTTTTAAGGGTATGAACCAAATTAATCTCACTCATATTCTACAGCCCTTACCAAATTAAATCGATATATAACCATACACATTGCACTTAATTGCACAGAACATGGCTAACCTCAAGCCAACTGAATTACACGTGAGATAAACTACACAGCAAGGCAGTATGAGTGATTAGCTAACAGTTTTAACATTAGCCTAATACCAGAATGCTAACTAGCAATGAATTATAACAGTAACGCTAACCAACAATGAATTCTAATGACAAAAAAGGATTAATTAGCCCACCAGTGGCATCCCTGTAGACGGCCAGCAAGATGAAGCTCTCCCCGCTCCAATTTTGGTTTAACTGTGACTAGTTGGCTCTCAGATAGCACGCATCTGCAGCTCACGCCACACTCTCTGTCTCTCCCGTCGTGTGCTCCCCTTATCTTTCTTCTTCTTCGTGATTTTTTTTTCTTCTTCTTCGTGGCCTATGCACGACAACCGCCAAACTCAACTTCCTTCCATGTCAAAATAAAAGCCACCGTTCATTTAGGATCCGGCGGCACAGTGTGTGACTTGGCTGGCTTATTAGCCGAGTTCAGATCTGTCTGCCATTTACAGACATGCCTCAGCTGAACAGGAAACAAAACACAAACACATTCATGTTCAGGCTGTTTCAGTGTTATTAGTTTCCAAAGGCTATGAACTTGATAGTAGACCAAAATTTGAAAATATTACCATTACAAAAATTCCCAATTAAGGAGCATATAGTCTTACTGATCTGATCTATCTTCTCACTTGATATACCTGATATAGTTGACAGATAGCCACCAATATAGCTTTCATGCCGGTTATCTACAAAGCCATTGGTATTATATCGATATTATCCAGCACCAATACCTAGTATCACTGCAGTTCTTTGTACTTCATGTTCTACCAGCCGTGTAACTGTATTTCAACCTCATACATTAGGACACAGTCTCACATCGGTGCTTCTAATCAGGCTCTACATCTTACATGCATTTTGTACAGAAGAGACTCACTGTTCCCTATATATCTAAGCAACAGTATTGCCTGAAATACAGTTTAATGTTCTAATTACTACTACTACTACTACCTATTTCATAGCCATGACTCTGAATGACCTTATGGTGGAATATGCACAGTGGCCTGTCACTGCCACTCATATAAACCTGTCAACACTGAGCACTCATATACTGTACGGCTATTCTGAACACTGGGTGCATGACTTGCTAAGCTGCAGAGCCATTTCAAGAAGTTCAGTATCATTTCTGGTGATGTAATATGCAACGCAAGAACATGGTAATGGCATTCCAGGATGCATTTCTTCTAACAGTGTTCAGATCGTCTTGACCGCCTACCCTAGCAATATCGTTTAAGAAGAGAAAGATGACTATTTCATTATTATTAGATGATCCCTGGGCACTTCCTGATCTAAAGTCAGTTTGCCGACATTACTGCATTCTCTTTTTCCTCACAGATGGAATCTTTCCCTTGTTTCTCTGCCCCCTTTCATTTATAGTATTGAAAAAAATAATTTGAGGCCACTTGAGGTTAATAAATAGTCTAAATAATCATTTGAGGAGGGTCAGTGTAGAGAAAGGTTGATATTCTGCAGAGCTCAAGAGAATAGTGTAAACTCCTCACTAAATGTTGTGTTCTGTAAATTGTATAAACAAAACATCCATTGCATATTGTCTGTCTTGGGAGAGAGATCCCTCCTCTCCCTGAGATTTCTTCCTATTTTTTCTCCCTGTTAACGGTTTTTTTAGGGAGTTTTTCCTTATCCGATGTGAGGGTCTAAGGACAGGACGCTCTGTTGCTGTAAAGCCCCCTTAGGCAAATTTGTTATTTGTAATATTGAGCTATACAAATACAATTGTCTTGACTTAAATAAAACATCACTCATCATCCACAGAGCCAAACTTTTACAAAACACAAAACACATTCTGGTCTGCAGGGGAAGTGAGTATCATCATTCCTAACAGCTCGCCACATCAGCCGTGGTCAGGCAGATGGACACTGGCCAACATTCCAGAAGCCAAAGAACCTCCCCACCCTAGAAGTACAGCTATGTGAGTTTCACCTCACCCACTTCTCTGAAACTCTCTCCCTCTCATGCAAGGCCCAGATGACTTGACCAAGCAATTAACATGAGCTCCACATGAAACTTGTCCCTTTGCTGTTGGAAAACAAGTGTCAGATAAGAATCAGGATCAGGGATCAGGAAGATTTATTTGTCATTTCATTCCATGCACCTGCGCACATGAAATGAAACAAAATATAGTTTCCCCCAGCCCACAGCAGTGCAACACAAAGACAAAAACACATCCAAACTACAAAAAAAAAACTATGAAAAGGCATACATCCAATATATCCACAAAATAAATAAATAAATAAATCACTGTCCAAGACAGTAAATGCCTGGATGACTGTCAGAACTGCCGGTCTGCATGGGCTAGCAGTTAGCTTAGCCTTCAGCGTCCTGTCAGACCACCCTTGATGCTTCCTCCTCGGGCACAGCTCCGGTCAGGGCCGTGGTCCCTGGGCCCACCGGACGCAGCAGACCAGGCTCCCCTAGCCGATCCAATGCCAGCTCTCCCAGCCAGACACCTTCGACACACCTCCCTGCACTCCACACAACAACACCAAAAACACAGACAACGCTAGGCGAGGTCATCACCAGACCGCCCTCGGTGTTATGGGAACTGCCGGTCTGCATGGGCTAGCAGTTAGTTTAGCCTGCCCCACTTCTGCGTCCTGTCAGACCGTCCTCAGTGTTTCCTCCTCGGGCACAGCTCCAGGCAGGGTGGTGGTCCCTGGGCCAACAGGATGCAGCAGACCATGCTCTCCCAGCCAATCCAGCACCAGCTCTCCCAGCCATCAAATATAAACTTAGACGAGGACATGGACAAAGACACTGCATGGACAGTACCGGGTGAGGCCACCACAAACGTATATTTAATTATATATAATGATATTCACAACATGGCATGAGGTTAGCAGTGGCCTGAGGAAAGGGAGCTGGAGTGTGTTGGTAACATGTAAAGCAGAAGTAACGTGACACTGGGTCACACAACACAAACAGAGGCATCTCCTTTACATGGCAAGCCCAAACCTCCTGAGTTTCATCACATGTGCAGCAGCACAGTATGGACAGCAGATGTTATCAGAATCAGAATACTTTATTTATCCCAAAGAGGAAATTGGGCCTAAAAATGTTAGAACATAATGCCTTGTCCTAACAGCATGTGTCACAAGCAAGCATTTAAAGAGAAAAACATTTCGCTCATTGTAACCAATGAGACTGTCCAAACCAGCTGCAAGCGTCAACATGGGGGATGAGCACCTCTTTTTCCAGGCAGGTTGACGGACACCTTGTCTCCATTTTAAACACTCACCTCGCCATACTGCTATGGAAAAGGCAGTGATCTGAGAGGATCAGATAGAGGCAACCGGATTGCTCTGTGGTTTATTTATTTACATTGCAACTTTCCGTGCTGCCTCGACAGTTCTAGTACTGACGGCGTAGGTGTGCTGCAACTTTAAGTATCAGTTTTGAAGTTTCTGGTTTTATTCATTTTTTGGTATACATTTCCAAGGAGTCATTTCCAAACTGCTAACTATAGTTTGTCACGGCACGACACTGGAGCACAGAGCATTTTGTTCCACCTATCTTCTCTGCTGCACCAACCACTGCTGGACGACCCATCCTTACCACCCACGTGGGTTTTTTGGCTCCCCATGACAACATTAAATCCAACCGCTATCCAAATGGGCAGGTCAAGTGTCAAGTGTGGACACACGTGCAGACACAGTTGAGTTCCAATCTGGCACGTCCTTTCAAAAAGCCAGACCCCCCCCCCCCCCCGTGAAAAGGGAACGACCATCCCTGAACGGGGGGGGGGGCACTAAGAGTAAATCTGTCACCATTTTACAATGGTGTGATTGCAACTATTCCCCAGTCCTCTGTGAATAGTACACATGGCCATTGTAACTCTAGTTAATGGTCACACCCATATTTGCATATAAACTGGTCGTTGGTTTGGGTTGTTATGCAACTGTATTGTTTATAAGGGTGGGGATACCTGCAGTCAGTTGAGACTGAAGAGGTCACTTACATGAGGGATGAAACATTTCTCCCAAAAAATGTTGTGTCCAGATGAACTGATTCAGCTTTCTGGGATCCTTACCTGCATTACTGAGCATGCATCAAGACACTGTATCTACATAGTTCACCACATACTGCTTTTATATATCAAGTAAGTTTCAAAGGGAATGCAAAGTGACTGAAAAGAAACCAGTTTGATGATGTCATATGCCTTACTTTGAACAAATGAAACATCTGGGTTGATACAGTGAGGGCCTGGTTAAAGGTAAGAATACTTCATCAAATTAAAGGCTTTATTTGACCAGTGGTCATGCTAAATTGATGTGTGTACACATAAGATCAAAGCTGAATAACCAGGTTGAGAGAGAGAGTGAGAGACAGACAGATAGAGTGAGACAGACAGAGAGAAACAGACAGACAGAGAAAGCAAGAGACAGACAGACAGAGACAGACAGACAGACAGCTAGAGAGACAGAGAGCGATGGAGACAGAGGAGACAGACAGACAGACAGACAGACAGACAGACAGACAGACAGACAGACAGACAGACAGACAGAGAGAGAGAGAGAGAGAGAGAGAGAGAGAGAAAGAGAGAAATACATGACAGCTGTACTTGTCTCCTCCCAACTCATACTCTAGTTTTGATTTACTTCTCTTTATTGTTAATGTTGTTTTATTGTTTCTTTATTGATCAGTGTGGTGTGGCGGTGTGTTGATGTACATTATTAGTGTCATTGTGTACGGTCCAATTATTTGGACAAGTTGCACTTTGATGCTTCGGCAACATTGTTTTTAAAAATTTCATGCCAATAAAGCCCTTTGGATTTGAATGACAGAGAGAGAGAGTTTTAATCTTGTGCAAACTGCTTTAGCAACAACATATTTTCTGTTCATGCCAATAAAGCTATTTGAATTTGAATTTGAGAGAGGGAGAGGTAGAGAGAGAGAGAGACAGTACAGTGTGTGGGTGGAAGGTTTCTGTACTTCAGATCTGGCCAGATTGAATTCTCACGTTCCTTCTAAATGTGAGTCTGATTAGTCCCAAAACCAACGGTTTCCTCTCACACAGGCAATATTAACAGCTGGAATGCCAGAGGGTGAACTATGTACCTGCTTCCTCCGCCACAGAAACAGGGGCAGGGCAATGCAGCACCGAAGGACCAAACTAATACTGCTCACAATGCAGTCAGTCTTTCACAAGTAGGACGTGAGAGGCTTGCTCATCAGCAGCAGTGACAACGGGCGAGGATAATCACATCATCACCTGATGACACAGCTCAGAAGCATCAGAACCAGCAAGGGCAGCAAACATGGAGGAGAGAAACATAATTTCTCTCTTTACATGTGTTGTCTACTTACTGCAAGACAACATGTACATCTTAATTTCCAATGGAAGTGTTTCTTCTATTGATAGTTGCCTATAAATCTGAGAATACAGTGCATAGTGACATCAGTTTGATGGATTCACTGTGTTGCATAACGGTCACTCCTCCATTTAACTTCCATAGGTAAATTCTACTACATATTCTACTAGATGGTTCCACGACCAGAGGCAAAACCTGAATAGAATAAAAGAATATTCCAGAAAGCCTCTCACAACCTAGTTGTATTTCATTTCACTGAGGGCTATAATCAGATAGATGAGATAGAGACAGATATTTTATTAGCCACAGGACCAAGGTCGGTGGAATTTGTTTTCGGTAAAAGTTAAACTCTGCAGCACAATACATACAAGGACAACAACAGACAATCCAAATATTATCACGAACAATACAGTCACACAATAGCAGAAATAAACATATCACGCATAACAATTGGGTCAATGGTAGTATGCATGCCAGTGGTGTGAGGAGGGGACTATATGGAGGAGTTCAGAGTCCTGTTAGCTAGAGGCAAAAACTTTGTGAAGCATTTAGTCTTAGTGAACAGTGACCTGTAGCACCTCCCTGAGGGAAGGAGCTGGAAGAGGTGATGAGCAGGATGTGAGGGGTCGGAGATGATCTTCTTTGCTCACTCTACAGTCCGGTTAGTATGAAGAGAGTCAGCTGAGGGGAGGGGGTTGCCTATGATTTTGGATGCCTTGTCGACAATCCGCTGCAGTTGTTTCCGTGTTTGACTATCTGTGCCGCCATACCATACTGTAATAGAAGATGTTATGATGGACTCGATAATGGCTGAGTAAATCAGAACGAGTAGTTGATGTTTGATCCGGTATTTTCTAAGCTGCCTAAGAAAGAAAAGTCGTTGTTGAGCTTTTGTAATGATGTGTTCTGTGTTAATTTTCCATGTCAGGTGATTGCTGATGTACTATGTTCCAAGGAATTTAAGAGTCAGTGCTGTCGATGGGAGTCTCCGTTCCTTTGTATGGATGTTTTGGGATTCGGCACGCATTAGAAGTCACAGTAATGAGTTCCTGGGTTTTGGCTGTATTAAGCAGAAGGTTGTTGTTTGCGCACCAAGTGACAGCTTGGTCTACTTCAGTGCGATACTGGGTTTCATCATTGTCGGAGATGAGGCCTACAATGGTTGTGTCGTCTGCATATTTTATCATTTTCACAGAACTGTCCGTGGATGTAAAGTGGATGTGTAAAGGGAGAAGGGCCAGGGGAGAGATGAGTAATTTAAAAAAAGGAACAATTATTGTAACTATAACAGCATATTCCATCCTATCTAAACTGATGTAGGCAAAGCATCCATTTGGGAAATTGCTGAGGGATTAAAGCATTAACAGAATGTCAAAACCGAATGAGGTCAAGTTCAGCACTTTCCTGAATCAACCCTGAACTCAACTCAACTGAAGAAAAAAAACCGTTAAGGATAATCTCTCAAAGAACAACAGCTTCTCCTGCTTCCTCCCACGAACCATTCCAAACTTCCTGTTTTTACTGGAAACATTCATACATCAGTCCAGTGCTGCCATGTCATGAAAGTAGGTCACACCCCGAAACGTCTTTATCAGTCGAGTCTGGGGGGGAATCGGATGGAGTCCCATGAGCCATCTGGGTGGAAAACCCACGGTTAGAGAAATGCTTCTCGAGGAAAACATTTTCTGATAGACGGCAACGTTCAAAATGCTTCTCGTTTAAAGACGGTTCTGGGGATAAAACCGTCATGTATAAAGCCACGCACCCTTTACTTTCATGACGTTGTTGCCCACAGCCTCACTAACAGGTCCCACAGTAGCATCAGGGGTGTTATCTTCTACAGCCCATTCACAACATTCCCGTCGCCACATTTCTTACTGATAGTCTATCTTAAAAATGCTTTCACAAACCACACCCACCGCAAGATGGAGTGTGAGCGTGGTGTGACATCCAAATTAATATCAAACATTAAAAAAACTACAAAAAAATAAATGAAGCTAAATGATGCTAAAGATGCTAGATGCTTTTCTAGAGGCCTCTCTAATGAGGAGATATCTATATACTCCATCAGACTGGTCAAACTCTGAGGACGCACACACCCACGGTTAACGGCAGATAACGGCTAGTTGGAAGGACTGAGCTATTTATGAGCTACATATCTGTTATTCCCCCGACACCGCCGCAGTGAACTGGACACCACACATCCAACCGTATCGTTTAGGACAGAATATGTGTGTGTGTGTGTGTGTGTGTGTGTGTGTGTGTGGAAGTGATTAACTGGCTAGACCGAGCACGTGCATCAAGTCTCGAGACAGAAAAAAATGCAGGGCGTTTTGATCCGAGAGGAATGTTTCACAGACCAACAAGGATGAGAGTAATGAGGCCAGCAAGCTGTAAATCACTGCCACATAACCCAATTTATTAAAGATGGAACTTTTCAGTCCCTAGGTCGGCAGTCCCTATCGACAACCCAGCGGAGAGCAGGGAAAGACAGCAGACTAGGAGATGACACCCGGCTGTCATACTGCACATTAACTCCCACAGCCAGTGCGAGACATCTGCAGGCAAACACGCCACACTGGAAAAGGGCGGGTGGTGGTATGTGGTAACTTAGCAGATACCACCACCCGCCCTTTCTGAGCGCAGCAGGCAGACTGCATAGGATTCCACTAGTCCACCATCTGCAGCCTTGGGGAAACAGCTGAGACTTACGACTCCCGTCAAGTCTCTCAGCAGAACAAACGCATTAGATGTTGCCTCAAGGGCTTCAGCCGTCTGCTGGGGTACACGTAACATGTCTACGCGAGCATTGTCAGGTTAAATAATGAATAACCACTGACTGTTCTGATGTCTAGTACAGTTTCAATGTATGTCAATGAGTGAGGTTAGAACCCACCATTGCTCAGAGGAACTTAAAGCAATACCAAACACCATCAGCAGCTGGAATGAACTGTTTTTAAGCAACCCTTCAACTATGAAGGAGAGTGTCTGCACTTTCTGGTTATTGATTCTTAAACTCTATAACGCCGCATTATATGAGCCACATGCAACATCGTACTCTGTGCCAAAAACTGACCATTAGTTTGCCTTATACGTAAATTTGTCCTTTTGCAGTTTGCATTTTAAAAATAAAGGATATAACCCAGCCACTGAGGATGCACAGGCCAGTACATTCTTAGTGCCAGTAGTAGTAGTAGTAGTAGTAGTAGTAGTAGTAGTAGATATTAAAAATAAAGGCCACAAAGCACAACATATGATTGGGGGTTATGGGTTGCTCCAAGTCACACATGCAATTTAATAGATAAAAGTGCATAATGTATCTTGCTGGATAAAATCACACACATATGGGTGCCAGCAGTTGTCCATCAGAGGAGGCGGTGTGATAAATGGATGACTTGAGTGTTTCGTAAGACTACACTAAGGGGCAAAAAGTCCTCATGACTCAGACGAGCTGTCTAAAAAAGTAAGATGAATGACTGAAACGGCATTGAATTTTGACTCAAAGTGAAGACTGAGTATTAGGACAATGCGTTTGATGCTCAGTCTTGGGCCAAATTGTAGGTAGATCCTACGTTCAGTGCCTCACAGACCATGCTTCAACCGGTCCATCTGGCACTGAGGGATGAGCAAAGTTGCATGACTTGGACTTGTCTTGTGAAAGTGGCTATCAGACTCTCGTATCATTTCAGGTGTGAACTGGAGTACAACCTACAAACCCCAATTCCAATGAAGTTGGGACGTTGTGTAAAACGTAAATAAAAACAGAATACAATGATTGGCAAATCCTTTTCGACCTATATTTAATTGCATACACTACAAAGACAAGATATGTAATGTTCAAACTGATAAACTTCATTGTTTTTTGCAAATATTCACTCATTTTGAATTTGATGCCTGCAACACATTCCAAAAAAGCTGGGACAGGGCATGTTCACCACTGTGTTACATCACCTTTCCTTTTAACAACACTCAATAAGCGTTTGGGAACTGAGGACACTAATTGTTGAAGCTTTGTAGGTGGAATTCTTTCCCATTCTTGCTTGATTTACAACTTCAGTTGCTCAACAGTGCGGGGTCTCCGTTGTCGTATTTTGCGCTTCATAATGCGCCACACATTTTCAATGGGAGACAGGTCTGGACTGCAGGCAGGCCAGTCTAGTACCCACACTTTTACTACGAAGCCACGCTGTTGTAACACGTGCAGAATGTGGCTTGGCATTGTCTTGCTGAAATAAGCAGGGACGTCTCTGAAAAAGATGTCGCTTGGATGGCAGCATATGTTGCCCCAAAACCTGTATGTACCTTTCAGCATTAATGGTGCCTTCACAGATGTGCAAGTTACCCATGATGCCATGGGCACTAACACCCCCCATACCATCACAGATACTGACTTTTGAACTTTGCGCTGATAACAATCTGGATGGTCCTTTTCCTCTTTAGCCCGGAGGACACGACATCCATGATTTCCAAAAACAATTTGAAATGTGGACTCGTCAGACCACAGCACACTTTTCCACTTTGCGTCAGTGCATCTCAGATGAGCTCGGGCCCAGAGAAGCCGGCGGCATTTCTGGGTGTTGTTGATATATGGCTTTTGCTTTGCATAGTAGAGTTTTAACTTGCACTTGTAGATGTAGCGACAAACTGTGTTAAATGACGATGGTTTTCCGAAGTGCTCCTGAGCCCACGTGGTAATATCCTTTACAGAATGATGTCAGTTTTTAATGCAGTGCCGCCTGAGGGATCGAAGGTCACGGGCATTCAATGTTGGTTTTTGGCCTTGCCGCTTACGTGCAGAGATTTCTCCAGATTCTCTGAATCTTTTGATGATATTATGGACTGTAGATGATGAAATCCCTAAATTCCTTGCAATTGTATGTTGAGAAAAGTTGTTCTTAAACTGTTGGACTATTTGCTCACGCAGTTGTTCACAAAGTGGTGAACCTCGCCCCGTCCTTGCTTGTGAACGACTGAGCCTTTCAGGGATGACCGTTTTATACCCAATCATGACACTCATTGGGCAGCAGATGGGGAGACACCCTGGACAGGCCACCAGGCCATCACAGGGCCCACACACACACAGTCACAACTAGGGACAATTTAGTATGGCCGGTTCACCTGACCTACATATCTTTGGACTGTGGGAGGAAATCAGTGCACCCATAGGAAACCCACACAGACACGGGGAGAACATGCAAACTCCACACAGAGGATGACCTGGGACGACACCAAGGTTGGACTACCTCGGGGCTCGAACCCAGGACCTTCTTGCTGTGAGGTGACCGTGCTAACCACTGTTTCGCTGTTTCATTTTATATGGTCTTTAAAGTGGGAAAGGTCCATTCACTTTTCTACAGAGATCACACAAATTATGTTATCAAGGTCCCTCTATGTTGATTTCAGATCCGCAGGTTACGCGGCATGATCACACAGTAAATGGAATGGACTATGTGAGGTCTAATAGCTGAAACAGCAGGTAAGATCACTCCTTCTCTATGTATGTAAAAGCCCATTGTAAAAAAAACTGATAAAAATGGATAAAACCCAGACTCCACCAACTTAAGGCCATCCTACAGAACTGAGCAACCAGAGAACAGGGGTCAGAGAAGTGACCAGGAGACACAAAGATGCAGAGCTCATTGGCTGGATGAAAGAAACTGTCCAGAGACCAACAAGCTCTTCGGCACGTCACAGATTTGGAAGAGTGGCTAAAACAAACACAACCCACACCACCCTTACCGTATACTATCCATCATACTATAAGGTATGATGGGAAAGCCACTCCCAGCATCATGCTACCGGGTGGCTTTCAAACAGAAGGGAGTGGAAAGCTTGTTGCTATCAAAGGAAAGATGAATGCAGATATAAACACATAACTCCTCAGAGAGAATCCATTTCAGTCAGTAAGAGAACTGTGTTGGGGCAAAGGTTTGTTTTCCAGCAGGACAATCATTGAAAGCACACTGCAAGAATGTTCAAGGAATAGCTTAAACACCATCATGAATTTTGACCACATGTTATACTGAGAGTAAACTGGTTTAGTCTTGTTCCCTACATTTAAAACCAATGCAAAAACCAGAATAGTTCAATCAAAGCCAAAGCTTTAGAATGGGTCATTCATATCTTCAGCTCATATGTGGCACAGATTGGATATGCGTAATGGCAGTGTAAAGAGGGGAAAAAAGCACATGGTTTTGACCACATTCATATGTGGAAATAAATCGGATAGGAATCTGATATCTGCCAATACAACACTCCTGTAACCTCACAGATTGGGTTTTGAGAATCGCATTATGATTCAAAATGCGACACCATGAAACACTCATGTCATCTCAACATCGCAGACGTCAAAAAAAAAAATTTTTTAAATCGCCCGACATCATAGTTTGCTTTCACTTCGCTACGCTCCACTCTTAAAACCCCGACAAAACAGGAGGAAGAAGGTGAAGGACGACGGAAATGACGTCGGAGACCGAAACTGGAAATGGAATTGAGGACTTGAGAGGGTGAGAAAATAAAAAGAAAAGGAAGAATACATCAAATTGCTAAAGTGATTCTAGTCAGTCATTGAAAACAGAGGAAACGAATCTTGTTGGGATGATAGCTGTGACAAGATAAGACAGGGTTTTTCCAAGGACCGATATGCGGTCGGAAGGTTTGTAGGGAGAAAACTTGGGAGATGTATGATCGATCAGGATAACTAGAAGTGGGATGATTATCATTGATTGTATAGTAAAGCGTCAGGAAGATAGTAGAGCCCTTAAGGTTTGACTTGCTTCCTACTCAAAAGCAAGGATGAAGGGAGTGACCCCCCCACCCCCATTTTCTCCCAATTGTATACGGCCAATTACCCCACTCTTCCGGGCTGTCCCCGTCACTGCCTCACCCCCTCTGCTGAGCTGGGGAGGGCTGCAGACTACCACATGCCTCCTCCGATGCATGTGCCGTCACCAGCCGCTTCTTTTCACCTGACAGTGAGGAGTTTTGCCAGGGGGACGTAGCGCATGGGAGGATCACGCTATTCTCCCCAGTTCCCCCTCCCCTTGAACAGGCGCCCTGACCGACCAGAAGAGGCGCTAGTGCAGCGACCAGGACACATACCCACATCCGGCTTCCCACCCGCAGGAACGCCCGACTAAACCGGAGGTAACACGGGGACTCGAACCGGCGATCCCCGCATTGGTAGGCAACGGAATAAGCCGCCACGCCACCCGGATGCCCATGAAGGGAGTGATAAGTGGCATGCCACTGTCAGTGGAGGCTGAGTCATTTCGGGATGTTGCAGGTGTGTGTGAGGCAAGAAGAATGACTACAAAGGCGAAAGGAGGACAGTAATTCTGTGTGTTTGATTTTTGAATGGGAATACCTGGAAAGAGTGTACTATTAGTATGTGTGTCACCGGGTGAGGCCAAGTGAGGGAGCTCCTCTTAGATGTTTTTGTTAAGAATATGGACATGTTTCTGCAGTATGTGGGGGAGGCAAAAGATGTGGGAAGGACAACTGCAAAGTATAGGAGTGTAAAGTTGAGAAGGAGCAAACAGTGCCTGCACTGAAAGGGACATCATGATAGGGGTCAGCACAGTGTCTAAAAAGAACTAAAGAAAAGAAAGTGAATGTGAGCAGAAATGGGCTTGTTGTATGCTGAAGCTGCTAAGAGAATAGGGAGAAATGATGAGACGGTGGAAGTACCAAAAGAACCAGAGCAGAGAAGGAATGGAGCTGACCAGAATATCTGCATGGACAAGAAAAGATGTTTGACATTCATTGCCATGGTCATAAATCACACTGCTGAAATAAAGGGGAAGTAGGAAAGAATCAAGATGGTGCCAGACACTGCCAGGAGATACTTGAATGCTGTGGACATACACTACCGTTCAAAAGTTTGGGATCACCCAAACAATTTCGTGTTTTCCATGAAAAGTCACACTTATTCACCACCATATGTTGTGAAATGAATAGAAAATAGAGTCAAGACATTGACAAGGTTAGAAATAATGATTTTTATTTGAAATAAGATTTTTTTTACATCAAACTTTGCTTTCGTTAAAGAATCCTCCATTTGCAGCAATTACAGCATTGCAGACCTTTGGCATTCTAGCTGTTAATTTGTTGAGGTAATCTGGAGAAATTGCACCCCACGCTTCCAGAAGCAGCTCCCACAAGTTGGATTGGTTGGATGGGCACTTCTTTGAGCAGATTGAGTTTCTGGAGCATCACATTTGTGGGGTCAATTAAACGCTCAAAATGGCCAGAAAAAGAGAACTTTCATCTGAAACTCGACAGTCTATTCTTGTTCTTAGAAATGAAGGCTATTCCATGCGAGAAATTGCTAAGAAATTGAAGATTTCCTACACCGGTGTGTACTACTCCCTTCAGAGGACAGCACAAACAGGCTCTAACAGGTACTATTTAATGAAGATGCCAGTTGGGGACCTGTGAGGCGTCTGTTTCTCAAACTAGAGACTCTAATGTACTTATCTTCTTGCTCAGTTGTGCAACGCGGCCTCCCACTTCTTTTTCTACTCTGGTTAGAGCCTGTTTGTGCTGTCCTCTGAAGGGAGTAGTACACACCGGTGTAGGAAATCTTCAATTTCTTAGCAATTTCTCGCATGGAATAGCCTTCATTTCTAAGAACAAGAATAGACTGTCGAGTTTCAGATGAAAGTTCTCTTTTTCTGGCCATTTTGAGCGTTTAATTGACCCCACAAATGTGATGCTCCAGAAACTCAATCTGCTCAAAGAAGTGCCCATCCAACCAATCCAACTTGTGGGAGCTGCTTCTGGAAGCGTGGGGTGCAATTTCTCCAGATTACCTCAACAAATTAACAGCTAGAATGCCAAAGGTCTGCAATGCTGTAATTGCTGCAAATGGAGGATTCTTTGACGAAAGCAAAGTTTGATGTAAAAAAAATCTTATTTCAAATACAAATAATTATTTCTAACCTTGTCAATGTCTTGACTCTATTTTCTATTCATTTCACAACATATGGTGGTGAATAAGTGTGACTTTTCATGGAAAACACAAAATTGTTTGGGTGATCCCAAACTTTTGAACGGTAGTGTATCTGGAGGAGATCTAGATGTTACACTACATCAACTCAGACTGGGTCTGGATTATAGAACTGATAGTCATGAATGGGACCACTTTGGGTGTACAGTGTAAAATAATTCATATTCAGTAGGTGGCAGGAATACAACATTTTGGATACCAGTCGCCAATAAAAACAAAGAAGAAGAAGAAGAAGAAGAAGAAGAAGAAGAAGAATGCTGAAGCTGGAGCTGTCAGGCAAGAGGAAAAGAGGAAGGTCAACGAGGAGGTTGACTTAAAAAGACATTAGGTTCAGGCGAATACGTTGGTCTCTCTGGATTGGGTAGGGAAAATCGAATCCCCCTCTCCCACGGAAATCTGTTAAGAGTGGAGGCCATCTGAAGACGGAAACGGGAGTGTGACGAGTAGACAATTCTGTCTGATATCAGGGAACTTTACTTCTGCATCGTAGACCAAACTCTGGTATAGGCCCACGCATACCAGCTGATTCAAATGTAAACCAAAGAGTTATAGTTTGAGTCCAGCCGGATATAGGCAACTTTTTAAAAGTAGATGTAAACGGGCGGTAAGCAATAAATCACAATTGGGCATCTCGACTTGCGGCATAAATGTAAACCGTGATCCTCAACTCGAGATCTTCTTGCCATCCCTTGTTCAACACTTAAAACCCAAAGGGACCCTGTCTTGCTATTTTGGCCCTCACTTTGGAGCCCGCCTCATTCAACTGATCAGATTAGCATGCATCCTTTTCTTATTTTATACAATGCTCGTACATCCCCCTATATATGTAGAACTGCATTTATTTTGTGCTTTTTTGTGAAGCACTTCATATAACATTTGACTTTTGAAATGTTACAACGTTTTACCGACTTATTTACTTATGGACTGTTTCAGTCAAGTTTACAACAGAGAAGGTGGCCAGAACTCATCAACCATCAGTATTTAGTAGCTCACACGGTGCCAACAATGAAAACTCAGCTCAGGTGTTGACGGCCAAATATTCATTGATGGTTGTTGGATTTTGACTTTGATTTCTCTTTCTAAGCAAACAAAACAAGTCATTTGGAGAAAAGAAAGGAAAGCGGAAAAGGAATTAAAGATTTGAATCTTCTGCCTTAGATCTTTAGGGCGAATGTCAAGACAGTGGGGCAAACCATCCATCCATTATCCAAGCTGCTTATCCTGCTCTCAGGGTCGCGGGGATGCTGGAGCTTATCCCAGCAGTCACTGGGCAGCAGGCGGGGAAACACCCTGGACAGGCCACCAGTCCATCATAGGGCCCACACACACACACACACACACACACACACACACACACACACACACACACTTAGGGACAACTTAGTATGGCCAATTCACCTGACCTACATGTCTTTAGACTGTGGGAGGAAACCGGAGCACCCGGAGGAAACCCATGCAGACACGGGGCAAACTAAAACACACAAAATTAGAATTCACGGAAAACACACAGGGTTCAGAAATAGAGGCCGATCAGTTAGTTCGAATCTAATCTATGGCCGGCAATAAGCAAAACACAATTCTAACATCTTTCATTTTTATCACCTGTATCAATAATTTGACATTCAGTTCAAACCTAATTTGTAATCTAACATCACTGGCAACCTGTAGTTGAATCAAAAGCACAGCTCCCAACAAGAATTACATATGGACAAACGGGAAATTACCCAATATCCCCTCAGGGATGAATAAAGTATTCTGATTCTGATTCATACAACAGAAAAAAAAATGTTATACTGAGAGTAGAAATATGGACAACAAAATGCTGAAGCAGTTATACACACATGTGATATTCACAATGTTTCAATGGGGTTTTGTATTTACCACAGCCAGGGGCAACAGCAGGGTCCAACAAAGAGAGCAGTTCTTATCAGAACTCAAAAAACAGTACACTCCTATGATTATGGGCGTCACGGTGGCCCAGTGGTTACATTGTTGCCGCACATCAAGAAGGTCCTGGGTTCGAACCCCGGGCCCTTTCTGTGTGGAATTTGCATGTTCTCCCCGTGTCTGCATGGATTTCCTCCCACCATCAAAAAGACATGCGTGTTAGGGTTAATACTCCTGCCTGTGCCCCTGAGCAAGGCGATGGAAAGAGGAACTGGAGTTGGTCCCCGGCACTGCAGAAGCCCACTGCTCCTATACAATAGGATGGGTTCAGCGCAGAGAGTGAATTGTGTTGTATGTATGTACAATGACAGATCAAGTGTATTCTATTCTACCCTACCATCGAGGGAAAAAGGACACGCCCCTTCCCAAAGCGCTCATCAACTGACCGCCGATTATGAAACCAAACGAAACCTTGCGACCAGAAATAAGCATGGCTCACATGACAAGATGCAGTGAGGATGACTGTGAAGAAGAGCTCATGCATTATGAAAGACAGACTTGTTTATTTTGTAACTCAGTGATTTCGATCAAATATTCATGATAATCGAGTATCGGAGCACTCCAAAATGCCGTTGAACTAGATATCGTGAAACGCCACGAGAAACTCTAGTGCACACATTTAGGTGATGATTCACTGATATTGTTCATATGTCCCTGACATTTAGGCTCTGACCAATACTGTTTTTCCTGCGCCTCCCCTGAAACTCAGTATGTCCCGGGGACCTGAGAGAAAAACATACCAACAATGCTGTCATGTGCGGGTACCAAGTCGAAACAGGCCCGGCCACCCACTCGAGCTCCTGACTTCTGACACTGAGCTGAAAAATATGCACACCATGAGATCCACTGACGAAAAGCAGAGTCCCCCTAAGTTGTAAATGTTTGTGACGCCACTTGGTCCATAAGAAACCGGAGATATGCCTGTACCAAACAGCCAGCCGTGAGTGTGAGTTGTGACTAAAGAATCCTGGTATGGATTTAACATAATCACTGCTTACTGACCTGTCTGTTGGACTGCTCTTTACTATAAGGGCTTACAAGAGATTAGATTCCCCATTTGAAAAGCAAAGGTTGTCCGAGTGTGCACTTGTCCTACAGCAACCAATAAAAGCAATACGACTGTAAAAGGGGCCCTGTGATGGCCTGGCGGCCCGTCCAGGGTGTCTTCCCGCCTGCCGCCCAATGACTGCTGGGATAGGCTCCAGCATCCCCACGATCCGAATTCGGATAGGCGGCTTGAAAAATGGATGGATAGACTGTAAAAGGAAAGGTGTCTCATGCAGCCACTAGACATCAACACATGGGCACCAGTGAGATCAGTAACATCCCTCGGCATTTTGCAATATTCAACTAATGATAAGAGCTTGGAAATATGAAGGGGTTCTTCCACTAATCAATAATAATAATAATAATAAATTAAACTTATATAGCCCTTTTCTAACCCTCAAAGTCGCTTGCTGAATACCAAATGGGTCATCTCAGACATTTCAAAGTGGACACAAAACCTTCAATTAGTCCTTCCCTTCAAGAAATCTGACCCGATTCCAACTGTGTTCTGGTGAGTCTTTATATGTAGTCCTCATTTCGATAAATATCTGGTATGCGTTCATCAGGTCTGAATGGTTTAAAGAAAGGAAAAAAGGGGACTTTTATGCCACTTTCTGTAGCACAGATGACCACTGCTGTAACTTAGTATAGGAGTGTTTCATGTATCACAGGCTTAATCACACCATTCATCTGTCCATCTGGACAGATAAATCCCCAAGAATATATATGGCCTATATCAATCAATCAATCAATCAATCAATCAATCAATCAATCAACCAAGCTGCATTTTATATAGTGCTTTTCTAGCTGCAACAGCTACTCAAAGCGCTTCACAATTAACACACACACACGCACACGCACACGCACACGCACACGCACACGCACACGCACACGCACGAGGATTCATCTTTGAGGGGTGCAGTCAAAACATTTCAAAAATAATGTGTGTGTGTATATATATATAATATTAATATGTTAAATTTGGAGCATAAATTCAAGGTTTTCACAGCTTTTCTATTATATGCAGTAGATAATGTTCTAATGTAGGACTCTGCTTCCTTTTTAAAGGTACAAAAAGAGGGTTTAATTTTAACACCTTGCTTTTATGGATATAAAACTTGGCCAGCAATATGATGAGGTTACACAGAAAATATGTCTCAAGTCTCACGTCTCGGTGTCTGTGATGGTTTTATACAAACTACATCACAACACTTTACCCATCAAGAACATTCATAGTAGTATTTACACAAACTAATGTCCGATGACAACATCGTCGACTCTCGCTTGTTACGAATACTACAAAGAATGCTGTCGTCGGCCGATTTTGTTGTACCGCCAAAAACAAAACCGGGTATAGATTAAAATGACAAAGGCCCATTGCACCGGCTAAAGGGTAGAAAGACCAAGGGTAGTGATTAATATGTCGTCTTTGAGGTAGTTTTTTTTTTAATACTGACATTGGCACTGAGAATAAAAATCTTGCAGCAATTTGCATCAAGCACGCCCCCTTGTACAAGCATGTGTGCTGCAATAGGCTGTTTAAACTGTTTGTTTTGACTGAATGTAAGAATTTCAGTATAATAGGGTGGGAGTCAGACCCATTTTTCCTCAAGTTGTAAAGAATTTTGCAGCTTTACAAGCAGTCGACTGTGTACGCCATCGTACAGCACGTTAGCCCTGTCAATGTACGATCTGGTCTGGGGACAGGGATTTCTCCAGCCGCCTGCTCAGTGTGGGCCAGGAATGCACAGTCCCCTTCAAATATCTATTCTTCAGCTGTTGTTGACCTGATATAGCTGGGATAGATGTCCAAACTTGTTATATCCACTTTACAACTGGCCCACTGTGAACTGAGATGGAAACCCGGACAATCGCAGCGTCTGGTGTTTAAATGTGCTCGTTGGTTGAACTACGCTTTCTAAAGACAACCATCTGATGTGCTCAGCTTCATCTTCTGAAGACTTCAATGTAAGATGTGTCACTAGTCCTTCAATATGGTCGGCCTATTCTGCCCTCAGCATTTTAATGACTGGGGTGGGGGAAGGTGCTGATACCACAGTACTGGTGGTACTGGTGGTAGAAGGAGCTCTTGTGATTAGTGCAGTCAAACTTTCACCTGTTGACAAAACTTTCAGAAGCGCAGGCCCATTTTAATCTGCTCATAAGAACATTTGGGGGTCTCAAACCAGCCTATGAAAATGTTAGAAGAGGGGTTTGACGTGGCCTCTCACCTGATAGTGGCCCGTCTGGGTGGGAGTGACACTCAACTCCCTGGTGTATTTTTGTCTCGCTCGCCCTCCCTCCAGGCTGTTATGCAGGCCACAGCCCCTTATAAGTCAACCACTTTTTTCCAGGAAGTTACAACTTGTGTAAAGTTTTTTGTTTTGCCACAGTAATCATTGGGCCGGCCATTATGAAAAGCTACAATGAAAGGGCCGAGATTAACATCTCAAAGGTCGGATGTAACCATAAGACAACAAAGATCAAAGTCTTGAAAGGAAGCGGGGCGGCACGAAACAGATCTGTCATACTTCACTCTTTGATTTTCTGCCCGGCCCTGATAGGCCAAGAAAATCTGGATGACATCTTCCAAAGATCAATTCTATTGCTGCTCCAAATGACTTTCTATTCTTTTCTATTAAAAGATCTACAAACCTGAAGACAGTAGTTTTTGTTTAACTTGCTGGTCACTTCGGTGATACTGGCAACTGCATTGGTGTTTGAGCGATCAAAATCCTAGAGCTCCGTTTAAAATGAAATGGCGAGGTTGCATCAGCGGCTTCCCATCACCACACACAAGAAGCACGACTGAAGCGGAGTTTTCCCTCCTGAGGTGGGACTATCTGTCGGTAAAGGTATTTTACAGGCTTGGTCTGCCACATCCGTTTATAGCCGCAGTAATTTTGGTTCTTTGTACTGGCCACTGCCTGCCTTATCTTTCCACATTCGGCTGTTATGCTGAAGACATAAAACACTGCAACACACTAGTATGTCGTTTCTGCAGGGAGAGTCCTGCCAAAATGGCCAAGCATTCATGACTTGGATTTTGTGGATTAGCTACTGTCATAAACATGCCATCAACAGAAATCATCAGAAAACATTTGTCTGAATGTACATTTTCGCATTTGTAGCTTTACATAACACAATGAACCTTAATTAGGTATCAAAGGCCCGACTATCATCTGAAGTCCACAGAATCCACATCAGTAGGATTTCTGCATTAGGTCTGGCCAGCTTGAGATGTGACATGCCATTCCACCCAACGATGCAAAGAGCCGTGAAGAATCCCACACAGTGATTCTGGACAAATCCTGAACTTTCCCCTCTCTTTTCCCTTACCTTGTTGATCTTTTGCTTTGTCTGTACTCATATGCATGCACAGAGACACCAGGAGAAGTGTAGATCTTCCCTAAAACGCTATCTCTGAACAGAGCCGAGCAGAACCAGAAATGAAGACCGTTTCACAAGTGAAAATACTCAAAAAGACAAATTGTCCAAACAAATTGCTCATCGAGTCAAACTGGAGTCACTACGTGGGACCCGGCGACAGGCAGGAGCCCAGCCTGTTCTGTGATAATCCCAGCTCCTACTGTTTCACGTCATTTGAGAGGGATTTGTCCACCACCAGGACCTTTGATCCGTCAACACTTTATGCTGACCAAGCTTCTCACCTACGCAGACTTTGCCTTTAAACTGCTCGCAACAACTGGGCTTCCTAAGGTTTATTTACCATGAAGAACTTGCTCCGTTTGTGTGAAGTTCTTCAAAAACACACTTTGCATTCCCAACACTTTCTCATCACATACCACCACGCTGTCTGCTCACGACCGTGGGCACTGCCTCTGGCTGCTCACCCATTTATGCAGGAAAAGACAAGTTTTGAACTGATTTTTGATGTAAAACCTGTATGGCAACGTTTATCAGGTAGCAATGATTTACTAGAAAGTTCGCTTTTAAATATAGTAAGACTTCATCCCCCTGTTGAAACACTGAAGACCAAGTTTCAGCGGTGAAACGTGTCCTCTTTGCCCTGACTGGAGTTTAGCTTTAAGAATCTTGTGGACCGACCAGCAGAACACAAGATTTACTCTTAAACTGTAGAAGAGTGAACACTTGCATTGAAAGTTAGTGCATCACAGGGAGGGCACGGGTATCTGGCAACTGTGGTTTTCATATGATAGCCTAACGCTCGTGATATTTATTGGCAAATCAAGGATGTACTCGTGCACTTTCAATAATGTCAGTATTATCTATCTTGCAAGATACAACGGGTAAAATCCCAAACCTGGCATTTATACGGGTGTAGGGCACAACTTCAACGCTGACAGAGGCGCAGCAGCAGCAGAAGTTGGCTGATTGCAGCCTGTCCATCAGCTGATGCGGACCATTCAATACTCGACAGCATCTCCACGGTTACAACCGAAGATGAATAATTCAGCAGTACACCAACACACAACAATGTGGGCCTATCTATAAACAAACCGAGCCGTCGGGGAAAACATCTGCACTCAGAGTTAGCGGACGGGGCCGTGTTAGATATGAACCGTTTCGGAGTTGGACTCCTGTTCAGCGCGCGGACAGAGGAAGACGGACAGAAGCGGCCACTTACGTTTCACTGCCCGTCTGAAGGAGAACGCCGAACGGCAACTGCCGCCCCAGACTCTGCCTTGCTGTATCCGGTTGACCGCTGGTTTCCAGTTAGACGACGTACCCTCGAGTGTATGTAGATTCGGGGGGCTGAGATCCTCCGCCTGCGCTCCTCCGCTGGTTCCGCTGGTGTAGAGGGCAGCGCGCCACTGACGCTAATCAGCGGGAGCTCCGCTGGAGAGGCGGCGCTCCGGTGACGTGCGCCGGCAGCCGGAGCATCACGCGCGAGGCAGTCAGTCAGCAGCTCTGGGGAGAAACCAGAGCTGCCAAATGTGACGTTTTCAACTTTTCGCAACGCTACATGCACTGGGACGATGTCGAGCGCAACAAATCGAGAACGGGAGCGATTATGTGCCGCTTAGAAGTGGTGTCAAACACGCCAAAATACACGCCAACCTTATTAACAGCACCACAACCGAGACCGGCGATGAAACACAAGTTCCCTGTTACACTGGGAGAACCATGTGTACTGTGTGTGTGTGTGTGTGTGTGTGTATGTTGATAGAGAGAGAGAGAGCGCGCGAGCGAGAGAGAGAGACAGAGAGAGGTGACCTTTGACCTTTAACCAATCCTTTAATGGTCACATTTTTCATTAGAATTTACACAGATACTCCTGTACATATTGTACAACCCCCCCCATACACAGTATAAACAATAAAGGTACAGACCTTCCTCTTTTCAGAAATTAAGAAGTAATTGGTTTTCAACAGAGCACAGAACATCTCCATGTCCCCAAACAGAAACAAATTCTTTCGGGTTTGAAATAATTTTGAAATACGTGAACTCAGTTTTCAGCCAAGCAGCCACCAGACCCCTGAATATGAGTGTAGGATCTGTGGACCCCGTGCCTTTCATTTTGTTTATTCTGCTACACCAAATATTCATCTTTGCCTGACCTATTAGAAAATTAACCAAGTGACACGTCTGTACTGGGCTGTTGTGTACCTAAGACCAAAGACAAACAGGCGAAAACCTCTCCTGAACCTCTGAGCCACCGGAGAAAAGAGGGCTCAATCTGGGACATCTGAGCCATAAGTGCTGTAGAGTTTCTTCATCATTACAGAAAGAGCAGTGACTCCCTGCTTGAGGATCCATACATACCACATGTCTGTTGGTGGCCACAGCCCCATTTACCACCCTCCACTGCAGATCCGCAGAGCATTTCTCTATGGGGGGTTTGTACAGCTGCCTTTGGGAGATGAACCTGGTGTCAACACACTCAACCATCTCGACTCCTGTACACCAGCTAGTGATGTTCTGTTGAGAACCTTTACAGTGACTGCATACAAGGCCTTCTTTGGTGTTCTTGACAAGTCCTGTATTTCTGGTGTTTTGAAAGACAGAATGGCCCCCTTCACTTCATCATGCTCCTCCACTGCAGCATGGATGGACAAAGATGGAACAACAGGCCGCATAACTGGCTGATCCTCTCCACACTCTTCTCCTAGTGCCTCTCTGAAGAAACCAGGAAGTGCACTGATCACTCCCTTCAACAACCTCTCCATTAGACGAAGAGATTTAAAACCAGTCTCTTGGCTCAAAATGTCAGCTGTTTTCCACTGTCCTCCTGATCTGAGACACGCTAACTTAGTAAATCCAGCTCTTGTGAGGGATCTCCGTATACATACAGAGCTGAGCATCCTGCAGTGTATCAGCTGGTTATAGAACAGTGGTTCCTCCCCTACACTGCCATAGATCTGGGAGCAATCTCTCTTGGTGTTTAAGACTGTTCCCCTAGCTCTGAGGACAGCCTGATAGAAAGATGTCATACTGAACTCCATGCCGGTTAGATAGGAAGGAACAAGTGCTTGTCATAATTCAGGTTCATAATCCAACAAAGCAACACAGATGCTGTTTCACTCCAAAGCTGTTGTTTATGATATAATAGTCACTGCACAATTTGAAGGCAAAAAGCTGTGATATGACTGCAGAGGTCAATCAGGCCCTGGCCTCCTTGTAACACTGGTAGGAACAATACAGCAGATTTGGCCCAGTGAAAGCCTCCCCAGAAGAAGTTCACCAGCCTCTTCTGTACTTCTGTTATGAGCATGTCTGGAATTTCTACAACTGTAAACTGGTGCCAGAACATCGAGGCAATCAAGTTATTAACAATCAAGACTCTCCCCCTATAAGACAACTGAGGCTGAATCCAAGTCCATCTAGACAATAGGGCACTGATCTTCTCAACTAAACCCTCCCAGTTTTTGCTCAGAAAGTGGTCACTGCCCAGACAGACACCTAAGCATTTCATCCCTTCTGCGTTCCACTTCAGCCCAGCTGGTAATGTTGGTGATGAGCGGGTTTGTTTTATTTAACCGCGGGATTCTAGTTTATTCATTCTAGATTATTCCAGAAATAGTTTCCTTGTGTTTAACACACTCACCCGGAGAGATGACTTGATCAGTACTGTGCTGATTATCTTTCAGACAGACACTGATCAGTGGGCTTCTTTCACAAGCGCTTGTCGAGTGGATGCTGGTGAGTGAAGCTTGATAAAACAGCGCTATCTGCTGGTATGGATTTGCTTGTGCAGTTCCGTGTGAAATGGTGTTTATCGCAGACGGAAGGTGTTTGCCAAGAACATTTTTAAGAATTTCTTCTTAGAAAATATCCATTGTTTTCTTAGACTGTTTTAATATTTCCCACGCGAAAGTCAGGTCGTAAATTCTTACTGAACTAAGAGTTCAGTTTGGTATTGAACTTTGATTATATTTTTTGCTTTAATCACAAACTTCCAACATGAATCATCGCCAAACTGGCAGCGCGCGGGGCCTGATCTGCGTCATATTTTAGCACTAAACCGTAGTCAGTCCGACATTCATTTCACAAATTGCAATTTGAACCCTGTAACTCTACCACCAGAGCCGATTGGTCTCGGTGTAAAGCCTCGCTTCTCCGTCCCCACCCTCCTCCTCCTCTTCCTCAGATTTTCCAAATAAAAGCGAGCCCTGCGTGCGTCACGCGCTCCATCTATTGGGTTCGCTCCTGTCTGCCGTTCATTTCCTGGAAGGATGTTGGCTGCCACCGCCGCGGGGACGCTGCTGTCGGTGATGTCACTGGTGTCGCTGGTGTCCGTGGTGTCTGTGAGTCTGGGATTACTGGTGACCAGTGGCCCTGTGAGCGGATATGTGTTCGGGGACGCGCTGGACCGAGGCTCAGTAAGTCTCAATGAAATGTTTCGAGAGGTGGAAATGCTGATGGAGGACACGCAGCACATCCTGGAGGAGGCGGTGGACCAGGTCTGCTGTCTTATCTGTCTTCTTTTAGGACTTCTTATTGAGGATGTTTTACGTCGTTTCCACTGCATGAGACCGCTTCTGAAGTGAGACTGTGAACCACAACTCAAAAACACAACATACACCAGAAGTGCCACTCCTGGAACTGTATTTACATTTTTTTTTATTATGAAAGATCTGACTTTATGCTTTCTGAAACAAACAGTGACTATATGCATGAATATGAAGACAGCTATTCACCGTGTCAGGCTATCCTATTCTATTTTATTGTATTCTATTCTATTTTAAAATTTCAGGTAATATGGGCCACATTTCAGCCTTTTCACTTTTGACACACATTTGATTTCAACAGATAGCTACTGAGAATGTCAAGTCCTCCTTGACGTCACTGGACCTACATCTGAACTACAACAACGAAACTACGAGGACGGGGAAGGACGGACATATTAAGGTCCTGGACAGGACTATTGAGGTAGGTGTGATCCTGATTCCTGACCTCGTCTTTGGACAGGACTTTCTCAGGAGGTTTTCCTCGTCCGGATCGCGGGTCGGGGGATAGGGGGCGTTTTATGCTGTACTTACTATAACTGTGGCTGTAAAGTCCTTTTTGACAACGTTGTGATTTGTGCTAGAGTTGTGACATTTAAAAAGCACACCATGGGCACCGTGAAGCATCCACAGTTAAAGCACCGTGTGCTTTGACAGGATAGCTAAGACTAGTTTGAGTCCACGTGAACTATAAAACCCATGGAAGTCTGTTTGTTTGGATCTTGCCATTTTTAATGGCTGTATGTCATATTGATGTCTTCTCCCCTCATAGGAGACTAATAATAGAACAGGAGAGACTCATGTATCACATATCCACATGGAGATGCCTGCGCAGTGGAACAGCGTGGACCATGTGAGTGTTACACCAGACTTATTCAGCCTAGGTTGCATGAGCAATAGATGGAAGTAGATGATGACAGCAATAATGCATGCTTGGTATTTACAACGCCGTGTTGTCATTTCAGCACGCCTCACCTTCCCCTGGCCAGGTTGCCTGTTCATTCACCTAGGCGTTTTTCCCAAGGACAATGAACGACTAATGGAACCACATTGTGTGGCAGACCTTCTGGTTCCTAAACAAGCCAGTCACTTTAAAACACCATCGCAAATGTGTCTCTGCGGGACTCAAAAGCCCTTGCTGGGTTGTGACCTGTAATGTGGACCCCCCTGGCCTACAGATGTTCTCCCAGAGACAAAGTAGTTCGGTGTAGTCCGACTCTAACGTCTATTTGAGATAATATATGGCTGATAATGGATGCCGTTACATCAGCCCGTACTGATCTAGCCCGTGACCGACTGACACAAGAGATCTCGAGCCAGTCTGTTGATTTTAGAGGCAAAACACTGTATTTGACTGCCCTCGTCTCAAACCAAATATCTCTACTCTGCAGCTTTTGGTATTTATGATGCCGACTCCAGGGCCAGGCTGCCCCCAAACACGGAGAAAAGCTTATCCTCTCCGACCACATCCCACCGAAGAGGAGTCACGTGTCTTTTTCAATTTGAAATATAATAATCACATTCTTTGCATAACTGCTCCCACAAAACATAAACTTAGTACTTTAGCCCAGGACATAGAGACTTCTTTTTCCAATCAATACTCACTCACCACTCACATGCACTCATTAGAATAACACAAATCTCTGGAAGATGAGAACATGGAGTGCAGCATGAAGTCTCCCACTGTGGCTGCCTCCTCTCGGCAGTTTGAAACAGAATGAGCTCATCCTCAGCAAACAGCCCTACCATGTACTTTTCATAGTTTTAAGCAGCCAGCTAGCCTGGACTGGGCTCAGTACCCCTTTTGGCTGCCTCCTTTGTCATTATGGAGTTTATAACAGCTTTTGATCTCCTGCTTTCCTGGCACACTTGCAGACTGTGGTCACATTAATAGAGCGTGTTGCTGGAAAGTCAACAGGACAGGAAGGCGAGTTCAGCAGGAAAACCCTGCGGGGAAAAGTCTGCCGCACTCACAGCACTCAATATACACATTTTATAGCATGATGACAGCACACTAAAAAAAATACAAAACATTATCTAAAAAAAATAACGGTGTAAATTTAATTAGCCTCGTTTCCCACAATGCTGAGTTTTTTTTTCAGGTTCCAGAGGTGTGTGGGGGGGGATAAGTTTTTGGAAAATATTTTGAACAGATTTACAAGTGAAGTCGGCTGGGCTTATTTGGCTGTGAAGAGCTGAAGTCATCTGGGGTTTAATTAGATGCATTTTAATATAGTGTGCTTTTGCGGACACAGCGGAGCACAGCGTGTTCCTCCAACCTTCAAGTATCTGCCCCAGTCATCCTATATGTGGCCACATACTGAACAAGAAGAAGAAAGAACCATCTGCCCTCCATCCATCTCTGCTCCTTTCCATTTCAGTGTATAACATATTTAGAATGATGAGATCCATTTGGTACATTCAAAACATCATGTACACACAACACTGTCAGACTTTTATTGTGTGAGGCGTCTCAGTTGGAAGAGAAAGTTTCAGGTCCAGAAGAAGAAAGTGTTAACAGGAACAGGGAGGTGGCTGGGCTGGAAGAGAGCCGAGGGAAAGAGACGTTTTACAGGGAACGACTGTCAGACAGAGGTGTCCATGAGAGAGAGAGAGAGAGAGAGGGGGGGGGGGGGAGAGACAGACAGACAGAGAGACAGAGAGGGGGGGAGAGAGGGAGAGAGAGACAGACAGAGAGAGAGTGACAGCGAGACAGAGAGATAGAGAGACAAAGAGAGAGGGACTGAGAGACAGAGAGGGGAGAGGGAGAGAGAGAGAGAGAGAGAGAGAGAGAGAGAGAGAGAGAGAGAGAGAGAGAGAGAGAGAGAGAGAGTGACAACGAGAGAGAGAGTGACAACGAGAGAGAGAGAGAGAGAGAGAGAGAGAGAGAGAGAGAGAGAGAGAGAGAGAGAGAGAGAGAGAGAGAGAGAGAGAGAGAGAGAGAGAGAAGAAGAAGAAGAAGAGCTGAAAGGAAAGAAACTCGGCCCTCATCTGTTAAATGAATAATCTGGCATGTCAAATATTGGTGTGTGTGTGTGTGTGTGTGTGTGTGTGTGTGTGTGTGTGTGTAGTCTTTGTGTCACCCGATATGTCCTTCTTGTGCGTTAACATGGAAGTGGAAACAAAAACATGACGTACTGAGCATGCTCACATGTCCCCGCCTGGTTGGCCGGCGAGCTAATTAGGTCATCAGTGCTGCAGCTCAGCAGCAGGAGAGGTTAGGAGATGAAGTAGATATGGTTCTGTGTCATGGGGGAGCCTGATTAAGACCTGAACAAGTTGCCTCTTGGGCTTTTGATGTGGTTCCTGACTCGAACAGCATCCTGTCGGCCTCTCTGATGTGGTGCCTGGTGTTCGGGGACTTGGCTTAGTTTGCATGCTGACTCCCCAGACAGCATCGCTCCAAAAGATGAAAAGCACCAAATAACCGAGTTTCCCGGCCTCCTGTGTCCAGACGCTGTTCCCTGTGACCAGACAGGAGTCTGCAGACTGAACGTTAGGGATCACACACTGCTTGGCTTGGTTTTGCTGCCACCTATTAACGTGTTGAGTGACTGGGAAACACAAGTGTGTGTGTGTTTGGGTGTGTGTACATTTCATGCAAACATTCCAACTACGTTGTGGAGTGTTTGGATTGGCAATCTGTCATTTTCAGCAAAATGTATGAAGGGGAAGAAGTAAGAATATATTTTGTCTGCTGCACAGTTATAATTTATAATAACTTATCATCTTAAAGTTGCAGTTAGATGTCAAAGATGAAAAAAGATTGTGGTAAAAAAGAGAAAGCGATAACAATACTATCTGGCACAACATTTTACCATCAATCTCTAGTTGATCAATCATTGTGGGTCTCCATGAAGTAGCTCTGTGCATGAAGAGATGCAGGAAAGCAGCAGACCATGACCCTTAACTCCACACTCCTCTCTGCACGTCTGCTGCTTTCATCTCTTCCCTAGGAGTGCATGGTGGATGAGGACTGTGGTGACCTGAAGTACTGCCTGTATGAAATTGAAAACTCAAAGTGCCTTCCATGCATACCAACTGATATGGTGGGTATATCATATCAATATTTTCACTTTTTCTAACTTGCAAGAATAACTGTAAAGAGATATTTTGTTAAAATCCACCGAGCCACCACGGTGGTTACAAAACAGACTTCAGCAAATGACAGCTGATTGAGTGCAAAAATACTTTGTTAATTAATATAATTTGTGAGTGTGTGTGTGTGTGTGTGGGGGGGTTTATGGTGTTTGGTTGTGTGTGTTCTTACACAGCCGTGCACTAAGGATGAGGAGTGCTGCTCAGATGAGCTGTGTGTTTGGGGTCAGTGTACAGTGAACGTCACCAGAGGAGCAGAGGGAACCATCTGTCAGTCCCAGAGTGACTGCAGGTCCACCCTGTGCTGTGCCTTCCAGAGAGGTGAGTCTCACTCAACCTGAGTAGCAGGCCCATTAAGGGGTAAATACCCCATACTTGCCTAGTCTGACCAAAGTTGACATCAAACTGATGCTGCTCAGAAGGCTTAACAAAACCTCGCTCCCCATAAATGTGATGTTGGACTAATCTCATGTATGAGACGAGGTCTACCAAGTCTTGCTTGAATAGAGGTGAGGTAAAATAAGTCTAGGTACTATTGATGTGAAACAAAATAAGTTCCCATAATGCCAAGGTAAAACACATAGAGACTACCAAGCATGGAGGTAAGTAGAACTGGATACCGGATCTAAAAATGGCGCCTGTTCATTCCTATGAGAATTGCTCATCTGGTGCATACGCCGAAAAAGTTTCTGGCTTCCGGGTTACTTCCGGGTACATGGAGCCCACTGAATATGCGCAGTAGTGTTACTCAAATCATGCCTCTAGGCTATGAAAACGACTCGTAAGATTTTTCTGGGCTTTTTCTGGGCTTTGGAAATGTTTAAAAAAAGATTAAAATCCCGTGGCTTAAAAATATACAATACGAAAAGTAATAATTGACCATGATTATAGCTGCAGGTGTCCTGTCAATAGTTTTACAGGCGTCTCTTTTAGAATGGTGGTCTATGGGGAAAATGCTTTTTGGGCCGAGGAGATTTTTCGCTGCAATACCGCGAGTGACCACATGAAAAAATCAGCGGCAAGGCTGAGCGGCGGCGCCGTATCCAGTTCTGCTGTAATACATCCATACTACCAAGCAGTCAGCATTCGGGGCTTTACGTGGAGATGGACGCTGATGTTTTCTTCTCTCACATTGGTGAGCTGTCACAATCTTACACATAGCATTGGTCCTCCTATAGCTGTTTGTGACAATATTGTAGTATCCTTCTTCTGGAGTCAGGCAACAATCCTGTATAGATTCTGTCTTAATTTCCCTGAGGAAATTCTCATTTAGCAGTTATAATCAGAATCAGAAATACTCTATTAACCCCCGAGTGGAAAATGGGTAACCCCCCATTTAGCCCAATTTTAATAAATTAATTTAATAACTCCCATTTTTTCTCCTTACCCCCCCCCCCAAAAAAAACCCCTCTCTTGCTCTGTGTTCCTCCCTCCAGAGCTTTTATTTCCTGTGTGCAACCCCAGACCAGAGAGGGGGGAGTCCTGTCTGAGCCACCCCAACCTGCTGATGGACATGTTGGCTTGGGATCCAGAGAGTCCTCAGGACCACTGCCCCTGTGCCCCCGGCCTGCAGTGCCAACCTCATGGGTGAGAGACAGATGGTATTACGAGGAATGAAACCAATGTTCCTAGCTCTGGGCCAACAGTAGATTGACATCTGTGATCGCTGAATGAATAGAATAGAATAGAGTAGAATACAATAGAATTGAAAAGGTCTACCTGTGCAAGTCCACTGAGCAAGGACACTGACTGGTAATTCCCTTTTCTCTTGTTGCCTGTCTCACCCACCATGTGCTCCAAGACATCCCTGTCATTCACGGTTATCGAAAAAAATCACATCTGTCGCAGACAATGCAACCCTAAGAATCTCTATTCACTCAGGAAAGCCTCCTCTACTAACTCCTCATTCACTTTTGGCTTATGAAATTGCCAGTCGCCTTTAAATAAAACAGAATTTATCCAACCACTTGCTAATATGTCAGACATTCAGGTACTAGCCCTGACCGAAACCTGGATACATCCAGAAAACACTGCCACACTGGCCACACTCTCTGTTGACTCTGCTTTTTCCACACACACCCTGTTCTGTTGGGTGTGGAGGCAGTACGGGTGTCCTCATTTCCAAAGACTGGAAATTCACTAAGCTTTCTCTGCTAAGCAACAATGCCTCCTTTTGAATAGCACGCAATCATGGTTACTGCTCCTATTAACCTATTTGTAGTTGTCATATACCACCCACCAGGGTGTCAACTGGGGAACTTTGTAGTCGAACTAGACATGTTACTCTCAGCCATTCCTGACAATGACACGCCACTGATTATCATGGGAGACATGAATATCCTTATTGACAAAACCCAAGCAACTGACTTCCTGTCTCTTCTGTCCTCTTTTGACCTCAAACAGGTCCCCACCCCTCCCACACACAAAGTGGGCATTACTCTTGATCTGATTTTGACTCGGAACTGCTGTCTCGGAACTGTCACCCCCCTACATCTGTCAGACCACTTCTTTATTCAATTCACCGCCTCCTTACTGAAACATCCTCACATTCCTCCACAAATTGTCTCCTTCCGCCAAAACTTCTGTTCTCTTACACTGGCCCAGCTTTCCAATGAGGTCTTGGCTTCCATGCCTCCTCATAATGAATTCTCCTCACTCCCTGTCAATGAGGCTACAGACACACACTGTTCCTCGCTAGCCGCCTCGCTTAACAATCGCTGCCCTCTAGCATCCAAACCTGCTCGTAATGCTCTCCCTAGTCCATGGCTCACTGGGGTCATCAGAGAGCCAAGGGCGGGGCTCAGAGCGGCAGAGAGAAAATGGTGTAAAGCCAGAGAGTCCACTGACGTCAGTGACTATCAGTGTCTCCTCGCATCATTCTCCCCCAGCTTAAAAACAGCTAATACCACTTACTATCAGAACAAGATCTGTGACATCACTAATGATCAAAAAATGTTTTTAGCTTTTAGCTCACTCCTCAATCCACCCCCTCTTCTGACCTCCACTCTGCTCACTCCTGTCTGCCACTGCAACTCTGTCTGCCACTGCCAGCTAAAAGTGTCTCACTCGCCTTATTCTTGCCCCCCCATGACTGAGGAGAAAATCTCCAAGCTTCTGCTAGACTCTCATCCCACTACCTGTCCGCTGGACCCAATACCTAACAACCACCTACAGACCATTTCCCCCGCACTTAACCCCGCAGTCACACACATCATCAACTCCTCGCTTACAACAGCTGTGTTCCCCGCCGCATTTAAGCACTCTCAGGTCACCCCACTGCTCAAAAAACCTACACTCAACCCAGCCCAGGTTGAAAACTACAGACCTGTTACCCTTTCTATCAAAAAGACTTGAGCGCATGGTCTTTAACCAAGTCTCTGAATTCCTTTCTGAGAACAATCTGTATGATCCAAATCAGTCTGGCTTTTAGCGGGGTCACTCTACCGAGACTGCACTCCTGTCGGTAATGGAATCACTGCGTTTGGCTAGAGCTGCTGGTCAGTCCTCAGCTTTATTGCTTCTAGATCTGTCAGCTGCCTTTGACACGGTTAACCACCAAATCCTCCTCTCCACACTCACTGAGCTTGGTATCTTAGGATCGGCCCTCCATTGGTTCATGTCCTACTTCTCAGGGAAATCTTTTAGACTATCTTGGAGGGGAGAAGTGTCCAAACCGCACAGCTTATCCACAGGGGTGTCTCAAGGGTCATTGCTCATTCCCCTTCTTTTCTCAATATACACCACCTCACTTGGTGCAATCATTCTCTCCCATGGTTTCTCATACCATTGCTATGCTGACAATACCCAGCTCTTCCTATCATTCCCGCCAGATGACCTCACAGTCTCGACACGGATATCATCATGCCTTGCTGACAGCTCTACATGCATGAAAGAACGCCACCTTCAGCTTAACCTATCAAAGACGAAGCCCCTTGTCATCCCAGCCAGTCCATCCATACAACAACAGATCAATATCCAGCTTAGATCAACCCAGCTCATGCCCACAAAGTCTGCCCGAAACCTGGGTGTCATGATTGATGACCAACTAACCTTTAAGGTTCACGTGGCCTCGATTGCTAGGTCGTGCCAATTTGTCCTGCACAACATCAGGAAAATTAGACCCTACCTGTCTGAGCATGCAGCACAACTCCTGGTACAGGCTCTTGTTATATCACGCACTGACTACTGCAACTCCTTACTGGCAGGTCTCCCTGCATGCACTTTCAAACCTCTGCAAATGATCCAGAACGCGGCAGCGCGTCTGCTCTTCAACCAACCCAAAACAGCACAAGTCACTCTGCTGTTCATATCCCTCCACTGGCTCCCAGTTGCTGCCCGCATCAAATTCAAAACCTTGATGCTCGCTTACAAAACAGCAACTGAAACAGCTCCCGCCTGCCTGAACTCCCTCGTTCAGGTCCAGTCCTGCTCACTATGCTCTGCCAATGAAAGGTGCCTGACACTTCCGCCACAACGGGGCCCTAAGTCACTTGCCAGACTCGTCTCTTCTGTAGTTCCCCGGTGTTGGAACGAGGTACCAAACTCAATTCGATCTACTGAGGCCCTCTCCATCTTTAAGAAGAAGCTAAAAACCCAGCTCTTTCACGAACACCTCCACACCTGATGGTATTAATATAAAAAAAAATCGCTTATATGCAGCCTATGTATTGCCTTTGTCCACTGCCTGTTGACACCTATGTCATATCGCACTTGAACCTAATTTTTTGACACTTACTTGTGTTGTTGTCTCCTGACTAGATCCTTCCTTGTGTTGTATTAACTCTCATATGTACGTCGCTTTGGATAAAAGTATCTGCTAAATGAAATTATAACATTGTAATATTGTAAAAGGTCTTTGCATCTTTTTCAGCAAGTGAGAGTAGAACAGTGTGCTCAGGGTGACCTTTCCAAATGCACAGCCACCTGTCCATTCCCTTTTTCAATAAAATTCAATAGACAAATGTTCTCTTTTTACAAAAATTATGTGTGTGTGTGTGTGTGTGTGTGTGTGTGTGTGTGTGTGTGTGTGTCTGGAGAACAATACTTTGTCTGATAGCAAGGTTGGTATTGTATATTAGTTGTTTTCCTAACTTTTGGTGTCCTCATTTTATTTGCAGGCGTGGATCTCTTTGTGGAGAGTAGATCAACACCCAGACAACATTGAAGGAAGATGTATATAAAAGAAAGACCAAAAACAGTGTCATTATACATAATCTACAAAAAGGACCCATATAATCCTGTCCAGAAGTTATACTTAGTACAATGCAAGACATGTAAAAGAAGTTCAAAAGTTCAGTAAATAATGTGTTATATCTGGACCGACTTTCTGATTGCACTGATTTGGGGGTCACTAAAAAGGCGTTACACAACCAATACCTATTTTATAGTGTGATGGAAATAAAGCACTTTCCATCCATCCATTGTCCAAACCGCTTATCCTGCTCTGTGTCGCAGGGATGCTGGAACCTATCCCAGCAGTCATAGGGCGGCAGGCGGGGAAACACCCTGGACAGGCCGCCAGACTAAAGTACTTTTTTGTTTGTTTATTTGTTTGTATTTGTCTTGACTGATAAACGAGGAAAAATCTGTTGTGGTGTTTTCTGAATAAACTTGGAGACAAATTGTTTTTTTATGTCCTTGTATGTCATGGAGTATTTCTACTGCTGCTGCAAGGGCATAGCTGAACACTAGAGGGCAAGATGTGTCGCTCTTCTGCTTTTGTATCACTGAAAACGACCCTTCCGCATCCTCACACCCAGATACTACACAGAATGTATTCATTAGGATGCAGGAAGAAGAGCATTAGGATCTTGCCTGATACTCACATGCACATGTTTATGTCATTTACTGTATTGCCCACACACGCACATTCACACGGACGCTCTCCCTCTCTCTCTTCCTCCCCCTCCCCTCCCTCACACACACACACACACACACACACAAAGCACGGATGTGGCAGACTGGCAGATCACAGAATGTGACATTTGGATATATGTGGCTGATTTAAATCTATGAGAATAGTCAGTATGGACATAACTTATGGATATAAACTTCCAGCGTTTCCACAGACAGAGAGACTAGATTCCTGGCCAACCCCCGAAGTTCCCTTTCAAGACCTGAATTGTCGCTTCAGTTAGCAGCGCGCCTCTGTGCTTTCATTGTGAAGATTTTGTTGGGGAGGGTTAAACAAAGTCGCTTTTTTGTCACGTTTACGTGGATATGTTGCGCGTTTGCGTTCGTCGGAACTTTCACGCGTCGTTGAAATTAATGAGAATTCCCAGCGTGGAAACGCGGTGTGGTGACGTCACGCTCGCTACATGATGTGGCCAGTTAACGTTTCCTGTTTTCGTGTCGACTCGTTTCTCCTCCGCCACAGCGAGCAGCACCCGCGGCTCCCGGTCACAAGTTTGGAGCCAGGGACAGCGGTCTTTCTTTCTCTATCAGGTACCGTGTGTCCTTCACAGCACCTAACGTGTTGTGTTTTTTTCGGCAGGTTGTGTTTCATCTCAAGGGTGCAACATAGCCGTGAACGAAGCAACTAGAAATGTCGTTCGAGCTTTCCAACATGCGCCAGCGTGCATCGGTAGCCGCGGAAGAGATGTGAGTGAGGATGGAGGGGTGGCTAATGTTATTTGGGAGGAGCTCCCTTTTCGGCTCGGTAGATCAATTCTAAACAAACGTTTTAGTAACTCGCAGTTGTGCCTTGTAATGCGTGACCGGACGAGATTTACGGGTGGGGGAGACGCGTCGCTTTCGCCGAGGCGACAGCGGTTGTGTGGGTTTACTTGGTTCGGCGTCATGCAGCGCTCCCACGCTGATGGTCCTGCCTCTCTCCACTAGCACAGCACAGCACACGAGCGCTTCTGCTGGAAACCCACGCAGTCGTCTTCTTCTTCGCGCACTGCGTGTTTCCCGTCCGTCCTGTATATCAGCTTTTCATATCCAGCGTTTTTGGAAGCATCGTCTGAGCCTCGTCCGTTTACCAAACATGGATGGACGGTGGCAGCAATGGTTGTGGTTGTAGTGATATGAATCAGCTGTGTGTAATCAGAATCACGAGCTCCGTTCCCACTGCCCCGCGGTATCGCTTGAGTTTGGAGCCAGTCTACAAAGGCTGTGAAATGTTTTCTCTCTTATGGTGTACAGGTCTGACCTGGCTATTCAGAGCCCGTCTTTCATAAAACGCCATACACTGGCAGATGTTAAGGAAATGGTGATGGGGGAAGGAAACATTGCTTTTATACCACGGTAAGATATTGGCAGATTTGTCAAAGTGCCAATAAATCAAGACTATACTGGAAAGCTCCTATGTAGTCACTCACTACTGCTAAAATTCCCTAAAAGCATTTTGAGTTGGTGAGTTCAGGTCAGATAGGCCTATACATTTGCCTTTACGTTGACAGTCGTATAATCTGAACAATAACCTACATTAACACTTCAAAGCTTCCTGTCATTTTAGCAAGTAATGCAGCCCGAACCTATTCTGTTTGTGATCTTGTGACTGGACAGATGCAGTCAGCTAGTCAAATTAATGTGACGCCTTCCTGTTGCTACTCAGAAGCAGTCATTCATGACATTTCACATATCATTGCTGAACTCGAGTTGGTTAATTGGCCAGAAATAAAAGTAGGCACATGTCATGTCTAAAGATGGTGTGACTTAACAGTTCTGCCTTTGTCTGGATCAGGACTATTGTGCAGAATATAAACAGGTAGACTACAATAAATGTGCTGGACAAAATTAAGTTGGCCATTGGCACATGCCTTGTCTCGCTCCCTAGTCCACACTTCGATTGAGCGCTGTGCCAGCGCTGGAGAAAGGTCTGGTTGAACCCACTATTATTCTGGCTTAGGGAAAAACGCCCCGTCTTATTTGTATTTCTTTAAACCAATCACAATCGTCTCGAGCGACGCTAAACCCAGGATGCAGCAACGTAACCCAGTCCATCCGTCCATCCATTATCCAAACCGCTTATCCTGCTCTCAGGGTCACGGGATGCTCGCCAGGATAAAATGTTGGCATTTTACATTTTTACAAGCTGTTGATATGTTAAAATCTTGACGTTTCTGAACCAAAAAAAATTTTTTTTTTCATATTAACATTTCAACTTGTAGCCAATGTTTGTGGAGCCTGTGTCATGCTGTGACTGTCAAGTTTCTGTCTGCGAAAAGAAACAAAATGGCTGACATTCCTTTTATTCTCAGTGAAAAATGCAATATTTTAAGAGTTTCGGCATTTTGAAATGGGTTTTGATAACATTTCCAGCAAGAAATGTGCATTTTACTTTCATAATTTTCATTCAGTGAATGTATATGAGCTGTAGTTTGTTAGTTATTATGAAGATTATTTTACATCTTGCCAGAAAATTCTTCGAATGCAACATTTCCAACATTGGAACACAACTCGAAAACGCGTTTTTCAGTACTTGCTACAATATCCTAAATAAATCAACATCTGTGTGCTTTGTTCCAAATAAGCCGCCTAATAAACCATGTGGGGGGCGACACAGTGGCCCTGCATTGAAGACAAGGCTGTTGATATGAACGTGAGCCCAGGATCTTACTATCCATGGATGGCTAACCCTGACCCCAACCCTAATCCTAATTTCATAATCTTGCCGAATATTTTCATCGTAATATGAAGTGAAAAACAAATGGGCACTACTTCATTCACGTCTATCAATTTTGGGAAGCCATATAAAATGCCTTATGCAATCTTCTACTACTACTACTTTCGGCTGCTCTGGGGGTTGCCACAGCGGCTCATCCGTTTCCATCTCTTCCTGTCCTCTGCATCGTCCCCCGTCACACCAGCCACCTGAACTGGGTGGTATGGTGGCCCAGTGGTTAGCACTGTTGCTGCACAGCAAGAAGGTCCTGGGTTCGAACCCCAGGCCATCCCAGGTCCTTTCTGTGTGGAGTTTGCGTGTCCTCCCCATGTCTGCGTGGGTTTTCCTCCAGGTGTTCCGGTTTCCTCCCACCATCAAAAAGATATGCATGTTGGGGTTAATACTCGTGCCTGTGCCCCCGAGCAAGGCGGTGGAAAGAAGAACTGGAGTTGGTCCCTGGGCGCTGCCGCTGCCACTGTTCTTATACAATAGGATGGGTTAAATGTAGAAGAACAATTCACTGTAAGAATACAATTCGTTGTAAGAATACAATGACAAATTAAAGTAGCTTTCCTTCTTCTAAATGCAGTGTGCAGTAAATGTAGATGTATTTAAAAAAAACAATTTTGCAAACCGGAAGAACTACAACCATGGTGCTGATTTGTATCAAGCTGCATTGTGCTGCTCAAGGGAGTTGTAGTTTTTTTTAAAATTAGTGTATCTCCTAGAATTGGACGTTGTAAATACTAAATTGAGAGTACACTTAGGGGTTTAATGGGATGGGAAATAAATTTGTGTGATTAGATTTTAAATATCTAATTGTTAAGTGGGTGAAAATTAATTGACCATATCAAGTTAATAAGATATTTTCGTAAGGGTGGGATTGGAGTCGGAGATGGAGAGCGAAATTGGAAATGAGAATGAGGACACATGAAAGGATTTGAAAATAAGAAGGAATACATCAAATTGCTCCAGTGATTCTAGTCAGTCATTGGGAATGGACAAGTATCTTGTTGGGATGATAGCCGTGTCAAAAGAAGACGGGATTTTCAAGGACTCACATGAGGTTGGAAAGTTTATAGGGAGAACACTTGGAGATTCACAATTGATCAGGAGAACTACAAGTGGGATGGTTATCACTGATTGTATCTCAAAGTGTCAGAGGGATAGAGCCCTTAAGATTGAGATATTTAGAAGTCTGTGTGACTTGCTTCCCGCTTGGATTAAGAGCAAAGAACAAGGGAGTGATAAGTGGTGGGCCATTGTTAGTAGAGGCTGAGTCATTTCGGGATGTTGCAGTTTTGTTTGAGGCAAGAATGACTAAATTCAGAGGAGAGAAGGTTAATAATTCTTTGTGTTTGACCTTTGAAGGGGAATTGCCAAAAAGAGTGTACCTTGATTACTTGAGTTACAGGGTGAGGCCATATGAGCGAGCTCCTCTCAGATGTTTTTGTTGTCAAGAATGTGGACATGTTGCTGCAGTATATAATGGAGTCAGGAGATTTGGGAGATGTAGGGAGGACAATAGCAACATGGAAAATTGTGAAGTGGTGAAAGTGCAAGTGAAGTGCATGTACTGCAAGGGAAATCCTGATACAGGGTCAGCACAGTGTCCAAAAAGAATTAAGGAAGAGAAAGTGAATAAGATGAGCAGAAAAGGGATTGTTGGAAATTGAAACTGCGAAAAGAATGGAGAGAAACAATGAGAATGATGTGAGACAAGACGCTAAGGAGAACAAGTTAGTCAAAAAGCGCACTGAGTTTTGCTTTTGTAAGGGCCAGATCAAGTTTTTGGGCTTTTGGCAATGGTAATTAATTGTACTGCTGGAGGAAAAAGAAAATCGGAGCGAATTGACATAATTGTAGATGCACCAAGGACATTTCTGGGCATTGTAGGAGTTTCTGGAGAATGTGTGCAGCAGCTGCTTAGAGAGGCTTTTAGTCCCTCTCAGAAACCTTTGAAATAACTAGTTTGAGAAGACGTGTTTTGTTGTTGTTTTTTTTTAAGTAGACATTTTGATCCACTCTCCATTCCGTTTATTGGGGGTAATGCACCAAATTGATGTTTGCCAACTGCTAATAAACCTAAAAAAAAGAACAATCTCCAGACTGACATAATGTTACTCGAGACCTTTCCAACAATGTATTTGGTTTAGTCATACAACAAAGTTTTAATTTCAGCATTTCATGCCTTGGTCCAGGCTTACTTTCAGAGAGTCCTTTGGAGACCCAATATGTGAAATGAAAGATCTTTAGACCTTTTGTCTGTTTTTGTGGAAACGGTGAAAAGCATAATTTAAGGTAGTGATTTTTGAATAATTTACAGCCAGCTAGTAATTTTAGCCTACTTAGAAGCTTATTTTCCTGATGAAATGCAAGATCTTTCTTTTCAGATCTAACCCTAACCCAAGCAATTCAGGCCCCATACCTGTAGTAATGCCCTGGATGGTCAGCAGGACTGCATTATGTAAAGGGGTCTAATTTTAAAAACGAACACAATAACGTGTCTGTGAATGTTCTCATTCATCCAGGTTATGGTTATCCAGAGGAGTTGAATCAAGTGCAACTGGACTTGGTATATATCCGTGAAGACGTTTCACCTCTCATCCAAGAGGCTTCCTCAGTTCGTGCCTTTCTGACTAGATCAAGCTAGTCTGACTGGCTGGTGATGAGACTCAGAATGTGCCCAGCAGCACTCAGGCCCAACGAGAAGAACACAAACACCTGAGGGGAGCTTTAAAAACATGCGGCTACCCCAGTTGGACCTTTGTGAAAACTGCAACACGTTCCAAAAAGACCAACCAGGTGAGCGACGAGGAGAAAAGGAACAGAAGGAAGAGCCCAGTCATCCCATATGTTTCTGGGGTCTCCGAGAAACTCAGGAGAATTTTCAACAAACACCGCGTCCCTGTATACTTCAAACCCAGCAACACACGCCGACAAGGACTGGTTCATCCCAAAGACCGTGTACCACACACCCGAAAAAGCAATCTGGTGTATGCTGTACAATGCAATGAGGATTGCACCGACCTATCCATAGGAGAAACCAAACAACCACTACACAAACGGATAGCCCAACACAGAAGTCCAAACTCCTCAGGACAAGACTCGGCAGTCTGTCTACACCTAAAGGAGAAGACACACTCCTTCGAGGACAGCAACGTACACATTTTGGACAGAGAAGATAGATGGTTTGAAAGAGGGGTGAAGGAAGCCATCTATGTGAAACTGGAAAAACCATCCCTCAACAGAGGAGGAGGTCTGCGACATCACCTGTCTCCCACTTACAATGCCGTCCTTTCATCTCTACCCAGGAGACTCAAGAAGCCTAGCCTCCAAGAACAACAGTCGGTCACTAACGGCTCCAACGACTCTCATGACCACTGAATAATGAAGTCGAAACTAACACCCCCAACGACCGTCGCTGCTAAACAAATGCAAATCAATAACTCCGATGGCGACGGGCACAGCTTGACATCGGAGCACAGGAGAGCCACGCATATCAATAGCTCCGATAACGACGGGCGCAGCCAACATCGGTACACAAAAGAGCCACTCATATCTATGGCTCTGTTGGCGACGGGCGTTGGTAAACATCGGGACACAAAGAGCCATGGACATCTATAGCTCTGACAACGACTCCAAGAGGGTAAATTTCTGAGTCTTATCACTAGCCAGTCAGACTAGCTTGGTCTAGTCAGAAAGGCATGAACTGAGGGACCCTCTTGGATGAGAGGCGAAACTTCATCACGGATATATACCAAGTCCAGTTGCACTTGATTCAACTCCTTTGGAGTTCACCATAACTTTCATTCCCTGTGTTGGGCCCCCAAAGGGCTCTCTGAAACTAGGCCTGTGCCAAGGCTAAGCCCTTTGGGGGCATAAAATGAAAGTTATATTGTTCGTTTTTTTAGTCACCTTTTATATATGGCAACCCTGCTGACTATGTAACTGTAATAACTGTTTCATGTTTAAAGACTCCTGCAAAACACGGCATTTCTCCATGTTTGCATTGTTAAAATATCCTGTTCAGTGCACCTTGTGGCCTTCCATATACATCATTCCATAAAGCTTATCAAGTTGACTATGCTGCTTACATGTGTTAACAAATTGATCAAGTATCGAGGTACAATAATCGTGTTATGCTTACCCTGATTTCAACTTTATCCTGATAACGACAACATGAAGTAGGAGTAATGTATTTTATTGGTTTCTGATCAGATTATTTATTTACACGTAAAACATGCTCATAGGCCATTTGTGAGAAGGGAAATGATTTGGGTCATAGATTTTGGGACGGCTGAATGAAATTCATTCTGGATGAAATTCAGATCTCATCATGTCATGACACACAATTTCGTCATCAGAATTAATGATAAGAATTTAAGCTAATGCCCAAAATTATACACTAAATGACTTGAGAAATATTTGGGGGATTATTATTTGAAAGCTAGTTTTGGTTTGATTTTATATTTTACATTACCAAACGGTTCAATGTGAAGAACCCCAGTTAGATCCTTAAATGTGTTATTTTTGCATATTTGAGTAGATATCATGATATATATTCATCATGCAACATTCCTTATGATGGAGGGAGCTCGGGGTAGAGCCGCTGCTCCTTCGTGTCGAAAGGAGCCAGTTGAGGTGGTTCAGGCATCTGATTAGGATGCCTCCTGGGTGCCTTCCTTTGGAGGTTTTCTGGGCACGACCAACTGGGAGGAGACCCTGGGGTAGACCCAGAACTCGCTGGACTTTTTAATGTCAAGCCTTTACAAGCCTTCATCCATCTTGATGACAAAAGCTTTTAACTCAGTCCCAGGAACCTAAGTGCCCACTATAAGTATTATAATTTATGTTGTGCAGGTGTCGATCAATTATTCAGAGTGACGATGTAGCATCAGGGATCAGCTTGCTGCCTGCCAGTCTGACTGTAGAGTACAGTAGCCACTTCACTGATACTCGATCAAGGCCCATAGCAGATCTTCATCAGTTTTGTGCCTAGATTAGTGCAGTCAAGCTCAATTTGTTAGAATGTGAATTGGACAAGCCCCCCCCCCCTTCTTGACTGATCATCAGCTTTCAAGGGCAGCAGCATGGGTTGATGCCAGGTGCTTTCTTCAGGGAGCACTCCACATTGTTCATTCAGAGGTGCAGACAAAAGCACTGACCTACATAGTCTCTTGTCTTGAGACTCATGGGCACATGATCGAACATTGTTGTTCTTGTGTTGCAAGGACCCATCAGCATTGGGATGATAGTTCTGATCCATAGTCTCTGAAACAATGGTCTAACATCAGCGTGTTTCAGCTGGTGTACTGCGGCACACTAGTGTGCTGTTAGAGCTGAATGTGTGCCTTGAAAAAGTGTTTAATTTAGTTTTAAAACTATCTGTTGGTATTTTTTTAAGTGCATATTTATGTTCATGGAAAGAAGCTCTTGTGTCACAACTTCAAAATTGTATACGGACTGTGTGATGAGCTCTACTCAAACTGAATTAGTTTCCCTCTGGGAGATTCAGTATTTTAAGGACTTTCCAGCAGGATGCGTGACTTCAATCCAGTATGATCCTGACATGGCTGTAGTCTTTACAAGTTGTAAAAGTGAAAAACTCTGGAGGAAATTATATTTTATAATTTGCCAAACATGGCGGCCCTTCAGTAAAAGAAATCCAGTTTGAATTGTAGACCAGTGTAATGTAATAGCCTATGACAGATTTTTTGCATGAGGTCTGCTCCTGATCTCGAGTTTGATGCATTTTCATTTCACGCATTTGATTCTTTCTTGGCACTTGCCCCAGTTGTTGAACACCTTTTGTCAAAAGACGCCTGCTGCACAGTTCTTAGAAAACACTCTCCATACGCTATGATTACCATTAGAGAATAATTAGGGTTTTATATACACACACACACACACACACACACAACTGGTCTTATTTTTGTAGTTTTTGCCATTGTACATATCAGTTAATTTATTCACCAGTGTCATTTTGGAGATCTCGGACATGGGACCACCACTAGACACAGCTTTACAACGGTGTCTTACTGAGTTCATGGAATACCACCATTGGACATGTTTTAATAAGTCCAATTTAACCCACGTTTATCAACATTTTGGAAGTGTAACAAAAATGAAAGTTTAAAGTTATTACCTGGAATGTCCAATATCATCAGAAACGGTTGACTGCATTGCTAAGCTACGTCCTGGTTCAACTTGCAGGAAGGACCATTCTCCATACCATGTAGGCAGCAGTACTGATCGACTAGCCACTGCAGCTGAGAAGTCCTACATGATAGGAAATCATGTGCAAAGTCTGACTGAGGAACTTTTTTTTTTTTTTTTGAAAGGATGGGTTCAATGATGGTATTCCACGCCGTTTTAAAGCTGTTTGTAGATGGGCCCATCCCAAGATTTCAACAATGAAGCCGGTGAATAAAATAACTGATGTTCACGATGGCAAAAACGACAGAAGTAAGAACCAGGTCATAAACACCAGAATTATTCTAGAACAACCAAGACGGTCATTATGGCCGTTTTGGATTTTCAAACTTTTGGGGGGGGGGGGGTACAGACCTGCCGCTCCCTGAATTCTCCTAAAATTGCACATGTTTGAATTAAACAATTTTTAGACCAATTGCACCAACAACAAAAAAAAAGTTACGATAAGATCTACCTAAACGACCATGACCGGTCAAAAAGACGGCTCGTAATTTGCGCGTGATCATGCGCGTCATGTCACTATTTATGACGTGTGTTGGTCGCATCATTTCCTTCGTGAAGTTCATTGCTCTGTCCTAGAAACACTCTAGCGTACTCAGTGCAGAATAATAGCCTAAACTTGATTTGATCATTGCCAAACATGTCTGGTTACAGACGCTGTTACAAACGCACCATGACTACCACCAAGGCATTGCAGTATTTACAGACGTTGGACTGCGGCCATTTTAAATTGTTTGAAAAATAGTATTAAAAGTTGTTAAAATGTTAATTTTGCTGTCGGTTAGTTTCTTAACAGGCATACTAACATATTTAATGCATTAATAGCTCAATTGGGTATTTATCTTGACAGAATATAGAGTTTTAAAAACCGCGGCTGTCAAAATGACCGCCCACAGTCGTTCTAGTTGTTTTTAAGTTCCGGTCGTTGTTTGGGAATGTTTTAATATTTGTTTTCAAGTTCTGTTTTTTTTTTTTACATTTCATGTTTTATAGGCCTTGTTACGTTTATAGCGACAGGCATGGGCGCAAGTCCATGAATACTGGGATGGCATCCAGCGCTTTACCTGTGCCCCCGTCCATAGGGTTAGTGGTTGTGTCAGGAAGGGCATCCGACGTAAAATTTTGCCAAATCAATATGCAGATTGACAAGACCATACCAGATCGAACAACGGTCATTGGCACTGTGCCCTCACAGGCTCCTGGTGGAAACTGTAAAATCTGCTGTGGCGACCCCTGAAAAACAGGGAAAAAGCTGAAAGAAGGAATAGGCCTTGTTACGTTTGTTAGATTAGCAATATGTGTTTTCCGTTTTGATTTTCAGGTAATATTTTCACTTTTTCAATTTTGCTGTTCAAGTTCGACCATGTCTCCATAAAGTTAAAATTTTTAAAAAATAGTATAGTTTTTAAAATGTTAATTTTGGTGTCAGTTAGTTTCCTAACAGACATACTAACGTATGCAATGCATTAATATCTCAATTGGGTATTTGTCTTGGCAGACTATAGAGTTTAAAAACCGGCCGTCATTTTGACTGCCCGTGGTCGTTTAAAGTAGGAGTGAAATCTCGGCTGTTCTGGTGTTAGAACACACTGTCCTCAGAAACCAGCGTCGCCTCACGCTGAAATAAGATGTTAAGTTTCCTGCTCAGCCAGTAACACATTTCAAACCTCTTTTTGGCAGCTACGGTTGACGCCTCTGTGTTATTTATTTAATTACAACAAAGAATGTAGTGTACATTGTTAACAATAGAAAAACAGGATGCAACCATGACAGTTCTAACAAACAGCTCTACACTGTTTATTGGTGTTGATAATATTGTATGTTATCTGTGTTGATTTGGAAAACCCTGGTCTACATGCTGCAAGTTAAACCCAAACCGGATAATTTTTTAAAATCATTTCAGTGGTCTTGAATGTGAGCGCCGCAGAAGGAAGAATTGGCCTTTTGTTGTCATTCCAAGAATCATGTCATAGAAATGAGCACAGTCCCAGTAGGTCTTAAGTTCTCCCAGACTTGATGTTTAACGAGTTAATGTTGCCACAAATACAACCGCAGTAATTATACTAAGCAGAGATCTAGTCTGCAAAACAAGAGAACTTGCTCAAGGCAGTAAAATCCGAATTCATGCAGTATATTTTCTTGGCTCCCGTCTTCACTTTTTACAGATATGGCTTAAGCAAAGACACGAGCACACTTACAAATTTGACTTGAAATGATGAAATGGAGCAGAAGGTGTGTGTGTGGTGAAAGTCGAAGGCTTTGCAGTAAAGTAACAGATTTCTTCAGGCCTTTGTCTTTCAGGTTTCAGCTGCTCAGTCTCTGCCCCATCCAGGCCAGTTGTTGTTTTTTTTTCTTAATACCCAGAAATTACATTTTATATCACTGACGACACAATCCAAACTTGCAGCCTAACAGTGGGGTGTAATATGACAGTGACTGGTTGCACAATGTGCGTGATCTTTATCACCTCAGTTGTATTGTATAGTCTTGGTTTTTAAGGGTGCCTAGTAAAGTTTTGCATGAGTAAAATCAGTGCTATTGAATACTATTGAAAAGCTTCCCTGTAGGAATCTTTATGTTTAAACTTTAAAAATGGGCCTTTTCTACGCTGGAGAATGGATGTGTGGGTTTCTTTGTTGCACACGAGTGTGTTTTCCCTGGCTGGACTGGTACACAGGCTCCCTTCAGGCCAAGGCTGGCTGTGCTGGTGGGATGCCTGACAGGCATGCAGCTGGAGCTGGGGACTTGGCACAGGGGCCGATGCAGCAAATGGTAGAGTACATCTGCAGCATTGGCCACAGACTAAGCAGGCGTCCAGGGAGAGCTAGTACAGCGGTGGGGGGGTGGGGGGGATTATAACTTTCATTTTTTATTTTTCACCCAGTCTACAGGATGGGTAAATAAACAAACAGGTCAAAGCCAGACAAGCAAATGAAATTGGCTCATCTTCAAAACCATTTTATCTTTTTATTGTCGTATGAGAACCAAAGGTCCACACTTGTTTTTTTTAGTGGCTGATGTGTAGGCTGAGGTGTGGATTGAAAATAAAAAATGGAGTGGACCAGTGGGCTAAACTAAAGCCAGAATTCATGTTTACTTGTGTTTAATATGATGTATGTTAGCAGACTTCTCTAAAGGGAAGCACTTTTTTCCCTTTTCGGACTTGTGGCTTTATGCAAGACCTACATTTCTAAATTTCCCCATTAGCTAATTTCCTTTGAGAAGCTCTACAACAAATAAATGAAAGATGGAAATACCAAATCGTTTTCTCCACCCAGAAGGTATTTCTCAAGTGAGATCCCAGCTACAGTTGGCTGCCTGTCACCAGCTTTTGAAAAGAAATGCATTCAAGTCAGTTCACTCGTGTGAGTTTACTCACTGGTCTGTACGCATGCGAAGCTGCATAACTGGTTTAACGATTAACACCTTGGCAGCAGCAAGACCGCCGTGACCCAGGGGGCTCTGCAGGCTCAGCCTTGAGACTACCATGGTGCAATTACAGCAGGATCCCACTGCATTGTTGTGGCATCCGACTCCGCAGATCTGTTTTGCTCTGTGTCGGGTGTGGGGGGTGGGTGGGGTTGGGGTAGGGGATGTTGTTAAATTTGTTTTGAATGTTGACGTAGCTGTAATGTTGAACCTATGAGAGCCTCACCTTATTCCACATATTGTACTGATTGTACAGCCCTGCAGGACTACCCTGTGAATTTGGGTTGTGCAAATAAACTTGACTTAATCTTTTGTTGTGCTAATCTAACCAGTATTGTTTAGCAGTACTTTGAATATTTGTTTTTCCCTGTGCCATGTAATCTTAATTGAACTTTAGCTGTTAGTTGAACTGTTTTCTTAAATGACTTTAAAACCTGTTTCAATTCATGCCGTGCACACATCTTTACTGAATTGCAAGCTTGGCTTCATTATATGTCGTACGCCATTTTCCAATTCCCCTTGGTTCAAGTGAGCTTTACTGTTGTTCATCGGGAATTCGGTCTTGCAATCTTAAATCCAGGCTAAAAGTTAATCCCGCAATTTTAAACATTGTCGTCTTTGTTGCCTGCAGGTGGGGTGGTGTCGAGGACGATTTAAGCCCATTTTGTTGATGTTGGTGCTGCCAAGATGAACATCCCAGAATACTACGCGGGGAAGAATGTACTGATCACCGGGGCAACAGGGTTCATGGGCAAGGTAAAACGATGGTCAAAACGGTTCATGTTATGTGGACGTCTACAAAACTGGTCAAGAAACACAAGGAATAAATGTTACTGAAATCTTAACATTTTCTGAGATTTGTGGGAGTTGTGAAGACATTTGTTTAAATATTTCATTATTTTGAGCAGGTATGAGAGTTACATTTTTCAATGTTTTTTGATGAACATCAGTAGGGGAGTTGGATAATCTTGAGTGAGAGTAAAAGTAGTGTTAACTTGTTGTCTTGTGGCTTGCCAAGTGTGCATATTTATATAGTGTGCATTTCAGAGGGCACATGAAAGGAGGAACATGTTCTAACAACTCTTCTCAAGGAACGCTGGCAAACAATGTGTTTTTATTAGGATGTGATGAGGGCCTATTCAACTGGCATGGACTCAACTCCGTTTGTTCATTGTTTAAGAATCAGAATCAGAAACACTTTGTCATTTTGTCAGTGCAACACAAAGACAAAAACACATATCCAAAAACTACAAGAACTACAAGAACACATATATCCAAACTAACACATATCGAAACTACAAAAAAAAAATCACTGTCCAGGGGAACAAACGCCAAGCAGGATGACTGTCGGAACTGCTGGTCTGCATGGGCTAGCAGTTAGCTTAGCTTTCCCCACTTCCGTGTCCTGTGTTTCCTCTTTGGGCACAGCTCCGGTCAGGGCCGTGGTCCGTGGACCCACAGGACGCACCAGACCAAGCTCCCTCAGCCGATCCAACGCCAGCTCTCCCAGCCAGACACCTTCGACACACCTCCCCGCACTCCACCTGACAACACTAAAAACATAGTCAAGGCTAGGCGATGCTGCCACCAGTCCGCTCTCAGTGTTATCGGAACTGCCGGTCTGCGTGGGCTAGCAGTTAGCTTAGCCTGCCCTGTTTCCTCGTCCTGTCAGACCGCCCTTGGTGTATCCTCTTTGGGCACAGCTCTGGTCAGGGCCGTGGTCCTTGGGCCCACAGGACGCAGCAGACCAAACTCCCTCAGCCATCAAATGAAGACAGACGTGGACAAATACACTGCATGGACGGTACTGGGTGAGGCCGCCGCAAACATGAATTCGCGCCGCCATCTTCCCACACCGGTACTGGGTGAGGCTGCTGCAAACGTGAATTTGCGCCTCCATCTTCCCGCACTGGAAGCAGAAGAAGTATATAGGATTCACTTCAGAGGGTTAGCTTGAAGTCTCCACAAACATAGACCCGTCTACCCAACAATGCAATGTTTACAATATGTTCACTATAAGGTGTAATAAGAGTTTAGGCATTTAGTGTTTGCATGTTCACGTGAACAAGCACATTATTAGGTATTGGCTAAATAAGCAGATACAAATCTATCTTGTGCATGCAAGCTTGATAAAAATGTGAGAGGTTCTAGAATGGCTGGGTTTTTGCATGAAAATATACAAGCCAAACAGAATGGTAAACTATTGTCCTTATTCCAGCAAATTTTAGTTTCCACTGTGTGAACTGGACACTTTAGGGAAAAAAATTGCCATTGTTCTTTTGGATGTTCTGCCAATCTTGAATGTTGCCTGAACTTACAAGCAAAAAAAGAAGTTGAACCCAATATTGGCTGCCATTGCCAGCTCACAGTAAAATTCCTAATAGAATCAGGTGGACAACACATTATCGTTTGAAGCTCACATCAATAATGTTACTCGGTGTGCATACTTCTACCTATGCAATGTTAATCTTCTTCGCCCGTCACTTAAGCACAGCCATACTCACTCACACCCTGGTTACATCCTGTATTGACTACTGTAATTCTATCCTCTTTGGTCCTCCCCTCAAGTGTCTTCATAAACTTCAGTTGGTCCAAAATTCAGCTGCCCCTATCATTACCAGAACTCCTTCCATAGATCATATCACTCCTGTTCTTCAGCAACTCCACTGGCTCCCTGTTAAATACCGTACTGACTTCAAGATCATGCTCCTCACCTTTAAGGCCCTTGATAACCTAGCTCCTTCGTATCGTTCTGAACACCTTCATATCCACACACCCTCCCACACTCTCAGATCCTCTTCTGCTCTCCAACTCACTACACCATCGGCCCGTTTGACTACCATGGGGACTAGAGCCTTCAGTCATTCTGCCCCCTGCCTATGGAACTCTCTCCCACAAGAAATTCACAACACTGACTCTCTTTCAACCTTCAAATCCCATCTGAAAACGCACCTTTTCAAACTGGCATACTCAGTCTGATACGCGCTTCACTGAGTTTTGTGCATATGATGATTTATACTTATCTGTTGTATTAACTTTTTATTGTCTACCCTGCTTTGTTTTGATCTTATGCTGTTTGATACAGTGCTGCTTGTTTTTTTTAACCGTGTTCTGTAAGACGTCCTTGAGTGCTGTAAAAGGTGCCCATAAATAAAATGTATTATTATTATCATTACTTGTGTGTTGTTACAATATCAAATGTTTGTTGTTTTGCTTTTGTTTTTCTTTTTTGTGTGTGAGTGATGTCTGCAGGTGCTAGAAGCTGCTGTGTACCGGAGTCAAATTCCTCATGTGCATAGACACACTTGGCCAAAAAAGTTGATTCTGATTCTGACAATATTTCATTACTAACTAATCACATTTTATTATTGATATTTACCACGAGGCAAGGTCAAGGTCAAGTCACCAAGACTATAAAACTTAATATAAGGACATGTATTACCACATATCTGTAGCTCATCTTATGCTGTAGCTTACTTGACTGTCATCCGCAGTCATGGACCGGTTGGCCAATGTTGTCTTCTCCAGTTCACTTTGAGAGAAAAAAGTCTCTGGCTTCTTGGATTACACCCGCCTTTTTTTCCAATGATATGACAAATGTATTTTATTCATGAGTCCTGTTATATAAAACAAAGGTTTGCTTACAAAGGACTGGGAATCTAACCTTGTATGCGTCACAGGTTTAATTCTGAGAAATTGCCTTTATAGTCATCTGGGCCTTCTGTTTCAAAAGTCAGTCTAAATGCCAAGGAATGGAGCTTCCATGTAGCTCAACCATCTAACACTTGGGCTCTAGACTATAACATTTTGGGGTATAATCCATCCCAACACTTTAGCATGTCATTCTCTGTCTCTTAACCAGGTCATAGCATTCTTTACTGTCTTACCTAAGTAAAACAAATCTAAAGGGGAAAGAAAGATCTCAAATGGTTAAAGATATAAGGTGACAACACTTAATATCAAGTTACTAGGACGCTTCCATGCTCTTCTAAAGGGTTCCATTGACTTTTTGATCTGATGGCCAAAACTAACCATACACACTACTAATACTATTTTGGCTGCTCCCGTTAGGGGTCGCCACAGCAGATCATCCGTTTCTATCTCTTCCTGTCCTCTGCATCTTCCTCTGTCATGCCAGCCAACTACATGTCCTCCCTCACCACATCCATAAACCTCTTCTTTGGCCTTCCTCTTTTCCTCTTCCCTGGAAGCTCCATATTCAGCATCCTTCTCCCAATATACCCAGCATCTCTCCTCCACACATGTCCAAACCATCTCAGTCTCGCCTCTCTTTCTTTGTCTCCAAACCGTCCAACCTGAGCTGTTCTCTAATATACTCATCCCTAATCCTGTCCTTCTTCGTCACTCACAACAAAAATCTTAGCATCTTCAACTCTGCCAGTTCTGCCTCCTGTCTTTTGGTCAGTGCCACTGTCTCCAAACCATAAAATGTAGCTGGTCTCCCTACCGTCTTGTAAACCTTCACTTTTAATGCTTGCTTTCGTCGCATTTCACTCCTGACACTCTTCTCCACCCACTCCACCTTGCCTGTACTCTTCTTCACCTCTCTTCCAGAACCCCCATTACTAAGTATTTAAACTCCTCCCCCTTCGCCACCTCTACTCCTTGCATCCTCACCATTCCGCTGTCCTCCCTCTCATTCATGCATAGGTATTCCGTCTTGCTCCTACTGAGTTTCATTCCTTTTCTCTCCAGTGCATACCTCCACCTCCCCAGGGTCTCCTCAACCTACTCCCTACTCTCGCTACAGATCACAATGCCATCCGTGAACATCATAGTCCACAGTCTCCGGTCTGATTTCGTCCGTCAACCTGTCCATCACCATTGCAAACAAGAAAGGGCTCAGAGCCGATCCTTGATATAATCCCACCTCCACCTTGAACCCATCTGTCATTCCAACCACACACCTCACCACTGTCACACTTCACCTCATACATAACCTGTACCACCATTCTTACATAATTCTCTGCCACTCCCGACTTGCTGTTATAATACCAAACCTCCTCTCAACACCCTGTCATATGCATTCTCTAAAGACACACTGTAACTCCTTCTGGCCTTCTTTATACTTTTCCAACATTCTCAAAGCAAACATCACATATGTGGTGCTCTGCTAATCATCAGCACTCCTCTTGCCCTAGCGTCCACTGCTCTTGCTCATATCTTCATGCTTTGGCGGATCAATTTTATACCTCTGTAGTTGCTACAGTTCTGCACATCACCCTTATTCTTGAAAATTGGTACCAGTATGCTTCTTCTCCACTCCTCAGGCATCCTCTCACTTTCCAAGATTGTGTTAAACAATCTAGTTAAAAACTCCATTGCCATCTCTCCTAAACATCTCCACACCTCCACAGGCATGTCATCTGGACCAACCGCCTTTTCACTCTTCATCTTCTTCATAGGTGCCCCCACTTCTTCCTTGCTAAGCCACTGCACTTCCTTGTTCACTATCCCTACATCATCCAACCTGCTCTTTCATTTTCTTCATTCATCAGCCCCTCAGAGTACTCCTTCCACCTTCTCAACACACTCTCCTCACTTGTCAACCCATTTCCATCTCTATCCTTCATCACCTTAACCTGCTGCACATTCTTCCCAACTCGTTCCCTCTGTCTAGCCAATCGGTACAAGTCCTTTTCTCTTTCCACCTACCTCATACAACTCACCATATGCCTTTTCCTTTGTCTTCGCCACCTCTTTCTTCGCTTTACGTCACATCTCCTTGTACTCCTGTCGACTTTCTTCATCTCTGTGACCAGTCCACTTTTTTTGCCAAGCCTTTTCTCTGCATACTTTGCTGTACTTCCTCATTCCACCACCAAGTCAACTTGTCTTCCTTCCTCCATCCAGACGACACACCAAGTACCTTCCTAGCTGTCTCCCTGCAGTGGTTACCCAGCCATCAGGCAACTGTTCACTACCACCCGGTGCCTGTCTTAACTCCTAACAACAGCCTTCCTTCTTCAACTTCCACCATTTGATCCTTGGCTCTGCCTTCACTCTCTTCCTCTTCTTGATCTCCAAAGTCATCCTACAGACCACCATCCGATGCTTCCTAGCTTCGTTCTCTCCTATCTCCACCTTGCAGTCTCCAATGCCTTTCAGATCACGCCTCCTGCGTAAGATATAGTTCACCTCGTGTTACCTCCGGCTTGGTCGGGGGTCCTTACAGGCACAGTTGGCGGTGTCTGTGGGTGGGAAGCTGGATGTGGGTATGTGTCCTGGTCGCTGCACTAGTGCTTCCTCTGGTCAGTCAGGGCGCCTGTTCGGGGGGGGGGGTAACTGGGGGGAATAGCATGATCCTCCCATGTGCTATGCCCCCCTGGTGAAACTCCTCACTGTCAGGTGAAAAGAAGTGGCTAGTGACTCCACATGTATCAGAGGAGGCATGTCGTAGTCTGCAGCCCTCCCTAGATCCACAGAGGTGGCAGAGCAGAGATCAGCATGGCTTGGAAGACTAGGGTAATTGGACGGGTACAATTGGGGAGAAAAAGGGGGAACCCCCCCCACCAAAAAAAATTGTCCACCTGTGTGCACTTTCCTCCACTATTACACGTCACCCTGCTCTTCCCTCTTCTTGAAATATATATTCATCAGGCATCTGGGGAGCATAGCAGTCTATTCTGTTGCCTACCAACATGAAGATCACCGGATCAAATCCCCGTGTTACCTCTGGCTTGGTCGGGCGTCCTACAGACACAATTGGCCGTGTTTGTGGGTGGGAAGCTGGATGTCCGGATGTGTGTGTCCTAGTCACTGCACTAGTGCTTCCTCTGGTCGTTTGGGGCGCCTGTTCGGGGAGTTAGTTTGGGGGGCTGTGGCCCACATAGGTGTTGAGGAGAGAGAAGTAGGAACTCTATGCGAATGTCAATCTACGAAAAAATACAGCTGAGCTGCTGCTGGCCGTCAGCTGAGGGTTGATTGAGGAGGATGAGCCATGTGAGGGAGACCGGCGCAACAAGTCACAATGCGGTACACTCGTGTACAAAACACTTTGTGTTTTGTCATGTTAGTAGTGCGTTATCTCTTGCATGAAATAAGTTTGGCGCAGGTGTTGCACTGTGCCGACCCGTCATTTTTTCCGAAGAAAATGGAAGTCATGCTTTTGAGTGCTGCAGTCCATGATGGCACATGGCTCTACCCAGACTTGTGTGCTTGCTACTCTTGTTGATCTTCCTACAAAACGGAACTAAAACAAGATGTATCACTTTATGCTGCATCGTCCAGTCCAGAAAGAGCCACCAGTGTGTAGTCTGGCAGATGGCAAGACATGCATGCATGCAACTTGCATAACTATGGGCACAGCCATGCAGACTGATAGCCAGGTCCTGGTACTGAAACTGGAACCAGCACAAAATTCGATTAGGAACCGAAACAGAATCAAAATGAAATTTTCTTCTTTGCTCCATTGGAATCGGAATTTTAGAACCGGTTCTAACTTGGAACCGGTTCTCGATGCCCAACCCTTTTGTCATTTCAAGTGAATTTCATGCATATTCTTTACCCATCTACTCAGGTACTGTTGGAGAAGCTACTGAGATCCTGCCCTGAAGTCAAAGCTATCTATGTGATGGTCAGACCAAAAGCCGGCCAGAGCCCTCTAGCCCGCATTGCTGACATGCTCAATTGCAAGGTGAGGAGGGGAAGGAAGGACGAATTGGATAGGAAAATGGGTTTTGGGGACATGGATGGTTGAGAGGATGGTTGGGAAAGATTGGCAGACAGTAAGCAGAACAGAAGCCTGTAAGTTGGCACTGCTAAAACCAGTCTCTTGATGAGCAGGAGATTAAATGGGAATATCTGGGGAAAGCAAATCAGTGGACATGATGGTTGCAGGAGAGTGTAAAATGGAAGATAAAGGCCATTCACTACTCAAGCATGCATTTATGGGAGGAAAAAGGAGATATTCAAGTTTATAGGCTGTAGGAAGGGCCAAGGGATGGGCAACATGATCCAGAAAGGGCCAGTGTGGGTGTGGGTCTTTGTTCCAACCAAGCAGTTACACACCTGAGTCTACAAATCAAGATCCTTAGCAAAGACTATTGGTTGACTAATAGAATCCCACACTACACCGGCTCTTTCTGGCTCATGCTGCCCATCCCTTGATGATTAGATAGATGGCAATACAGAAAATGGGATGTGCCGTGGGTAATAAGGAAGAAGTAGATTTCAGGGTGGAGAGGCAAGGATCTTTGGAAGAAAGGCAGAAAATGGGATAGAAGTGAACATAAAGGATGCGGGATAGGGAGTGGTTTTATTTTTATCTACGTTTTGAAAATCAGGGTTTTTACCCTGACTGTACACACTTGTTTGTGTTTCTAAATATTACTGTGTGTATGCAGGTTTGCGCAAATTCCCGTGAGATGGTAAATGGTAGAGACATGAGATTTTGCCCATTGATCGGAAGTTGTGTGCAAGTGCTGCCCAAGAAATGACCCGATGGGGTCAATCGACCTGATGGGGGCGCTATAATTAAAGGTCAAATTTTTTTGAAAAGTCATAACTCCTGCACGGTGGCACAGTGGTTAGCGCGGTCGCCTCACAGCAAGAAGGTTCTGGGTTCAAGCCCCGGGGTAGTCCAACCTCGGGGGTTGTCCTCTGTGTGGAGTTTGCATGTTCTCCCTGTGTCTGCGTGGGTTTCCTCCGGGTGCTCTGGTTTCCTCCCACAGTCCAAAGACATGTAGGTCAGGTGAATTGGCCATACTAAATTGTCCCTAGGTGTGAATGTGTGTGTGTGTGTGTATGTTTGTGTGTGTGTGTGTGTGTGTGTGTGTGTGTGTGTATGTATGTATGTATGTATGTATGTATATATATATATATATATATATATATATATATATATATATCGGCCCTGTGTGATGGCCTGGCAGCCTGTTCAGGGTGTCTCTCCGCCTGCCGCCCAATGACTGCTGGGATAGGCTCCAGCATCCCCGCGACCCTGAGAGCAGGATAAGCGGTTGGGATAATGGATGGATGGATAATTCCTGCACTATAAGTCCGATTTACACGAAACTTGATGCAGACGTCCATCTGTCCTCACGCTACAGATTTGCCCCAAGAAACGCTGAAGTCCACCTGACTAGATTTTCTGTCATTTTGAATTTTTTGAAAAACACATTTTTGACGACATCTAAACCGTAGGTCCGATTGTTACAAAATGTTCCGCAGGCCATTATTGGACAAAGCTTATAAAAAGTTGTGTTGTATTGTATAAAACTTGTTTATCTTATTTAGTTTTCAAGATATTAGGAATTGAACTTGAAAAGGGTGTGGATCCGCACATAAATAGACCAAAGTAAACAACCGTTGGGACAATTGACACACAACTTGCAGGATATTTCCACACAAATACCTGAAACATACCCTGAAAGTTTCCCTCAAATCAAGTTGTAATTTGTGATAATGGCCTCTACAAATACAATGGACTTGACTACTGCAAAAAATGGGCCTGGCATAACACAAATCAGACAATAAATCAAAGATTGTCCAATCATTATAAAACTCGCAGGATATGTTTCATAACAATGTTGAACCACGTTTTGAAATCGCTCAATAGGGGGCGCTACCAGTTCCAAACGTGCATGGGCCTAGTGCAAATTTGGCCATAAATCAATGGGTTTTTTCCAAATGTCACCAAAGTTGGTGGATATTTTTAACTAAGCTGTTGAAGCTCTCAACTTCTCACAGTCTTTGTTTGCTTGAACCCCAGAATTCTGTATTTCTTATTTTCATTGAGATAAATCTGTTATTCTGATCAGTTGTTTGACAGATTGCAAGATGAGCAGCCAAAATTTGCAAAGAAGATCATCGCGGTGAACAGTGACCTCACACAGCCGGAGCTGAATCTGAGTGAAGTGGACCAGGATACACTGGTTGAACACATCAACATCGTCTTCCACTGTGCTGCCACCATCCGTTTTAATGAACCACTCAAGTGAGTTACCCACTGTCGTCTCTTAGTTGTCTTGTGTATCTGCCTGATTTTTTTGAATGCCAAGCCTGGAAATAAATTGAAGATACTGCACATGCACACTCGAACATATCTACTCCTACTCTATGCTGATTCAGATCCCCCCCCCCCCCAATGTCATTTTGTCAGATGTCCCAATGTTACTGCTGTTTTACTTTATTTTTGCACTTTGTAAATCATACACACCTACAAAGGTAGTGCAGGTTGTCCAGCAACCGGAGAGTTGCTGGTTCAAACTTCGGCTCCTCCCGGCACAAGTGTTGATGTCCCTGAGCACAACACTTAACCCCTAAACTGCTCCTGATGAGCTGGTTGACGCCGACATCGATATATGAGTGTGTAAAATGTGAGCCGTAAATTGTAAAGTGGTTTGGGAAAAAAACTGCTATATACACCAATCAGCCAAAACATTAAAACCACTGACAGGTAAGTGAATAACATTATCGCGTTACAGTGGCACCTGTTGAGGGGTGGGATATATTAGGCAGCAAGTGAACAGTCAGTTCTTGAAGTTGATGTGTTGGAAGCAGGAAAAATGGGCAAGCGTAAGGATCTGAGAGACTTTGTCCAAATTGTGATGGCTACACAACTGGGTCAGAGCATCTCCGAAATGACAGGTCTTGTGGGGTGTTCCCAGTATGCAGTGGTCAGTACCTACCAAAAGTGGTCCAAGGAAGGATAAACGGTTAACCGGCGACAGGGTCATGGACGCCCAAGGATCACTGATCTGCTTGGGGAGTGAAGGCTAGCCCGTCTGGTCCAATCCCACAGAAGAGCTACTGTGGCTCAAATTGCTGAAAAAATGAATGCTGGCTATGATAGACAGGTGTCAGAACACACAGTGCATCACAGCTTTCTGTGTATGGGGCTGCATAGACGCAGACCGGTCAGAGTACCCATGATGACCCCTGTCCACCACTGAAAGCACCTACAATGGGCACATTAGCATCAGAACTGGACCATGGGGCAATGGAAGGAGGTGGCCTGGTCTGTTGAATCACATTTTCTTTTACATCACGTTGGACGGCTGAGTGTGTGTGCGTCATTTACCTGGGGGAGAGATGGCACCAGGATGCACTATTGGCAGAAGGCCAGCCGGTGGAGGCAGTGTGATGCTCTGGGCAATGTTCTGCAGGGAACCCCCGGGTCCTGGCATTCATGTGGATGTTACTTTGACACGTACCACCTACCTAAACATTGTTGCAGACCAGGTTCACCCCTTTGTGGCAACAGTATTCCCTGATGGCAGTGGCCTCTTTCAGCAGGATAATGCACCCTGCCACACTGCACACCTTGTTCAGGAATATTTTAAGGAACCTGACAGAGTTCGAGGTGTTGCCATGGCCCCCAATTTCCCCAGATCTCAAACCGATCGAGGATTTGTGGAAAAACAATTCTGATCCATGGAGGCTCCACCTCGCAATTTACAGGAGTTAGAGGATCTGCTGCTAACGTCTTGGTGCCAGATACCAGAGGACACCTTCACAGGTCTTGTGGAGTCCATGCCTTGTCAAGTCAGAGCTGTTTTGGTGGCACGAGGAGGACCTACACAATATTAGGCAGGTGGTTTTTAATGTTTTGGGTGTTCGGTGATCAAATGCCTGTAGCACACCTACCAACCTCGTCCCATTTTAGTTACCATTCTGCATCTTAGTGTTGGGTGATATGGAAATCGCTTCCATATGCAAAAATACCATGTTTAAAATGCCATCCAACTGAGGGGCATCACAAAATGTTTGGTAATGTAAAGTATAATATCAAAAGTTCAAAACAAAACCAGTTTTCAAATAATACCTCCGCAAATATCAGACCTTATTTTGTCAGACATTTTCGGTAATAGATTCTCATTATCATTAATTTAGAAAATAGAATTGTGTATCACAATATGAAAATATCCAAATGTCATCATTCAACTGAAAGATGACAAACAATAATATTGAATTATTGCCCAGCCCTACTGCGTCTCTCTGCAAGGATTTAGTTTGAAATAATTTGGACATGCAAAATGCTTAAATAGTAATGCCCCTATCATATTACTCTTTCTGTTCTCCCCATCCCTAGAGATGCCATGCAGCTGAACGTCTTGGCCACCCAGAAGATGGTGGCCCTGGCCCACAGGATGAAACACCTCGAGATCTTCATTCACATCTCCACAGCCTATGCAAACTGTGACAGGGAGCTTATTGAAGAAGTTATCTATCCTCCCCCCGTAGACTACCGAAAATTAATTGACACTCTAGAGTGAGTTTGTCGGTGTTTCATAGGGATTGAAAGTAATGTGGTTCAGCTGAGCTTGACTTTAATGACTTTGTTTTACATGGATGTTTTGTTTTTTTCTTGGTAGAGGGAGGCAGTCTCGGATGTCTAGGATCATTGGAGTACTGAAACTGTGATATGAGCTCTTTGTATACTTAGCACAGAAAGTAAGGAAATTTGTGTTTGGTAGATTATTTCTTTGTTGTAACAATGCTTCTCGGGCAATAAATAGTATACTGTTGGAAAGCGTGTTTATTTCCCTTTTAGATGGTGCCACATTTGTAAGGAACATGCATTTGTGGGATGAGCAGCAGAGCTGAGAATGTGGGTTGCGCCCATGAAAAATTTGACAAGTCTTCTCTGCCAATGCCAAACAGTTTATTTTGCTGTTGCTATTGACTCTTGTTTTGGGCTTCTGGTACCCCAGGTGCTGACAATCAGGTGCCTGATATAAGATTTATTGCCAAGAAGCATTGTTACAACAAATAAATAATCTACCAAACACAAATTTCCTTACTTTTTGTGCTAAGTTTATATTGCTGTGTGGGCTAAATCGAAGTTGTTAGGAATTATGCTGATGAATATCACTTGAACAATATGTCCAACATCTAAGTCATGGCAGGATGGTAAATGACTGTAAACGTTGGCTACATTGCTGGCCTCACCCATTAAGATAGATTAGGAAAGTATTTAGAGGCCAGTGGATTGAGTTTAGCGGTGACAGCTGAAATGAGGATGCCATGTATAGTCAGTATCCACCTCTTTAGGGAAGTTATACTATATTGCAGTTCAGACGGAACATGTAAAATCTTTTTTTTTTTGCTGAAGTTGTTGGCAGTAGTGGGCATTCCAACCCTGAAAGCGGTCTTTAACAGGTGACATGCACCATTTTACTACAGTTAGTGTATAAATTCTCTTTTGGAAACTGCTGACACAGACCTAGTTCATGCTAATCTTGATAGTTGTCTTCGTCGAAGAATTGATGATAAAATAAAATGACATTAGGACATACTAGACTAAAACCTAGATTCTTAGCTGCAGTTGCATTTTCCATCTCAAAGTATTCATGAGTAACAGCCATTAATTAAACTGAACACAACTCCTGCATCATTGGGTACAGTAAGTCAAATGCCAGTGATCTCTACCTTTTAAAGTGGCTCAAGTAATTCTCTTTGCATGAATAACTCAAGTTGGATAATGTATAACTCTTCTGACTATTGTTGACATTGCCAACCTCTACATTAAACCTAGCTCTTCATTTATGCAAAAATGTTTTCCGTTTAGTGTGGCGGCATGCATTCATGTGTAAAATAATCAAACCTGTGAGACCACTTGGAGTAGTTTGTCTCTGGACTCATTTCTTCAAACTCCATTGAAATGAAGATAAACAAATATCAAGCAATTGTTTTGTTTTTCACCAGATGGATGGATGAAAAGCTGGTGTCTGCACTCACTCCCAATTTAATCGGGGAGCGTCCCAACACCTACACCTATACTAAGGCCCTGGCTGAGTATCTGGTGCAGCAGGAGGCTGGGAACCTCAATGTGGCCATCGTCAGACCATCCATAGTTGGAGCCAGTTGGAAGGAACCTTTCCCTGTCAGTGGTGTACACCTTTACTGTTGTTTGCCAATTCATATTTTTGTCATGTAGACATGGGACAAGTTCAGGGAGGTGATCTTTCTGTGGTTGGTACAAATTATTTAACATGTCCCTCTTGTTTACTTTGAGGTTACAGATGTAAGGTGTCATTTTAAGCACTTTGGGTGTCTAGAAAAGTGCTATATAAATGTAATGATGATTATTATTGTTGTTGTTATTTTATCTACACCCCCATTATATTAAGTATAAAGCAAAGTACCCTCTGAAACAAGGTCTAGTCCTAATAAGATACATACTTAGAGGTGCATTTGGTGATGGATGGTTTCAAGGCCAAGAGATATCAAATTTCACATTTCAAAATGTACTTCTGTGCCAAAACTTAAGTGGCAATTTTGAATGCTTTTTAAATAATGCTTTATTATTTTCCATGTCCTTCCAGGGTTGGATTGATAACTTTAACGGACCTAGTGGAATATTTATTGCTGTAAGTATCATGAAAAAGGCCTGTTGACTTTATAAGGATCTGATTTTTATTTTATTTTTTTTGCATTGAAGTGAAGAGAGGAGCAGAATTGTGAACTGATCGCCACATGGTGTTGAGTCGGATCAGATGGTGTGGAAGGCTGCCACACAGACCTGACAAACCTAAACATGTAGTGAGGGTGAACTGAGAACATCTGGTGGAGGCCTCTGTCTATGAGGTCTTCAACTCCCACCTCCGGAAGAAGTTCTCATGTATCCCAAGGGAGGCTGGGGACATGGAGTCTGAGAGGACCATATTCAAAGCCTCTAGTGCAGATGCGGTAGGTAGGAGCTGTGGTCATAAGGTCATCAGTGCCTGTCAAGATGGCAACCTAAGAACCTGCTGGTGGACACCAGCGGTGAGGGAAGAAGTCAGGCTGAAGAAGAAGGCCTTCGGGCTTGGTTGGCCCAGGGGTCTCCTGAAGCAACAGATGGGTACCGGAAGGCCAGAAGGGCTGTGGCTTTGGTGGCCACAGAAGCAAAAATTTGGATGTCGGAGGAGTTCGGTGAAGCTGTGGAGTATGACTTTTGGTTGGCTTCAAGGAAGTTCTGGCAAACCATCTGGTGACTGAGGAAGGAGAAGCAGGGCTTGACTCAGGCTGTGTTCAGCCAGGGGAGGGGAACTGTTGACCCGTGCTGGGGATATTGTTGGGCAGTGGAAAGAACACTTTGAGGAGCTCCTGAACCCTGCGAACATGTCCTCAGTAGAGGAGGTGGAGTCTGAAGACTTGGGGGAAGCCCCACCCGTATCCCTGGCCAGATGCCTCTGAGGTAGTTAAGAAGCTCCTTGGTGGTAAGGCACCAGGTATGTATGAGATTCACCCTGAGATGCGGAAGGCTCTGGACATTGTTGGGATGTCTTGGCTGACATGCCTCTTCAGTGTCACATGGAGATCGGGGACAGTACCTGTGGAGTGGCAGACTGGGGTGGTGGTTCCTCTGTTTAAAAAAGGGAATGAAGGGAGTGCTCCAATTATTGGGGCATCACACACTACTCAGCCTCCCTGGGAAAGTCTACTCAAGGGTGCTGGAAAGGAGGCTCCAACCAATTTGTCAAACCTTGGATCCAGGAGGAATAATGTGGGTTCTGTCCTGGCCGTGGAACAACGGACCAATTCTTTACCCTTGCAGAAGTGCTGAAGGGAGGCATGGGAGTTTGACCAGCCAATCTACATGTGTTTTGTGGACTTGGAGAAGGCTTACGACCGTGTACCCCAGGGCAGTCTGTGTGGGGTACTCCGGGAGTATGGGGTACCGAGGCAGTTGCTACAAACCATCCGGTCCTTGTATAACCAAAGTGAAAGCTGTGTCCATATTCTTGGCGTAAAGTCAAACATGTTTTCGGTGGGTGTCCCTTGTCTCTGATTCTGTTTGTGATATTCATGGACATGATTTCGAGGTGTAGCCAAGGTGAGGAGTGTGTCCGTTTTGGGACCTCAGAATTGCAGATTTGCTCTTTGCAGATAATGTGGTCTTGTTGGCTTCATCAGAACTTGACCTCCAGCATGCACTGGGGTGGTTTGCAGCTGAGTGTGAAATGGCTGGGATGAGAGTCAGCACCTCCAAGTCTGAGGCCATGGTTCTCTCCTGTAAAATGGTGGATTGCTCCCTCCGGGTTGGGGATGAGTCGTTGCCTCAAGTGAAGGAGTTCAAGTATCTCACGGTCTTGTTCACGAGTGAGGGTAGGATGGAGCGGGAGATCGACAGGCAGATTGGTGCAGCATCCGCAGTAATGCGGATGTTGCACCGGACCGTTGGGGTGAAGAGGGAGCTGAGCTGGAAGGCAAAGCTCTTAATTTACCAGTCAATCTTTGTTCCAACCCTCATCCTCATGAGCTTTGGGTAGTGACCAAAAGGATGGGATCACGGCTACAAGCAGCTGAAATGAGTTTCCTCCATAGGGTGTCTGGGCTCAGCCTTAGACATAGGGTGAAGAGCTCGGACATCCGGAGGGAGCTCGAAGTAGAGCTGCTGCTCCTTTGTGTTGAAAGGAGCCAGTTTAGGTGGTTCGGGCATCTGATTAGGATGCCTCTTTTGGAGGTTTTCTGGGGACATTCAACTGGGAGGAAACCCCGAGGTAGACCCATACCTCACTCAAGGTACTATATGTCCAATCTGGCCTGGGAACATGTTGGGATCCCTCAGCAGGAGCTGGAGGACGTTGCTGGGGAGAGGGACGTTTGGAGTGCCCTACTTAGCTTGCTTGCCACTGCGACTCCACCCCGGAGAAGCGGCTGATGATGAGATGAGATTATTGCTGTTGATCATTGACACAGGAAATAATTCTGGGATCAGCAACACTTTATTTGTCATTTTATTTCATGTACTTGCATAAATGAAATGAAATGAAATATCGTTTACCCCAGCCCACAGCAGTGCAACACAAAGACAAAAACACATATCCAAAAACTACCGGACCACATATATCCAAACTAAACAAAAAAAAAATCATTGTCCAAGAAAATGAAAGCCAGCCAGGATGACTGTCGGAACTGTCGGTCTCCATGGGCTAGCAGTTAGTGTACCCTGCTCCGCTTTCGCGTCCTGTCAGACGACCCTTGGTGTTTTCTCTTTGGGTGCAGCTCTGCGCAGGGCTGTGGTCCTTGTGCCCACCGGATGCAGCAGACCAGGCTTCCTCAGCCGATCCAACACCAGCTCTCCCTGCCAGACACCTTGAACACACCTCCCCGCACTCTACACGACGACACAAAAACACAGTCAATGCTAGGCAAGGCTGCCGCCAGACTGCCTTCAGTGTTATTGGAACTGCCGGTCTGCATGGGCTAGCAGTTATCTTAGCCTGCTTCGCTTTCGCGTCCTTTCAGACCACCCTGGGTGTTACCTCTTCTGGTGCAGCTCCAGGCAGGGCCATGGTCCCTGGGCCCACAGGATGCAGCAGACCAGGCTCCATTAGCCAATCCAGCGCCAGCTCTCCCAGCCATCAAACAAAGACACAAGCTTAGATGCAGACGTGGACAAAGACACTGCATGAATGGTACTGGGTGAGGCCGCTGCAAATGTGACTTCGCACCGCCATCTTCTCACACCAGTACTGGGTGAGGCCGCTGCAAACGTGAACCTGCGCCACCATCTATTTAATATACTTTTTAATTGATTTATAGAAATAATTTCATATGAATTACAGTAGGGGCTCTTTGCTCAGTATCTGTTTAAGAAATTTAGTCTACTCCTGGGATCTAGTCAACTGAAACTACTACTTTCGGCTGCTCCTGTATGGGGTCGCCACAGCAACTCATCTCTTTCCATCTCTTCCTGTCCTCCGCATCTTCCTCTGTCACGTCAGCCACCTGCATGTCCTCCCTCACCACATCCATAAACCACCTCTTTGGCCTTCCTCTTTTCCTCTTCCCTGGCAGCTCCATATTCAGCATCCTTCTCCCAATATACCCAGCATCTCTCCTCCACACATGTCCAAACCATCTCAATCTTGCCTCTCTTGCTTTATCTCCAAACCGTCCAACCTGAGCTGTCCCTCTAATATACTCGTTCCTAATCCTGTCCTTCTTTGTCACTCCCAATGAAAATCTTAGCATCTTCAACTCTGCCAGCTCCAGTTCTGCCTCCTGTCTTTTTGTCAGTGCCACGGTCTCCAAACTAACATAACATCCAAGCCTGGATAAATGGGGAGGGTTGTGTCAGAAAGGGCATTCGGCGTAAAATCTTTGCCAAATCAAATACAGTGCATCCGGAAAGTATTCACACCCCTTCACTTTCCCCTCATTTTGTTTTGTTACAGCCTTATTCCAAAATGGATTAAATTCCTTTTTTCCCTCATCAATCTACATACAATACCCCATAATGACAAAGCGGAAAAAGGTTTTGTAGAAATTTTTGCAAATTTATTAAAAATAAAAAAACTGAAATATTGCATGTACATAAGTATTCACACCCTTTACTCAGTACTTGGTTGAGGCACCCTTAGCAGCGATTACAGCCTCAAGTCTTCTTGGGTATGAAGCTACAAGCTTGGCACACCTATATTTGGGGTATTTCTCCCATTTATCTCTGCAGATCCTCTCGAGCTCTGTAAGGTTAGATGGGGAGCGTCGCTGCACAGCTATTTTCAGATCTTTCCAGAGATGTGCAATGGGGTTCAAGTCTGGGCTCTGGCTGGGCCACTCAAGAACATTCACAGACTTGTCCCGAAGCCACTCCTTCGTTGTCTTGGCTGTGTGGTTAGGGTCGTTGTCGTGTTGAAAGGTAAACCTTCGCCCCGGTCTGAGGTCCTGAGCGCTCTGGAGCAGGTTTTCATCAAGGATCTCTCTGTACTTTGCTCCATTCACCTTTCGCTCGATCCTGACTAGTCTCCCAGTTCCTGCTGCTGAAAAACATCCCCACAGCATGATGCTGCCACCACCATGCTTCACTGTAGGGATGGTATTAGCAAGGTGATGAGAGGTGCCTGGTTTCCTCCAGACGTGACGTTTGGCATTCAGGCCAGAGAGTTCAATCTTGGTTTCATCAGACCAGAGAATCTTGTTTCTCATGGTCTGAGAGTCCTTTAGGTGCTTTCTGGCAAACTCCAAGCGGGCTGTCATGTGCCTTTTACTGAGCAGAGGCTTCCGTCTGGCCACTCTACCATAAAGGCCTGATTGGTGGAGTGCTGCAGAGATGGTTGTCTTTCTGGAAGGTTCTCCGATTTCCACAGAGGAACGCTGGAGCTCTTTCAGAGTGACCATCGGGTTCTTGGTCACCTCCCTGACCAAGGCCCTTCTCCCCCGATTGCTCAGTTTGGCTGGGCGGCCAGCTCTAGGAAGAGTCCTGGTGGATCCAAACTTCTTCCATTTACGAATGATGGAGACCACTGTGCTCTTCGGGACCTTCAAAGCTGTAGAAATTTTTGTGTACCCTTCTCCAGACCTGTGCCTCGATACAATCCTGTCTCGGAGGTCCACAGACAATTCCTTTGACTTCATGGCTTGGTTTCTGCTCTGACATGCACTGTCAACAGTGCGACCTTATATAGACAGGTGTGTGCCTTTCCAAATCATGTCCAATCAATTGAATTTACTACGGGTGGACTCCAATCAAGATGTAGAAACATCTCAAGGATGATCAGTGGAAACAGGACGAACCTGAGCTCAATTTTGAATGTCATAGCAAAGGGTGTGAATACTTATGTACATGCAATATTTCAGTTTTTTATTTTTAATAAATTTGCAGTAATTTCTACAAAACCTTTTTCGCTTTCTCATTATGGGGTATTGTGTGTAGATTGATGAGAAAAAAAAGGAATTTAATCCATTTTGGAATAAGGCTGTAACATAACAAAATGTGGGGAAAGTGAAGGGGTGTGAATACTTTCCGGATGCACTGTATATGGATCATAAATCAGATTTCCAGTCAACTGAAACCCAGCCGATAATCTTTTCATACTGGGGATGCACCCTTTGCATATCTGCATCAACCCTATGTGTAGTTTTTTTTTAGGCTTTTTACACTGCCTTTCCAAGGCAGGAATGCTTCGCCATTAATCCACCTTGCTGTTCTGTGGAAAAGGCATGAAGACAGAATGGGGGAGTCAGTTTTGTTCCAGCGTTAAGCCGGCAGCAGAGGTAGTCACAAAGACGAATCAACATCATTGCAAAAGGGACAGCTGGCAGGACGGGACAGCCGACACTCTTGTCCTACACATCATAATGCCTCTACTTCTGGAACGCCGGCAGGCCCTGTAAAATCACACACTTGGGTGCCTTTATGCCGCCTTTGTTTGGTTCAGTGTAAAAAAACAAGTGGTGGAAACACAGGTCTTCATTACGGCAGTATCATGGGATCTCTGTGTGAAAATGCCGTATGAATTGGTAGTTGTGGAATTATTTATGAAATGATTCGGCATGAATTTTCAAAGAATGTTTTTCTGTCCACCGCAGGCCGGTAAGGGGATCTTGCGAACGATGAGGGCATCTAACAATGCTGTGGCTGACCTGGTGCCTGTAGACGTGGTCATCAACGCCACGTTAGCTGCTGCTTGGTACTCTGGATCACAGAAACACAACAGGTTGGCAATAAAGCCACATATTTTAGTCTGGGCATGCGTTCTTTAACAATAAGGTGTTTTTTTTTTAATTGAAATTTTGATTTTAGGTTATTTTTAAGCAGATGTTGAATACTGACTCTTCTTTCAATAGGCCCAAGAGCATCCTGGTTTACAACTGTACAACTGGTGGGATCAATCCATTTCACTGGGGTGAAGTCGGTAGGAAATTATTCTTACCTTTGCTACATTTTTGTTTTTGTCTTGAAGAGCCCCTAACAATGAAATCTTGGTTGTCTCAGCTTTGCGTCTAATGATGTACCCCAGTTGTCAACTGAGCCAGTGTTGGCAGGTCTGGTCTACCACACCTTGCTGTCTCTTTGTTCCCCTCCCCCATGTAGGTCCTGAATGGTGTCATTGTTTGTTACTGACTTCTCTTAAAGGGAGACCTTGCAGTGAATCCCACATATTTGCTTGGTCTTGGACAGTTGAGACAACGGAAAGTTTCCCCCGAAGCAAGGAATCAGTAATCTGACCTGCCAGTTGACTAGCCCCAATAATGTTGCTTGTATATCTGACAAAGAATTGGGGGTTATTTGCGAGTCTTGTAACAAGTGCAAAGGGGCTTTCTCTGAGGCTGTGGGTATGTTTCCTGGTGCTGGAAGCACCACTGTAATATAATGCTCACGTTGATGTAGAATATGTCAAACGATGACGGAGTCCAGATTTTGCTTGGCGTTATGAATGGCTTAAATGTCGACTGAAGTGTGCACAATTGTGTTTTAGGATCAGTTTTGTCAGATTCCTTAGCTAACTTTAATTTGTTGTAGAGAAGGAGAGATAAAACATATTTCTTTTAAAGAGAATTTCTTTACGAGAAGAAAGTAACTTTCCCATCCTGATTGTGTTGCTGTGTGCGTTGTTGTTCATCAACTCCTCACAACTTTACCTCCACAGTGTCACCAGGAAACACCGCAACATACTTCTTCCTCTTATGGGCTCAGCAGCAGCACTACCCTGAAATCTCCAGAATTGAAATTAAAATTAAATGATCATGCCATGTCAGTTCAAACTGTCTTCGAATGTTTGACCATCATGTAATTAAGCCCCGCAGAACGCTGCTGGCACATGAATGACTCGGACAAATACGGGTCTCAATATGCTCTGTGTGTTTATTGATCTGTAAATGGTATATTTCTTTCATAGTGACAGTTTATTTAGGTCTTATTTCAGCTGAACAGCTGACATAATTATACAGTTGCTGTGATGAATTCCAGGACTCGTGACCATCCACAGTTGCTGCGTAGTGTTGGAATAAATACGGAATTGGCAAGAAAGCGAGACTGTCAAAAAGTCATGTTAATTTTTTTTATGACCTATACTATCCAGCATTTTTGATTTACATTTAACATGATTTAAGAAAGAAATCCAAGATTTAGCTGTTAGTTAACGCTACAACGACCAAGCCAGTCATTTTGACCATTTTGAATTTTCAAAGTTTAATAACTGTGGGGGGGACACAGACCTGCCGCTCCCTGAATGCTCCTAAAATTGCATATATTTACATTAAAATGAGATTTAGATAAATTGCACCAAAAACAGTTCTAAGTTCTACCTAAAACGACCATGACCGGTCAAAATGACCGTCTCGTAATTTGCGCATAATCGTGCGCATCATGTCACTATTTATGACGTGTTTTGGTCGCATCATTTCCTTTGTGAAGTTCATTGCGCTGTCCCAGAAATTTTTTTTTAGCATTCTCCAGTGCAGAGAAATAGTCTAAACTTGATTTTTGATTATTGCCAACATGCCTGGTTACAGACGCCGTTACAGACGCATCATGACTACCACCAACACGTTGCAGTATTTACAGGCTGTAACATACAAAAGACTCACTGTCGAGCGGTTAGCGATCTCGCCTTGTGGTGCAGTACACCTCAGGTCGAATCCCGCAGCGGGTGGAAATATGCTCGGCAATATTGGTGGCAGCAGTGGGATCCGAAAGTGTCCGGAAGCGTGTAGATCCTCAGAAGTCTCTTCGGAGCGCGGGAATAACGAAGCTTGAGGGTGCGCTTCCGGGAGAAGGTGACTACTGTAACCTTCAAAAAGACTCACTGGCCGATCGCCAGGGGTCGGCCTCCTTTGGTCGAGTGGTTAGCGATGAAAAGAAAGAAGAAAAAAAGTAAAAAGGAGAAAATATCTCGGTTACTCAGGCGTTCGACAGCGACCATTTTAAATTGTTTAAAAATAGTATTATAGTTGTTAAAATGTAAATATTGGTGTCAGTCGTTTCTCAACAAACATACTAACATATGCAATACATTAATATCTCCACTGGGTATTTACCTTGACAGAATATAGAGTTTAAAAACCGGTGGTTATTTTGACCGCCCATGGTCGTTTTAGGTATGAGTGAAATCCCGTTCGTTATAGTGTTAAGAGCCTTCATAACTGAAGGTGTATGCTGTTGGTACATGAAGCAGGCACTGATGAATTGTATTGGATTTCCTCATGATAGTAGTTATTCTGCATGGGACATGGGGACCTGGAATATAGATGGAAAGTTATAAATAAAGCTTACAGACATAATAATAACTTTAAATAAAGTTATTATATCTGGTTACTGTTACTAAAAAAAACTTCCTTGAAGTTGAACACATTTTGAATTTATTAGTGGCTCCATTGTTGGTTGTTTCAAATGTTAAAAGGGCAGAAATGCTTAAATAACAGATCTAATGAGAAATAACTATTGCTGCCCTCAGTGGAAATGGGGTGGCTAGCATGCTGTTTGAATGCATGTGTTGCAGTATAATATTTTTTGTATAAACCTTATCGCCAGAGAAGTTAAATTACCGACGCCGCTACCCTCATAACCCATAGTACCTTAATAAAGCAGACATGGATGATTAATAAGAACTAAGTAGTCTAAATTTAGTTGAACCCATTAATGTAGCAAATTGGCTTTTACTGACTACTGCAAATGCTATTGAATAATTCATGTCTATTTTCATGGCTTTTCTATCTGAAATGCGCTTACCTGTAATTGAACTTCCTGAGCATGTTGGAATAGGTAACAGGGTTGACGAGAATTTAAATGTCAGCACCTAGTCACTCTTTAGAGTCACAAGGGCTGTGGAGAATGTCCTAAAGGCGAATTGTCTGGGGCTTCCAACTGATTCAATTACAAACATTTCAGGGAAGGTTTGGTCTGTGCTCCTACGTATATTTTAGGAGCTTCCATGCAACTTGGAGCCTTGCCAACTTGATTTCATATAGAATAATCAAAACATAACAAAATGTTTTGACGTCATACTGGTGTCATTAACTATCAAGTTGAAGTTTGTGAGTTCATGAAGGCATGCATACCAATGTTGTACATTAATTTGCTCTGATTCTGTGATGAGTTGCATGTCGTAAATGGTCAATTTTGGAGAAGTGCTTTGAGCTGGGGTCAAACGTTTCTTTGAGTCAGGGATTGGTTTCAAACTCTTAACTGAATTCTTAAGACTGATATTGATGAGTCATGTTGAACACCTTTTGTCTCTTAGAATACCATGTAATATCCACATTCAAGAGGAACCCCCTCGAGCAGGCCTTCCGTCGGCCCAATGTTAATCTCACAACCAATCATCTAATCAATCAATACTGGATTGCTGTGAGCCACAAGGCTCCGGCCTTCCTCTATGATCTGTACCTCAGGCTGACTGGACGAGAGCCCAGGTAACATCATCACCGACTCGAACGCACCGTATCTCTTCTAATGCGACGCACCCACACACTCCTACTGCTTTACCTCTGTGGCGCTTCGTGTCGGTGCAGTAGCCTAACATCCTAGCTGTGACGCTTATGTGACGTACTGTGACGCTTGTGTGCCGTTGTTTTGGGAGCTTAAGAATGTATAACCCAACTGTCTTTCTGCACACGCAAACTAATGGGTTCTGCAATTTTAAGTCTTCCTATCGCAGTATCAGTGTTCTGGGTTGGATATCCAAAATAAAAGCACGTGGATTATCTTGTTTCATTGTGAATACTGGACAAAGATGGACCTTGTGCTTTTGGGAACTCAGCCCTGTTGGCCCTTATGAGAAAACAGTCACTGCTAGTCGCTGAGATTCACTATCAGCTATAGGAACAAAGGAGTTTTGGACATTCTCCTTTCGCTGTGATGAGGTAATGTGAAGCAGCAGACGTTGCATACAATCCAGATTCTTTCAGATTTAAAATCCTTAACTCTTATCATGTGTTGCCACGAACTGCAGGCTAGCAGTGGCAATGTCATTTAAGGGCCAGCATCTTTGCTATTAACAAAAAGGGGGGGGGGGGAAACCATTCTCTTCCATCTCGTTCTGTGTCCTCCTTGTCCTGTGATGTCTGTATTTTTCTCCTGCAGAGTACTGCATAAATATGACCTTCAAGACCAATCCCTTAGAGCGGGCCTTCAGAAGGCCAAATGTCAATCTGCGCTCCAACCCCTTTACCAATCAGTACTGGACAACTGTCAGTCACACGCTGCCCGCCGTGCTCTATGACGGTTATCTGAGGCTGACGGGCCGCAAGCCCCGGTAAGGTTGTAACTGCCCTTACCCCCTCCCCCTTTCAATCAGCCCCCACTTATTCCACGCCCCCCCCCCCCAAACCCATTCTGCACTACCGTCCCCTTTAAGGAGTGCTTTATTTTTTCTTTTTTTTCTTTTTTTGTCAACTGTTGTGTGTCATGTAGAGGCTATAAATGGTAAGGAGCAGAAAAAAACAACAACGGTTTGCTATTTTTGCTCCACATTATGGCACTGGCTGGCATTGGACTCTTTAGTGTCGGTTTCTATACAGGCATGATTTGAGCTTGTCTATAGTTTTTGGCATTGCAAAAGATTTTATAAATTGGTACTTGTGAAAGTTTAATGCTTATGTCAGTTTTTTTTTCTTGAATTCAAAAATATTCGCACAAGCCATGTCATAAACCTAATACCCATTATCATCCTCATGCAATCACTGAAACTCCAAAGGCACCATGGGGGCTTAAAATATTTCACCAACTCCAGCGGTTCTGTTCAGCAGGACTTCACTGAGACCATTGAGCTGCAGGACATAGCCACACCTAAACTGGCTCAACCGTTATGTCCCACTGAACATAACCATGTGCTTGAAAAAGTGATCGGAATCGAAGTGTTGAACTGTTTCACCACAAGTTGTTTCCAAGCCAGAGACCTTTCAAACGGTGGCAATATTTAACAGCAAAATGCTTCACTGTATAACATTATAAATAAGCCAAATTTTCCAACGCCACTTTGCTGTTTGAAATGAATTTGGTTCAGCTGTTAATTCACGTTCTTCACGGTGTGATTCCAACCTACATTTTTTTTTTTTTGGCTATGTGACCTACTGTAAGTATTATCTCTGCTTTAATCAACTATGCATGTTTGTCTTCTCTTCTGAATCACTGGCGCTCTAAGAGGGGATCTGAGTCATCACAATCTGTCTTTTTTTTTACTATAGATGGCCACCCTGCCAGTATTTCATGCAAACGATCAGAACTGCAGGCCTATTATGAAATACGGTCTGTTGAAAATTGCTGAAATCACACATTTCAAGTTCTTCTTGAAAACCCTACTTTTAATGTTACTCAAATGCAACTGAGAAGAATTGCATATTATGTTTACTCAGACTCTTCTTCATCTGTACTGTGGAACACTGCAGCTTGTGTCTGTACTGTGGAACACTGCAGCTTGTGTCTGTACTGTGGAACACTGCAGCTTGTCTGTAATGTGGAACACTGCAGCTTGTGTCTGTACTGTGGAACACTGCAGCTTGTCTGTGCTGTGGAACAGTGCAGCTTGTCTGTAGAGCAGCGGTTCCCACTGCAGTTTGGACTCCCCAGCAAAATGAAGATCAGTTTAATTTGAACATAGATTTAATTCACCTGAAATTACCCCCCCACACACACACACAAACATATATATGAATTAAAATGAAAGAGTTTATGTATTTTACTGTCTGTGTGCAGTACAGACAGCTGTACATTTAAAATACTAAATCATTTTTGAAACAAATATTCCCTGTGGGAGTCTTTTTGGCCAAAAAAGTCTATCAGATAGTGCAGTGAGTTGTGTGATTAGTCTGTATTTGGGAGTCCATGAGCTAGAAAAGTGTGAGAACCTCTGTTCTACTCTGTCACATCAACATCAGCTCCTAACATGTTGGCTGTTGTTTAGTTGGTATTAAGTTACACTCGGGGCTAAACTAACATAACATTTTTGCTAAGGTTTATTAAAGGGCATTAACTGGATTTACTTGTGTTAAGTTAAAAGGAGGTCAGTTTTATCAACACACACAATTTGGTGTGAGTCTGTCTTTGGCGCCATCTTGGCTGTAAAGCAGCTGTAATTTATTTTGTCTTAAATGGTAATCGTAATAATCTAAATCCAAAAAAATTTTTTTTTTACACCAAAACAAAATGGTCTGTCTAAATTTAGTCCATAATTGCTGATATGTATTATTTGATTATTGTCCTCCTGGCCTGTACACAGGCTAAATCCACTTAGCTTTCGGCGGATGAGTGTTTGTTGATGTTGGGGGTGAGATGGGCTTGTCCACTTACAACTCTGTCCATATCATGCAAACATCTGCACATGCACTCAGTGGTGACTCCATTAGGCACATCTCTTGGTTGACACGGGCAGACGTACAGCTTTCAGACACAGGTTCAGGTACTGTTCCTGAACCACAGCTGTGAGAGGGCACGCTAACTTCCATTCCTGTTACCTGAACACAGCTATACTATAGTGGCTGCATGTTCCATAAACCTGGACAATTGAAGAATGCAAAAATCTGATGAATACTGGTTTTTGTTGAGACATGCTGGAAAGGTCAGAATTGAGCACAAGCAGCATGAATTGTATACCTAGCTCGGCTAGTCAGTGACAGGCTGCTGTATTTTGGGTGTTGATAATGTTTTCTTGCCACTCTTTAGGCTCCAGCTACCAATAGAAAATAATTTGAATGCCATTTCATACCATCACACTAGGCTGGATGCTTCCCTTCATGGCCATACAAACTAGATGCTACCAGCAGATTAATCTGCCATGCCATAAAGCAGGGATAGGCAACATGGTCCAGAAAGGTCCGGTGTGGGTGCAGGTCTTTGTTCCAACTAAGCAGTTACACACCTGAATCTATAGATCAACCAATAGTCTTGTTCCAACCAAGCAGTTACACACCTGATTCTATTACTCAACCAATAGTCTTTGCTAAGGACCTTGATTGGTAGACTCGGGTGTGTAACTCCTTGGTTGGAACAAAGACCTGCACCCACACCGGACCTTTCTGGACCATGTTGCCTATCCCTGCCATAAAGCAAGTACTGTCACAAGGTGGCTCCAGTAAAACGATGTGGAGCTTCTTTTACCGCAGTGTCCTGTGCATTCCCCAGATAACACGGCACGCTTTGAATCAGGTGGACCATGATGCTCGCGTGCTATTGTACCACTGAAAAATCTGCAGGAGCTAGGTCCATGCTGACTCAATAGTGAATCAGTTGTTTTTAAATCCATGCTAGAAAGAATTCAGGCTGAGCCCACACAGACAAGTTGGAACCTGCAGCGCCTAGTGTTTACCTAATGAAGTTGCCACTGAATGTAGTTCTTTAAGGACCATTGTTGGAGATTTGATGTTCAAGTCATGCACATGTGAGAAGAAGATTTCATGGGGTGTAAGATGAAGTAAAATTTCTCGAGGCAATGGCAGGTGTAATTTGTGTAGTTGTCATTATGCTCGTCAACAAGTGTAGGTATTTGTTTAATACTGGCTGAATATAAGATGAGGAACCTTGGGATATGATTGTTAGAAGATATACTAGTAATCCTAGCTATGAAGGCACTTGTACATTGCCCCAAAACATCCGTTACCTGAGTCATGATCTCTGTTGGGTTAGGCTTCACACCTGCTAACCTCTTTCCCCCGCTCTCTTCTGCTGACCCATTCACACATTTCCTCTTCATACTGTTTACTACACGCTCTGCACCCCTCAATTCACACCCGTCCACACCCACCCTCCTCAACTTGTCCTTTTCCCTCACTCTATCTTGCAACCTCATCACTTTCTCCTCCTTTATAATCCTTCTCATCAACCTTTTAATATAAACTTGTTACTCTATAAGCCTTCCCTCTTTCCTGTTATTTCTTCTACCCCCCCCCCCCCCACACACACATGATTTTCCCTGCTATAACCACTACTCTTCATCCCACTTTTCTTTCTCTACCCACTTATGTGGCCCTTTGTCATGTCTTTCTGCTCTCCAAACTTGTAGGATGATGAAGACAATCACTCGTCTCCACAAGGCCATGATGGTTCTTGAGTATTTCACAAGCCATTCCTGGGTGTGGAACACGGACAACATCGCTATGCTGATGACACACATGAGCCCTGAGGACAAGAAGGTAGGGAGGCACACGGCGTCACGCTGTGAGTGTCTTGGCCGCCTTCCCATCGTGTCTGCTGTTATTTCTGTTTGTCCCTTTCCCCTCTTCTGTCCCTACTGAGTCTCAGGCCCAACCTTCACCTCTTGACCCCCAGGCACCACGATAGAGACAGAGGAAACACATTATTCTCCATCAAGAGCATTAGTCCTGTGTGTGTCGGGGGGCACAACACACAACATAAACATGCTGTTGAGATGGCAGACACAGATTTCCTATGGACTTAGTAAGCTATGTCCGCAATTGTTTGCTGGTAACAAAAGAGGGATTCATCTTGTTGACTTTGCCCGTAGTAAATGGAAACGTTGTACTGGATGAAAACGTGTCTGGATTCGAGAGTTGTAGAATGACTAAGAGAAGGACAGACATACACTAATATCTTGCACGTTACTTGTTCTTGTGATAGAACGTACTACTATTTTCTAATTTTGCTGACATAGTCAAGTAGGACCTAATAAAGTGGTCCAATGACAGGGCAACTTTTGCAGCTGGTTCTCAGCCTTGTAGCTGAACAAACGGATAATAATTTGTTCTTTTCTACAGGAATCAATGGATTCTGGCGATGTAAACTAGCCTATTAGCTAATGCTGATTAATGTACATTGTCCCTTCCCAAATAAACGTTTTATTCTGTCTGTAATCCATTGGCGCTAAGTAAGCAGAGCCCAGTATGAGCATGTTTATTGCTTGGCTATTAAATTAAATAAATCAATGATCACTTGCCCAAAAAAATTCACTCTGTTTTAAGTTGTGATTTTGTCTTAATATTTCCAACTCATGAAGTTTTATTGATAAACTGTGACCATGTGACAAACTAATATTTTTTTGTATTGTATTATGAACTAAAAAATTAATTGGTTCGAAGTTAATTCCCTAAATAGTTAAGTTTTGAGGTTTCCATCAAATATTGACAGTATATCTTTGTGTGTGTGTTTTTTTTAGGTGTTCAATTTTGATGTGCGTCAACTGCACTGGGCAGAGTACATGGAGAACTACTGCATGGGCACCAAGAAGTACGTCCTCAACGAAGAGCTGTCAGGCCTGCCTGCTGCACGGAAACACCTCAACAAGTGAGACTACGCCACCCACACCAGCCTGCTGCACACACACACACACACACACACACACACACACACACACACACACACACACACACACACACACACACACATACAGATGGGTGATGGGCTCTAACAACTATCTGTGTTGTAAGCTCACTCACCACAACCAACACTGTTGTAACACTTAGATATCATCTGCAGTTCTAGAAATAATCCAGCATCGTTTAACCCACCATTAACCACTGTTAACTTGACATCAGGGATTTTAGTGTGCGCATCTTTGCTCTCAAACTGTAATCATCAGATTATCATTCCTAGTAGATGATAGTTACGGTAGCATTAATCCTCTGAGCTTCACCACGGCTCATGCGAACAAGCTCACTGCATTGAAACCATGGTGCTCGAGTGCAATGTGTGCGACCACTATAGATGGATTAATTTTAAAAGTGTGAGTTAAAGGGAGATGTAGTATATCTATCTAACTCCATTAGCAGCCATGATAAGTGTTCTCTGCATCTCTGCAACACCTCCGGCATATGGTGGCATTCACTAAAATAGCTGAAGCACTGTTACATGCATTTTCTTAGAAGGGTCGTAGTTTTCACATCCACATACTTGCTGCTAGTGGTGTTACTGGCCAACACTTCCATACAATTTTGGCGGTGTTTCAGAGATGCACAGAAGACTGCCCAGTATTATGACTGTTATCCCTACAACATGTGTAGACAGATAATGAAAAACAGGATTTATTTCCTTTTGAAAAAAGGGCATCTGTACAAAAACTCGCACTCAAGCAAGAATTTCATTGTGTGTTTTTGGTAGTTGCATTTTTTTTTCTCTCTCATAGTTCATCATTTTTTGCCATACTTTTAAAATGCTGTCTATTTTCTCCAGGCTGAGGAACATCCGCTACACCTTCAACACCATCCTGGTAGTGCTCATCTGGCGCGTCTTCATTGCCCGCTCCCAAATGGCCAGAAACATCTGGTATTTTGTAGTCAGCCTCTGTTTCAAGTTCCTGTCCTATTTCAGAGCATCCTCCACCATGAGATACTAGCCTGGGATGTATGGGTGGGTGGATGGATGAATGAATGGATGGATGGGAAAAAAATCAAAGGACATGTAAAGGTTGTGAGAGAGGATGGGTTAGCAGCCTTTAATACCGGTGTATCTCGGCAGCATTAAAACCAGCCACGCATCTTGACCACAGAATAGCACTTGTACTGTTGGCTTCAGGTACACAGCTACCTTACTGTTGTGTATCTCACTCATTTTTTTCTTACCTGACCCAGATGCATTTTATAAATTACACTAGCACACTGGCTCATCCCAGATGCAGCAACTCCAGTTCCAAAGCCCCCACCCTGCAACTATAGACTATCAGCACTTGGATTCATCTGCTCCCAGCTGATATTTAAGAAACAGGAAGTGTTGTTGTTACAGCACCTCTCTTAACCTGATCCAAATTCCGACTACTAGCTTTACTCCTGTGTAACCCTGAGCTCCAGACAGTCTAGTTTGCTCAGCCGAAGACACTCTAAACCTGCTCCGACCCATTAGTCTGCCTGCCCTGCTGCCTCCAAAAATGCTATACACTGGATGATGCTCTGCACAAATCCTCAGTTGGTTTTGAGTTAGTCCAGGTTTTGTGGCACCCTAGTTAGTCATTTATGTCCGTCTTGTATGTAAAATTCCTAATTGGTATGTCCTTTGTAGCTGCAGTGGGTTTTCTAAGTAATGCTATAAAGGCCGCATTTCCCTGCTGTCACTTGAAAACAGTTAAGCTTTTTTTTTTTTTTTTTTTTTTTGCGGAGTTGAATATTGTGGGCCAACTGTAATATCTAAAACATAATTAAAAAACATATTTCAATTACCATTTGGCCACACAGTGTGGCCCAAATCTCCTATCAGAGCTTTTCGTCTCTGTTCTTTTTATATTGCTGTAAAACATAAATGAGATCTGGCTCTTTGGGCTTGGCAGTCTGCTTGGTACAGATAGTTTTAAGCGGTTGGGAAAGTATTGTTTCTCTCCATCTCTTCCTCTGCTTTACTAACAAAGCCTTTCCTAGGGGTTGTAATTGGCCTGCTTTGGTGACTTGTTTACATATTTCCTGCTTTAGCCAAGGCAGAGGCGGATGTCAAAATAATTACTATTATGTTTGAAGTAGACCGCTGTGGCTTGCTCCCTATTGCTACAACCAAGCAAGGGGTTATAATAGGATGGCTTTTTATACAGTGCCTAAAAAAACCCCTGATAATGCTTGCATCATCAGATCCTGCAGATGGAGCTTGTAAAGATTTCTGTTGTTTTCTCATTAAGCCATCTGTGACAGCCATCTTTCAAAGTATTTTTGCCAAAATACCTCTTAGCTAGCTGACTTGTAGCTCGCAACAGATCCCTGCTTGGAGGACAGGACTGGTTTAGATGAGAGGGAAGTGCTGTCGAACTTGGAAGAGGAAGTATCCAGAACCTTTGCAACACTTGAGGAGGTCTGTTGTAGCTCAATGTGAACAGCGGGTTTTCATTTGGAGAGGCTCCTTTTGCCTCACATGCTTAACTGGCTAAATTAATCACCCAGGTTCATTCCAAACATGAGTCGTGCTCGAGACTGGAGCGATGCTTGGGGATTTGGCTTTCTGTTTTAATGAACCACTCTTCGGTTCGGTCTAATTGTTGAACGCCACTTTTGTTTTGTAACGTTAATGTTGTCTTTCTGTCAGTCATTTTAATGGTCTGTCATATCAGCTGATTTGACCATCCTAGCAGGTTGTCTATCCACAGGAAACCCTTTCTTGTTTGCCGTTTTGCCCATGCTGTTCATAAACCTCCAGTTACCCTCCCCCTGGCCGTTGCAATGCTTTTACCATCCCGTTTTTGCCACGAAGGAGCCAGAATCTGTAGTATAGCTGACACGAGTCCAGGTGAACTCAGACAGGAGGGTTTGGACTGAGGACTGGACATGCAGCGTGGAATTCCGAGGCAGGAAACTTCAGCTGACCTTCAAATGGGTGCAGAAGATGAGTGCATTTTTTTGCGCCTCTCCGTCTTTGTGAAGATGTCGCCCTTAAACGTCACGTTATAGATCCTGTCATTACTAAATGCTAAGGTTGTCTTATACCCCCATGGTTTTTCTGGGTAGGTTTCCATATCCTTTTACCCCCACAGCTTTGGGTGTTGTACTCAGCAGTGTCTACACATGTAGGATGTTGGCATGTGATCTCTGGTTCTTGCGTTGGGAATGTTCTGCAGCGGCTTGAACACCTACATGGATGTTCTGTGAACGCCTCTGTATGATTAACTACTTGTTTTGGTCTCGGCACATTTGTGGCATGAGCCGTTTTGAATAGGATCATGTGACTAGGAAAAAAAAACCTCCTTTTAGGAAAATGTGTGCAAGTATGAATTGTGCCTGAACTTTGTCAAAATAATAACAATGTGAAAACACCAATCAGATCTATGTTTTCTAATCATTTGTGTACAACTCTATTTAGGTAGACTTCATAACGTAACAAAAGATATTTTTATGCTGATATTGTGTGGCTATTTACTATGCTTGGGATCACAGATGTTACTGAAGCAACTTTACCTGCTGTAAATTATTGTACGTAACACAAAAAAAGATGTATACTTAACCACAAAATTTACAAAACCAAATTTAACTGTCAAGTTGCTTGTCAGTTAAGTGTATATGTACATGTTCCCTCTTTCTCTTTGAATGTAATCGAATAATACAGCCTGACTTCTTTGCACAGCTGAAAGCTTCCTCTGATTCCTGAATCCCGAGTCTAACAAAATGTAGTTGCCTGTATTTTCAATATTCATCAGCAAGGTAGATTCCTTTGTCTTTTTCGGGGGGGGGGGGTGAGAGAAGAACCATGTATTTAGAACTGTGTCAGCTAAATATCCTCAACTGTCATTTAGAAGTTTATTTATGTGTGATCATTTTTTGTGTAACACTTAACACTGAGTCATTTTGTGGGGTGTTTTTTTTTACATTTTTTATTTTTTTTTAATCGTGCACAATGTCTCCATCATCTGGCATAGAGTTTCACTTGTGACGGAGAAGCACTGGAGCAGTGAAGTCAGGGTTGGAAGACGAGCTTCTCCCGGCTCGTCCGCTGGACGTCAGAGGGGCTGGCCCTCTGAGCTCAGATTTTAATGTCAGGGACTCGGACTACTGCATCAGAACCATTAGGTTTTCTAATCAAACAGGGCATTGCACACCTCAACATCAGCATTGGCTCAGCTTGTGGAACAAATTCTAGTTTGATTCTGTGTAGTCCACGTTGGTTCATCATTGTATCAACAAACTAGATGAAAGAAGATGTTGTTTAGTGGCTCATGGAACTCTCATTTGGATTTGGAACTACTTTTTTTTTATCAAGGCTTTTGTAGGCCTAAATGAGATTATACTGATGTAATTAACATTGAAAGTCCCTTGTGCCTGCTATAACTATATATTTTTTGACTTTTTTTTGTACATTGTTTACACATCGTAGGCATGTGTCATGTTAACAAATAGCCGTCTACCATCTTGACCTGAGTGTTGGGGGGGGGGGGGGGGCTGTGTATTTGGGAGAACCCGAGTAAGAGTGTTGATCCGAGTCTGACCTGTCCAGCCTTGTTTCCCTTTCAAGCATCTGAGATAACCTGACACGCAACACAGGAGGGATTCAGATGTGTTGATGCTTTTAGGTAAATTCTGCATGGATTTCGGCATTATGCATAAAGGATAACTGGAGTATTTCTGTGGTAGTTCGGATTTAATTTGCACTTGTTCCAAAATCAGTTTTGATAACTCGTGTTTTTAACAGCTGACATTGTGTAGTGACTCCACATCTTCACTTTTACTTTGGGGAGCTTGATACATGAAGGCCGGTGTCAGTCTCTTCTCTTTCCAAAACACAATGCTGTTCTCGACAGTCATTCTCAATGTGAAGCTCAAATCAATGGGTGCCTTTTTGTTTGTAAACCAAAAAGAAGAAATAAATGGATAAATTCTTCTGATTCCAAGACTGGCTTTTATAAGAATAAATCAATCGGTCTTTCGGTCATGATGTCACAATGCCTCTGATCCTTGGAAGATGGTGCCCGGCGTCGTGTTGCCCTTGGAAACGGCCCAAGTCCGAAAGACCGATTTATTGAACATGTTAAAGAAAACAATGGCGTCCGGGTAGCGTAGCGGTCTATTCCATTGCCTACCAACACGGGGATGCTGGTTCGAATCCCCGTATTGCCTCCGGCTTGGTCGGGCGTCCCTACAGACACAATTGGCCGTGGCTGTGGGTGGGGAAGCCGGATCTGGGTAAGTGTCCTGGTCGCTGCACTAGCGCCTTCTTTGGTCGGTCGGGCCGCCTATTGTGTGTGTGTGTGTGTGTGTGTGTGTGGGGGGGGGGGGAATAACGTGAAACTCCTTACCGTCAGGTAAAAAGAAGCGGCTGGTGACGCCACATGCATCGGAGGTAGTCTGCAGCCCTCTCCGGATCAGCAGAGGGGGTGGAGCAGCGACTGGGACAGCTCGGGAGAGTGGGGTAATTGGCCAAGTACAACTGGGCAAAAAAAAAAAAAAACAGCTGCTGGTGGGGTTAAGTTCCACAGTCACACCAGCAAACGCATTTCCATCGCAGTTTATCCCATTAACAAAAAAAAAAGAAAAAAAAAAAGACAAAATCGTCGGCAACATTTAAGTGACAAATGAGCAACTCAAAAAGGGGTGAGTTGAGAACTTTTCTCGTCCTACCCCGCTAACACTGTTAATGATTACGCGATGCACTGATAATAAAAAATAAAAGTTCAATTTACAGCCGTCACTGTCTGTGATGTCTGAAACGATGAACGCAAAGCAAGTAAGGACTTGTTGAATTTGTGTTCAGTGTTTTCAGGCCAGCTGTTCACTGGAGCCCTGGTTTAAAGAATAAGTAAGCACCTGTTTTTACCTTGTCACCACCCTCTGACATTTAGAAAAGGATATAAAGGGGTGTAGATGTACAGGATAGTGATGGTGGTGTCCATGTATAAATAATATAAATGGGTGTAGATATAGAGGGCAGCGAGGAGTGGAGACGCATACTGGTACAGATTTTCAAAAACACGGGTGATGTGCAGAACTGTATCAGCTACAGAGGTGTAAAGTTGATCAGCCACAGCATGAAGATATGGGAACGAGTAGTGGACGCCAGGTTAAGAGGAGAGGTGATGATTAGCGAGCAGCAGTATGGTTTCATGCCATGAAAGAGCACCACAGATGTGATGTTTGCTTTGAGAATGTTGATGGAAAAGTATAGAAAAGGCCAGAAGGAGTTACACTGTGTCTTTGCGGGTTTAGAGAAAATATGTGACACGGTGCCGAAAGAGGAGGTGTGGTATTGTATGAAGAAGTCGGGAGTTGCCGAGAAGTATGTAGGAGTGGTGCAGGATATGTATGAGGGAAGTGTGACAGTGGTGAGGTGTGTGGTTGGAATGACAGATGGGTCCAAGGTGGCGGTCGGATTACATCAAGGATCGGCTCTGAGCCCTTTCTTGTTTGCAATGGTGATGGACAGGTTGACGGACGAGATCAGGCAGGAGTCTCCGTGGACTATGATGTTTGCGGATGACATTGTGATCTGTAGCAAGAGTAGGGTGCAGGTTGAGGAGAGCCTGGAGAGGTGGAGGTATGCACTGGAGACAAGAGGAATGAAAGTCAGTAGGAGCAAGACGGAATACCTATGCGTGAATGATGAGGAGGACAGTGGAATGGTCAGGATGCAAGGAGTGGAGGTGACGAAGGTGTTTGAGCTTAAATACTTGGGGTCGACTGTCCAAAGTAACAGGGAGTGTGGAAGAAAGGTCAAGAAGAGAGTGCAGGCAGGGTGGAGTGGGTGGGGAAGAGCGTCAGGGGTAATTTGCGACAGAAGGGTATCAGCAAGAGTTAAAGGGAAGGTTTACAAGATGGTAGTGAGACCAGCTATGTTATATGGTTTGGAGACAGTGGCACTGACAAAAAGACAGGAGGTGGAGCTGGAGGTGGCAGAGTTGAAGATGCTAAGATTTTCATTGGGAGTGACGAAGAAGGACGGGATTAGGGACGAATATATGACAGCTCAGGTTGGACGGTTTGGAGACAAAGCAAGAGAGGCAAGATTGAGATGGTTTGGACATGTGTGGAGGAGAGATGCTGGGTATATTGGGAGAAGGATGCTGAATATGGAGCTGCCAGGGAAGAGGAAAAGACGACGGCCAAAGAAGAGGTTTATGGATGTGGTAAGAAAGGACATGCATGTGGCTGGTGTGACAGAGAAAGATGCAGAGGACAGGAAGAGATGGAAACGCATGATCCGCTGTAGCGACCCCTAACGGCAGCAGCCGAAAGTAGTTGTAGTAGTAGTATTAGTAGTAGTAGATGGCAGCGATGGTGGTGTCCACGCATAAAGGATATAAAGGGGTTTAGATGTAGAGGATAGTGATAGTGGTGTCCATGTATAAAGGATATAAAGGGGAGTAGATGTAGAGGATAGTGATAGTGGTGTCCATGTATAAAGGATATAAAGGGGAGTAGATCAGAAGAGGTTTCTATAAAACACAAACAAACAAAAACATAACACACATATCACATAAAGCGTCTTTTCTGAGATGCCAACATTTCATTAGAATGACTATTTCCTCTGTGAATCAAACAAAAAAGAGTCACTATTAATAAAGATGTGTCGTGGGTATTGTGCAACACAGCACCCTCTTCAGGTGACACAGGGGACTGTTCTGCTTCACTAACCCAATGTAAGTGAATTTAAGTTGACGTAGTACCTTACACGTCGTTGATCGTACAGTTATGGTTTATGACGTGTTTTAATGCCCACCCAGTGAAGCAGTGCTTCACCTGGTCTTTCCTCGACCTGAAAATGATTGACATCCGTCTAACCAATCAGAGAAGACCAGTTCAGCCTTTTCGATCCTGACCGTACCTTTTGGTATTCGAAGCGCGGTGAAAGATAAGATAAGAAAGCTAAGAAAAAGAGATTAGCCCTAAGATAAATTAGTGATTACTATAGTAGTGTTTGGTGGTTCTTGTATATATACTGTAAATATTATAAGAAACAATCTGTTCAGATCTTTATTGTTCAACTTTATTGTTCATCTTTATATTTGCATGTTCGATCTTGACCTCGTGTAGTAGCCCTGTAATGTAGGCTAGCGTTAGTTGTTCTAACTAGCTTAGCTAGCTAGCTGCTAGTTTAACTAGCTCCTGTCCTGTCTTTCGCAATTTTTGCAAAGAAGAATTATGACGGATGCAAATATCGTGGACCGGATCCTACAGGAATCTTTTCACACTTTCTCCTATGAGGAAAAACTAGGAGTGAAAGCACGGGAGACCAAAGCCTCCCATCAAGCTGGTGCAGAGTGGGCTCGGTAAGTCGGAGTTTTAAGTGTTCTAGGTATGACAAGGTGGAGTGGCTAACGGGCAGTGTGCTAACAAACCGCTTGTATTGCTGGCCTTGCGTAACGTTTAAGTGTGCTGCTGCAGGAGATGGGTGTTCTTCAAAGTTTGCAAGAGATGGATTTGAGGATCTCCGAAATGGTGAATCAAAGGAGCAGGTAGGTCAGTGCAGCAGAGGGCGCAATTAAGTCTGTTGGGAAATGTGAGGCTTGATACTCTGATTGATGAAGGCAAGCGAAGAGACAGTGATGGTGGTGTCCATGCATAAATGATTTTAAGGGGTGTAGATGTGGAGGACAGCGATGGTGGTGTCCATGCAGAAAGGCTATAAAGGGGTGTATATGTAGAGGACAGCGATGGTGGTGTCCATGTTTTGTTATTCGTCCTTCGCAGCGACGGGGACCATCTAGTCATCCTGTGATGGATGACTGATGACTTGCGCAATGATTAAAGTGAGGAAGAGTTGCGCATCATCAACCCCACTCTCTCGTCCGAGACCACCTACTACCTGTGGCAAGACAAGACGACTGGCATTGGAGACGGATGCAGATTTTTCCTCAGGGTTTCTTTCCGAAGCCTTTCCCGTAGACGAATATACCCGCAAGACAGCGAAGGTTTTAAATCAGAGTTTGCCTTATCGTACTGCCTGACCATGGATATAAAGTGGTGTCTATGCAGAGGACAGCGATAGTGGTGTCCATGTATAAAGGATGTAAAGGGGTGTAGATGTAGTGGATGGCGATGGTGGTTTCCATGCATAAAGGATATGAAGGGGTGTAGATGTAGAGGACAGTGATGGTGGTTTCCATTTATAAAGGATATAAAGGAGTATAGAGGTAGAGGACAGTGATGGTGTCCATGTATAAAGGATATAAAGGGGTGTAGATGTAGAGGACGGTAATGTTGGTGTCCATATAAAGGATATAAAGAGGTGTAGGTACAGAGACCAGCGATGGTGGTGTCCGTGTATAAAGGATATAAAGGGGTGTAGATGTAGAGGAATGTGATGGAGGTGTCCATGTATAAAGGATATAAAGGGGTGTAGATGTAGAGGACAGCGATGGTGGTGTCCATGCATAAAGGATATAAAGGGGTGTAGATGTAGAGGACAGCGATGGTGGTGTACATGCATAAAGGATATAAAGGGGTGTAGATGTAGAGGACGGTGATGGTGGTGTCTATATATAAAAGGGTGTAGATGTAGAGGACAGTGATGGTGGTGTCCATGCGTAAAGGATATAAAGAGGTGTTGATCCAGAGGCCAGCGATGGTGGTGTCCATGTATAAAGGATATAAAGGGGTGTAAATGTAGCAATGGTGGTGTCCATGCATAAAGAACATAAAGGGGTGTAGATGCAGAGGACAGTGATGGTGGTGTCCGTGTATAAAGGTTATAAAGGGGTGTAGATGCAGAGGACAGCGATGGTGGTGTCCATGTATAAAGGATATAAAGGGGTGTAGATGCAGAGGACAGTGATGATGGTGTGCGTTAAACTGAAGGCGTTGGTGTTGTATTAGAACATCTCGTCCCAGCTTCACTTGAGTCTGCCCAAAGACGTTAGTTGTCTAACGCTGACGGCACATTACTGCAGCCGAATCTACCATATGGGCAATCTGGGCACGTGTCCAGGGGCCCCTGAGTGTAAAAGGGCCCTCCACGATGGGAGAATTTTTTTTTAATGTTGGGCTCCTCAGAAATATGACACAAAGCTTGACCCATTCTTTGTGTTGTACTGCTGTGGGCTGGGGGAAGCGGAATTTCATTTCATTTCATTTCATGTACACAAATGCATGAAGGGCAATGACAAATAAAGTGCTCCTGGTTCCATTCTCTTGATCTTGATAATTATCCAATCAGAATGAAATAAAAGTTTTTTTCATGAAAATTAACTCACATGATTGATTGTTTTATTGGTGAGATGGCTGGCAGGTGGTGACTGGTGAGCAAGCGGCAATGCACTGTATAGGTTGGCTAATGGTCAAGGTGGGTGGGCATAGAGAGCAAGTGGCTTACACTGCACAGATTCAAGATCAGTTTTTCTTAAGCCAAGTCAAGGTTAAAAACAGTTGAATTGTTTTTTAAACTGGCCCACTATCAGTTAGGTTGTATCAGTGAGAAGTGCGCGGGAAAACTTGCCAAGCAGCAGAAAATGGGCGGGGAGCTAATCACGTAAATGGGGCGCACGTGAGCAGGGCAGGGCAGTAACAGAAATGGCAATTAGGGAATGGGGAACAGGTGAGCAAAGCAGGGGCAGCAACAGAAATGGCAAGCCAATCAGGGAATGGGGAACAGGTGAGTAACACAGGGGCAATCAGGTAAATTGGGCGCAGGTGAGGAGAAATGCCAATCAGGGAATAGGGAACAGGTGAGCCTTGATGACTCAGACCACACAACCATGACATGGAGTTGGTTTGTTAAGTTCATTATATTTTAGCTTTTGCAGTTCTGTATGAAGTTGCCTAGCTCACTTAGTGAGCCTTATTGTGAAACCTGCATTCAGCTGTGCTGTGATTACCTTAGGATGGCATTGTTGAAAATCTAGTCCTAGTCAGTCACATTATTATGTATCAATAATAACTAGTGTGCTGTCTGCTTGGGTGGTTTTCAGTGAACACAAATATTGTTATAATGTGGTCATACACTGCCTCGGGATGATTTAATCCATTGTTTCCTTGTCTTGTGATATGTGAGTGAAATGGCAATACTTGGTCTATTGAACTGTATAGGATTACCTGTTCAGCTGCACTGGTTATTCAGCCTTTTACCAATAGGTGTGATTATGGTCTGGTGGATTTGACATGGCAGCTTGACTGGAAGCTAAAAAAATCAAGATGTGGTTTAATGGCTGGGGTGGGTGGCGTGGGCGTGGTGAGTGTGTGGGAGGCGGGGGTGGGGGGCTCTGAGCTTCAGTGCCCAGGGATCCCTAGGGATACTAAACCAACCTTGCTCATTGCCTTTCTCCTTGACTCATATGTTAATATGGGTCTTGCTGCCTCTAATGCCCCTGTATGACATAGGCAATTTGGAGGGCGTTGTTTGAGCTAGCGGTGTGTAAAAACGAGGCATACTCCAAGTTAACAGTTAATGGGCTTTAGTGTCGAAATGTATGTATCAACAATACAGAGGTGAACTGATGCACGCAGGAGACTGCGTGCCTTACGTAATATTAACTACAGTTAACATCCACTGGGTGGTGATATAATACCACCCGTAACATCTCCCTTTCCTTTACGTAAATAAAACACTTCTTGAAATACCAGCTTGTGAACTTCACCCAAGCCATGGTTATATCTAGATCTCAAAAACAATTCAACAGCCTGTCTAAACACTGAACATTAGAACCAGTCCATGTGAGCTTATAGGTTCAGTCTGTTGGGAGGCCGTATCTGACGGCCATATCAAGAGAGAGCAGGGGAATGGGGTGACGATGGGACAGCAGAGGTGTCCAAAGTCTGTGGTGGGCCCGGAGCCCGTGGACTGCTGTTGTTGAGCCTGCTGGGAGAGGGTCGAGGAGAGAACGTGCATGCCCTCTCACCCTCCATCATTTCACTCTGTGGCTGAGACCCACTGCATTCAGATGAAGGTCCCTCTGCACCAGCCCTGGGGTTTTGTGATGGCCTTAGCTCTGCCATACGTAGATTGACTCGATTGCGACGATACAAGGAGCCCTCGACCGCTACCAGATATGACCGTGGGGCAGACACACTCCCCGTTGCCAGATGCCAGTCCTGTCCCCTGGTAGTGGCTTCATCCGAACTGCTTCTCCCACTGCGAGCTCAGGTAAGTGCTTAGCAGTCCTGTTGTAGATGAGTTTCGAGATTTGTCTCCTGTGCCGCAGTTTATCTACAACATCCGTAATGACGCGTGGCTCAAGAAGTGCATCAACCACTGGCAGAGCTGACTTCAAACGCCGTGATATCAGTCGTTGGGCAGGACTGCTGTCCATACCCTCCGTTGGGGTGTTTCTCCATTGTAAGATTGCCTTCCAGGCATCCTCGCCATCCCGTAGTGCTTTCTTGCATAGGTTCTTTGCGATTTTGACCGCTGCTTCCGGCTTCCCGTTGGCCTTGGGATGCCTTGGTGAGGAGGTGATATGGTCAAACCCTCACTCCACAGCGAATTGGCGGAACTGAGTACGGGCGAACTGGGGCCCATTGTCGGAAATGACCCTGTCAGGTTGCCCATAATGAGCAAATTGAGCCTTGCATGGTTTTATTGTTGTCTCCGCGCTAAGGTCTGGCAGAACATCAATCTCCCAGAAATCTGAGTAGTGATCAACTACCATCAGAAAGTCTTTCCCACTGTGTTGGAAAAGATCCAGACTTATGATTTGCCAGGGGCGTGTGGGCAGTTCATGGCTCAGCATTGTCTCCTTTTGCTGCTCAATCGCATACTCATTGCATGTAGAGCATTTACTGACATAATCCTTGATTTCGCTCTGCATTCCAGGCCAGTATATGGTCTCCTGTGCTTGTCTGTAGCAGGCCTCGCCACCGATGTGACTGCCGTGTACTCTGGCAAGCATCTCAGGATGCAATGATTTTGGGATCACCACTCTTTGCCCCCTAAACAAGACTCCCTTCTGGACACTTAGCTGCTCTTCGATAGGCCAGACCTCTCTGACTGCCTGCTCTGTTTCATCCTTATCAGTGGGCCAACCCTTCAGCATAGTAGACTTCATGATTTGCAGCTGTCTGTCGTTGTCCGTGTGTTGCTGTATCTGCAGCAGCCTTTTGTCTGTGACATTCCGATAGTCCGCCATATTTATGTGCTCAATTGCCAGCTGCTCGTCCATCATACTGCAGACTGTGTGCTCTGCATGCATAGAGCCAGGGTGTGTTTTGGAAGTGACAGCCCTGCTTAATGTGTCACTCACAAACATGTCCGGTCCTGGTTTGTAGATGACTCTCAGGTTATAATTCTGAAGAGCCAGTAGCATGCTCTGCAAGCGCTTGGGAGCATTGAGGAGAGGCTTGCTGAAGATTGCTATGAGGGGCTTGTGATCTGTCTCCGCTGTGATATTGTCTCTACCATACAGATAATGATGGAAATGCTGGCAGGCAAATACTATGCTAAGGCATTCCTTCTCTATCTGCGCATAGTTTTGCTCTGTAGGTGTGAGTGCCCTTGACGCGAAAGCAATGGGCTGTCCCTCCTGCATCAGACAGCAGCCCATGCCATGCTGGCTGGAGTCACTCTGTACTGTGACGGGCTTTGACACATCATAGTATCGCAGCAAAGGTGTCTGTGTCACAAGCTGTTTTATCTCCCTGACCGCTGCATCGTGCTTCGGACGCCAGTGCCAGACTGTGTCCTTGTCTGTGAGTCTCCTCAAAGGCTCGCATACTTCTGAGAGCCGCAGGAGAAACTTAGCCAAGTATGTGACAAATCCGATGAGTCTCTGCACACCCTTGACGTCGGATGGGGCTGGCATGTCCAAAACTGCTCGGACTTTCTCCGGGTCAGCTTTTAGACCTGCAGCCGACAGGATGTGGCCATGGAACTGCACCTCAGACACTCTAAACTGAAGCTTCTTGACACTGAGCCGCAGCTTAACTTGTCGACAGCGGTCCAGAAGGGCTACCAGCTTGTCATCATTGTCCTTGTTTGCCTCTTCCTCGCTGTTGCCACAACCAACGATGAGGATGTCGTCAGCTATAGGCTCCACTCCCTCAAGCCCTTCCAACAGCTCATGCTGTTTCCTCTGGTAGACCTCTGGGGCTACTGACACACCAAACGGAAGTTTCAACCATCGCTTCCGGCCCCAGGGGGTCCAAAATGTGGTCATGAGGTTGCTAGCCTCATCCAGTTTACACTGAAGAAAAGCATCTCTTGCATCGACCAGTGTGAAGACCTTGGCTTTAGGCAGCTTTTAGAGCACATCCTCCAGTGTGGGCATGAGGTAGTGTGAGTGTCTTAGTGCCTGGTTGAGATGGTGCAGCTGTAGACATATACGCAGCTTTTCTGGTCTTTTGACTATGACCATATTGCTGATCCAATCCGTGGGCTCACTGACTGATATGATATGACCCTCTCTTTCATATCGGTCAAGCTGAGCCTTCACAGCTTCCTTCATAGCCACCGGAACATTGCATGGTGCACTCTGCACCGGCTGAACCGCTGGATCCAAGTCAAAATGAACCTCTCCGGGGAGTGCCTCCACAGGACCAGTGAAGACATCCTGATATGCTCTGATGACTGTACTTCTGGTGAGAGGCATGGTGAGGCTGTCATCCACTGCATTGAGCCCTTCTACTCTGAGCTCCTCTGGGATGGTAAAGTGTATGAGCCCCGTCTCCTCTGACGTGAACCCTGACAGCATGGCAACTGTCGTGTATTTACAACCTCAAAATCCAGCTTGTATTTGCTGCCCCGTACAACACACTCAGTGGTAAGGACCCCAAATGATGGCAGACCTTGGTCTGAGTACATTTTCAGTGTGGTGCTACTATGCTTTAGTTTCTCTCTGGGAGCTAGCCTCTTCTTGTCCCTGAGACTCATGACATTGCACGTAGCTCCTGAGTCAAGCTGGCATCTCTGTAGTTTGCCATTCAGGCAGAGATTGACAAACCATTTCTTGCCTTTTGTTCCCACTACACCAATGCTTTCTGTTGCATACACATCATTTGTGTCCATGACTGTGTTGTCTTTATCCATGTCCAGTCCCTCAACTGCGTGGAGTTTACCATCCTTTTTCTTATTTTTATTGCAAACTCTCGCAAAGTGATTGGCTGTGCCACAAGCATTGCAGGTCTTGCCATATGCTGGGCAGTGTTCTCTTCCCCACTCATGTGCTACTACTACTTTCGGCTGCTCCCGTTAGGGGTCGCCACAGCGGATCATCCGTTTCCATTTCTTCCTGTCTTCTGCGTCTTCCTCTGTCACACCAGCCACCTGCATGTCTTCCCTCACCACATCCATAAACCTCCTCTTTGGCCTTCCTCTTCTCCTCTTCCCTGGCAGCTCCATATTCAGCATCCTTCTCCCAATATACTCAGCATCTCTCCTCCACACATGTCCAAGCCATCTCAATCTTGCCTCTCTTGCTTTGTCTCCAAACCGTCCAACCTGAGCGGTCCCTCTAATATAATCGTTCCTAATCCTGTCCTTCTTCGTTACTCCCATCGAAAATCTTAGCATCTTCAACTCTGCCACCTCCAGCTCCGCCTCCTGTCTTTTCGTCAGTGCCACTGTCTCCAAACCATATAACATAGCTGGTCTCACAACCATCTTGTAAACTTTCCCTTTAACTCTTGCTGGTACCCTTCTGTCGCAAATCACTCCTGACACACTTCTCCACCCACTCCAACCTGCCTGCACTCTCTTTTTCACCTCTCTACTGCACTCCCCGTTACTTTGGACAGTTGACCCCAAGTATTTAAACTCAGATGTCTTTGTCACCTCCACTCCTTGCATCCTGACCATTCCACTGTCCTCTCTCTCATTCACGCATAGGTATTCCGTCTTGCTCCTACTGACTTTCATTCCTCTTCTCTCTAGTGCATACCTCCACCTCTCCAGGCTCTCCTCAACCTGCACCCTACTCTCACTACAGATCACAATGTCATCCGCGAACATCATCGTCCATGGAGACTCCTGCCTGATCTTGTCCGTCAACCTGTCCATCACCATTGCAAACAAGAAAGGGCTAAGAGCCGATCCTTGATGTAATCCCACCTCCACCTTGAACCCATCCGTCATTCCAACCGCACACCTCACCATTGTCACACTTCCCTCATACGTATCCTGCACCACTCCTACATACTTCTCTGCAACTCCTGACTTCCTCATACAATACCACACCTCCTCTCTCGGTACTCTGTCATAAGCTTTCTCTAAATCTACAAAGACACAATGCAACTCTTTCTGGCCTTCTCTATACTTCTCAATCAACATTCTCAAAGCAAACATCGCATCTGTGGTGCTCTTTCGTGGCATGAAACCATACTGCTGCTCGCTGATCGTCACCTCTCCTCTTAACCTAGCTTCTATTACTCTTTCCCAAATCTTCATGCTGTGGCTGATCAACTTTATACCTCTGTAGTTGTTACAGTTCTGCACATCGCCCTTGTTCTTGAAAATCGGTACCAGTATGCTTCTTCTCCACTCCTCAGGCATCCTCTCACTTTCCAGGATTGTGTTAAACAATCTAGTTAGAAACTCCACTGCCATCTCTCCTAAACATCTCCATGCCTCCACAGGTATGTCATCAGGACCAACTGCCTTTCCATTCTTCATCCTCTTCATAGCTGCCCTCACTTCCTCCTTGCTAATCCACTGAACTTCCTGATTCACTATCCCTACATCATCCAACCTTCTCTCTCTCTCATTTTCTTCATTCATCAGCCCCTCAAAGTATTCCTTCCACCTTCTTAGCACACTCTCCTCGCTTGTCAGCACATTTCCATCTCTATCCTTGATCGCCCTAACTTGCTGCACATCCTTTGCAGCTTGGTCCCTCTGTCTAGCCAATCGGTACAAGTCCTTTTCTCCTTCCTTAGTGTCTAATCTGTCATACAACTCACCATACGCCTTTTCCTTTGCCTTTGCCACCTCTCTCTTTGCTTTACGCTGCATCTCCTTGTACTCCTGTCTACTTTCTTCATCTCTCTGACTATCCCACTTCTTCTTTGCCAACCTTTTCCTCTGTATAATTTGCTGTACTTCCTCATTCCACCACCAAGTCTCCTTGTCTTCCTTCCTCTGTCCTGATGACACACCAAGTACCTTCCTAGCTGTCTCCCTCACTATTTCCGCAGTGGTTGTCCAGCCATCTGGCAACTCTTCATTACCACCCAGTGCCTGTCTTAACTCCTGCCTGAACTCCACACAACAGTCTTCCTTCTTCAACTTCCACCATTTGATCTTCGGCTGTGTCTTCACTCGCTTCCTCTTCTTGGTCTCCAAAGTCATCCTACAGACCACCATCCGATGCTGCCTGGCTACGCTCTCCCCTGTCACCACCTTGCAGTCTCCAATCCCTTTTAGATGGTGCCTTCTACATGTGCTGTGCCACAGTATTTGCATGTGGAGAGGCCCCCACCTTGTGATCTGGGGTTCCCACTCATTTTCTCTGCAGTACTGGCTGATCTTTTGAATATTTGTTTCCCTACAACATTGACATTGTCCATAAGTGATCTCTCCTGCTCCATGGATCTCAACTGCAAATCACTCAGTTCTGCTGCTCTGCATGCTTCAATAGCACTGGCTAGAGTCAAGTCCTTTTCCCTTAACAACCGTCTGCGTGTGCCCTCTTTAGCAATGCCGATGACTATTCTGTTTCTGATTAAGTCATCTCTTAGGGCTCCATATTCGCATGTGGAAGCTTTCTCTCTGAGCCGTGTCACAAAACAGTCTACTGTTCACCTTCCTATTGTTTACAACAGCCTAAAACGTCGCACTCGTAAATCACATTTTTAGCGGGTTTGAAATACCTCTCCAATGAGTCCAGTATCACGGTCGCGTCTTCTTGCTTTGCGTCGGTCAGATTTAAGTTGTGTTTGTTGACATGTTGACATTCAGCTCCCATGACACTCCTCAGAGTCACCGCCTGGACCTTCTTGTCCACCAGCCCTGTGGCTAAAGCATAATCTTCATATTCTGCTCGGAAGATTTCGCACTCAGGTTGCCACTGAGCTTCATCGGAGCAGGCGGGGGTGTGGTCGCGGCCATGGCTATTCCCTGCTGTTACTGCGGTACGGCTAGCTAGCATTGGCAAACCAAAAAACTTGCAAAACTCGCTTGACGGCTCAATATCCCTTCAGCCACCAAATCGCCGAATCAAAGGTCCACTTCTGACACCATGTTTGAGCTAGCGGTGTGTAAAAACGAGGCATACTCCCAGTTAACAGTTAATGGGCTTTAATGTCGAACTGTATGTGTCAACAATACAGAGGTGAACTGAGCCTTACGTAACATTAACTACAGTTAACATCCACTGGGTGGCGATATAATACCACCCGTAACAGGCGTTTCCTTGTAAGGGTAAGAAAAAGCATAAATCTTCTCCCTCAAAGGGGCTCTTGTTTGTTTGTTTTTATTTATCAAGAGGACACTCACTTCTACCATCTAAGTCCCATACCAAAATGTTTTCGACTCAAAATTTAAAAAAAAGCTCTCGGTTATTTTTGTATTGTTTTCTGCAGAAATCTCAGAAAGTTGAATCAGTTCATCTGGACACAACGTTTAGTGGGAGAAACGTTTCATAACTCATCTAAGTGACTTAGTCAGGCTCCACTGACTGCAGGTATCCCCACCCTTATAAACAGCACGGTTGCATAACGACCAAAACCAACGATCGGCTCATATGCAAATTGCCGTGACAATTAATTAGAGTTACAATGGCCATGTGTACTATTCACAGAGGATTGGGGGGATAGTTGCAATCGCAGCAGTCACATAGATAGCCTCTTTGACTCCCCATTCAAACCAGCGTTCTTCCATATCAAGGATGTCCACATCCTCATCCTTGAAAGAATGGGCACTGGCCTGACAAGGTAGCTCCCCGGTGTTATGCCATCCTCTTCGCCAGTGTCTGTTTGCCAACTGACAAATCAACATAAGACAGAGCCAAGTCAGAAACAACATCAACAATGATAGCTGTACCAATGGTAACCCAGTTAAAACATGTGGTTATAAGGGGTGATGCTATAGTATAAATAGTGTTAAAACATTTAAATAAGGTTTAGTTTAAAAGGGTTTAAGAAGGTTAAAATAATTTTAAAAATTGTGATGTGTTTTGTTTATTAAAGAGTATAATGTTGTCCTGGAAACTGTCTAAACCAGCATTTACGGGGGTTAATGACACGCTGCAGGAGCCCAGGTCGGGGAGGTGTTTCGGCACGGACGAGAGAGGGGAGGGACGGTGGACGACGGAGCCGGAAGGGAGCGGCGAGTTAGCGCGATACAGATAACTTCTGTGTTGTATGTTAAGTTTAGAGTGCACAAACCATTGTGTCATTTATATTTTAGGATTGTTTACACAACAGTCGGGGTGAGAGTATAAATTATTTATTGTCGGAACGTGAGGAATTTCTACCCGAAATTCAAAGAGCGTTTAGTTGTGTGCTACTGCTAAAGCTAAGCGCTCGACGTGTAGCATAGAGTCTGTTCATTACCCGTGAACGGACATTTGCTAGCTTAAGTTTAACTAGCTCAGTTGAACTGTTGGAGGGGTGAGCTGCTGCTTCCAACCACCAGAGGGCAGAGCAGAGACCTGGGACGAAGTTTGGAGCAACCCGGGCTTCACTCAGCGTGTTTGTGGCGACGCAGGAGAGAGGATAGACATCAGACGGTGACTGTGCGAGATGCCAACCTGCTGCTAAACCTGCAACCGGGACGGTTGAAGAAAGACAAACTGGGAACATCGTCTCAGGTACCACACTTGTTCTTTTGCTCACGGAGGAGCGAAGGGGCCATTAAGTTTTGGGCCACAACGGTCACAAGCGCCGAACCAGGCCTGCAACTTTATATATTTTTTTAACATAATTTTGGTTTTGCCGGCTTTAGGGGACAGTGTCCAGGTGTGTGTGTGTGTGTGGGGGGGGGGGCACGAATTATATTGGTTGAATTTAAGTGACACAGATTGGTTAATTGTGATTGTTGCAGCTGCCATCAGGACTGTGTAGGTAACACATAGCTAGCAGAAAGCACTATTAACGGGGACAAACTGATACACGGTAGCCATCGGATCTCTGGTCTCACCGGAATGCCAAACAAGGGCAACCGGCCGTTTATTTATTGAAAAGCATAATTAGCAGCACCTGTAGAGTAATCACCCGCCCCCCTCTGCACAGTGACGTCAGCATAAGGGCATTCAAGACAGACAGTGTTCATCGGTGTTCAACACCCCCACTTGCTCTTAGGCTGATTACAGTATGCAGTTGTCAGGTACATCTAGCAAAGAAAATAAAAACATCTCACATACCAAAAACAAAAGAATCAAACTTGTCAAGCAGAGCTTTAGTTACAGGTTTAGTCAAAATATCTGCAACCATGTCTGATGTGGGCCAATACTCAATAGTTATCCTTCCATCACTAAGTGCAGACCGAACAAAATGATATTTGATGTCAACATGTTTACACCTTTGACGACATACAGGATTCTTGGACAGAGCAATGGCACCCTGGTTATCCTCATGGATAGTCACTGGTGTATAATCACACCCCATATCCATCCCATTCAACAGTTGAACAAGATACATACTCTCCTGTGTAGTAGCCGCCAAAGCCATGTACTCGGCTTCACATGTGGATAAAGCAACAGTGGGTTGTTTCTTAGACTTCCAAGAGATAACAGGACCCATTTCAGAGAGGCAAAAACAATAACCAGTTATGCTTCTGTCATTCTGGTCTGCGGCCCAGTCAGCTTCACTGGATGCAATAAGGTTAAGGTTCACATCACTTCTCTTGTAGCACAATTCATGGTTAACAGTTCCCTTCAAATATTTGAGCACATGCTTTGCAGCTACCCAATGCTGCTCTCTTGGGTCAGACAGGTGTTGTGACAGTTTACTTACAATGAAGCTAAGGTCTGGTCTAGTACTTGTCATTACATAGATCAAACTGCCAACCATTTCTCGGTACCTCCTCGAATCAACAGGGTTACCTTCATCATCAAATTTCAGTTTGTTCTCACATGGGGTCGATCTTGGTCTGCAGTGAGTCATGTCAAACCTCTCCAGGATTTTTGTGATGTACCTCTTTTGGTTCATCTTTATTTCACCATCTCCCTGTGTAAAGTCAATACCAACGAAATGTTTTAGTTTACCAAGATCTTTCATCTTGAATTCGTCTCCCAATAGCTCTTTCACATTCCCGAGGGTTTGACTGTCACTCGCTGCAATAAGAAGATCATCGATCCAGATAATCAAAATGATTCTCTCACTCCCAGTTTGTTTGCTGTAAACACAGTGGTCAGCTGGGTTCTGAACAAAACCATTTTGGCAAAGGAAATCATGCAGCATTTTATTCCAGTTTCGTCCTGACTGTTTCAGGTCATAGAGTTACTTGTTGAGCCTACAGACTAGTCTTTCACCAGTTTGAGACTTAACCTCAAAACCTTCTGGCTGTTCCATGTATAGCTCACAGTCAATGGGAGCATGTAAATATGCAGTTTTTACATCCATTTGGTGCAGCTCCAAACCATATTGTGCAGCAACCTGCATTAAACTGCGTACAGAGGTCATATCAGCGGTTGGGGAAAAGGTCTCACTATAGTCTATCCCTTCAATTTGACTATAGCCTTAAGCTACATATCTTGCTTTATATGTGGTTTCAACTGGGGTTTCCTTAACGCTGAAAACCCATCTGCCCCCCACTGCATGTTTACCTTCTGGCAATGTTGTTAGGGTAAAAGTGTCATTTTCCCTCAGGGAACTCATCTCATCCTGCATAGCTTTAGCCCATAGTGAAGACTCTGGTGAGCCTAGGGCTTGTTTCAGGGTTTGGGGTACATCACAAATAACCCTGTAACAGTAGTCAATGCTGGTTAAAACCTGGTCATCACGCTCATAATCATCTAGATACAGGGGAGGTCTCCGGTCTCTCCTTGGACGACTACCTTCCCCACTCATGTTGATGTCTGACTCACATTGCTCTACATCTTGTGTACTCTGACTCGTCATCTCGATTTGTGGTTGGGTCTTAGCGCCCTCTCTAGGCAGAACACATTCACTGGTTTCCTGGTCTGCCTGAGTCTGACATTCAGTAGCGCTCTTTGTAATGAACTTCACCAACCTGTTCTTAAACACTTTCCCTGTGTCTGGATAGTATACCAAGTATGTGCAGGACTGTTCTTGTCATAACCAACAAAAATACCCTTTTCACATCGGGGATCAAGCTTTTTCTTATTTTGTTTGTATGCATAGCACGCAGAGCCAAAAATATACATTTTGGAAAGATCAGGCTTCTTCCCAGTCAACATGTAGTATGGAGTCTGCCCTACACGCCCATTATAACATCTGTTACGGATAACCGTAGCAGTCTGAACTGCATATGTCCACAGTTCTTTCGGTAGGCCACTCTCAAGCAACATGCATCTAGACATTTCAAGCAATGTTCTCCAGCTTCTCTCGGATGTCCCATTTTGATGAGGCGATTAAGGGGCTGAGGTCTCGTGTCTAATGACATTTTTGCTAAGCAGTGACGGAAAATCTCTCGACATAAATTCTGTACCATTATCCGATCTGATACATTTGACTTTGCCATAAGGTGCAACGTCAGCAAAGAACTTTTCTGTGCCCTTCACTGTGTCGCTCTTGGATTTCAAAAAATAAGTAAACATTGCTCCTGAATAATCATCAGTGAATCCCAAAATGTACTTGAATCCATCTCTGGCTGTTGGCTCTATAGGGCCGGCTAAATCTGTGTGCACCAGTTCAAGTCCGACTTTAGCTTTTACATCTGCCTCTCTATTTCTGCTTTGGGCAAATTTACCTTGAATGCATATTTCACATGGCACCAAGTTACACTCAGCTTTGCCTTTAACACTCATTCCCTTAGTGACACTTTCCAATTTTAACACATCATCATAATTGCAGTGACCAAGGATTTCGTGCCAAGTCTGTACATCATAGCATGCATGACATTCATCATTTTCATCATTCTCGAGTTCATGCTCACCATTGTCGTAGGTGTTCAGGTAGTAGAGCCTGTTGCGCTCGCTGATGTCGAACCTGGTACCGTCCTTATGGACGAGCTGGTCTCTGCCTTGTTGAAAGGTCACTGAGGCACCGTTTGCAGTCGCTGTCTTCACGGAGAAGATGTCCTGTGGGTAGGAGGGAATGTGCAGCGCTCCCCTCAACGTCGCTTTCACCCGTCAGCCGTTGGTGTCCTCCAGAATCACCTCCGCGTCTCCTCTTCTCGTGGCAACACCTGTTGTCCTGGTCCCGTCAACCAGCTCCAGGGTGTGTTTCGCTGGCTGGAACGTTGAGTCGAAGCTCTTAAACTTGCGTTGGTCGGTGATGATGTGGGATGTCGCTCCTGTGTCCACCATTGAAGTAATACTTGGGTTAGTATTGGTCGAGGATCAATGACCACACCGGGTTATAGAACTCAGGTTTAATCGTGGCTCAGTAGGCAGACGTAATAACCATACATGGTAGTGGTGTAACCATAATAACAGTCCGGATAGTACATAACACCTAGTGTAGTTCCAGTGTATATACATGGCGTTATATCACTACATCCCCCCTGTTTAGTTTTCAATTTTTACAGTATCAAAATACAAACATGTTCAGAGCCCTCCTTTTGTGTGTGATTGTCTCTACTCATAGTCCTTGTAGTGAGCTGTTTTGGAAACAGCTCTTCCATATCTTGTGCGTACTGTCTTGTGTGTTTCACAGGTTTGGCTGGAAGAAGTTCCAGCTGCATGAGTGTCCCGTTGAGGTTCTGTGAAGCGGGTTCTTGCACTCCTCAGTGCATGGGGGTGGTGAATTTCCCGCAGGTGGCTCCTGCCACGTCTGAGTTTGTTCCCATTTGATGTTTGCACAATGTAGCTCCTTGGCTCATCGCACTTTTGTACGACAGTGGCTGGATACCAAGTCCCTTTTTCCTTGTTTAGGACAGATACGTGCTGTCCGGGACCGAGTGGAGGTAGTGCTCTGCCGCTGCTGCGGTCATGATGTTCCTTCATGTTTGCTGTTCTCTGCTCTAGGTGGAGTCGGTTTTCCTCCTTGCCTGGGTCCCCTCGACTCGGCAGCAGGGTGGTGACCGGCCTTCCGAAGATCAGTTCTGCTGGTGATGGTAGTTTACTGTCGATGGGTGTTGCTCTGACCTGTAGTAAGGCAACTTGTATGTTACCTCCTTGTCTCATGGTTTTCTTCACAATGGATTTGATGTGTCGCACATGCCTCTCAATGAATCCATTGCTTTTTGGATAGTGGGGTGAGCTTGTCACGTGCCTGATTCCCCAGTCAGCCGTGAATTTCTGGAACGCGTGCCCTGTGTACTGGGGTCCATTATCTGTAAGTATCTCGTCAGGCCTTCCAAAACGAGACATGTACATTTCCATTTTTTGTGCAACTGCCCGGCTGGACACAGGCATTTCATCCACTAGAGGGAACTTAGAATATCTGTCCACAATCAGTAAATACTGATGACCATCGATCTCGAATAGATCAGAAGCTAGGGATTGCCATGGTTTTGACGGTGTGTTGTGTGGGTTGAGAGGTTGCTTTGGATTTGCATCCTGATGTTCCACGCATACGCTACATGACCTGCAGACTCTTTCGATGTCATCGTTCATTCTGATCCAGTAGACACTTTCTCTCGCCAGTCGCCGTGTCTTTTCGATGCCCTGGTGTCCTACGTGCAGCTGTTCGAGTATAGAATCAGCCATGGAGTCTGGGATGAGCACCTGTCTGCCTTTGAATATGACTCCTGCTTCAACTGCGAGCTCATCTCTGAATGACCAGTACTCACTTAGTTGTCTTGGTAGAGCTTTGATGTTGTCTGGCCATCCCTGGTGGATCAGTTCTTTCAGTGCATTGAGTCTGGGGTCGCTGGTGGTTTCCGTGCGGAGTGCGTCCTGTTTCTCGGGAGAGAAGTTTATCATTGCAACAGTGAGCATCTCTGGATCCTCGACTTCTGCCTCTATTCCGTCAATGCGCTCGTCCAGCTCGATGTTGCTGTTGTTCTCAGGGTTGGGTAGTCGGCTGAGTGTGTCTGCCTGGACCATCTGGTTTCCTGGTCGATACGTGACCTCGTAGCTGTATCCTTGTGTTTTTATCAGCATTCGCTGAAGCCGTGGCGGGGCGGCATGCAGTGGCTTTGTGCATATGGTAACGAGGGGTTTGTGGTCTGTAACTACAATGAATGACTTCCCATACAGGTAGGTATGGTATCGCTGCATTCCATAGACTATGGCCAGCATTTCTCGCTCTATGTTGCTGTACCTGGATTGGCAGTCGTCCAGTGTCTTTGAGCCAAAAGCTATGGGTCTTTTGTTCTGCACTAATGCCACGCCCAGTCCTTTCTGTGATGCATCGACCTCAAGTGTCAGAGGTGTGCTTGGATCATAGTACTTCAGGCAGTCATGTTCGTTGATAACTGATTTCAGGTCCTCAAAGCTCTTTTGGTGGTCAGTGTCCCATGTCCAAGGCACGTCACTTTTCAGCAGCACCCTCAGTGTGTGTGCTTTGTCTGCGAACTTTGGGATGTAGGGTGACAGGTAGGTCAGCATCCCCAAGAATCTGCTCGGTTCATCTTTGTTCTGGGGTGTCGGCATTTTCTGGATGTCCCTGATTTTGGCTGGGTCAGGTTTGATACCTTTGTCTGTGTACAAGTTGCCAAAGAATGAGATGCTTGTCTGTTTGATTGTGCACTTGTCACTGTTGAACACAATACCTGTCTTGGCTGCTCTCTCCATCAGGTTGGTCAGGTTCCTGTCATGCTCCTCTTCGCTTGCTCCGTAGACTGCGATATCATCGGCTATGCTGACGACACCGTCGAGCCCCTCCAGGATTTGGTCCATCTTTGCCTGGAAGAGATCTTGAGAGACACTGAGACCAAATGGCAAACGTTTCCAGCAGTATCTACCAAATGGAGTTCGGAATGTGGTTAGCAGTTGTGACTCTTCCTCTAGGTGTATTGACCAATATCCAGCTTTTGCGTCAAGTTTGCTGAATATTTTTGCATTTGCAAACTTCGGGTTCAGTTCCTCCACAGTGGGAATCTTGTGTGGGCATCTCCTAAGGCTGGCATTAAGCTTTTGGGGGTCTAAGCATATGCGAAGGGAACCGTCTTTCTTTGTGCTGTATGCCAGACTCGAGCACCAGTCTGTGTGCTGTTCTACTTTTCTTAACACATCTTGTTCGACTAGGTTATTCAGTTCATCTTTCAGTTTGTCTTTGATGTGAATGCTGCACTTACGTGGTGGGTCTATGAATGGTTCAGCATCCTTTTTCAGGAAGAGCTTGGCCTTTCCACTGAAGTTGCCAATTTTGTCAAACTGGTCTGGGTATGCTCTCTTTAGGTCTGCACTGTTAGATATGGTCATTTTGGGTTTTGTCTGTCTTGTGTTGACTTTTTTCTGGTTTGCATGTCCTTTCTCGGTCACTGCATCTACATTGACAGTCACTAGGTTTAACAGTTCACATGTTGGCAGCCCAACTATGGCTGGCCCTGGTACGTCTACAACATAGAACTTTGCATTGATCCATTTGGATTCTTTGTACTGGCATGGAATGTCAATGGTGCCTAGGCAGGGGATGGCGTGAGCACTGTATGCAGATAGCCTCCTGTTGGTTTTTTTCAGTCGTTTCTGGGTGCATGCATTTTCACCGTACATCTGCTTGAAGGTACGCAATGGGAGTGTGTTGCCTGACGCACCTGTGTCTATCTTCAGACGTAGTGTGTATCCACGACCAGGTAGGTCAGGTGGTGTCACCTTTAGGACTGTGTACGCCTCCTCTCTGGCCGGCTTGCTGTCTATGCTATGCATGCACTTTTCACTGATAGTTATGGAGTGGAACTGTTTCTGGTAAGTACTTTCGTTCTCACTGTCTGTTTCACTGCTACTCTCTACAGCATGTATGCGAGTCCTGCTCTGTTGCTTTTTGTCTATATAGGTTTTGCGCTTGTGCTGTTTGTCTTGTGGTGTGTGGGACTTCCCCCGCTCCTGCTCTGGCTGGAGTGTTCCTGGCACTCTCGTTTGGCCTTCCTGCAGCACCGCTCCCAGTGACCTTTTGCACCACACGCATTGCATTCATCATCATATGCAGGACATCGACGTGGTTTGTGGCTTCTCCCACAGTTAAGACATATGCGGTCCCTGTCCACAGCGTGGATTCTCTCATTGTGTGACAGGCTAAGTTTGTCTAACTGTTCATTGCCTGCTGTCAGGGCTTCATATTTTCGTCCCTCGGCCAGAACCTCTGCTAAGGAATATCCTTTTGGTTTGCTGTATAGATCATTCCTCAGGGCATCATGGGGAGTGCTTGCAATAATAAGCTCAATCATACGCTCGTTAAGCTCTTCGTCTGAAAACTGACATTTCTGTGCTAGTGTTCTGGCTCTGGTCACAAAATCATCAATATTCTCATCTGGTTTCTGTCTGTGTTGCATCAGTTGCAGTCTATGGATTCTGAAATTTACGTTCAACTTCAGCTGTTTTTCAAAGAAGTCCCATAGTTTGGCAGGCTTTTTCTTTTCATCATCGGTGAGACCACTGGCGTTCAGTCTTTTTAATCCTTCATCTCCGATTCCACGACATATTTTCCTAGCGTGTTTAGCTGCGCCATTTATTTCTTCATCTTCTAAATACAGAGTCATTTTCTGTTTATACGGTGAAATTGCCTCACCCAGGTCCGGGTCTGACCAATTCATCGTCGGTAGATGCGATGCCATGACGTCTCCTGTTGCTAGCTAGCTAGTTAGCTTTGCGGCTAGCTCAGCTCCGGCGCACTCTTGCTTGAATGATGACAGAAATTATCCACGGACAATTTTATCAGTCTATCTTCATTCTTCATAGAGAGTACTTTACCGCTGCCACCATGAAGTAATACTTGTGTTAGTATTGGTCGAGGATCAATGACCACACCGGGTTATAGAACTCAGGTTTAATCGTGGCTCAGTAGGCAGACGTAATAACCATACATGGTAGTGGTGTAACCATAATAACAGTCCGGGTAGTACATAACACCTAGTGTAGTTCCAGTGTATATACATGGCTTTATATCACTACAACCATCAGGCCACCTTCGGAGCCCTCCCGCTGTCCGTCGCTGACCCGGAATGCGAACTCGTGCTCCTCTTCGTCGGCGGTACGTATGGTGGCGCGCTTCACGTCATCCCTCCTCCTGCGTCTGCATGCGGCGTCGCTGTGTGTTGTGCTCCTGCAGAGAGTGCACCACTGCCTGGGCCGCTGGCCCCCCTGGTCGTTTTGCTGACAGGCCCGGGCAATGTGACCCCTCTCCCCGCAGGAAAAACAGGTAACGTTCGCTCTCCCGCCCGCCCCGGGAATAGCAGTCACCTTCATCACTCCGTCATCAGGTTGCGTGTTCAGCTTCTCAGTGTTCTCAAAGCTTCTCAACTTAGCTCGGAACAAGTCATGTTGTCATCAGCTTGGGTGGTGATATGAACAGCAAATGGCTTAAACGACTTGGGAGGTCATTTCAATAGCATAGCGATTAGCAGCCTGTCGCTCAGAATTTCGCCTGCGTTTCTAAGTGCTGTTATCGCCGTTTCGGCTCTGATGACATAGTCAGTAACAGTCTCGTTTGCTGCCTTCTGCAGCGTGGTTAATTCGACGTACAAGCTTATCACACGAGGCTTTCCTTTACCTGCGTAGTGTTCTCGGAGCAATTTTAATGCCTTTCGGCCATCATCTGGCGCTTCCGTCATGATCAGAGAGAGACTAGTGTCATCCAAAAATTGGATCAATTCAGCGAACGCTTCCTAATTTCTGCTCTGCTCGCTCTCCTCGTCATAATCCGCGTGAGTTGTGTCGGGCTCATAAAGGATGCAGTCCTTCAAGCCTTGAAGGCGCAAATGTCCCAGAAACTTCGTTTCCCACAACTCATATTTCTTTTCGTCCCCGTCAAAAAACAATCTGCTCCAACGCGTTCCCACGTCCCTCCTGGGCCCATAACCTGTTGCAGCTGCCATCAGGACTGCGTAGGTAACATATAGCTAGCAGAAAGCACTATTAACGGGGACAAACTGATACACGGTAGCCATCGGATCTCTGGTCTCACCGGAATGCCAAACAAGGGCAACCGGCCGTTTATTTATTGAAAAGCATAATTAGCAGCACCTGTAGAGTAATCACCCGCCCCCCTCTGCACAGTGACATCAGCGTAAGGGCATTCAAGACAGACAGTGTTCATCGGTGGTCAACAGCGATTTTCTAGGAGAATCCATTTTGGTGTTAAAGTGTAGTGTTTTGTTTTGCACTTACAGCGTTGAAAAACCTGAAGAGGGTTTTCCTGAAGAAAGGGAAATTTCAGTTTGAAGAACAGTCCTATTATCATTTTATTTTTTAATTTTAAATCAAAACTCATTCTTTAGTTAAGTAAATAATTGAGACTTATTTTTCTATAAAACCTGAGTTGTGTGATTTTATTATACTTACCTGCTTAGAGCGAATGATTTCATATTGAAGGAGACATACAGACACATTTGGTTAGAAATCTTTATTAAAACCATAACTTTAAAGGTAGCTTTAAAGGTAAGTTCATAATAGGTAGGTTTAAAAAAAACTGCAGGTGTGTACTGTAAAAAGGGATCCAGGACAATAATTAAAACTGAGTTAATCAGGATAAAAATGTATTAAAAGAACCCAAAAGCCCTGCCCTTATTAATATAACTGTTGAGGGGAGCACTACACAATAATCATTTTAGCAAGAGGAAACAAATCCACAATGCTTTTGATAGAATTGGTGAACTCATGCGAGATTAGTTGAGGTAGAACTGAGAATCGAACGCTACCCTATAAGCACAAGGCACTGTGGCTGTGTCAAAGAAAGTCACTGCTGTTGCTTTAAGCCTAACAGCAAACTAGAAACGATGATGTAATTGAATGTTAGTAGGTCGTGGCTGTGCATACTGCTGTTATTTTACTTTCAATTCCAACAGCACAGTACTTCCGAGCTGAGGATATCTAATCACAGTATTACATTTTATTATTCTTTCTTTTTTCATTTAAATAAATAATAACAGTTCTCATCAGGCTAGCCAGACGGAAGCCCTCCTCACGTGGATGCACATGATGTGACAGAACCATACCTGCCAAAATTACCTCAATGCCGATTGGTAAATAAATGGTACCAAACAGTGAAATAACACTTATGGTGGCATGTACTCAAGAGTTTAATTACAGGCTTGTTAGTTGGAAAAATTTATAATTTTTAGCAAAAACAGAAGGTATTGTGGGCCATCAGAAGCCGTTAACACAGCAAGTCAAGTCAAATTTATTTGTAAAGCACATTTAAAAACACCCACGTTGACCAAAGTACTGTACAGACCAGAGCAGGTATAAAACACAAATACAAGAAACACCAACATAGACAACAAGGCACATAGCTCATAAGCATGAGTAAACAACACATGGGCATAGGCATAAGCCAGAGAGGAGGATCAGGAGGATTCAAACGCTAGTGAATAAAAGTGAGTTTTGAACCAGGACTTAAGAGCCGATGGAGGGGGCAGATCTTACAAGGAGGGGTATGCTGTTCCACAGTCAAGGGCAGGGGTGGGCAATTTTATCTAGAAAAGGCCAGTGTGGGTGAAGGTTTTTGTTCCAACCAAGCAATTACACACCAGTATCTCCTAATCAAGTTCCTCAGCAAAGACTACTGGTTGATTAGTGGGATCAGGTGTGTAATTGCTTGGGTTGGAACAAAAATCTTCACCCACACTGACCCTTTCTGGATAAGATTGCCCACCCCTGGTCTAGGGGATGCAACGGCAAAGGCACGGTGATCCCTGAGCTTACGTTTGATTATGGGACAGCCGTGAGGCCCAAACCAGCCGACCTGAGTGACCTGAAGGTGGAATAGAGCGTTAATAAGTCTGCAATATAGGAGGGGGTGTGAGGGCAATTCATGTATGAATGTTTGGTTACTTTTAATCTTTGACCATGTATCAGTTATACTATGTTTACATTGCTTGAATGGATGCCTGGGGCTCATGTGTGCCAGGTCAAATGTGGTTTTGAAAGTGCCTCTTCCGTGTAAACTGGTAAGGGCCTGATAACAGAGGAATGTGTGTGAAGCCCACTTGAGTGTCACAAGAAACGGTCCTGGAGAGTCCTGGCAGAAGATAAGGGCGAGGGGACACCTGACCTATAACCTCTTTGAACAATATGAAAGTTCTGTTACCGATTAGGATGACAGTGCATCAAGATAAGCTATCACCTACAAGATGAGAGAGTCTGGGTACACACCATTGTGGTCGAAGATACTTCCTCATTATGAGGGAGGAACTTTGGGCACACATCATTATGATTGAAACAGTGGGCATGGTTTCTGCTTCATGGTATAAAGATAGTGTGCTCCAGGCACACATTAAAGCATCTGGGCTTGTGCATCATGTTCATTGAACATTAAAATCATGTGACAATACTGTAAGAGATTTTTTCTCACTCCTCATTTAATGGCAGAGTGAAATTAAATAATTGCCACGACAGGGGGCCACCCGTTTAGGGCTGTTTTAACAAATAGGAGAACCTTAAAATCATCCAAAGGAGTTGAATCAAGTGCAACTGGACTTGGTATATATCCGTGAAGACGTTTCGCCTCTCATCCAAGAGGCTTCCTCAGTTCTTGCCTTTCTAACTAGACCAAGCTAGTCTGACTGGCTGGCGATGTGTCACAGCCTCTCGCCCTTGACATCAAAGCGATCGCCCTTGACACCTGCTACACCAGCTGACACCTGCTACGCCAGCTGACACCTGCTACACCAGCTGACACCTGCTTCCCCCTTGCAATCGCCCTCACCCTTAAAAGGCCTCCACTATGGACCAGTCTTCGCTGGAACGTCGCCATTCATGGACTTCTGCCTGCCTGCCTGCCTGCCACAGAGCCACCTCCTGCTCTGCCCCCGAGATCGGTCACTTCAATAAAGACTGGATTCTTCCCTTACCTGGTTGTCCCGTCTGCTTTTGGGTTCTTTCCCGATACGTGACATGATGAGACTCAGAATTTATCCTCTTGGAGTCGTTGTCGGAGCTATAGATGTCTATGGCTCTTTGTGTCCCGATGTTTACCAACGCCTGTTGCTAACAGAGCCATAGATGCGAGTGGCTCTTTTGTGTACCGATGTTTGGCCGCGCCCGTCATTATCGGAGCTATTGATATGCGTGGCTCTCCTGTGCTCCGATGTCCAGCCGCGCCCGTCGCCATCGGAATTATTGATCTGCATTTGTTTAGCAGCGACGGTCGTTGGGGGTGTTAGTGTCAACTTCATTATTCAGTGGTCACGAGAGTCGTTGGAGCCGTTAGTGGCCGACTGTTGTTCTTGTAGGCTAGGCTTCTTGAGTCCCCTGGGTAGAGATGAAAGGACGGCATTGTAAGTGGGAGATAGGTGGTGTCGCAGACCTCCTCCTCTGTTGAGGGATGGTTTTTCCAGTTTCGCATAGGTGGCTTCCTTCACCCCTCTTTCAAACCATCTATCTTCTCTGTCCAAAGTGTGTACGTTGCTGTCCTCGAAGGAGTGTGTCTTCTCATTTAGGTGTAGATAGACTGCTGAGTCTTGTCCTGAGGAGTTTGGCCTTCTGTGTTGGGCCATCCGTTTGTGTAGTGGTTGTTTGGTTTCTCATATGTATAGGTCAGTGCAATCCTCATTGCATTGTACAGCATACACCAGATTGCTTTTTTGGGTGTGTGGTACATGGTCTTTGGGATGAACCAGTCTTTGTCGGAGTGTGTTGCTGGGTTTGAAGTATACTGAGATGCGGTGTTTGTTGAAAATTCTCCTGAGTTTCTCGGAGACCCCAGAAACATACGGGATGACTGTGCTATTCCTTCTGTTCCTTTTCTCCTCGTCGCTCACCTGGTTGGTCTTTTTGGAACGTGTTGCAGTTTTCGCAAAGGTCCAACTGGGGTAGCTGCATGTTTTTAAAGCTCCCCTCAGGTGTTTGTGTTCTTCTCGTTGGGCCTGAGTGCTGCTGGGCACATTGTCAGCTCTGTGTTGCAAAGTTCTGATGACGCTCAGTTTGTGTTCCAGAGGGTGGTGTGAGTCGAAAAGTAGATATTGGTCTGTGTGTGTAGGTTTCCTGTAAACCCCAATGTGGAGGCTCCTGTCTTCCCCAATGTGGATGTCACAGTCCAAGAAGGGCAAACTGTTGTTCTTTACGTCTTCCCTTGTGAACTTAATGTTCTTGTCCACTGAGTTGATGTGTTAGGTAAACGCTTGCACCTATTGTGTTTGGATTTTGACCCATGTGTCGTCCACATATGTGAACCAGTGGCTCGGAGGTGTTCCTCTGAAGGAGTTCAGGGCCCTGTGTTCTACCTCTTCCATATATAAGTTGGCCACAATGGGCGATACTGGTGAGCCCATTGCACAGCCGTGTTTCTGTCTGTAAAACTGGTCCCTGAATTGGAAATATGTAGTGTTTCAGGCAAAGGTCCAGTAGTTGGCAAATCTGGTCTGGGCTGAGGTTGGTCCTATTGTGGAGGGTGTCGTCCCGTAGCAAACGTTGCCTCACAGTTTCCAAAGCCTCAGGTGAACAATGAGGTCACGTCGTAGGATACCATGGTTTCATCCGGTTCCAGTTTTACGCCTTGGACCTTGTCCACGAAGTCAATGGAGTTTTGGATATGGTGAGGTGTTTTGCCAACATCTTGACCCCTGTCAAGATGTTGGCTATATGTTTGGCAATGTTGTACGTGACCGAGTTTATTCTGCTGACGATGGGCCTGAGGGGGGTTCCATCTTTATGGATCTTAGGGAGTCCATATATGCATGGAATGTTATCTTGTGGGTAGAGATGGTGGTATTGTATCCGATCAATGGTTCCTCCTTTCTGTAGTTTCTGTAGGTACTCTATTATTGTCCTCTTGTAACCACTAGTAGGATCGCGTCTCAGAGGTTCATAGGTGTCGGTGTCGCTGAGTAATGACGTGATCTTGGCGTGGTAGTCTGTTGTGTTGAGGATAACCGTGCATCTCCCCTTATCTGCTGGAAGGATAGTGATGTTTTCATCCTTGCTCAGGGCTGTCACGGCTTTCCTTTCCTCTTATGGTTAGGTTGGAAGGAGGGAGTTTCGCATTGGACAGAGCTGCTGATACCTTTAACCTAAGCTGATCCGCCTCGGTTTCAGTTAGATTGTTTTTCTTTATGGCTGATTCTGTGGATGTGATGAGGTCAACTATAGGTAGTTGTTTGGGTGTCATGGCGAAGTTCAGTCCTTTGGCTAAGACCTCCTTCTCTGATTGGGAAAGTACCTTGTCCGACAGATTCTTGATCCATCTGTTCTGCATTCCGTTTTGTGTGGGATGCTCTGTCTTTTGTCTCCAGGTAAGTATATCTGCTTGGCTAGTGTTGTTGGTTCATCGCTGTAAGTTTTGAAACTTCCTTGTCTGCCTTTCTTCGGTTTTGTGGTGTTGAGATAGTTGGACTTTCTTGGTGAAATCAGTGATCCTCTCCAAGACTGCACCAGGAAAGTGGGATGATATTTGCTGGAGTAGTTGGTCAGATTTCTCCTTCAGCCCTTCAATAGTGAAATGGACCTGTCTCACTCTTTCCTTCAGGAGTTGATTCTGTGCCTTCTCTATGATTCTGTCTGCTCTATGTCCTTTCATTGTGGTACACAGGCGCATGCTAGTGGGTATAAGCCTGTGTTGTCTGCATCTCAGATTGAATCGCAAGTGGTTTCTGTAGTCGGTTTCTGTAGTGTTGGATGAGAGGCGAAACGCCTTCACGGATATATACCAAGTCCAGTTGCACTTGATTCAACTCCTTTGGATAACCATGACCTGGATGAATGAGAACATTCACAGACAACCTTAAAATCAATTTTGAACCGCACAGACAGCCAATGAAGAGAGGCCAGTATGGGGGTAATATATTGGTCTCTCTTCCGGGTACCTGCCAGTAGCCTGACTGCAGTGTTCTGGACTGCAGAACACTTAGTGAGAGAAGGATATGTCATGATATAACATGATAACAAAATTATATGGATTTATACGATATATGAAAAGAAAATGTGATGAGGGGGATGACAAGTAGTGTCCAGGAGGCAACCACCATCACCATGGAGACCTGGGAGGAGGACAGATTGTACATGCACACAAGGGAGACTCACATCACACCATTAAGACACAGAAAAAGAGAAAGGAAAAGACATCATTCAGAGAGAGAGAAAAGACATGTGAGAGAACAGTTTGCAGTAGTCAATAATCTATATGCTATAATCTCGTCCGCAGAACATCCATCCATCCATCCATTATCCAAGCCGCTTATCTGAAGTCGGGATGCTGGAGCCTATCCCAGCACTCATTGGGCAGCAGGTGGGGAGACACCCTGGACAGGCCGCCAGTCCATCACAGGGCCGACACATTCACACCTTGGGACAATTTAGTGTGGCCGATTCACCTGAACTACATGTCTTTGGACAGTGCTTGGTAAGTTCATTGAGACAGGAACCAACCCACCATGCAGTACAGGTTGAGAAGCACTCAACGTAAAGGCAACTAATTGTAGGCTAAGGCAAAAAGATGAGTTTTAAGTTTGAATTTAAAGGACTCAACAAACTCCGATTGTCTGATGGCAGCTGGCAGGTTATTCCACAAGAATGGGGCCCGATAGTAAAGGGCCCTGCCACCAACTGACTTCTTTTTAACTTTGGGTACAAACAAGAGCCCTGTATTTTGAGAGCGAAACACTCGAGATGGAATGTATGGTTTAAGGAGATCAGACAAGGAAGATGGGGCAAGCCCATTTAGGATTTTATTAGTCAGCAGAACCACCTTGAAGTCTGATCTAACATGGATAAGGAGTCATTGAAGGGAGGCAAGAATTGGTGTAATATGGTCAAATTTCCTAGATTTACTTAGGATTCTAGCTGAAGCATTTTGAACCATCTAAATACTTTTAGTAATAGGATGTGGCAGACTTGAAAAAAGAAAGTTACAGTAATCAAGTCTGGATGAAACAAATGCATGTATTAGTCTGCATCAGCCATGGACAGGAAATACCGAATTTTAACTATGTTACGTAAGTGGGAAAAAGGGCAGTTTTGGTGATTTCTTTAATGTGCGTGTCAAAGGAAAGGCTGGGATCAAATGTAATACCAGATTTTTGGCTGCCACACTTTGTAAAATCACAGCGTTGTTGATTGTTGTCGTTACTTGATTAAATAGGTGTCTGTGTCTAACAGGCCCAATGACCAGCATCTCAGTTTTATCCAAATTTAAAAGCAGAAATTTTAACAACATCCAATTTTTCACAGCAGCCAAGCAGGCCTCTAAATTAGTCATTTGAGTATGATCATCAGCCCCTATAGGCACATACAGCTGATTATCATCAGCATAGCAATGGAAATTTATTCCATGACTGTATAATTTGGCCAAGAGGTGAAATATAAAGAGAGAAAACTAGAGGGCCAAGAACTGAGCCCTGAGGTACACCATATTTAACATCAGATAATTTTGATGTAATATTACTATAGCAATGTGTTCTTCCAGATAAGTAGGACTTCAGCCGAGAGAGAGCTAAGCCGGGAACACCAAAATTACAATTTAATCTGTCTAATAGTATACAGTGATCAATGGTGTCAAAGGCTGCACCGAGGTCCAGTAGTAGAAGCACAGAGGGGAATCAGAGACCATAGCTAGTAAAATATCGTTCACTACTTTGGTCAGAGCAGTTTCAGTGGAGCGACAGGCCCTGAAAGCCGATTGAAAATGTTAATATAGATGGTTTTCTTCTATATGGGTCAAAAGTTGTTGATACACAATTCTCTAGTACTTTAGAAAAGAATACAATATTAGAGGGTTGATAGTTATTAAGAGACCCTGGATTGAGGAGCGTTTTTTTTAAGTAGCGGTTTAACCACGGCTGTCTTAAAACTGCTGGGAACAGTGCCAGCAACACTCATCTCCACCTGCAGTGCTCACAATATAGGTTTTGTTGACAATTTTAACCTGTTTTTGGGATCGTTTCTCCCTCTTCAGGACTGACAGAGTCCACCCCAACAGGCTGGGTAGCCGGATGCTGGCGGCCAACCTGCAGCACGCTGTACAGTCTTCTCCACGTGACTGTTTACATCCCACACTCTCCTCCCGGAATCTCCGTTTCCACCGATGGTGGCACCCTGTTTAGTCTGCTAGCTCTCCCCACTGGCCTCATCTGTCATTAACCCTCTCACCAGTTTTCCCCATACAGACTATTATTAGGCACTAGGCCTGTCATAACTTATTACGACGTGACTGGAATGTAGACCATAGTGTGCTAACTCCACTAGTTAAATCAGCTGTATATACACCCGCGACCTATCATAAATTTTCCCTCTACAATATCCAATCTATTACCAACAAAGCCCCTCTGGTCAATGACTTCATCACAAAGCACAAACTGGACTATTTATGTCTCACAGAAACCTGGCAGTCAAAGTCAAATGACTTTCTTCAGCTAAATTCAGCAACTCCACCAGGATTTGTTTACATATGCAAACCTTGGTCTTCGGGCAGAGGAGGCAGCCTTGTGCTGATCTATCACGATAGTATAAAACTAATGCCACTCTCTGTACCTGATCAATCTTCGTTTGAACTGTTGGCTGTTATGCTCTGTGGACCTACACCCATCACTGTTGCTGCTCTGTACAGACCATCCAAGGCATCGAATATTTTTTTATCACTGAACTCTTGACAGTTTTAATCACCCTTAGTGCAATGTCTCAGAATAAAATCCTATTTGGGGATTTAGATTTTCATTTTAATAACACTGACAATATGTTCACTAAAGTTTTTTTTTTTATTTCTAGTTTTTCCCCTTATCCCACCAAATTAACCCAATGGCATATGGCCGGAACGCTTGTCGAATAACTCCCCTGGCTCACGTTTCCACAAGAAGGAGATAGTCATAACACTGGTTTCCTTCAAGCTCGTGTCGGCTGCTCTCGCTATTTTACACGCTGAAGCCTCGCATGGATTGCATTACCTTCAGGCCGCGAAGGAGATGTAGGGAGAATGCTTTCGGTTGCTTGGCTGCAGGTGCCCGGATGGGCCAGAGGGGTCGCTGGAGAACGACGAGTCCCCGAACACTACACCGATCTGCACCCACAATCCCTTAGGTAAGGGTGGCCTAATGAATGCTTACCCCGTGGACGCTCTGGCCGTGACCGGTTATGGCGAGTCTGGGATATGAACCTCCCAGCCACATGACGAGCAGATTGCAAGAACGGTGGTTTATTCCGCTCGGCCATCAGAGCATACTAAAGGTTTTACAGCAATGTTAGATTGTGTTGATCTAACGCAATATCTCAACTTTACAGCCCACACCAAGGGTCATATCTCTGAATTAGTTTGCAGTTCTGGTATCGCGATTCGCACCTTATAAAATCACCTCTGCTGAACTACCCATCTCTGACCATAAAGCTGTGTTATTCAACACCAACCCACTGCTCAGTAAATTAAGGGTGCATCGTAACATATCATGCCGCAAAATTAGATATATTAATCCAGATGATCTCAGCAGTTTAATTACCTCGAACCTCATTCCTGCTCCCACCTCCTCACTTCCTGATCTTATGGACTTCTACAATAATATTTATCTTCCACACTTGACACTTTATCCCCCCTGTCTCATTTGCCCACATTGCTCCCTGGCACACACCTGAATTACGTCAGCTCAAGGCCAAGCTTAGAGGGGCTTTGTACCAAGACTGGACTTGCTGTTCATAAACAAATATGTTCGGATCATATACTCCATTACAAAAACGCTCCTTCAACAGCTAAAGCATCCTATTATACAAATATCATCAGTACAGTTGAAGAGAATGCTGAAACCCTCTTCTCCACAGTTAAGGGGTTACTAAATCCACCCGAAACCAATATCAACAATAACCTTTCTAATGAACAATGCTCTGCTTTTTTGAAGTTTTTCAACTCCAAAATTAGTACCATTCATGAGCAGCTAGCCTCTGCTAACATCATGCAGACTGACTTAACACCCGAACCAGGGTTACTGCAGCTGCTCAGTGTTGTCCATTTGGTGTGTGTGAATCGCAACTGTTTTGCAGAATGAAGACGTAAGCCCCCCAAAATAACAATAATAATAATGATCTAAAACACACACTCTCTCATGGATTTGGTTCCAAACATTTTGCCCTCACCTCTACACTGATCAGTTAGCTTGTCGTTAACGTGGTCAAACTTGTGGCAGTGTCAAAGAAAGTCACTGCCGTTGGTTTAAGCCTAATAGGCAGCAAACTACAAACGATGACTTCATTGAATATTAGCGGGTCGTGGCTACGCACATTACTGTTATTTTACTCTCAGTTCCCACCGCACAGCGCTCCAGAGCTGAGGACATCTAAATCAGTGGAACTTTGCACTAGTCTTCACTACTCTGTTTTGTTCAACAAACCTTTAACAGGTAATCAGGGGAAAAGGGGGATTTTTAAGAGTCATGCTGAGGACTCAGTTTTGTTTATCACATGTCAAGCGTTATGTAAATGTGAAACACGTAAGCTGTGACTGAAAACTATTCACAGTTCAGATTCCTTGACTCCTCTGTGTCCTTTTATTAACATGTCTGACTCACCCTGTGTGTTTCCAGAGGAGGAGCAGTGACCGTTCAATTGACCACAAAGTGAATGTGGGGCAGGGTTTGTTTTCTGCATCCTTTCTTATAAAGCCGAGTCCTAAAGGTCAAGACAAGCATCCTAGTCTGTCTTTGTGGAACATTTTCACATTCAATCAATCAATCAATTTGCATTTTATATAGCGCTTCTGCAAAGGTTCGTACATTTTTACACCTTTTCTACAGGCTTAACTTATAAAATTAAAAAGTACCCCAAACTTTATTTTCTGCAACAGGCAAATACACTCTTCAGGCTCAGATGTCGACCCATCACTGGTCTCCGAGCCGATCCACAGAGTAGGATGACCAGACTGATCAGATTTAGTTTTTCCACGACTTAAAGAGATAGCTTTTTTATTTTAGTATTTTTTTGTTCCCATATCTCGTTAAGACGTTTTTGGGGATTATTTAGACAGGTGAAAACTGATTGCTCATGTATTGAGGAGCTTACCAGTTAATGCTCAGCAACGTTTTAATGAGCAGCAAGGCTATCCTATAAGTCCTCCTTGTTTCTCTTCACCTTCTCTGTCTTTCAGCAGTGCTTATGCAAGCACGTTTATGAGTGTGCTTATGAGCAGGGGCCACACATGCCTGTGTGAACTGGAAACAGATAGAGTTTCTCTGGTTTTATACACTTTATATAACACTGCCTCTTCCTTTTACATGTTTTGTAGCTTTGCTATTTCTGGCGATAATTTTTAAGTTACCATGCACTTTCATCCATCAAAGTCCAAGTTTTATTACTGAAGGAATTTCTGTCAAAATTGTGTTTTTGGTTTTTATGCCAATGCATAACTGATTACTATTCCTTTAGTGTCACTTGCTGTGGAATGTTCCTCTGATCATTTCAGCAGTGTGATGTCTTCAAGTCTTTTCAGCAACTGGCCCCTCCTGCTTTTTAGTGGGTTGTTAAATAGTGTCCCCTCACATAAAGAGACACACACACGCACGCACGCACGCACGCACGCACACACACACACACACACACACACACACACACACACACACACACACACACACACACACACACACACACACACACACACACACAGGGCTCCATAAAGCATGTGGCTTGTGTGGTGGGACACAGTTGAGATGTGTGTGTCAGTGATGAGGACCATCCTCCCTCTGCTGTCTCACTGTTTCTGTCTTCACCTTGGCTCCCATGCTGCTCACATAGGTGGGTGATGAAATTATTCATTCAGCTAAGAAAGAAAAAGAATTACAACCTGTCACCTCTGTGTGGGTGTGTGCAGTATGTCTTTGTGTGTCTGTGTTGGCTGTTTGTTAGTGCTTTGACATGCTGAATTCTAAAGAATTTTGTTCGATCAACGTTAATTCGTGTGTTTTATGATTTGCGATGCATTTTATGAACAACACGGCTGCTTTATCACCAGATGTCGGTGTTTCACAGGGTTTCCTTCATCTCCTGAAATAGCCTCAAAATGTGGAACCCCTCAAGTGAGGAACCCGATGCGCCACACTTTAAGGGTGGTAGGAGGGACTGAGGCAAGACACGGCTCACACCCATGGCTGGTCCGTGATGTACCCTCCAAATCTTGGTTACTTTATTTAAAGCACTGGACCAATAATGGGTTGCTTGTCTGTTTCTGGAGGGTGTCTGCTTGGGATGGCAGACTACAGCTAAGATGATAGTCTCCATTGTTTTCTAAGATATTGTTGATTGCAGTTATTACTCACAGTTTTTAATCTTAATGAACTGAGGGCAAAATTATTTCCCATCCTATACCACTATCGTGACTATTTTCAACTATACAGAATATTTTAAAAGGTAATGTATAAATACTGCGTGTTTTTTTTTAATTTACAATTATTGACCGAAGAGAGTAAACCCACCATATAGTCATACATGAGAAAATATTTATCTCTAGTACCTAAATGACAATAATTGAAAATATATTTTAGCCTGGATCCAATGGTAAGAGACAAGGCCCATGTTAAGAACCTACACTTCCCATTTAGGATAGAAAACCTTGGCTCAGTATCACTAAGTGGTTCAAGTACTACTACTATTACTACTACTACTACTACTACTACTTTTAGGATGCTCCTGTTAGGGTTGCCACATCAGATCATCCGTTGCTGCATCTTCCTCTGTCACACCAGCCATCTGCATGTCCTCCCTCACCACATCGGTAAACCTCGTCTTTGGCCTTCCTCTTTTCCTCTTGCCTGGCAGCTCCATATTCAGCATCCTTCTCCCAATATACCCAGCATCTCTCCCCCACACATGTCCAAACCATCTCAATCTCGCCTCTCTTGCTTTGTCTCCAAATTGTCCAACCTGAGCTGTCCCTCTAATATACTCGATCCTTATCCTGTCATTCTTCATCACTCCCAGTGAAAATCTTAACATCTTCAACTCTGCTACCTCCAGCTCCGCCTCCTGTCTTTCATCAGCCCCACTGTCTCCAAACCATATAACATAGCTGGTCTCACTACCATCTTGTAAACCTTCCCTTTAACTCTTGCTGATACCCATCTGTTGCAAATCACTCCTGACAAACTTCTCCACCCACTCCACCCTGCCTGTACTCTCTTCTTCACCTTTCTTCCACACTCCCCGTTACTTTGCACAGTTGACCCCAAGTATTTAAACCCATCCACCTTTGCCACCTCTATTCCTTGCATCCTCACAATTCCGCTGTCCTCACTCTCATTCACACGTGTATTCCATCTTGCTCCTACTGACCTTCATTCCTCTTCTCTAAAGTGTGTACCTCCACCTCTCCAGGCTCTCCTCAAACATCCTACTGTCACTACAGATTACAAAGTCTTCCATGAACATCATAGTCCATGGAGACTCCTGCCTGATCTCGTTCATTAACCTGACCATCACCGTTGCAAACAAGAAAGGGCTCAGAGCCCATCCTTGATGTAATCCCACCTCCACCTTGAACCCATCCGTTATTCCTACCACACACCTCTCCACTGTCACACTTCCCTCATACATATCCTGCATCACTCTTACATACTTCTCTGCCACTCCTGACTTCCTCTTACAATAACACACCTCCTCTCTCGGCACCATGTCATATGCTTTCTGTAAATCCACAAAGACACAATATAACTCCTGGCCTTCTCTATACTTCTCCATCAACATTCTCAAAGCAAACATCACATCTGTAGTGCTCTTTCATGGCATGAAACCATACTGCTGCTCGCTAATCATCACCTCTCCTCTTAACCTGGCATCCACTACTCGTTCCCATCTCTTCATGCTGTGGCTGATCAACGTTATACCTCTGTAGTTACTACAGTTCTGAACATCACCCTTATTCTTGAAAATCGGAACTAGTATGCTTCTTCTCCACTCCTCCGGCATCCTCTAACTTTCCAAGATTGTGTTAAACAATCTAGTTAAAAACTCCACTGCCATCTCTCCTAAACATCTCCATGCCTCCACAGGTACGTCATCTGGACCAATCGCCTTTCCACTCTTTATCCTCTTCATAGCTGCCCTTACTTCCTCCATGCTAATCCACCACACTTTCTGATTCACTATCCCCACATCATCCAACCTTCTCTCTCATTTCCTTCATTCATCAGCCCATCAAAGTACTCCCTCCACCTTCTCAACATACTCTCCTCGCTTGTCAGCACATTTCCGTCTCTATCCATCATCATCATAACCTGCTGCATATCCTTCCCAACTTGGTCCCTATGTCTGGCCAACCAGTACAAGTCCTTTTCTCCTTCCTTAGTGTCGGACCTCTCATACAACTCACCATACACCTTTTCCTTTGCTTTCGCCCCCTCTCTCTTCACTTTACACTGCATCTCTTCCTGTCTACTTTCTTCATCTCTCTTGACTACCCCACTTCTTCTTTGCCAACCTCTCCCTCTGTGTACTATCCTGTATTTCCTCATTCCACCAACAAGTCTCATTGTCTTCCTTCCTCTGTCCAGATGACATGCCAAGTAACTTCCCAGCTGTCTCTCTCACTACTACTGCAGTAGTTGCCCAGCCATCCGGCAACTCTTCACTACCACACAGTGCCTGTTTTAACTCCTCCCTGAACTTTTCCGTCCTTAACTTCCACCATTTGATCCTTGGCTCTGCCTTCACTTTCTTCCTCTTCTTGAGCTCCAAAGTCATTAAAGACCACCATCCAATGCTGCCTCACTACGTTCCCCCTTGTCACCACCTTGCAGTCTCCAATCCCTTTCAGATTGTGCCTCCTGCACAAGATATAGTCCACCTGTGTGCACTTTCCCCCACACTTATACATCACCCTGTGTTCCTCCCTCTTCTTGAAATATGAATTCACCACCGCCATTTCCATCCTTTTCGCAAAATCCACCACCATCAGTCCTTCCACATTCCGCTTTTTTACACCATACCTGCCTAATATCATTACAATTACAATTTACAAATTACAATTTCATTTAGCAGAAAATTTTATCCAAAGCGGCATTAATCTGAGAGTTAATACAACATAAGCAAAGATCTAGTCAGGAGGCAACAACGGAAGTAAGTGTAAAAAAAAAAGAAAAAACTAGGTTCAAGTCCCATATTTTCCCATATTTAAAAAGGGGGACTGGAGGGTGTGCTCCAATTATCAGGGCATTACACTGTTCAGCCTCCCTGGGAAAGTCTACTCTAGGGTGCTGGAAAGAAGGCTTCTACTGATTGTCATACCTTGGATCCAGGAGGAACAATGCAGATTCTGTCCTGGCTGTGGTATAACGGACCAACTCTTTACCCTTGCGGAAGCGCTGAGGGAGGCGTGGGAGTTTGACCAGCCAGTTACTACGCTCTGCCAATGAAATCTGCCATGTGTTTTGTGGACTTGGAGAAGGCTTACGACTGTGTACCCCGGGGCAATCTGTGGGGGGTACTGCGGGAGTATGGGGTACCGGGGCAGTTGCTACAAGCCATCGGATCCTTGTATAACCAAAGTGAGAGCTGTGTCCGTATTCTCGGGACAAATTCAAACACATTTTCGGTGGGTGTTGGACTCCACCAAGGTTGTCCTGTCTCCGATTCTGTTTGTGATATTCATGGATGGGATCTTAGGGCGCAGCCAAAGTGATGAGTGTGTCCATTTTGGGAACCTCAGAATTGCATCTCTGCTGTTTGCAGATGATATGGTTTTGTTGGCTTCATCAGAAAACGACCTCCCGTGTGCACTGAGGCGGTTTGCAGTTGAGTGTGAAATGGCAGGGATCAGCACCTCCAAGTCTGAGGCCATGGTTCTCTACTGGAAAATAGCAGATTGCTCCCTCCGGGTTGAGGATGAGTCGTTGCCTCAAATGAAGGATTTCAAGTATCTTGGAGTCTTGTTCACGAGTGAGGGTAGGATGGATCGGGAGATTGACAGGCGGATTGGTGCAGCATCAGCAGTAATGCGGACGTTGTACCGGACCATTGTGGTGAAGAGGGAGCTGAGTTGGAAGACAAAGCTCTCAATTTAACAGTCAATCTTCGTTCCAACCCTCACCTATGGTCATGAGCTTTGGGTAGTGACCGAAAAGGTGAGATCATGGATACAAGCGGCTGAAATGAGTTTCCTCCGTAGGGTGTCTGGGCTCAGCCTTAGAGATAGGATGAGGAGCTTGGACATCCGGAAGGAGCTTGGTGTAGAGATGCTGCTCCTTCGCATCGAAAGGAGCCAGTTGAGGTGGTTTAGGCATTTGATTAGGATACCTCCTGGGTGCCTTCCTTTGGAGGTTTTCCGGGCATGTCCAACTGGGAGGAAACCCCGGGGTAGACCCAAAACTCGCTAGAGGGACTACATGTCCAATCTGTCCTGGGAAGGCCTTGGGGTCCCCAGGAAGAGCTGGAGGGTGTTGCTGGGGAGAGGGACGTCTGAAGTGCCCTACTTAGCTTGCTGCTACCATGACCCAACCCTGGAGAAGCGGCTAATGATGAGATGAGATTGTAGGAGCGAAACTGGAATGTAGTTTTCAACCTGACCTTGGGTTGAGTGTAGGTTTTTTGAGCAGCGGGGGGACCAGAGCTTGCATAAATGCGGTGGGGAACACCCCCATTGTAAGCGAGGAGTTGATGATGTGTGTGACTGCGGGGTTGAATGCAGGGGAAATGGTCTGTTGGAGGTTGGATGGGATCGGGTCCAGCGGAAAGGTAGTGGGACGAGAGTCCAGCAGAAGCTTGGAGACTTCCTCCCCGGTCAGGAGGGAGAATGAGGTGAGTGAGGCACTGTTAGCTGGCAGTGGCAGATGGAGTTGGTCAGGCTCACAGAACTTGTTATTGATGGCAGAATCCTTGTCAGTAAAGCATGACGTGAACATGTCAGGGGTGAGCAGAGTGGAGGTCAGAGGAGGAGGCAGATTGAAGAGTTAGTTAAAAGCAAAAAACAGGTCTTGTTCTGATAGTAAGTGGTCTTAGCTGTTTATAAAATGGAGGAGAATGACGGTAGGAGACATTGATAGTCACAGTGGTCAGTGGACTCTGGTTTAACGCCATTTCCTCTCTGCTGCTCTGAGCCCCGCCCTTTGCTCCCTGATGACCTCAGTGAGCCATGGACTGGGGGGGGATTACGAGCAGGTTTGGAGAGGCCAGAGATTGTTAAGAGAGGAGACTACTGAGGAACAGAGTGTGGCTGTAACCTCGTTGACAAGGAGTGAAGAGAATTCATTATGAAGAGGCATGGAAGCCAAGACCTCACTGGAAAGCTGGGTCGGTGTAAGGGACCGGAAGTTTCGGTGGAAGGAGACCATTTGTGGAGGAAAGTGAGGACGTTCCAGTAAGGAGGCAATAAATTGAATAAAGAAGTGGTCTGAGAGATGTAGGGGGGTGACAGTCAGATTTGCTGTGGAGCAGTTCTAAGTCAAGATCAGATCGAGAGTATTGCCCACTTTGTGTGTGTGTGCGGGGGGGATCTGTCTGACGTCAAAGGACGACAGACAGGAAGTCAGTCGCTTGTTTTTTTTTCAGTAAGGATATTCATGTCTCCCATGACAATCAGTGGTGTGTCATTGTCAGGAATGGCTGAGAGTAACATGTCTAGTTCGACTACAAAGTTCCCCAGTTGACACCCTGGTGGGCAGTATATGACAACCACAAATAGGTTAATGGGAGCAGTATCCATGATTTCATGTTATTCCAAGGAGAAGTTGTTGCTTAGCGGAGAAAGCTTAGTGAATTTCCAGTCTTTGGAAATGAGGACACCCAACAGAATGGGTGTGTGTAAGAAAGTCGAGTCAACAGGGAGTGCGGCCGGTGTGATAGTGCTTTCTGTGCATACCCGGGTTTCGGTCAGGGCTAGTACCTAAATGTCTGACAGATTAGGAAGTGCTTGGATAAAATCTGTTTTATTTACAGCCGATTGGCAATACCATAAGCCAAAAGTGAAGGAGTGAGTAGATGAGGCTTTCCTGAGTGAATAGAGGTTCTCAGGGTTGCATTGTCTGTGACAGATGCGATTTTTTTCAATAACTGTGAGTTCCATCATCTCCTCATCACCTCTGATCTCTTCACCAACATGTCCATTGAAGTTAGCTCCAATCGCCACTTTCTCCCTCTTGGGTACACTCTCCTCCACTTCATCCAACTCACTCCAGAATTCTTCTTTGTCTTCCATCTCACACCCAACTTGTGGGAGCATATGCATTGATAACATTCATCATCACACCTTCAGTTTCCAGCATCATACTCATCTCTCTAGCCAACACTCTCTTCACCTCCAGCACACTCTTGACATACTCTTCCTTCAGAATTACCCCTACCCCATTTCTCCTCCCATCCACATCATGGTAGAATAGTTTGATGCCCCTGGCCTTAACTTCCATTCCACCAGGTCTCTTGCACACACAGTATATCTACCTTCCTTCTCTCCATCATATCAACCAGCTCTCTCCCTTTACCATTCATAGTGCCAACATTCAATGTTCTGACTTGCACCTCCACACTCCTACCCTTCCTCCTCTCCCGCTTCCTCTGGACATGCCCTCCCCCTTTCCTTCTCCTTCGCCCAACAGTAGCATAGTTTCCACATTTATCCTTGCTGGCCAACAGTACTGGTGGCAGTCATTGGGAAACCAGGCCTTGACTGATCTGGAATGGAAATCTTATATATTATCCACATATTTGATTTGGCAAAGGTTTTATGTCTGATGCCCTTTCTGACGCAACCCTTCCCATTTATCCGGACTTGGAACCAGCACTAAGAATGCACTGGCCCGTGCATCCTCAGTGGCTGGGTTGAGTTGTTCGAATACAATGTGCAAAAAACCGTACATCTACATAAATCCTTTCTGCAATAGCTCGTGACAAGTTCCATATCATCCAAGAAAAAATAATCTGTCCGTATTTCTCTGGGGGTCCAGGTAGTGTAGCGGTCTATTCCGTTGCCTACCAACACAGGGCTCCCCGGATCGAATCCCTGTGTTACCTCCTGCTTGGTCGGGCGTCCCTACAGACACAATTGGCAGAGTTGGGTAATTGGCCGGATACAACTGGGGAGAAAAAGGGGGGGAAAATCCACAAAAAAGGATGAATTTCTCTCTAAGCTCATTGCAGCCTATGGTTTTTTATGTTCAGGTCTCTTTGCATAACAAAGGATCTCATTTCTGCGGAGGGGCTATCCTGACTGAACGCTGGATACTGACTGCTGCCCACTGCTTTATGTCAACCTCAAAGTAGGTTTATTATATAATTGATTTTCCTTCCCTCAACAATTCTGCAGCTCACCACTCTGGAAAAGTTTTAAAATATGTTTGCCAAGCTTGTTCCTTTTGCCTTAAATTCTGTATGCACACACACATCAAACGTGTACTTATTACCGTCTGACTGGCAGTTGACTGAGTTGGTTGGCTTTGTTGATGTTCTTCCTCGCTGGCACAAACACCGTAAGGAAGGTGTTTGGGAAGGATGACCTCCAATACATTTTTGTAGTTACTTTATAAGATGTAATGTTATTCTTAAATGCAATGGAACATTTATAGTTCAATAGAATTATCTTAACTTTAATATTTTGATTGAAAATCCTTCTTTTGGTTGATGTCCAGCCCATGCCAAGGCCAAAGTGACAAGATAACAGGTTGTCTATCTGTGATAACATCAAGACTCATCATCACAAACAGAAGCAGAGTTCCTGAGTTTTATCATGCTAGCTGCTACTAGTCAACTACTATCTAGCAGTAAAGCGGCAAATGACTTAGTCTGACTGGGCCTTTTTTGTTGCAAAGAAGTAACAGAACAAACAAAGAAGTCTAAGATAAAGACAAAATGGACACATAAGGGTACAAAACAAAGAACACTGTGAACTTCACATGCTGGTGGGAGAGAGTTGAGGGTAGCAAATAGGAAAGACACTAAGTGAATGTACTCCCGGGTTTAAACAAGATAACCTGGAAATGTATATCAAATATGATAGAGCAGTGAAATGTGTTGCATGTATATGTTGTGAGGTAGTTGTGTGTCAGTGTATAAACTGAGCATTTCTGTTTGTTCTGTGAGAGGTTTGAAGGGGATCTGAGGGAGGGATATTCTATGAGTGGTGTTGGTGGTGGGGCACTTGGACAGAGAAAGCAAGCAGAGAGACGGCCGGCACCCCTGGTCCAGCACCTCAGTCACACAGAAAGAAAGAAGAAGAAAGTCACTTTATTTTGTCATTGTACAATGAAATGTGTTCTCTGCATTTAACCCATCCTATTGTACAGGAGCAGAGGGCAGCTGCCCCGGGACCAACTCCAGTTCTTCTTTCCATTGCCTTGGTCAGGGACACAGACAGGAGTATTAACCCTAACATGTGTGTTTCCCCCCGCCCCCTTTTCTCCCGAATTGTATTCGGCCAATTACCCCGCTCTATTCGGCCAATTACCCCGCTCTTCCGAGCTGCTTCACCCCCTCTGCTGATCTGGGGAGGGCTGCAGACTACCACATGTCTCCTCTGATACATGTGGAGTCGCAAGTTTATTCTTTTCACCTGACAGTGAGGGGTTTTGCCAGGGGGACGTAGCACGTGGGAGGATCACGCTATTCCTCCCAGTCCCCCCTTCTCCCCAAACACGCACCCCGACCGACCAAAAGAGGCGCTAGTGCAGTGACCAGGACACGGGCTCACATCTGGCTTCCCACCCGCAGACCCGGCCAATTGTGTCTGCAGGGATGCCCAACCAAGCCGGAGGTAGTAACACGTGGATTTGATCTGGTGACCCCCGTGTTGGTAGGCAATGGAATAGACCGCCACGCTACCCGGATGCCATGCATGTCTTTTTGACGGTGGGAGGAAATCGGAGCACCCGGAGGAAACCCACGTAGACACGGGTAGAATATGCAAACTTCACACATAAAGGACTTGAGACGGCCTGGAGTTCGAACCCAGGACCTTCTTGCTGTGAGGCAACAGTGCTAACCACTGGGCCACTGTGTCCTATCATCCACACAGGGGGCACAAACAGGAAAAGCCAGAGGTCTGTTCTGCCCCATGTTATTTTAGCCCCCCATTCAACTTTCTTTTTTTTTTTTTTCTCCCCAATTGTACCTGGCCAATTACCCCACTCTTCCAAGCCGTCCCGGTCGCTGCTCCACCCCCTCTGCTGATCCGGGGAGGGCTGCAGACTACCACGTGTCTCCTCTGATACATGTGGAGTCACCAGCCACTTCTTTTCACCTGACAGTGAGGAGTTTCACCAGGGGGACATAGTGCGTGGGAGGATCAAACTACCCCCCCCCCCCCCCCCGAACAGGCGCCCCGACTGACCAGAGGAGGCACTAGTGCAGCGACCAGGACACATACCCACATCCGACTTCCCACCCGCAGAAACGGACAATTCTGTCTGTAGGGACGCCCGACCAAGCCGGAGGTAACACAGGGATTCGAACCGGCGATCCCCGAGTTGGTAGGCAACGGAATACGGCGCTACACTACCCGGACACCCTCATTCAACTTTTAAATGCTCAAAGGGAAGCAATCATGATGAACAATATCGTCTCCATGTATAATGTATGTTGTAGGGTTAACACTCCATCAGCAGTCGTAGTACTGAACAGTCTTGTGTTTGTCTCTGAAATGACATGGAAAGAGTCCACCCGTGATTCTGCTGGCAGAGATTCTGTGAATGTGAAAACTTCTTTTCCGGTTTGCCCATAGGCTGCAATTGTATCAGAAAATGTAAATATCAATGCTGTATACATTTGTATAAGAAAATGCAAATAACGCTTCATATAGTTGTATAATGTAGCACTGTTATTCACATCACTGGCCCATGAATGCGAAAAACCTCCAGGTTTGCCATTACACTGGATAGCATAAGAACATGTGAACAACAACTCTAGCACTGTTAGCTGCATTTTATCATACAATTGCATGTGGTGTAGTTATCAACTTTTTCTTACACAATGTGACGTATTGGCTATCGGGGAACTCATTTCACATTCATGGATCGTCTGCCAGTGACGTCACCCTTGGACACAATTTCAGTGGTGTCTTTTTGTGTGTGTGTGGACTGGGTAGGCTGTATATAACTGAATTGCCCTTTTGGGATAGATAAAGTCGTCTGAGTCTGAGAGGCACTCAGAAGACTTCTCTGTATTATGGCTGCTCAGGGAGTGTTATCCGTACAACATATTAAATAGAGAAAATGTTGAAAATTGTGGTTGTCTCCCTTGCTCCATGGTAAGGTCTCAGGAGGGAGCGCTCTTTTCTTAGATATCTCCATCTTTAATACATTGTACAGCAAGGCCTTAGCCCCAGTCATCGCAGCCCAGAATGCCTGGCCCCGGGGCTCCTGCGCGCCCCCACATCCCAAGAGCCCCCACCAGCATCCTCTGCCAGTAACAACAGGGAGGAGATGGATATGGTGCGAGTGTGTGTAGGTTTGAGAAGGCTGGGGAGTGTGTGTGTTGTTTGTGCTTGACTGAATGGATTGTGTCTTTAATGTAGAGATGGGAGTTCGGATCTGGTGTGTGTGTAGGAGTGTTTATGTTATGTATGTGTGTTATATTTGTATGATGTATGGAGTGTCTGGTAAGCACTAACAGGAGGCATTGACAAAGGGAAAAGGATTAAATTCATTCATAGTTATGAGCCTCCGGGTAGTGTAGCGGCCTATTCCGTTGCCTACCAACACGGGGATCGCCTGTTCAACTCCTCGTGTTACCTCCGGCTTGGTCGGGCGCCCCTACAGACACAAGTGGCTGTGTCTGCGGGTGGGCAGCCGGATGTGGGTATTTGTCCTGGTCGCTGCACTAACGCCTCCTCTGGTCGACCGAGGCACCCGTTTGGGGGTGGGGGAACTGGGGGGAATAGCGTGATCCTCCCACGCACTACGCCCCCCTGGCGAAACTCCTCACTGTCAGGAGAAAAGAAGCGGCTGGCGACTCCACATGTATCGGAGGACACATGTCGTAGTCTGCAGCCCTTCCCGGATCGGCAGAGGGGGTGGAGCAGTGACCAGGGCGGCTCGGAAGAGTGGGGTAATTGGACGGGTACAATTGGGGAGAAAACGGGGGGGGGGGGTTGCAATAATAAATAAATTCATAGATTCGTTGATAAAATGACAAAATAAGGATAAATGACAATCAGTAAGTAACATTCAATCAAAATCAGAGTGATCCATAACCCCCCCCCCGACTTCAGTGGGGTGGATGGACAAAATAGACGTGGTGGTATTAACATGTGATTTGCACATCTATTTATCCCTGGGGATCCTTTCTCTAATACTCTTGCTGAGGTTTCTTCCATTTTTCTTCCTGAAAATTTTTTTTTTTTGCCGTTTTTCCTTATCGTCAAAGGTTTAACGACAGATGTTGTCTTCTATTGTCGTCTACCGTGTAAACCCGAGTTTAAGTTGTTTAACTACAAAGCCCTATGAGACTGTAGCTAAGATTGAAATCGATACAATTAAACTCACAAAAAAAATCAAATTTTTCAAATTTTCAAAAGTGACCAAATTATCATTATCGTCATCATAATCATCATCAGAATCAGAATCAGAATACTTTATTCATATCCGAGGGGAAATTGGGTATCATCGGTGGTCATTCAGGGTCAAGTATGACTATCCTCCTTCTAGATCTTTGTGGGTCTTCAGGTGGGATGCTTGTGGGAGGATGCCTGTGTGTGACATCTTTTTACGTGGAGTGGCTGATGTGCCTGTAGCCACCACGGTCCTTGGCAGGAGGTGGTCAGAGTCCAATGACATGGAGAACCAAGATGATTGATGACCACGGTATGTTGCAGCTTTCATCCACCTTCACTGCCGTTGTGACCTGGAGACATCTACCACCAGTTCCACCGTTGAGGTCTTTGTTGGATCACGCTTGGTCTGGAACCTCCCCCTTGACCGATCCGCCTTGGGTGACCCTACCAGGAACCAAGCTCCAGACAGCATAGCTCTTGGGGTCATTAAGCTTCTCCATCAGGAGAAGGGGACCAAATAAATACATTTTAAAAGGCACCAACTGCTGTTTCTTGTATGTATAACTTTAGTGGGCTCCCCAAAAGCGTCCTACTGTATCATCTTCTTGGTACCATACATACATTTTGTTCTTTTCATCTTGGCTTTTCCTTTTTTGTGGGCAATGGGGATGTGTTTGTGTGTGTTTGGTTGGGGGACCTCTTAAATTAGATAAGATATATGACATAAATAAATCAATAAGGATATGGTGGATTTAGACTGATCTCCAAAGATCTCCTGAGCATGGTGAGAATGGTGAATGGTCTTTGTATCTGAACTAAATGTGACAAATGTGACTTCCCTTCTCTAGAGATTTCCTCAGCAGTGTGAGCGTTGTGGTGGGAGAGTATGACCAGGGAGTACAAGAAGAAGAGGAGCAAATCTTCCTCATCAAGACAGTCTCAGTCCATGAGAAATACCAGCATGCTTTGCCCATGAGCTATGACATTGCCCTGCTGGAGTTGGATGAAGACATCCGAATGGGCAGGTTTTCTCTCCGTTTGTATTGGAGTTTAGTTTAGGTCCCTTAAGTTGATTTGTGTTTACTTAGAAAATCCTAGTATGAGGTAAAACAAAGAGACCCTCTCTTCCTAAAATAACTAGCAATGAGGCATCATTGATTAACACAAAACCAAGCTGTTCCATGACCTCTATGGAGAGTCTGGTCAACTCTCCTGTTGAGTCGAGGCTTAAAACCACACATGAAAGGCTTCCTGGTGATGCAGAACACTTTCTTTGACTTCCTATGACCTTTCACTGTATATAAAAATCAATAATAAACTACATTTGGTGGTTACATCATAGCTGTCATGCTGGTGCTGACACAGTCACTCACTGGAGATGGCAGCATTCATCACATTTTTAGAGACTTTGAAAAGCTGTGAAACTTCACCCAAGATGCTGCTACAATCTGAGATCTTACCAAAGGCTGAAGTTGAAATCTTGCAATTTGAAAGCTTGAATAAATGTTTCATATCTTTAACCTTTTCGAAATTTCTTAAATTAAACCATGTACTACAGGCTGCAAGACCTACATTGGAAGAGTTTTTGTTGCCCATCCTTTGAAATGATTCAAATTACAAACTGCTGCCCCTTCTGGTAGTCTTGAAAACATTTGATGTCTGATTCTTTTCAGGGGCCCATGTTCAACCCATATGCTTGCCTCTGCCCAGTGACAACTTCCCTCCTAAATCAAACTGTATTGTGGCTGGATGGGGCCGGACAAAGGAAAGTAAGGCGCTTTATCACTCCAAATACAAGTATTGATATATGAACTGACACTGGAACTGGTATTTGATTGATTGATTGATTGATTGATTTTTTTCTTCTATTCTGTTTTATCGTACTCCTAGGGGGTCGGCTGCCTACCATATTAAGAGAGGTCCGGTTGGACTTGGTGGCTCCAGCCAGATGTAAATATCTCCTTCAGACCATCAGAACCTCGAATCAGAAGCAGGAACCTGAACGGCCTCAAATCCCCTTGACTTTAATGTGTGCAGGGCCAGAGAGAGGCGGGAAGGATGCCTGTCAGGTAGATAATGAAATTCTGTCTATGGGAGCGACTGCTTTTTTCTACATCTTGTCTTCCCATTGCAGCTCAAGAGAGGTTTTTCAAGATATTTGTTTAATCCGAACCATTTATCAATGGTTCCCATTCCCTATCTCTCACCGTAATGCACAAGGTAACAGAAAATATAATTTGTGTCAGTACTGGAAATGTTTAGAGGACAAGGCCTAAAACTGCAATCCCTAAGACTTTGTGTTATTTCTTCCATTTGAAATGTGATGTTGATGTGGCGGTTCTGTTGGACAGTCAGTCAGTATTACAGTGGAACAGCATTCCAACACAGTCGGATGTAGGAGCCAGAGAGAAACAGAACTATGGGCACTGATTTTCTTGGACTACAGACAAGGTGTAGCAGCCATTTTGGCTTGTGTGCCATCAGCAGCTCACCAATAAATAGTCTGCACCCTTGTTAAAATGTGATCCTTAGACCAGAGCGTATACAGGTAGTCTGAACTTTATCAGACTACGTCACCACATTGGTCTACTGTTCTGCTGATCGTCTGTCTGACAGAAGCATGGTCACATCTGCAACACGTTTCAGTCTTTTTTCTACTGGAGTTGTTGCCACTGCATCAATGTTCATCCTATCCGGTCAAAACATTTCAACAACGGGAATCCTGAATTAGGAACACTTTATTTGAAATGAAATACCATTTCCCCCAGCCCACAGCAGAGCAACATAAAGACAAAAACACATCCAAAAACTACAAGAACTGCAAGAACACATATACCCAAACTCACACATATATCCAAACTAAACAAAAAAAATCCCTGCCCAAGGGAACCAACGCCAGCCAGGATGACTGTCAGAACCGCCGGTCTGCATGGGCTAGCAGTCCTCCTCGGGCGCAGCTCCATGCAGGGGCCATGGTCCCTTGGGCCCACCGGGCAAAGCAGACCAAACTCGCCAAGCCGATCCAGCGCCAGCTCTCCAAGCCATCAAACAAAGACAAAACTTAGACGCAGATGTGGACAAAGACACTGCATCGACGGTACTGCGTTAGGCCACCGCAAATATGAATTCGTGCAGCCATCTTCCTACACCGGTACTGGGTGAGGCCGCTGCGAATGTGAATTTGCGCCGCCATCTTTTGACACTGGAAGCAGTACATGGATATGGGAAAATGTCTCCACCATGTTAAAGATAATAAAGATGACAGTTAGCATGGTGGAACCTTGGTCCAGATGAATAAAATAACTATTCATTAATGGAGAAATGCTACAGATTGCAGCTTTACATGTGGATATTTACTGTGCCTTTATCTTTATCAACAAATCAGCTAACTCCCCCTACATTTCTTCCCATCTCTCTCTTCTTTCCTTCCCACACTCTTGTCTTGTTCCTCTCCTCTAATCCATCTGCTTCCACCTGCTCCATCCTTTCCTCCCTCTGTTCCTTGACCTCTCTCCAGGGGGACTCGGGGGGACCTTTGGTGTGTCCGGCACAAGGGAGCCATGGCTGGGTGGTGTTGGGTGTGACTTCCTGGGGGAAAGGCTGTGGCCGGAGCTGGAGAAACAACGGGAGTCGTTCCCCCTCCAGGAGAGGCTCTCCAGGGCTTTTCACAGACGTCAAGTTGCTGCTGCCCTGGATCAAAAGCAAACTCAGACAGGGTGAGGAGAATCAAGGGTGAGGCATGGGATTAGACACCTCACCCACTTCTAAATTATGTTGATATATTAATAGTAATCAGTTAATAACTACCCTGCTTATTTATGATTTTTATTCCACCTGCTCTCTAAAATGTCTGAACTAGTAGGAGCTATTGGAACTCTTATTCTATTAAGTCTCTGCGTTTTATTCTAATGTTACCTTGCTTTAGCTGAAGGACAGCACAGGGGAAGGACTCCATCAAGTGAGTTAACTTTTCCTCTATCTTACTGTACATGTGCCACTTATTTTGATATATATCTCATTTATGTATGTGTATAAAACTTAGTCTGCAGTGTTGGGCATGTGTTGCAGAGCTTTGCAGTGTGACAGATGGAGCGGTGACAGACAGGGAGGGGGTCATCAGAAGCCCTGCCCTCCCTGCTCATCACTATGACAACAATGAGTGAGTGTAGGGAAGAGAGATGGTGGTAAAAGTTGCTATGATGAACTTTTAGAGACCACAGTAGGATTCAAACCTTAGAACATTTAGGGTCTGCATATACGACTCAAATCAAACTCTTTCCCTCGCCCCAGGAAGTCTCATTGACTGTGTGTGTCTCTCCCTGGCTCTCCCCAGGCTGTGCTGCTGGTTCATCACCGTCCCTCCTGGCTACAGCATCCTGCTGGAGTTTGATTATTTAGACTTGGAGAATGACTCACATTGTGTTTACGATCAACTTACTGTCTCGATAGGCACCCACAGGCGTATTGGTGAGTGGAAAAACACTTGGACACACACACACACAGAAAGCAAATAAATAAATTTATGAACACCTACACCACCTACATGTGCACATACATAACATACATTACAACAACCACTGGTCTTGTTCCATCCCTCCTGCTCTCTCTCTCTCTCTCTCAAATTCAGAAGTGCTTTATTGGCATGATAAATAGGCACTTGTATTGCCAAAGCAGTCATTACAAACAGAACAAAAAAAATCAGAACATATACCGAACATGTACTTATACATAGAACATGTATTTATACATAGACAGATACAGGGAATCAGAACATATACCGGTGCAGTATAAAAACGAGATTGGTAATGAGTTACCAGTAGCACGTATTAATTATTTATGATTTAACCATTGTTATTGTTATTATTATCTTTATTAATTCTATTTTATATTATTTAAAGCAGTAGGATAGCTAGGACGACTATCTGTGTACGTGCATGTGTGCATGTGCATTTATGAGTCTCTGTGGGCTTGAGGTGTGTGTGTGTGTGTGTGTGTGTGTGTGTGTGTGTGTGTGTGTGTGTGTGTGTGTGTGTGTGTATGTGTGTGTGTGTGTGTTTGTGTGTGTGTGTGTGTGTGTGAGAGTGAGTGAGTGTGGTCTGAGTGTGGTCTTGGGCTTCTTTGTGTAAAAATTAGGAAATATGTGTGTGAATATGTGCATCATTCAGTGTCCCTCAGACGGCGGCAAGTGAGGACATATTATGCAGCTATAGTGCAGCTCTTTGTCTTCACCCAGTAAGTAGGCTTGTTTGCTGTGGTTTGATAGAGCATCACATTTGGGTTGTATTTCTTCAAATTTTGGGAAGAAGCGATCACGGATTGATGGGAATGTTTTGCACTCTGTTAAAAAGTGCAGCTCTGTCTCAACTACATTGTCTTTGCACTGCTGACACAGACATTTGTCTCTTGGCAGCCAAGTTTTTTTGTGTCTGCCAGTTTCTGTTGCTAAGCGGTGCTCATTGAGTCTGTATTTCGTCACTGTATTTCTCAAATTTGTTGCTTATATTTTAGTTAGGTAATCTGCTAATGTATATTCTCTGTCTCGGGCCAAATAGCATTGCATCTTGCTTTGTGATTTTGTTTCGGATTGCCAATATTTGTAATAATTGTCTTTTAGGTTTGAGGAAATTTGTTTAAGCCAAATATGTTGCATAGTCTGGACCTGGTCTTGTGCCTTTAAGGTGCTAGTATGTGTTAGTGGAACAAGATGGCTGAAGACCAGGTTGGTAGGAGAGTTCATATCTTTGCTCAACTCTTAGTATTGCAAGGCGTTATAATAAAAAGAGTGTGGGTCACTGAATTTTAGGTGTTCCCAGAGTTTGATTGCCCTTTTTGGAATTTTAATCAGAAGAGAATATTGGCCTTATTCTGCCCTGTATGCATTGTTTGTAGTGTGCCGATGGACTTTTAGGATCTTTTTGCAAGACTCAACATGCAAGGATCTTAACTGGATGTTTTTTTCCTCCCCCATTTATCTAGTTACTGACTGGCAAGTGGGCCCCACACTTCACTGCCATGAAGAGCAATTGGTTCTATCACTGATGCAAATATTTTTAACCAAATTCAGATTGGAATTTCGAAAGGAATTTGTCTTTTTATGGCAAATAAAGCCCTGCATGCCTTGTCTCTTAGTTCATTCACTGCCGTGTTGAATATTCCTTTACAATTGATTCTAAGGCCTAGTTAGGTGTAATCTAGGTGTATGTTCAATTTAATTTGGTCCTAACCTAAATATGTGCTGTCTTCCCTGATATGTGGATCTTTTTGAAAAATTAATATTTTAGTTTTGTTCATGTTAACTGTCAGGGCCCAGGTCTGGCAAAACTTTTGAATAAGGTCTAATTGAATCTGAAGTCCTTCCTCTGTTGGTGAAAGGAGGACTAGGTCATCTGCATAGAGTAGGAATTTGACCTCAGTGTCGTGCAGAGTGAATCCAGGTGCTGATGACTTTTCCAGTATGGTAGCCAACTAATTAATGTATATGTTAAATGTAGTTGGGCTTAAAGAGCAACCCTATCTCACTCCGCACTCCTGAGGGATGTATTAGGTTCTTTTGGATCCAATTTTAATGCGACACTTAGCTCCTGAGTACATTGGTTTTATAATGTAATGTGTTTTACCCCCTACACCACTTTTAATTAATTTGTAGAACAATCCGTAATGCCAAATGGTATCAAAAGCTTTATTGAAGTCAACAAAACAAGTGAATAATTTATTTTAATTTTGAGTATGTTTTCGAATTAGGGTGTATAGGGTGTAAATATGATCAGTGGTGCAGTAATTTGGTAAGAATCTAACCTGGCTTTTACACAAGATATTGTGTTTCATAAGGAAGTTTATGAGCTGGGAGTTAATAATACTGCAGAGTACCTTCCCCTGGTTACTGTTCACACAGATGCCTCGGTAGTTGTTGGGGACAAATTTACTTTTGTAAATTGGTGTAACTAATCCATGATTCCAGATATCGGGGAAATATCCCACACTCAGAACTAGATTGAATAATTTAAGTGTAACAGATTGGAACTTTTCGTTCATAGATTTTAGCATTTCGTTTAAAATGCCATCAGGCCGAGAGTTCCAGTTTGGCAAATGGCGGAGTAGGCAGTGAGTCGGAAAAACTCTGTCACCATTAAACATTTATTTGAAATCTGCGGAATTATTTACCCATATAAACATTGGAGAACCCGCTTCTAAGACTGGCTTTTGTCTTGATGTCCTTTATATCAAGTTCAACATGGGCAAAACAACTGCAGCCAAAGACAAAAAAGCAGAACATGAGGGGAATGGTAGTCAACATGGCGGGTTAGCTTCTGAGCTAACTAACGACGAATCCAGGTATGATGGCAGCAACACGGCGGTAACTTTGGCTGATATACAGAAACTACTCTCCGGCATAGAGGAGCAAATTATCACAAACATGGCAGCACAAATTTCATCCATCCATGCTACTATTGTCAGACACGATCAGACAATTCAGACCATTGAAACGTCAATGAATTACTTCCAGGGGAGAATAATTGCACTAGAATCTACAACTGGTCATCTTGTGAAGGAGAATGAACAACTGAAACTGAAAATTGACAACCTCGAGAACAGGTCCAGGAGGTGCAATATTCGTATAATAGGCATACCAGAGAGAGCTGAAGGCACCCAACCAACTTGTTTCATTGAATCCTGTCTCAGAGAAATATTTCGTGCCGATGCTTTCTCCCGCACTGTAACCGTAGACAGAGCGCATAGGGTAGCCATCCAGAGGAGACAGGACGATGCACCTCGTCCCTTCATAGCCTGTATACATCACTTCCAGATGAAGTAAAAAATAATGCAGCTTGCACGTGAGAAAGGCCCTCTGTTTTACAAGGGGCGCGGAGATCCACATCTATCCAGATTATAGTGCTGAGGTAGCCAGAAAGAGAGCTGTCTTCACTCCTGTCAAGACCGAACAGAGAAAAGCGGGGCTCCGCTTAAGCCGACTTTTTTCCCTGCAAAGCTCCGTGTGATAGCAGATGGTACCAGGCATGCGTTCAATACTCTGGCTGAAGCAGCTGCTTTTTGGGGTTGTCACGTTTTCCGAGATTGAGTTGGTTGGACTGTCCGGAGTGAATAAAATTGTTGGCTAACTACATTGACCAACACTTGAAAACTGAAGAAAATCTCCCATATGCTGTTAGTCTGTGTGTGTTTATAAGGGGGTCTGCGTTGTGAGCAGTTTATCATGGGGTGTGTGTTTGCATAACGCTGTCCAGTTGTTCAATGATTGCCAACTGTACGCCTCTAATGCTAAGCCATTAGCTCTAATGGTTAACCACATGCTACCAATAGTAGCCAAATACATAATAGCTTTTTATTTGGTTTAACGTTCAGTTGATGATCTCGGTCTGACTCGTAAAGTCATGTTAAGTGTGTGCCTTGACTGTTGTTCATAGCCATGGAGCACAAGATTATTTATTTATTTTTTGTATTTTTCTAACACCTCGTTGTGTCTTTGAAACGTTTTAAAGATGCAGGGTTTAGGGACCTTTGTGTGGAATCTGGTGTCATTGCTGAGGGGTCAGTAGCTGGTGTGATGGAAGGCAGAAAGTACCACAGAGCTGTCAGGCTACACAAGCTTGTTTACGAAGCACTGATGCGGCTTGCTTAGAAAGGCTTTCTTCTGTGGCTTAAAGACCAGCATCCAACAGAGGTGTGCCACCTTGAAGAAGCCCTGAGAAGCATCGACAACTTCCATTGTGACATCCGTCAGGCAACACTCAAACAACTTCTTGAGAATGTTTCAATCAACCGCACCATGGAACTGTTCCAGGTCTACCTAGACTCCCTCCGGACCCAGCATGATCCTTCAGCCTTTTGGATGTCATACCCTGATATGACAGAGATCATGTTGGGCCTGATTTGATCTTCCAGAGAAGGCCACTGGATGTTGCATCTTGCATGCATCCGAGAGATGATCCCTTGTTGTTTTGCTTATGACAAGCTCAACTACGCTCACTACCTGTCCTACTACTATGCCAAGATGACACAACTGCCTGTGGAACACCCTGAAGTGCATGCCCACTTTCTGCAGGGAGGCTTCTCTGTCCAAATTGGCACCCAAAATCCTTTTGGGCGAATTCCTGTTGATCAGACCATCGAGGAGACAGTAAACAAGGACACGCAAACACCTGGAGGAACAAAAGGCTTCAGCCTCAAGCCTGGAGCTGTCTCCAAGTACTACTTAACATCAGAGTACCGCAGTGCCTACCTGAGGCAACTGAGGGAGATGGTGGGTCGAGGCGATTCTCAGCTCAATCACCCAGACTTACACCTGCCCTGGATCAAAAGAGATGAAGCTGATGTACATTCCATTGTTGATATCCTGGAAAACTGCTGGGTGAATCCGCTGAGTCCAGACCAATATGAGTTTGTCAGCTTGTCAAGTGCCACTGTTGCCCCGGCAGATGTGGCCAATGACCTGCTTGAGGCCCACAAGATAGGAGAGGAAGCATATCAAGCCTTCAAACATGAACGTCTTGAGACAACACCACCAATTACACAGTTCCATGACAAGATGAGAAAAAAGAAGGTGAAAACATTCTCAGAGATTCAAAAGAAACCACGCAGCAAAGGGCAAGCCAAGGAAGTAGTTCTTAAGGCAGATAGGAATCTGTTTGGCCACATGGTTCTGGTGGCCTAGAGCCGAGAGCGACATATGAGCAATGTGTTAGCTCATCCCCTGGGACCACTGCCATGGGCCCTAGCTAATGGGGATGGATCTCTCCGCAAGACTAACAAAGTAGCTCTCGCCAGAGAGTTGGAAAAGAGTGTTGCCCCAGCAGAAGTTATTCCAGAACCATCAACAACTATCATCGATGGAATGAGCTTGGTGCAAAAGATGAAAGGGAATGACAAGAGGTTTACACAGCTGGCAGAATCAACACTAGCTAGGGTCCTACATGAAGGTGCTAAGAGTGAATGCAATGATGTGGTCTTTGATGTTTACAAGGACATGTCAATCAAAGATGCAGAAAGGGTAAACATAGGTGCAGACTTGGGGATCCAGTTCAGGAGTATTGTTTCCGGCCACAACATCCAGCAGTGGAGAAAACTACTCTGCAGTGCTGCCAGCAAAGCCAGTCTAATGAAGTTCTTGGTTGAAGAATGGAAAGCACCCAAGCACAGACAAAAGCTAAAAGACAAGACCTTATATGTTACCTGTGAAGAGGTCTGCTTCAAAATTAGCCAGAACAAGTGGGAGGAAGTAACACAGCTCAAATCCTCTCAGGAGGGGGCTCATACCCGCATGCTATTGCATGCTTGTCACGCAGCAGAGTCTGGCTACAAGGCTGTGATCATCACAGCTTATGACACAGATGTTCTGGTGCTGACTCTAAGTTTGAGTAAAGACATCCCATGCCAAGTATACCAAAAATGTGGCACACAGAGCTGGACAAGATTCCTGGACATCACCAAACTCTGCCAATCACTTGGCGATAGTGTTGCCGGTGCCTTGATTGGTATGCATGCATTCACCGGCTGCAACACTGTTAGCGCATTTGCAGGACGTGGGAAAGTGAGCACCCCCAAACAGATGAAGTCAGACAGGACATACCAAGAAGCCTTCGTTGAACTTGGCCGTGCTTAGGATGTGTCTGATGAGCTCTTCAAGAAGCTGCAGGAAATCACGTGCCACATGTATGTACCCTCCACACACACTACAGATGTCAATGTGCTTCGGTACCAACTTTTCTGCACCAAACGTGGGGAGGTAGAGTCTAGTCAGCTTCCACCATGTAAGGATTGCCTATTAATGCATTCTCTTCATGTCAACTATCAGGCTGCAATCTGGAAACGGTCTCTTCAAGCCCAGCCATCTGTGCCAAGCCCCAAGGACCATGGATGGACCACAGACGATCAGTGGCAGCTTGAGAGCCAGTGGATGCGTGGTTCTCCAGCACCAGATGCTGTCTTGCAGCTGATGTCCTGCAAGTCTGTGAGGTCATGCCAACTACCAGAGTGCACATGCCTCAACAATGGCCTGAAGTGCACAAACCTGTGTAAATTATAAACTTGTTCCAACCAACGCAGTGAGGAAGAGCCTGTTGCACAGCTTATGGACTCAGATGTGGATGACAGTGATGTTGATGATGTTGAACTGTAATCACAGATGGCATGGTGTCTCAGGAAGGGTAGATTACATTGTCTTAATATTGTTTTGAAAGACTGGACACATTTTGAATACAGTTGTTCATATACGTACATCTTAACAAATTAAACTACTTTTGACAAACTTTACCTGGCATACTTCCCTCACATATCTGTGGAAACAAAAAATAGTCATATATTGTACTTACCTACCTTACTTACCTTTTATAGCCTACCTGTGAAAACAACATAGTTATACATTTACCTACCTTACTTACCTTTTATAGCCTACCTGTGAAAACAACATGGTTATACACTTACCTACCTTTCTTACCTTTTATTGCCTACCTGTGGAAACAACATGGTTGTAAACTTACTACCTGACTTACCTTTTATAACCTACCTGTGGAAACAACATAGTTATACACCTATTAACTTACTTACCTTTTACAGCCTACCTGTGGAAACAACATGGTTATACACTTACCTACCTTACTTACCTGCTATAGGTGTGGCCAAAAATGTTCATACATTTACACTTACTTGGCAAGGAATACTTAAAGAGCTATGGAAACACAATTTTACATTTACCTAACAAACCTATGAAGACAACTTGAAAATTTCGGCCAGAGTCATCCCTCTTATTTTAGGCCAGAAATCATATCTAACAATGAAATAGTATGGGTATGGTATACATTTCCTAAATACTTGCAGTCCTGTGAGTATTCCAGTTTTTGTCTTTTGTGTCTCTGATGTTTCCTGATACCACAGGGCTTAAATAAAGTGTATAGGCGAAAATTGTAGAAAGATTTGTATTTTTGATGGTTTGAAGAGATCCAGTGACCTACATGTTTGTCAGAGAGCTTCACCGGTGGGCTTGAATGAAAGCTTAGAAACCCGCCTTTAAAATGATACCAAACACAATATTATAAAACACTAAAAAGTGTCTTGACCAAGAGCCTAAACCAGGATATGCACCAGCGGCAAAAATGCAGTTTACTTTCTGGGGTTGTTTACTTCATGAGGTGATAACCACTAAAAAGCTACCAGTCTGAGAGGTCTATCATATCAAAACATAAACTAGGGATGTATAGGTAAAAAAAATCACAACTAGAATTTGCCCACCCAGATGGTACCAATATCCAGTCTGGCCCATGGACTAATAAGAATATGGGCTCAGTTTAGAAGGCATTTGGGGCTGCAAGGAACTTCTATCCTCTGCCCTATTAAGTCAAATCACATGTTCATTCCCTCCTGTACAGACCCTGCATTTACTTTATGGTTTAACAAAGGGATTAGATCAATCCATAATCTATACATAGAAGACATATTTGCGTCTTTTCCTCAATTATCCAAAGTCTATGACTTACCTAAGAACCACTTCTTTCGTTGTTTACAGATCAGGAATTTTATACAAAAGACATATAACTCATTTCCAAACAAACCCATAAAATCACATGTCGACCATATCCTGGACTTGAATTCAGACCATAGAGGAGTGACATCCCAGATTTATGAGTTCATTAACAACATCAATCCACATTTCATGGAAAATTTAAAACTGGCCTGGAACTCTGATCTTGGAATAGCTTTAAGAGATGACCAATGGGACCCTATTTTAGATTTGATACACACATCGTCTATGTCTGCTAAACATGGCTTAATACAATTAAAAGTTGTACACAGAGTACATTTTACTAATGCTAGATTGGCAGAGATTTATCCAAACATTGAGCCTTTATGCCCTCGATGTAGAGGCCAGCCGGCAGATTTAATGCACATGTTTTGGCTGTGTCCGAATCTCTCCACCTTTTGGATAAGAATTTTCAAAGCCTTTAGTGAGATGTTTGAAATCCAATTTGACCCTGACCCAATCTGTGCTCTCTTTGGTTTAACATCACAGCAATCTCGTGCTCTCTTACCAAATAAAGCCCATGTGATCATAGCTTTCGCTGCATTGCTTGCGAAGCGTTTGAACCTCTTAAAATGGAAATAACACACTCCTCCATCCTTTTCTCATTGGGTCAAAGATGTTATGCATTTCTTAAATTTAGAGAAAATTAAATACACACTAAAAAGGTCATCTGGAACCTTTGCTAAGATATGGAAGCCCTTTCTGGGTTTCTATGACTCTCTACAGCAACCCCTTGAAAGAGCAGGGTAGAAGCCATAAATGTCATATTACAGCAATGAGCATTCCCCCCCCTCCCGTTTTTTTTCGGTTTTTTTTGTTTTGTTTTGTTTTTTATGTTTTTTTTCTTTCCCCCTTTCATCTTTCCTTCCTTTTGTTTGAATAATTCATACAATTATTTGATTGTCTTATGTTTTCCCTTCTTTACCTAAATGTATTCTGTAACTGGTGATCTATGAGTGGGTGGGTGGGTGGGTTGGTAGTGATGGGAATGGGGTTTTCAATTTGTTAATACATGTGATGAATAATACTTTGTATCTGGGGATGAGTAGCTGATTTGACGTTATACATGTTTTGTAATTCTTGTGGGATAAAACATTTGAAAATCAATAAAATATATATATTTTTAAAAATGCCATCAGGCCCATATGCTTTTTTATGCTTCAACTTGTCAATTTGGACTAAAATCTCCTGCTCGGTGATGGGGGAGTCAAGTGAATTTTGATAGTCCTTGATGGTTAGTTCTAATTTTTCTAGTAGTTTGCTTATTATGTTTTCTCTGTCTATATCTCTCCGTGTCTCTCCGTGTCTCTCTGTGAAGAATGATGAATTAACCTTTACTGATGTTTTCAGATAATGTTATTTCTGTCTGTTTCTATGAGTCTTTGTTTCCAAGCTGCAGTGAATTTGTGACATTCTATTAAAGTTTTTTTAAAAGTCAGTCTTTCTCTCTCTCTCTCTCTCTCTCTCTCTCTCTCTCTCTCTCTCTCTCTCTCTCTCTCTCTCTCTCTCTCTCTCTCTCTCTCTCTCTCCTCTCCCTCTCCCTCTCCCTCGCTCTCTCTCATGTCTTCTAGTCTACTTCTTCTCTACTTTACTCTCTGACACTTTATTTATTTCCGTTTCTGAAATCTTTCAGGGACTTTCTGTGGAAGTGTTCTTCCAGGTCCAATTCTCCTGAATAATTCCCAGAGTGCAACACTGTTATTCGCCTCTGACGTGTCCAGAACAGGAAGAGGGTTTGTTGTCCGGCATAGCGCCGTCAAGGGACATCCTGGTCCTGGTGGGAACATGCAGTCTAACACACATGCAATACACTCACTCAGACACATAGAGTGAAATAGATGTTCACATATGAATACCTAAGGTACATACAATCCTGGGTCGGGGTTAGGAGTTAGATTTCCAAAGGTCATTGCTAAAAAGCACTCATCATACTGTAGAGCAGTGTTTCTCAACCGGGGGTCCGCGGACCCCTAGTGGTCCGTGGTGTAATTGCAAGGGGTCCGTGAAAATAAAATATCTTTAAAAAAAAGATCCTATGACATTTATAGAAATAGGATTATTTTACTCAAATGTGACTGAGACCTTTATCTACCTAAACTATAAAGGGTAACAGGACTTTTTTCTCTAATTACATCTGTTTCACAAGTGTAATTTATTGTATTTTAATAAGAGATCTCGCTCCCGTTTGCATTGTTAAAAGTTACTGCATAAAAATTCTGTTGTTACATCTATCTGAAAGTTACTGCATAAGAATTCTGTTTTGTTAACTATATCTAAGTTACAACTGAAAGCTCTTATTTTTGCCCCAAAGAGTGAATAAATGCTATAATGCAATTTAAAATGCAGTTTCTACTGTTTCTATCAAATTGAAACCCCCCTCCCCCAAGATCAGGGGGAGGGGTCCTCAGGGTAGATCAAAAATACGCAGGGGGTCCAGGACCCCAAAAAGGTTGAGAACCACTGCTGTAGAGTGCTTTAGATAAAAACATCCACTGAAAATCATTTACATATACACAGACACAGACACAGACACAGACACAGACACACACACACACACACACACACACACACACACACACACACACACACACACACACACAAATATACAGTGAGGGAGAGCTAGTGACTTCCATGGTCATTAGAGAGATGTAAATGCACACTTTTCTGGTCAGAGTATGCATATTTTATGTTAATAAGAGTATACATGGGTGCATATTTTACATGCATATATCTGTGCTCACAGTTAAGCATAGATTTGTGTATCACTGAGCTACACAACAACCATGGTGTGTGTGTTTGTATTTATATGCACTCAGGATGTGGGACAGTAGCACTTGTTAGTGATCAGGATGTTGTCGATAGCCCAAATTACCCAGAATTCTACAATCACAACTCAGTTTGCCACTGGATCATCTACGCTCCACAGCATCATGTTGTCAAGGTGACCCGTACACACTACACACATCATATCAAATACACCTGTGGCTGTTTGTGTCATCTGTATTTGCCCCTCCCCCCCACCACAGATAAATTATGGATCTGTAAATCATCTGTAAATACTTTAATTATAGATGTGGATAGCTTACAGAGTTTGTTTTCCCTAGCATGGAGTGTTGCATCACAACAAAATCAGGTTGTTGGTCATATATCCATTTGGTTCATTGTTATATTCTCATGTGTGTGTCTGGACTCTCTGGTAATAATGGTGCTGTTGTTGTCCTACAAGGCACATTTCATGAACTGGCTGCAAAAATAATCGTATATGGAATTTTCAAATACAATGTTAGCCAAGCTGGGTGTTAAATGACATGATGGGTTGTTGTGTTGTATTCTTACTCCAGCTTGACTTTGTTGATTTCCACCTGGAGGAGTCGGATGGATGTCTGTATGACTCGCTGTCTGTACTGGGAGACGTGGAGGGAACAGAAACCATAGGTAGGATGCACCCATATCACTACATCAGACATATTTACATCCTACACATTAGCACGGGGAGGCGGCTGCACCCCCCAGTAGTGGCAGGTGGCTGTGTGACATCTTAGACCCAGCAGTGTTCCTAACGTACCAATTCAAAAAAATAAAAATAAAACATACCTTTATTGTAAGCAGTGGGCTAGGGCTGTGTGGAATGTACATTTTTAATAATAAAGTGAGTAAACACTCCATTACAAATCTGCTACACACGCGCCTTACAAACAAAAAAATGACGTCATACTGTAGCGACTGGGGGCGGCGGTCGCTCTGACTGTCGGCAGGTGGTTCTGCGCTGGGGGAGCGCAATGGCTGATGGGACTGTTAATGTTAGAGTTAAAATTGTGTTTTAATGATGCGGTGTTCATGTGGCTACTCTTGTGTTGTTGTTTTGGGGGTTCAACTCAGACTAAGTAGGAGACCGTTTACTGACTGTAGGGCCGTGACTGGGACTGATGTCGCCGCTTGTGACATGGTCGGGGGGGGGGGGGGGGGCTCGTGACGTTGTGGTCAGTTCTGTTCCGTCCTGGCCGTTGTAAATAAAAGTGGTGGGGCGTTTCGGGGCACGGGAGTTGCGATTAAAAAGAGATCTCTGCCTCTCGACTCATTCTTCCACGCTGGCTCGCCACAGTATTTTTTTGCTTTGGTTGGCAGCCCCCCTACTTAAAACATCTTCCCGCGTGCCTGATCCATCATCAAATTCTGTTCGTTATCACAATTCAGTGATGGGAGTGTGACCAATTGAAATAAATACAAATTAATTATCACCATCACGGTTTTTGTCTCTCGCCTTGTAAATCTACCGATCACTCTGTTTCTGTCTGTCGCTGTCTGCCGATCTTCTGTTTCTGTGGCTGTCATCTGTTGCTGTTGCACTGAAATACAGACAAACTACAGACAAAAGTGTAACTTTAGGCAGACGTGCCCCCCATGTTTTAGCAGGAGGGACTGAGCAGTGTGTTTGTGCTGTGCAGCTGTACTGTGCGGCAGCGGTATGCCTCCTGCTGTGCTGTCCTATGACAGGGTGATGCTGCTCCGCTTCACCTCAGACAGCTCCATCGCTCATGCAGGCTTCCACGCTACCATCGCCTTCATCAGCCGAGCAGGTGGGTGCATTTTGCTGCGCACGTGTACGTGAGGCAGTGAAAAGTATGGCAATCAGTGTGTGTGTGTGTGTGTGTGTGTGTGGCAAATCTCTTTGTAACGCCTGCCAGCATAGTGCGCTTAAGCACATAAGACCACCGTGTATGCAGGGCCGGATCTATGCATAGGCTGACAAGGCCCAGGCCTAGGGCCCAAATTTCTGAGGGGGCCCAAAATTATGGGGGAAGGGGGGAAATATAATTTAAAATTATTATAATTATTTTATTTTATTAGTAGCATTTTTTTACATATCAACAATTTCTATGACACTTACATGGCAAATAAATACATTGCATTTTACTTTTCATGTTGGTGAGGTGTGGGGGGGCAAAACGGAAGCGAGGCCTAGGGCCCATTAACGTCATGATCCGGCCCTGCGTGTATGTGTTTCCCCGTGTGCCTTGCAAGACTGCGCTAACTGTTGACTGTCTTATTTTTTTTATTTTATTTTTTTATTTTTTCCTTTTTAGATCTTCATGAGCAGGAGGACCGGACGGACAGACCAGCAGGCAAACAGACAGACAGCAGGATAGCCCTAGATGACGTTGTATCTAACCTACACCATGTACCATCACATGGTTGGTGGTCTGTCTTATCTTGGCTTTTCAGAAACACGTTTACTTGTGTAAGAGTACAGATAGTGGTAATTGTTTACTGGCCTGCTTAGCTCACTCAGGACAGGTTGGCCTATCGATGTTGAGGAAGGCGGGGCTAGAGATGTGTGCAAGAGGAAGTGGGAGGGGCGAAAAGGAAGCGCGGGCCTGGGTCAAGTAAGGCGGCGGGTAGGATGAGCGAGGGACTAAAAAATAGGCCGCGGTATAAATACAGTTCGGGAAGACGGTTTGGCTACTAAGCGACGCGTGGGTAGTAAGTGGAGGAATTTCGGACTAAGGGGACCCACAGAGTATTGTTCCGGGCGGGAGGCTAGCCGTGTAGCAGCTAGCAGCGCAGCGGCGGGGCTGTGTCTGAAGCAGATATAGTGCAACGGGCCAGGAGAGGACCGAAGCAGAAGGCGGCAGTGTAGGCTTTCGATAGTGAGGTCAAATTAAATCCCTTGTCGAACGGAAGTCGGTGTAGCTAACACGGTTAAGCCGGTAACGAATCATTGCTTGCGGGGTGGGAGATGGGCGTACACCATCTCACGAGCATGCGCTTGCAGCGTTAAAGGAGCCGGGAATACGAGGGGCCGCTAGAAGAGTCCCTGCCATCCATCCTGATTGAACTGGGAATTCGAGGGACGACCACCATCACAGCTAAGACTGATTTATATTAGTGAGCGGAGACCTGGTGAGAAGATCCCGATGAACTGTGTGTAAAAAAACAAAAAAAAAAACAAAAAAACAACTGAATTGAATATATAGTATTGGACACTTTAGGGACTGTTTGTGTGTTCTTCTCATGTTTGTTTAGTGAAAGTGGGCTATTGAGAAATTGTCAAACAGTTTTGTTTACAGTGTTACTCTTAATGCGGCTCGTGAGACTTTGTTTTGCGCCTCATATAGATCCACTGATAACAATAAGAACACAGCTATAACTTACTTCTATAGGTTCTGTTTGTGTCCTGTTTTAGCACATTGAAATGAATTATCCAGCAGATGGCAGCATACTGAAGATACGTCAAAGAACGTAGGCTACGTAACAGCGTGGGATCATGGGTAGACGTGTAGCCTATGTGTGTAGCTTTGTATTTGCGAAATATTTTGCAAGCTCTGTGGCTCTTTGAGGAATGGTCTTACTCATAAGTGGCTCTCCTAAGAAAATAAGTGAGTACCACTGTACTAAAACGTGTTTCACCTGTGGTAGGTTTATGATTTATTGACTCTGTGTATACATTTTGTGGAGTTGCTACTGCCCTGGAGTAGGGGCGCCCCGCCTATCCAGCTAGGTACTGGGAGGGGAGGGATGGTGCTAAGCTAAGTTTTATGTCAGGAGCTCACCACACTTCAGGTAGTCACCGTGCTGATAAGACAAACATCCTGAAGCCCACCTTGCCATGCCTGTTAGCTCATGTAGGATCAGAGGGCCAAGCCAGATAGGTACAACACACTTCCTGATGGTAGGTACTGGGGCTAATTGTACTAGGGGGCAAAAACCTAGATCTGGCGTTCTTCTAGATGTCTGGGGCAGGCCTTTACTAATTAATATAGGTCTGCCCCGGGGTAGGGGGGGTTCCTTCCCCAAATGTAACGGGGAAGGAACCCTTACCTTGCGGGGCTCCTTCCCCACTACATTTGTCCTTTCATTTCATGCACTTGCATACATGAAATGAAACGTTGTTTCCCCCAGCCCACAGCAGTGCAACACAAAGACAAAAACTACCAAGAACTCCAAGAACACATATATCCAAACTAACTCATATTTCTAAACTAAACACACACACACAAAAAAAATCACTGTCCAGAGAACGAACGCCAGCCAGGATGACTGTCGGAACTGCTGGTCTGCGTGGGCTTGCAGTTAGCTTAGCTTGCCCCACTTCCGCTTCCTGTCAGACAGCCCTCGGTGCTTCCTGTTCGGGCACAGCTCCGATCAGGGCCGCGGTCCTTGGACCCACCGAGCGCAGCAGACCAAGCTCTCCCAGCCGGACACCTTCGACTTTTCTGATGACTTTTTTGTTCTCACTGTGTAACAGTTCCTCTTTCATGTTGATACACATTGAAACGAAAAGCTGAAATACAGACATTGAATTCCCTTTACACAAACTATGCTGAACCACAGGCTTGGACTCAAAACGCAGACTCAGTCTCAGTTCACAAAAATCAGTCCTTTTAATAAGAAAGGTCGGTACACAGGTGATCGAATAACAAGACAACAGTGTCCAAATCGGCAGGCGAAGGGCAGGGTCGAAAAGGCAAAAAAACAGGTCAGGAAACTCACACAAGGAAAAACTGCTGGAACGCTGTCACAAGGAACAAGACGAACTGGCACAGAAGAAAGAGAACACTAAGACTATATACTCTGGAGGAGGGGAGACAATGAGACACAGGTGCAACACATTAGGGCAGGGCAGGTAATCACACAGGAGGGAGACACATGAGTGCAGGAAGTAAAGGACCTGAAACGAGACAAGAGGTGAGTATCTAAATAAAACAGGAAGTACAAGACAAAGAACACAGGGAGAAACAAAAGATAACTTACCTATCCAGACGGGGCGTGACACAAACAATCTCTGTCTGTTTATATTGGCTGTCTGTGTCTCTGTGTGTGTGTCAGAGACCTTTCGAGTGCCGGTGTGATATTTAACACTTAACTCACAATGTGTACACCAGAAGCATGCAGCAGTACATATGAAGAGGAATATTCACACACACACACACACACACACACACAGCTAAAAGACATCTCTTCTAAAAACATACTGTGTCCTGTTGAGTCTTTAAGATTTTTTTAAACAACTGGCAAATTTGCCAGTTAAGTGAATTGCTTTAATTCTGCCTCCATTGCAAGTCACTTTGTGTGAAGATTTTTCAATAATAGGTGTCATTCTCTTAGTTCTGGTGGAGTTATCTGTCCTTGTTTCAAGCCCATAATACTCATTTGTAAAAGGTCCTGGCACAAATCCAGCTATTTTATCACCCCATTGGAATTACCTTTAATTTGTTTCAAGAAAAATATAACTTCATGACTGAGTTTAACGCACTTATTTAGATGGAGATCACACACACACACACACACACACACACACACACACACACACATACACACACACTAGACCTGGCTACTTGCTCTGTAATGACGTTGTTGTGCGTGCTGTGAGGCTGCACACTGCTCTTCCTCATCTGTCTTTCCTCCTCTCTACCTTTGTGCGCTTTCCTCTGCAAACTGCACATGAGTGAAGCACAAACTGTTGTGCTCTCCATCTGTAAGAAGTGGAATAATGGACTTTTTGGTAACACTTTATAATAACTCCACAAATGAAGCATTAGTAAAGTGTTAGTAACTACTTAATTCATCATTTGTAAAGCAAGACATGCACCAGTGGTTAGTGAGTGTGTTAATAGATGTGTATAAATACTTATTAATACTGCAGTTCATGATTAATTCAGGTAGTTATTAAGTATTTTATATGAGCTTATCTCAAGTGAGGACTATCTATGCCTTACAAAGCATTTACACATGGGGTTGAAAGGCCAGCAGTACCTTCAGACTCACAAAAGTGTCAAGGATCATAAGATCCTTTAGAAAGTGTGAGTACACGATTAACACACTATTTACATGTACATTTGTGCACGAATTAATCATGCATTGCAGTATTAATAAGTATTTATAAAAATCTATCAACACACTCACCATTGGCGCATGTCTTGCTTTACAATGCTTTACAAACGATGAATTCAGGGGCCGCTCTGACGCCCGAGCGGAGTAAACCGCCGTTCCCGCAACCCGCTCGCCACGTGGCTGGGAGGTTCGTATCCCAGACTCGCCGTAACCGGTCACGGCCAGAGCGTCCACGGGGTAAGACATTCATTACGCTGCCCTTACCCGAGGGATAGTGGGTGTAGATCGGTGTAGTGTTCGGGAACTCGTCGTTCTCCAGCGACCCCTCTGGCCCATCCGGGCGCCTGCAGCCAAGCAGGCACCCTTCTGGACGTCTCCTTCGCGGCCTGAAGGTAATGCAATCCATGCGAGGCTTCAGCGTGTAAAATAGCGAGAGCAGCCGACACGAGTTTGAAGGAAGCTGGTGTTACGACTCTCTCCTTCCTGTGGAAACGTGAGCCAGGGGAGTTACTCGACAGGAGTTCTGGACATATGCCATTGGGCTAATCGGGTGGGATAAGGGGAAAAACTAGAAATAAATGTATATATATATATAAAAAAAGATGAATTCAGTACTTAGTAATACTTAACTAATGCTTCATTTGTGTAGTTATAAGGTGTTACCGGATTTTTTGTTACCGAAACTTGATCATCTGTAAAGTAACATTTGGGTTATGATATAAAGAATGGCCTAGCGGTAGCTTGTACTGGATGTGTGTACTGTACTCCCCTGTTGTCAGTGTCCAGCAGGGACTGGGACAAAAACACTGTTGTTTGTGAGTAGTTGTGTGTATTTATGTGTATCGGTATTTACCAGTGGGTGTGTGCGTGCACATACACGTACCTGCATGTCCATGTAGCTGTGTGTCGGTGATTGTGATGTGTGTGTGTGTAATGTGTGATCTGCTGCTGTGACAGCAGGCCTGTGTGGTGTTGGTCCTCCAGCAGAAGAGGCGGCTCAAGGTGGAGCTGCCCTGCCCGGGGTCATACACCTTCTCCAGGGGGCGAAGTACCTCTGCTCTGGAGTCCTCATCCACAACCTCTGGATCCTCACTTCTGCACACTGTACCGTCAGCCTGTGAGTTTGCATCATCACATGTACACACACACACGGGTGTGCACACGCACAATCCCACAAATAAACATGCACACAACTATTCAATGGTGACCCCCACTGGCATTAGTGAGACTCAAATGCACACATCTCATCAGAGTATTTGTTCTCTACATGCATCCACATGGTAACACACTTGCTCCTCTCTCACACACTCACGCGCACACTCGCACGCGCGCACACAGGTGTGCAGGTGTAAGCATACCTGACATTTCTTCGGCAGCTGTTGTGTTGTGTAAGACCCTGTGTTCAGGCTTGTGCCGTGTGTTTAATTGCTCCCCAGGCAAAAGGGATCCCTCGACAGGTTGTCAGCGGTGACTACACAACCTGAAAAGCAGGTATGTATGCCATCCATTTGCACTGATGTATGTGTTGTCTCTGTTTTTACCCTTCTCTCTTCGTTCTCTCTACCCTTGCCCCTGGCGTCTGAGTCTTTCCTGTTACGCTTTCATGTTAGTGGGGGTTATTTTATTCCACTGGATGTGGAACGGTAAATTGGGACCTTATGTAACAATACGTCTGCATAAGAGTGACTGTGGCGTTTGAGTACTGGCTTAAAAATGTACACAACCCTTTTTCTGTACCAGCTTTGTCTCTACCTTTATGTTGGAGTCATTCTGTTCTCTGTCATCTAACTCCTCTTCCTTCTTCTTCCCTTTCTGTCAGTGCTTGCAGTTTGCTATGTTGTTTTCACAACCTCTCTCTCTCTCTCTCTCTCTCTCTCTCTCTCTCTCTCTCTCTCTCTCTCTCTCTCTCTCTCTCTCTCTCTCTCTCTCTCTCTCTCTCTCTCTCTCTCTCTCTCTCTCTCTCTCTCTCTCTCTCTCTCTCTCTCTCTCTCTCTCTCTCTCTCTCTCTCTCTCTCTCTCTCTCTCCACAGACATGCCACATCTCCAGGGTTATTCTCCACCCTGGCTACAAACCAGCCTTTTGGGAACCCGATGCTGCCTTGCTGCAGCTATCATCTCCACGGTGCCTCACTGAGCATGCCCAGACTGTCCAAATGCAGGACCACATTGCGGAGCAGGGAACTCTGCCCATCAACACGTGTTCTGTTTTAGCATGGGCTGAGTCAACAGGTAGTAGGGCTGATCACGTTGTGTTTTATTTCTGTGAGATCCAGTCTGAAGATGTTCCGTCTTATCTTTCTTATCTAAACTTATCTATCCAGTCTATCTGCACATGCACACATACTATACATGCAGACGTTGGTATGTCTGCATATGTGTCAGAAGTCATAGAAAATTGGTACCATGCCATAGGACATCCAAGACATGTACCATTTAAAAATACACTACTGCAGGAATAGGCAACATGGTCCAGAAAGGTCCGGTGCGGGTGCAGGTCTTTGTTCCAACCAAGCAGTTACACACCTGATTCTATTAGTCAACCAATAGTCTTTGCTAAGGACCTTGATTTGTAGACTCAGATGTGTAACTCCTTGGTTGGAACAAAGACCTGCACCCACACCGGTCCTTTCTGGACCATGTTGACTATCCCTGCACTAGTGTGTATGTGCCATTCAGACTAATTACACTTAAAGCCCTATAACAAAGCCATGTGAGTTGATAGTGTATACCCACAAACATGCAATTATGTCATTTTTCACATTACCACAATCTATATTACTGCTCCTCCACAGATAAGTCTGCTAGTCACACAAATGATTAGATGGTAAGGCATCTTGAAATGGCTGAATAGGAAAGTCAACAGAAAAACTCCACATTTTCTAAACAATAGAGGGATTGATTTCTCGTTAAAGTAAACACTGGCCCACCTACAGTCCAGCCCACCACTGCCATCAGAACCCATATCAACCCATCCATCTGTATTCTCAGGTCACCCAGGGAGTACCACAACGTATACTGATCAGGTGTCATTAGTGAGCCATGATGAATGTGAGCGGTACTTCACCACTGGACTGGCTGACGCCATGCTGTGTGTCACACCACAACACCGCTTTATGGTACGGTTTACACATCAACAATAAAGGGCATAAAACATGCTTGATATGTAGAGGAAGCACAGTAAGGCCATTTACAACCATTACAACAGTATGTTTCATCATCATTAAGTTGCTTATAGGCCATTTGATACTGTAGTGACTGACTGTCGGTGGATCTGCACTAGGGGAGTGCAAGGAATTCTAGGACTTAACGTTCATGTTAAAATTGTTTTTTAGTGATTTTGTGTTCATGTTGTGGTTATTGTTGTGTTGTTCGGGCGTTTGACTCAGACTAAGTAGAAAACAGTTTACTGACTGACTGACAGTAGGACCGTGACTCGGACTGATGTCACCAGTTGTGACCTCCAGGTGGAAATCATTGTGTTGTAGTTCTGGTCAGTGTATAAATATAAGTGCACTCCCGGGGTTGTGTGGTGTATGGGACACGGGAGCTGCCATTAAAAAGAGATCCCTGCCTCTCGACTTCTTCTTCCACGCCGGCTCGCCACATTATTTATCGCAATGACTTTGTACCACTTACCACTGGAGCCTATGGCCCCCCTCACAGTTTGTTTTGCCTGTATGCTGCAGCAAGCACGCATTATTCTGTGCATGGAAATGGGTAACAGTGGTCCTTTTTCATGTAAATCGCCCCCTGCTAAGTCAAGGCCGGAGCTTTGCCCTACATTGTTCAAAGACAAGAGAAAGCAGTGGTGGACGACACTGGCACAAGTTAAGAGAAGACCCAGCTTGTATGTTGGTTAATGCTTCCCTCTAGTGACATTTTCATGGAACTGCACTGTAGCCAAAAGAGGAAAGTCTAAAAATACTTTTAAGGAAGATTAAAATCTAGTAACATTTTGGGGAAAACTGCTCCCTTTGTGGTGTAGAAGTGCCGCCAAATTAAGCCTTGTGCTTCCAGTCTTGGAGTGAATATACCTTACAGTGATATGGTTACAAGACTCATATTGACAGCCCCAATCCATTTTTGCAGAAAGAAAAAGTCGAGGAAACTGAGGCCTATACAGTAAAAATGTTCATCGGTATGGTGAAGGCTTTTTATTCGACAATAGAAATACAGTAGCAAAGAAGCAGAATGTGAAGTATTGATTAAAATTCTCTGATTAAGTAGTCTGCATTACAGCTGGAAGAAAGGATGATGATGTACTTTGTTTAACCTCAGACAGTTTATTAATTCATTTACATCAGATCATTGCCTTGTTGGTTTCTGTTGGTGATATATTGGATTATTAGATAAAAAAGTAATCATGACGATGTCTCGTTATGCTTTTTTCCTGTCCTGTAGGATGACTTGTGGTCTGCCTTGGTTTGCCAGAGGTCTGACTCTACTTCTGTGCTCCTGGGCATTAGGAGTGGTATGGCAGAAGCACAGACACGAGAGAGGAGTAGCAGAGGGAAAGAAGAACTTGGACGTTCCCAAAGACCAGCCATGTTCACCTCAGTTACAGTTCTTAGGGACTGGATACATGAACAGATTTATGGTAAGTAGAAATGTAATGGGAGAACATCAAGGATCGGCTCTGAGCCCTTTCTTGTTTGCAATGGCAATAAACAAGTTGATGGATGAGCTCAGGCAGGAGTCTTCATGAACTCTGATGTTTACGGATGACATCGTGATCTATAGTGAGAATAGGGTGCAGGTTGAGGAGAGTCTGGAGAGGTGGAGGTATGCACTGAAGAGAAGAGGAATGAAAATCAGTAGGCGCAATACGGAATACATATGCGTGAATGAGAGGGAGGTCAGCGGAATGGTGAGGATGTAAGGAGTGGAGGTGATGAAGGTGGATGAGTTTAAATACTTGGGGTCAACTGTACAAAGTAACGGGGGAGTGTGTAAGACAGGTGTAAAAGAGCGTGCAGGCAGGATGGAGTGGGTGGAGAAGAGTGTCAGGAGTGATTTGCAACAGAAGAGTCCCAGCAACAGTTAAAGGGAAGTTTTACAAGATGGTTGTGAGACCAGTTATGTTATATGGTTTGGAGACAGTGGCAGTGATGGAAAGACAGGAGGCAGAGCTGGAGATGGCAGAGTTGAAGATGCTAAGATTTTCATTGGGAGTGACAAAGAAGGACAGGATTAGGAACAAGTATATTAGAGGGACAGCTCAGGTTGGACGGTTTGGAGACAATGCAAGAGAGGCGAGATTGAGATGTTTTGGACATGTGTGGAGGAGAGATGTTGGGTATATTGGGAGAAGGATGCTGAATATGGAGCTGCCAGGGAAGAGGAAAAGAGGAAGGCCAAAGAGGAGGTTTATGGATGTGGTGAGGGCGGATAGGACATGCAGGTGGCTGGTGTGACAGAGGAGGAAGGAAACCACTGCAGATCATGGCTGGAGTGTAAAATAACACATTTTCCTGTTCACTCTCTGTCTGTCTTTTATTCTATTTTGTAATCCTTTTTTGAAAAAGTCAAGTTCTATATCTGAATTATTAATGCCATAACTTACTGAGATACTTTGTGTTTCCCAGCGGTCCTGGATGTAGCTGAGCCAGTCGATCAACAGTCCAGCACTGGAATCATGTCTCAGCAGGAGGCAGTGGATCAACACAGTGTGGATTCTAGTGTTTACGTGGATCTGAGCTCAGATGATGAGGATTGTAACAGAGAATCATCTGGCTGGGAGAAGTAAACTGTCAGAAATGAGTCCAGTTAGACCTCATCCACAGTAATAGCCATGCAGTTTTCATATAAGGGCAGTTTAACATTGATCTCGGATGAGGAGGACTACTTGATGGACTCCACTGAGACCAGCTTGTTGTCGGACCAGTTGTTAATAATGCATGTACACATTTATATACATATACATTGGTGTACATTTTTGCCATCGCTTCAATAGAATTTGGATAGTTCTGTGAAGAAAACATGATGGGGGGACAACATGGACCATGTGTTATACCACATTTGGATTATTGTAGCTCCTCGCACCACTCCGTCAAAAGTCTTTCTCCATCACCGAGTACACCGTTGATGTTTTAATTTGCTAACGAGCTGTAGCACAACTTTCAAAAGTACTTTGTAACAAACTTACTATAACATTATCCATCCTTTATCCAAACCGCTTATCCTGCTCTCAGGATCGCGGGGATGCTGGAGCCTATCCCAGCAGTCATTGGGCGGCAGGCTGGGAGACACCCTGGACAGGCCGCCAGGCCATCACAGGGCTTTAACATTATCATTATACGTAAAGTCATATTAGTTTTTATTCTTTTGCCTTGCCCTGGGTTTTTTCCCCTCTTTTGGTATTCCCTTTGCTCATTCTTATTGTTAGAGCCAATTTGCTGGTTTAGTGCCATATTTCACATTTCATTTATTTTGCTTGCATTTCTCTATTGTTATGCAATATGTATCATTCTATGCATTATGCCTCTGTATGAAACCGGGTTCTTGATGGCGGTTCCCTTTATTGCCCAGTAGGTGGCTCTACCGGTCAGAGCGGAAATGCATTACCTGTCTATATAATGTGTACGGTCCTGATGACATTCAAGTGTGTTTGTTACCGGCGAGGGCAAACAAGTTTTTGACCGTCACGTCATGTCGTTTGTTGTGCACTTGTCAAGGTAGTACCGTTTGCTTTAGATCTTTCATGCAAATGTGCATCGGATATTTTGTGGTGTAAATAAATATACTTGTGGAGTATTATTGCAACGGACCTTGTGGGAATTCAATCATTGATCTGACAAGTGGCCTACTTCAACACGGGCGCGTCAATTAGTAAGCTCTAGCCGGTTTCAGCCTCCTCATGGCTCGTAGGTTTGTTGTTTTTTCGTCCCAAGTAATTCAAGCCATTACACAAAAAGTCAAAAACTTTGCTCGGTGAGAACGTCGTTGAGGACATCGTTGGATGGTTTTCACGTTTGATCTGCGCCTTTGATCTGATCCATTGAGGACGGCGTGGGATTTGTTTGTGCATCGCTTTCATGTGTGGATGTAAACGCGGACGCACGGAGAACGCCGACCGTCAGATCAGCGCACCGGAGCTCCAACGGTACCCAACACCAGCTGCCAACTTCTTCAGTAGGCCTTGAGCCGAGGTATGTGGTAGCTACCCATTAATGGCCATTTAATTGTGTGCACACAACTTTGCGTTTGCGAGCGTAAATTCCAAAGCATTGGTAGCTGAATGACTGGTCGTTCTAGCCTATCATTGACTTTGGATTGAACCAATTTGCGCGCATAAAGTTATTGCGGATTGTCAACATGGACGGTTCTGAGGACAGTAATGTTGACAAACCCGTGGGGGCCGAGGCGGCTGCGGACAGTGTTGTCACAATGGGAAAAGGGACATTTAACCGACCTATAAGGTTTTAAGTGAAAGGTTGGGAAAGTTGCAAAATGAAAGATCAGAGAAACTAAACAAAGCTAAAAAGCTGAGGCAATGATTGAGGTATTTATGTAGGCTACTGATGTGAAAGGGGTACAAGGTGTATTTGATGAATATGGTAGGCTGTGCGAGACAGCCAACGGTCTGCATAATGATGTCATGTCTGTGTTACCTATGCCCCCGGATGAAATTGAAAAACAAAACGCCTGGTTTGGGCCAAGAATGGCAATTGAGGAGAGTTTCCATGTTCAAGTTGAACAATGGTTGGCGCAAAATATTGGTAATGTCAGCAATGTGGTTGACGTGCACCCAGACGATGTGCAACCAAATAATGTGCTCTCTCACAATGTGGATGATGATGTGAAACCAGGTGACAGCGCATCAAATGTTGAATGTAGACACTCTCAAACCAGCAGACAGAGTGGTAACAGTACAGCCTCTGAACGTATCAAGCAGAGGCAGAGAGAGCTGCACTGCTGGTGAAAGCAGCATCTTTGAAGGAGAGACAAGCTCTGGAGGCTCAGGAGGAAGAGTTAAGGAGGAAAAAGCAGCAGCTAGAAATGGATGCTGAATTGGCTGCATCCGCTGCTAAACTGGCTGTTCTGGACACTGCATCAGAGAGTGGGAGACGGTCACGAACCTCTAATGGAAGGTTCTCGCATGTGGAAAATCACACTGGACCTCCTCAACCAATCTCTACTGTGCTAAATCCAGCAGCAAAGCCATTCAATCTTCCTATGCAAGAGCCCGTTGTCAAACCAAAGACAAAAACAACTGTTTTCAATCCAACAGCCCAGTGGCAAACCAAAGTCAGTCACTCTTTCACTGCAACAGCCACAACAGCCTGACTCCAGTGTCAAACCAAAGGCTAAAATGTATGGAGCTGCTGCACAACCGCAGCCCTCCCAAATGCCACCACAAGGTGGAGCTGCTGCACAACCACAACTTCATGTTATACCGGCTCTTACTGGGCTACATGCACCATTGTATCAAACCTCCCCAATGTAATCACAAGGTGGAGGTGTTGCACAACCACAATGTCATTCTATGCCGGCTCTTACTGGGTCACCTGCACCATTGTATTAACCTTCTCAAATGCCACCACAAGGAGACTTGAGCACATCATGCAAAGGCAGAACGAAATCACAGGCGCCCTTGTGCAACAACAGCTCTCAATGTCTCTACCATACAGAGATATCCCTGCATTTGATGGCGATCCGCTTCAATACAGGAGCTTTATAAGAGCATTTGAGCATAATATTGAATCAAAGGCTAACAAAGCAGATTGCTTATATTTTTTGAAGAATTCACAAAAGGACAACCACGAGCTGGTAAGGAGTTGTCGGCACATGATGCCTGATCGTGGTTACGACATGGCAAAGAATCTCCTGCATGAACATTTCGGGAATGAGTTTAAGATTGCTACATCTTACATTGGCTTTGGAAGGCTTTGGCTTGGCCCACAGTTAAGTCTGAGGATGTAAAGGCGCTACAGGCCTATTCTCTGTTCCTGCGCAACTGTTGCAACATGACGACAGAGCTGCAACACATGCAAGAGCTCGACATGCCTACCAACATGCGCATGATCATGACCAAGCTGCCTTACAGATTTAGGGAAAGATGGAGGACAACAGCTCATGAGCTACTGGAGCGACGATATCGCAGAGCTGTTTTCAACGATCTCGTCACATTCGTGGAACGCCAAGTTAGGATCCTTTCTGACCCACTTTTCGGCGACATCCAGGACCGACCAATTGGCAAAGAAGTATTGAGCAACAGGAGCAAGTTTCAGCCTCAGTCCAAGTACAGCAGAGCTAAAGGCAACAGCTTTGCTACAACTGTGACATGTCTGGACTCCAAAGAACCAGACTCAGGCTCTGTCTATGTAGCCGGGTGGTAAATCTGTTAAATATGTTAAATGATTTTCCACTTAAATTTAGTATAGTTTAACTGTTAATATATGTAATTGTTACACTGTCAAGCCATGTAAAATGTCATTTGATGTATTTAAATTGTGAAGCAGATTGTGAGTGTATTTTTATAGTTTTGGTTGTCATTGCATGTTTTGACCAGTAAGTGGCAGTGTTGCGGACTTTTGTTGTAGCTCCGTGCAGGTCATCCAAGTGCATCTTGGGTACTCTTTCTGCAAGTTATCCAAGTGCATCTTGGGTATTCTTTCTTTTTTTCTTGTGTGGGGCACCTGAAGATTGCGGTGTGACGGTGCTCTGACTCCGCGGTGAGTGGGGGTAAATATCTTGTGAAATATACCTGTAACATTATTCCAAACAATATTGTATGTCGGTAATTTGACAAGATGGTTTGATTTAGACGCTACTGGAGTTGATGTTCGGTGATTTTGGGCGCGAGCCGTCGACCACTGTTCGCCATTGTAGGCATGACAAGGTAATGTTGGCGTGCATAAAGCCACACCATGCCATTGTATTTGGGCAGTAAGGGGAATGTAAAGGTTTTATATGCATTTTAATTCTGTTTAAAGGTAACTGACAGAGTGAGAAGTTGCGCGATCTTCAGGAAGTTCCACATGTCTTTGTTAAACCCTGTTTAACATACATAGTCCACTGCCGTATTTTGCACCGTATGTTGTATGTTGTATTTATTGTCCTTTTAAAATATTTTCTGTTAAACTTGCCACATCTGTGAACATTTATGAGCTGTTTGCTCGAAATACACAGGAATTTATGCACTCAGTAAAACGATCTGCATTCGAAGGTTCAAACAATAAAATTAAAGCTACAAGAACCCCGGAAGTAATTGTGTCCTGTGTGGTATCTAATTCCACGGGCTACATAATTTTGGTACCAGGAGTGGGGTGTAGCTAAAACATTTTTTTTAAATTGGCAACAGAGTGGCTTATTTTTACTTAAAAAAAAATACGGCAGTGGTGAAGATTGCTGGTGACGTCCGTTGGTGTTGAGTCTGAAGCCATCCTGCTGTGGAGGTGGTGACCAGCGAGAGACGACGTGAGGGGCTCTACGAGGTTCTGGTGCTTCCTGTGTCACACGACTCAGCCGTACCAGCGCAGAGGACTCCAGCGCTAACTTCAGCTACAAAGACCAAGATTCAGCAAGGCTCCAAGTTAAAGACTGTCCTTGTAGTATCCTTGAACCAGGTTTTGAACTAAATATCCTCATTTATACTGGACTGAGTAAAGATTAATATATCATTATGTCTAGTGATTCTGGTGATGAAGGGAGTTCACGTAATGATAATGGCCACACCTCAGGTGGCATAACGGGTATAGGTGAAGGTGCTACAAAAGAAATGCAGACCGCCATGCAAGAGCTCGCCAGACTGCGAGATGAGCTCACCAGGTTAAATGGTGAAGCAAGGGTTCAGAGAGCAAGTGATAACAGTGCACCCACACGTTCATACATCTACGTTCCAAGAGAACGCCAGATCCAAGCATTTAGTGGGGAGTGTGGTACAGACAGGAGATCTGTCGAAGAGTTTATTGAAGAGGTTGAAAGGGTTTTAAGATACAGAGAGCAAACAACAGAAGAACAATGCGACTATATACTATCTCTATTGCGTGGCCCTGCATTGGAAGAGGTGCGACTATGCATGAGGGGTCAGTCAGTGGGGCCCAGTGATTTATACTCTTACCTGAGCAATGCATTTGGGGAAAAGCGCAGTTCCACACAGCTTTTGCAGACCTTTTACAACCGTAACCAAACTGATGGAGAAGACCTCCGTGACTACTCCCATGCACTATCCCAGATTTTGAGCTCTGTAGTGAAACAGTCCACAGATGTAATACCTAATGAGAAAACTGTGCTCAGAGACCGGTTTATTGAGGGTTTAAGAGAAGCAGCACTCAGACGTGAACTCAGGAAAATGGTTAGGGACAAACCAGAGAGCAGTCTTCTAGATGTGAGGAACGAGGCCCTCCTGTGGGAGATGGAGGACAGCAGGTCTCATCGTCCCAGGGTCATAAAGAGCAACCAAGTTACATCAGAGGTTCCAGAAACCCAGTGCTCTATTATTAAAACAAACAATGACCAAGGTACTGCATTAAATGATGTTCGGAGAGCAGTAGCCCATCAGGAAAAACAGCTAGCAGAGTTAGGCAAAACACTTGCTGATCTAGCCTTTGCTGTAGGTGAACTGAGTAAGCGCAGCACTCAACAGACATTCCTAGAGCCCAAGCCATGACCTAGACCCCAGCCAAAGTTCACACCAGATGGTCAGCCTATCTGTTTCAAGTGTAGAGGCATAGGTCACATTGCAAGAAAATGCTCACAGGCCAGAGGGGGTCAAGGGGACGCAACACCTAGTTCTTATGTAGTGCAGGAAAACTCGCACCCTCAGTTGTCATGAGCCACACAACTCGAGGGGAGGAAGCTGGCTCACCAAAAGAGACTCCAGACAGAAGCAGGATCTTAGAGCGTGCAGTCGGAGAATGTAAAACTGTTGAGGTGGAACTACGAGGTGTTACAGTGTCCTGCTTACTTGACACTGGTAGCCAGGTCAGTACAATTTCTGAGAGTTTTTTCAGGGAACACCTGTCAGTGAAAGGCGAAGACATTCACCCGGCATTTGAGTGGTTAAAGATCACTGCAGCTAATGGATTAGACATACCCTATATGGGCTATGTGGAGCTTGATGTAGAAGCCATGGGTCTGACTATCCCAGAGCGAGGTTTTCTGATAGTTAAAGATTCTGAACACTCTTCCTCTGTTCCAGGTCTAATAGGGATGAACATTGTCAAAAAATGCAGAGAGCTAGTACACACTGAGTTTGACACCACACTGCAGGAGAGGTTTGACTCAAACTGGAGAGAGGCTTTTAATCATCTTCATGCAGTACATGCAACAGACAGACTCTCTTTCGCTAGGGTAGCTGGTAAGGATGTAGTCCATATACCTGCTTCATCTGCTGCTACAGTTATGGCTAGGGGACTCAGGACCGTGAGTGAGGATGGTTCTTTTTTGTTGCTGGAGTCTGTGGGTGTCCCCGTTCCTGGAGGTTTGGTTGTTGTGCCTACTTTGGTTTCATCGGGCAATCACATTTTTCCAGTCCGAGTCATGAACATGTCTGATGAAGATATCTGGCTAGGGCCACGGACTAGGCTAGGGGTTTTGACTCAGGTAGACTGTGTGAAAAGTGATGAGCTTTGTGAGGTACAGTTCCAGAGAATCTCAGCAGACACTGAACAAGTGAGTATCAGTGAACACCCCGAAACACCGACAGATGTGCAGGAAATTCTCGGCAAGCTCAATTTTTGTGGTAGCCCAGAACAGCAAGCACAGCTGACTTTGTTACTGGAGAAGTACTCTTTTGTGTTTGCAACAGAAGATGAAGATCTAGGCCACACTGACAAAGTACAACATGAGATCCATCTGACAGATGACATACCTGTAACACAGCCATACAGACGAATCCCACCCACACAGTACAGTGAAGTCAGGCAACATATTGGCAAGCTGCTTAAAAAAGGGGTCATTCAAGAAAGCTCTAGTGCTTATGCTTCGCACATAGTACTAGTGAGAAAGGCAGATGGTAGTCTGAGGCTATGTGTCGATTACAGGAAACTCAACTCAAAGACAAGACGTGATGCATTCCCGCTCCCGAGAATTGATGAGAGTTTTGATGCGCTGAGAGGGGCAAAGTTCTTTTCGACCATAGATCTGGCGAGCGGATACCACCAGGTAGCTATGCATGAGAGAGATCGGACTAAGACTGCATTTACTACACCGTTTGGTCTGTATGAGTACGTGAGAATGCCTTTTGGTGTTTGTAACGGTCCAGCTACATTTCAGAGACTTATGCAAGTTACTATGAATGATCTCATTTTTCAGATACTCCTGGTCTACCTAGATGACATCTTGGTTTTTTCAGAGACATTTGAGCAGCATTTGGAGAGACTTGAGACTGTGTTTAAGAGACTGGCAGAGACGGGCCTTAAGGTGAAGTTGCAGAAGTGTGCTTTTCTGCAACAGTCAGTAAAGTTTTTGGGTCATCAGGTGTCAGCAGAAGGTATAGGAACTGACCCCTCCAAGGTCTCTGCTGTTAAGAACTGGAAGGTCCCAACCACTGCCAAAGAGCTGCAGTCGTTCTTGGGTTTCTGTAGTTACTACAGGAGATTCATTCGAGGCTTCTCACAGATTGCCGGGCCACTGCATGACCTAGTCAACAAATGTTCAGGTGTGAAAAAAACAGGGAAAGTAGGTCACCAGTTTTGTAATATGTGGACACCAGAGTGTGACTCTTCCTTTGAGCAGTTAAAGGAAAAACTTACCTCTGCTCCCATTTTGGGTTTTGCCGACTTCACACAACCATTTGTAGTTGAGACAGATGCTAGTCAGCATGGATTAGGCGCTGTATTGTGTCAGCAGCAAGGTGACACCAGACGTGTCCTAGCATATGCTAGCCGCAGACTACGCCAGGCTGAGAAGAATGACCGAAATTATAGTAGCATGAAGTTGGAGTTGCTTGCCTTAAAATGGGCAGTTGCTGAAAAATTCAGGGGTTACTTGCTTGGTTCAAAGTTTGTTGTCCTGACTGATAACAATCCCCTCTGCCACCTCAAGACAGCCAAGTTAGGTGCTATAGAGCAAAGGTGGGTAGCGCAACTGTCTGTTTTTGATTTCGAGGTTAAGTACCATCCTGGTTGCAGTAATGCCGCCGCAGATGCTCTCTCTAGGCAGGAGTTTGCAGGGGAGCCTGAAACAGACCCTGACTCGGATTTTGACGACTGTATCACTGTGTGTAACCTGATTGAGCGAGGAACAGTTCTGGATCCTGGTCTTGTCTCTAGAGGTCTGGAGTGTTACAAAGTGAGACAGATCTGTGCTGGGGAGTCGAGGTCTGGTGAGACAGGTACTAAACAGGGCAACACCCCCACACTGCCAGGTTATACCAGAGAGGAGCTGGTAGGTTTTCAGGCCGGTGACCCCACCCTAAAAGAGTTTAGGGCATTTTGGGATCGGGGGAGGAGGCCATGTCCCAGAGAGAGAGCAGCCCTGTCTAGTCAAGTGAAAAGATTGTTGAAACAATGGAGATGCATACAACAACGAGAAGGGTTGTTGTACAGGGTTATCACAGACCCACGTCATGGAGAAGTGTGGCAGTTACTCGTGCCTAGCTGTTTGAGGGACCAAGTTCTAGAAAATGTACATAACAACATGGGACATCAGGGCATAGAGCGCACTGTAAACTTGCTAAGAGGGAGGTGTTTTTGGGTAGGGCTATGCGAAGATGTTGAAAGCTGGGTTAAAAACTGCGAGCGGTGCATTTTGACCAAGATGCCTCAGCCAAAAATCCATGCTCCAGTTCAGGCATTCCTGGCCTCCCGACCTCTAGAAGTGGTGGCTGTTGATTTTACAGTGTTGGAGGCAGCTTCAGATGGCCGTGAAAATGTCCTTGTTGTGACCGATGTGTTTACAAAGTTCACACAAGCGTATGCTACCAAAGACCAGAAGGCTGACACTACAGCTAAAGTTTTGCTCAGGGAGTGGTTCATGAAATATGGGGTCCCAGAGAGACTGCACTCAGACCAAGGTCGAAATTTCGAGAGTGAAATTATAGCAGAGCTGTGCAAACTCTATGGGGTTAAAAAGACACGGACAACTCCCTACAGGCCACAGGGAAACGGTCAGTGTGAAAGATACAATCGCACACTCCACGACTTGTTAAGGACACTCCCACCAGAGAAAAAAAGCGTTGGCCAGAGCATCTGTCTGAAGTAGTATATGCCTATAATGTCACTCCTCATTCCACCACAGGGTACTCGCCTTATTATTTGCTTTTCGGGGTACAGCCACATCTCCCAGTAGATGCTTTATTAGGGCGTGAGTGTGTGTCAGACAGGAAACAGGATTGGTTGTCTGTTCATCAGGAGAGACTCCGACAGGCACACGAGAGAGCCAGAGAGTACTCAGAGCAGAAGGCAGCTGAGAGGATCTCACTGCAAAATGAGAAGGTGTATTGTCCTCCTGTGGACATTGGTCAGTTGGTTTTCCTACGTCACAGACCCCCAGGTAGACATAAGATTCAGGACACATGGACCTCAACAGTCTACAAGGTAGTTGACATCCAGGGTACCACACACACTGTTGAACCTTTTGAGGGAGGTCCCATTAAAAGAGTTCATAGGTCAGAGTTGCGACCTTGTGCAAAACCAGTTCCCAAACCAAGAACTAGAACTAGGTTACAGACCACTACACGGCCTGTAGCTGAAGATGAGCCTGAGTCACCTGAGGCTGATTTTGTTATTGTTGAGGAAGTCATCCCTCGCCGGCTTGTGCAAGTACCTAACCTGCCTCTTGCAGCAGAAAGTGTTAGTTTACATGTGACAGCACCCACAGATGAGAGTGACGGTGAAGGACCTGAGGAAGGTTATTCAGATATGAGAAATTGTGGCACAGAAACAGAATGTGTTAATGATGTGCATCCAGACGTTAGCGACAGTGACTTGCCCATTATTGAAAACAGGGACAGGCCCGCACTAACAGATGATGCTGGTGGAGCAGGACGTAGAACCTATGCACCTAAACCTGCCATTAGGAAAAGCAAGCGGGAAATGGCTGGATCTCATTCAAACCCATTTCATCTGCCAAAGTCAGCCTGTAATGCAGTCTCAGTCAGCACAGACATGGTCTCTAAGGTTTTGACAAGCCTGGGTGCTGCTCTCTTTGAAAAGGCCTTGCAGGGAGTATTTGAGTCAGTTCATGTTTCGTAGTCACCGAGGACGTTGACTATATTTGCAGGGGAGTATGTAGCCGGGTGGTAAATCTGTTAAATATGTTAAATGATTTTCCACTTAAATTTAGTATAGTTTAACTGTTAATATATGTAATTGTTACACTGTCAAGCCATGTAAAATGTCATTTGATGTATTTAAATTGTGAAGCAGATTGTGAGTGTATTTTTATAGTTTTGGTTGTCATTGCATGTTTTGACCAGTAAGTGGCAGTGTTGCGGACTTTTGTTGTAGCTCCGTGCAGGTCATCCAAGTGCATCTTGGGTACTCTTTCTGCAAGTTATCCAAGTGCATCTTGGGTATTCTTTCTTTTTTTCTTGTGTGGGGCACCTGAAGATTGCGGTGTGACGGTGCTCTGACTCCGCGGTGAGTGGGGGTAAATATCTTGTGAAATATACCTGTAACATTATTCCAAACAATATTGTATGTCGGTAATTTGACAAGATGGTTTGATTTAGACGCTACTGGAGTTGATGTTCGGTGATTTTGGGCGCGAGCCGTCGACCACTGTTCGCCATTGTAGGCATGACAAGGTAATGTTGGCGTGCATAAAGCCACACCATGCCATTGTATTTGGGCAGTAAGGGAAATGTAAAGGTTTTATATGCATTTTAATTCTGTTTAAAGGTAACTGACAGAGTGAGAAGTTGCGCGATCTTCAGGAAGTTCCACATGTCTTTGTTAAACCCTGTTTAACATACATAGTCCACTGCCGTATTTTGCACCGTATGTTGTATGTTGTATTTATTGTCCTTTTAAAATCTTTTCTGTTAAACTTGCCACATCTGTGAACATTTATGAGCTGTTTGCTCGAAATACACAGGAATTTATGCACTCAGTAAAACGATCTGCATTCGAAGGTTCAAACAATAAAATTAAAGCTACAAGAACCCCGGAAGTAATTGTGTCCTGTGTGGTATCTAATTCCACGGGCTACATCTAGAAGGGGCATGATGCCAAAGTAGAGAATTCTGGATCTTGTGTGTGCTGCTTTTGGAGTCACTCTCTGGCAGAGTGCCCGTGGCTGAAAAGTAAGAAGCACAAGGATAAAATTATCTTTCTGAAGCAAAAATGGATTTGTTTTGGATGTTTGTGTTCCGGTCACATGAGTGGTGATTGCGACAAGCGCCTAACCTGCAAGGTTTGCGGAAAAAATCATCCAAACATGCTTCATATTGACAGGCCTTATCCCAGCACAGACCAGCAGCCTAAGGAATCTGCAAGTGTCACTTCAGCTGTCAATCCAGTTATCACTACAGCTATCACTACAGCTTCAATGCAAACTTGTGCTCTTACTGGGGCCGGTGGAGGTGATTGTAAGCTGTCCATTTTGCCAGTCCAAGTCAAGTCCACAAAGGGAGACAAGATACTGCAAACGTATGCCTTTCTCGACCCTGGCAGTTCTGCAACATTTTGTTCTGACCACCTAATGCATGCGTTGAATGTGACTGGACGACAGACCAACTTCCTTCTGCGCACTTTGGGACAGGAGAAGGTGGTCCCAAGTACCTCACTGAAAGGTTTGGAGGTGTCTGGTCTCAGTGGTGACACCTTCTATGTCCTTTCGCAAAGGAAAATGCCTGTGACCAGTGACAATACTGTCACCCAAGAAGATTTGGTGAAGTGGCCTTACCTTTCTGATGTCCAAATCCCCAGCATTAAGGCAAATGTTGACTTATTGATTGGTACCAATGCACCCAGGTTATTGGAACCTTGGTTCGCATGCTGTGAGAACTGTTCTGGGCTGGGTGATCAACGGGCCCCTACAAACAGATAATGATTCTGAAAAAGGGCTTCCAGTGGCCAATGTCAATAGGATTTCCGTGAGCAGATTGGAAGAGATGCTGAGCAACCAATATAACCATGATGTCAACGAAAGGAATTCGGAAGAAAAGAAAATGTCAAGAGAAGATGTTCGATTTCTGAAGATCATGGATGAATCAGCACAGCTCATGGATGGACACTCTAGTGTGAAGATGCCCTTCAGAAGTGACCAGATTGCTCTTCCCAACAACCTCTGTGTGGTCAAGCAACGACTACTTGGATTACAGAGGAGGTTCAAGAAAGATGAAACGTTTCACAAGGAATACACCAGCTTTTTCACTGACGTTATCAGGGATGGATATGCTGAGGAAGTGCCTCAGCATCAGCTGGATCGTGGAGTTGGGCAAGTCTGGTATGTTCCCCACCATGGTGTGCATATCCAAGAAAGGGCAACTTAAGGGTGGTGTTTGACTGCGGTGCTGAATACCAGGGAACTTCACTGAACAGTGAACTGTTACAAGGCCCTAATCTCACCAGTTCGCTGCTTGGTGTTCTTGTAAGATTCAGACAGGAGCCAGTAGCGTTCATGGGAGACATAAAGTCAATGTTTTACCAGGTCAAAGTTCCTGAAGAACACCGAGATTTTCTTCGCTTTCTCTGGTGGCCTGAGGGCAATACAAGTCTGGAAGTTGTGGAACACCGAATGACGGTGCACCTGTTCGGGGCAGTTTCCTCCCCAAGTCTTGCGAGCTATGCACTAAAGAAGACGGCTGAAGACAATCACAATCACTTTGCTGCTGATGTTGTTGACACGGTCAAGCAAAACTTTTATGTTGACGATTGTTTAAAGAGCCTGCCCACAGAGGAGGAAGCAGTGGCCATGGTCCAAGCTCTTTCAGAGATTTGTCAGAGAGGCGGCTTCACATTGACCAAGTGGACCAGCAACAGCCGGTCAGTGCTGCAGTCAGTTGCAGAAAAGCACCGAGCAAGGGACTCGAAAGAGCTGAATCTGGACAGAGATGAACTTCCAATGGAGCGAATCCTAGGGCTACTGTGGTGTGTGGCAACAGACTCCTTTTAAATTCAAGATGGTGAAGAAGGAGCAACCGCATACCAGGCGAGGTATGCTGTCCATCGTGAGTTCAGTGTACGATCCCCTGGGCTTCCTTAGCCCAGTTACACTGCCTGCCAAGTCCATGCTGCAGGAGCTGTGTAGAAGAGGGTGCAGCTGGGATGATGACATTCCCAAAGATATTGAACACCAATGGACAAGATGGCTGGAGGAACTGGAAAAAATGACGTAATTCAAAGTCAACAGATGCGTTAAGCCTAAAGACTTTGGACGCCCCTTTCGTGCAGAATTACATAATTTTTCTGACTCTAGTGAACATGGATTTGGCACTGTTACCTATCTTAGGCTGCAGAACAGCAGGAACAGTATCCATGTTTCATTCCACCTGGGGAAAGCGAGAGTCACACCTCTGAAACATATAACTATTCCCCGTCTTGAACTGACAGCTGTGGTCCTGGTAGTCCGAGTGGACCAGATGTTGAAGACTGAGCTTCAGCTGCCGTTGAATCAATCAACATTCTGGACAGACAGCATGTCAGTGATCAAGTACATAAGAAACGAGGACAAGCGCTTTCATACCTTCGTCGCAAACAGGGTGTCAACCATTAGATAAATGACTGCCGTGTCTCAATGGAAGTACATCAACACCAGAGACAACCCCGCCGATGACGCATCCAGGGGTATGAAAGCTGAAGAACTGGTGACAGATGGATTGAGGGCCCAAAGTTCCTCTCTCAGCCTGTGGATGAATGGCCTACTTATACAGCAGACTGCATTGTTGCCAGCGATGATCCAGAGGTCAAGAAGCCTGTTGTCGTGAACACAATCATCACAGACACGCCTAATGCTATAGAACAGCTTGTTACTTACTTCTCCGATTGGAAGAAACTCAAGACAGCTATGGCATGGTTTCTAAAGGTGAAGAGGACTCTTCTGGAGTTGGTACAAAGCAGGAAGGAGTTGCAGGCTGTTAAGGTCCATGAGAAGGATACACGTGGTTCTTCCAGGCACATTGAGGCAGAGATGGAAAAGGCCAAAGGAGCCCTGAGAGGGCAGACCTTGTCATTGGATGACCTATTGGAAGCTGAAGTTTCCATCATTCGATACTGTCAGCAACAAAGGTTCCAGAAGGAAATGGCTGCATTATCAGCTGGAAAATCAGTTGCAAGAGACAGTGTGATCTACAAACTGGACCCACGATTGGATGATGGCCTTTTGAGAGTTGGCGGACAACTGAGTAGAGCGGCGATGCCTGAAGAAACGAAACATCCACCCATTCTGTCTAAAGATCGGTACATCTCCACACTCATTCTGAGGCACATACACGAACAACTGGGACACAGTGGAAGAAATCATACACTGTCGAAGCTCGCAAGAAGTTCTGGATCACAAACGCCAATTTGGCTGTGAGGAAGATCATTGGAAAGTGTTGCTTTTGCAGGCTCCACTGTGCAAGGGTAGGAGAACAGAAGATGGCAGATTTGCCCAAGGAAAGGCTTCTGCCTGATTTCCCTCCCTTCACAAACGTTGGAGTTGACTACTTCGGGCCGTTTGAAGTGAAGAGAGGCCGAAGTATGTGTAAGCGCTACGGGGTGATTTTCACCTGTTTCTCAAGTAGAGCTGTCCAATTGTTAGCGGTGCCATCTCTGGATACCGATGCATGCATCAACGCCATATGGAGATTCATCTGCAGAAGAGGGCAGGTATCCCAGATGCGATCTGACAATGGAACGAACTTCATGGGAGCGGAGTGAGAGTTGAAGGAGGTTCTTGCAGCTCTGAATCAGGAACGGTTGAAGGGAGCCTTGCTCCAAGATGGAATTCACTGGAGTTTCAACCCACTAGGAGCATCGCACCACGGAGGCGTGTGGGAGCGAGTTATCCACATGGTGAGGAAGGTTCTTACGTCTGTTTTGCATTTGCAAACTCTGGATGACGATGGTTTGCACACTGTCTTGTGCAAAGTGGAGGCAATATTAAACGACCGCCCCATCACCAAACTTCCCGACGATCCTAACAATCTTGAACCGCTCACTCCCGACCATATTCTCCTGATGAAAGGCAAGCCAGTCTTACCGCCTGGGCTCTTTGTGAAGGAGGGATTGTATGTGAAGAGGACATGGAGGCAAGCTCAGTATATTTCTGGACTTTTCTGGAAAAGATGGGTACAGGAGTACCTCCCTCTCCTTCAAGAACGGCAAAAGTGGAGTCAACCCAGGAGAAATTTTGTACCTGGAGATATCGTCGTTGTGGTCGACTCTGCAGCTCCTCGAGGCTCTTGACTCCTCGGCAGAGTTTTGGAGACCTTCCCAGACAAGAACGGCTTGGTGCGCTCAGTGCGTCTTAAGACCAAATCTAACGTGTTGGAGCGACCAGTAACCAAGCTTTGTCTTTTGCACGAGGCAGCAGTTTCACAGACCTGAGACTGTTAACGCAATATGGTTCCCTATGGCACACTTGTGGCTCTTTGGTTGCATTTACATGGTGTAATTGTTACGCCTGCCAACATGTAACAATTAGGGGTCGGCGTGTTAGAGCCAATTTGCTGGTTTAGTGCCATATTTCATATTTCATTTATTTAGCTTGCATTTCTCTATTGTTATGCAATATGTATCATTCTATGCATTATGCCTCTGTATGAAACCGGGTTCTTGATGGCAGTTCCCTTTATTGCCCAGTAGGTGGCTCTACCGGTCAGAGCGGAAATGCATTACCTGTCTATATAATGTGTATGGTCCTGATGACATTCAGGTGTGTTTGTTACTGGCGAGGGCAAACAAGTTTTTGACCATCATGTCGTTTGTTGTGCACTTGTCAAGGTAGTACCGTTTGCTTTAGATCTTTCATGCAATTGTGTATCGGATATTTTGTGGTGTAAATAAATACAGTTGTGGAGTATTATTGCAACAGACCTTGTGGAAATTCAGTAATTGATCTGACAAGTGGCCTACTTCAACACGGGCGCGTCAATTGGTAAGTTCTAGCCGGTTTCAGCCTCCTCATGGCTTGTAGGTTTGTTGTTTTTTGTCCCAAGTAATTCAAGCCATTACACTTATGTTTTCATGTAAACATGTTTTCCTATTAAGCCTTATGTTTTCCTATATATGTTTTCCTATAAAGTCTTATGTTTTCATGTTTTCCTGTAGTGTTATGTAAGTTTTCCTATAGTGTTATGTTTTCATATAAATGTTTTACTATAAAGTGTTATGTTTTCATATAGATGTTTTCATATAAATATGTTTTCCTATTGTAACCCAGTCACACAATGGGTTATTAATAATATCTGGTTAGATGCGATCCAGTTATCCCAGCAAAGGGTTAATATTGTGTTTTGATTGATTTGTGTAGAGCTATGCTTTCTAGCCAATGAGAAGCGTCTGCCTATCTGGAAGTCCCGCCTCCATTGCAGTAGCTGCTGTGTGCGCGAGATTGTTAGAACGCACCACAGAAAACACACGAGCTAAAAGTGAGAGGAAAAAGGAGTGAACGAAAGAATTCGCCATTGTCCATCAGCGGGGAGACAATCGTCCTGTCTTCTCGTGTCTTAAGTTGAGTTGATGAAAGTTAGAGACATCACCAGCATTCCTGTTTTCCACCGGGGCTGCGGTGGAATTTCTGCATCGTTGCTGCGTGAGAAACGTATGTCTTGGTTGGGTCTTTTGAATGATTGATTGTTCCTGAAGAGGAACTGGCGAGCCACCGCTCAGAACCAAGAGAAAAAGAAGATTATCCACCTACTATCTTCCACACGTCTGGTGTGGTAGGACACTGAATCTAACCCCACAAATCTCCCACACGCCTGGTGTGGTAGGATTCTGAAAAACACACACACACACTTATTTTTATTTTCTTTATTGAACCAAAAGCGCTTACTGTATTAGGACCCGGGTCATTGAGGGATTATTGTATATTGCATTGTATAATTGTATGTGTACCTTTGAGTGTTGCAACTACAACACTAAATACTTCTACTTACCATTTTATCCTGGTTGTCCGGCTCCTATCATTTCTCAGTCCAGTTAATCACGACTCCTACGAACCTAGTAAAGAGGTGTACTTACCCTATGGTTACTACTACTTACCTTAGATGGTTATTAATCACCCTTGCAGGTTATTCCTTATCCAAGTGGGTTACACGGTAAAAATTTGGCGAGCCAGCCAGGAGTTGTGTGTACTGTACTGTGAAATATATGAGCCGCAGACATGGAAATCGTTGCAACTGAAAATATCAAAGTGCCTAACTCTCTCATCGTCAGTGGGTTGTCCAACACTGTGGTAGATGAGGAAGTTTTTGTCTATCTTAAGACCGTAGGGTCAATCTCTAGGATAGTTGAGATCAGAGATACAGAGTCTGAGTTTAATGACCATGTGATAGTTGAATTCGTATCCGGCGCTGCAATAGAGGAACTTGCTCTTTTCTTGCCAGATACCAGATCATGTTCCGCTGATCCCAAGGTTGAGTTTCGTATCCAAGCCCTGTCTAGTATTTACAGTAGCCAGATAGGTACCACAGCGACTGATACGTTTCTGACACAGCTTAAGGGTGTAGCCAAACTGAGTGGGAAACCGTTTGCTGAGGTTTTGCGAGAAGAGTTGGCTAAGATTTCTGAATCCATTGGTATTGAGGTTGTTAGTGGTAACACTGCGCCAGCTGATGAACCAGCTTCGATCATTTCGCCTAGCAAACAGATGAGTGATATTCGGCACAGCTTCACCCCATCTTCGGTAGAAGTAAACCTGACCTTCGGTGAAACACCGTTTCATGTGGATTTTGCAACCACAGCTTCTCCTAGTAATAAGGGGAGAACAAACCCGTTTCACTTACCTCCTGATCAGTTGAGCACGCCTGAAGTTCAGCGCGTAGTAGTGGAGCACATCGTAAAGAGCGGGGAAAGCGGTTCCCAATTTCATTCCACGTTCAAACTGAGATCCTTCTCCGGGAAGTCACCTCTCCCTAACCACGAGGTTGACTATGAAACCTGGCGTAGCAGTGTAGAATTCCACTTGTCAGATCCTAATGTATCTGACGTTCAGCTAGCAAGAAAGATTGTTGACAGTCTGCTACCGCCAGCCTCCAATGTGGTCAAACCATTAGGTCCACGAGACTCCCCAAGAGCTTACCTGGATTTACTTGACTCCGCTTATGCGACCGTCGAAGATGCAGATGAGCTGTTTGCGAAGTTTCTCACCACTCAACAAAACGCCGGAGAGAAACCTTCCAACTACCTACACAGGCTCCAGACATCCTTGAACACTGTCGTGAAGAAGAAAGCAATTGCCGCAAGTGACGCAGATAAGCAGCTTCTCAAACAATTCTGCAGAGGGTGCTGGAACAACCACCTGATCCCAACACTCCAGCTAGAGCAGAAAAAACTGATACCACCCACCTTCGCAGAGCTGTTGCTCTTATTGCGTACTGAGGAGGACAAGCAAGCCGCCAAGTCCACTCGTATGAAGCAGCATCTGGGGCTCACAAAGACCAAAGCTCAGTCTAACGTGCAAGCTGCATGTTCCCCTGTGGATGATGAGTATCAAGATCCTTCCCTTGCTGATGGAAGTTCATCGGACATGGATGAAATCAAGAAGCAGCTCGCTGTTCTACAAACCCAGCTTGCCACCCTAACCACTTCCAAGGGAGGCAACCAAAAGAAAAATAAGAAATCCAAGCCAAAACAAGAGAAGTCCGAGAAGCAGTCACCAACACCGCCTACTCAAGCAGTAGCCAAAAAGCCCAGACCGTGGTACTGTTTCCAATGTGGCAAAGACGGTCACATTGCTACTGGATGCAGCAATGTTGCAAACCCGACACTGGTCACAGCAAAAAAGAGAGAGCTCAAAGAAAAGCAACAGGCTCGGGAAACAAAGTATGGAACAGAGGGTTCTTCTTTAAACGAGAAGTGAGTTCTGTTGAGGGACAAACAGAAACTCAAAGTCAAACGAACTGTCCCGAATCCAATAAAAAGAGCAAAGTAAGCCTCAACTCACATAGTGTAGGCCAGAAAGTGAAACTCCCCCAAAATCTGGTTGGTGATGTATGCACAGCCAATGTCATTGTGTCTGGTATAGAGTGTAACTGTTTATTAGATACAGGTTCTCATGTTACCACAATATCACAGTCATTTTACGACAAACATATTTCAGAGCAACCTATTAATCCTGTGAACCATATTCTTGAGGTAGAGGGGGCAAATGGTGAGCTTATCCCATATGTGGGCTATGAGATCAGTGTTAAGTTTCCTAAAGAGTTGATCGACACAGAACCAGAAGTAAAAACATTAGCTTTGGTTATACCCGACATCCGCTTTAACATTGATATGCCCTTACTCATAGGAACAAACACACTTGACACCCTTTATGAGCAATATTGCCACCACAAGAACCTCACCACATCTCTCTCTGGGTACTGTCAGGTCCTCAAAACACTTCAGATGAGACAGAAGCAGACCACTACTGGTCGACTTGGTTTAGTAAAGCTTAAGGGCCTTACACCAGAAGCACTCCCAGCTGGTCAGAAGGTTATTTTAGAGGGTTTTGTCTGCTGTAAAGCAACGAGTAACGAGAGCTGGGCTTTACTAGAGCAGCCATCTATTTCATCTCTGCCAGGTGGGGTATTTGCAGACAGCTGTCTAGTCACTCTGTCGACTAAGTATCCTTACAAACTCCCTGTACTGCTAAGGAACGAAACTGACCATGACATTAGTCTGCCAACAAACTGTGTTATTGCAGAGTTAAATGTACCAGAGCAGCTTATGAAAAATACTGATGGTCAAGCTGCCACAGCCAAGTGTTCTAGTCAGCAGTCTAGTACAAACTTGTCATTTGATTTTGGTGCTTCTCTACTTCCAGAAGAATGGAAGACTAGGGTGACTCAGAAGCTGAACACTTTCTCTGATATCTTTGCCCATCATGACCTAGACTTTGGTCATGCAACGAAAGTAAAGCATCACATCAAACTTCAACATGAAACACCGTTCAAACAACGGGCACGCCCGATACACCCGCAAGACTACGAAGCCGTTCAAAAGCATCTCCAAACCCTCGTCGATGCAGGTGTCATCAGAGAATCCGAGTCTCCATTTTCATCGCCCATCGTTGTAGTCAAAAAGAAAAATGGTGATGTAAGATTGTGTGTGGACTACAGAAAACTCAATACCCAAACGATCAAGGACAACGATGCACTTCCCAATCTAGAGGAGTCATTTTCTGCACTCCATGGATCCCAGTGGTTTTCAGTTATGGATCTCAAGTCTGGTTATTATCAGATAGAAATGGAGGAGAGCGACAAAGCGAAAACGGCCTTCGTCTGCCCATTAGGTTTTTGGGAATGGAATCACATGCCGTAAGGTATCACGAACGCGCCGAGCACTTTCCAGCGCCTAATGAAAAAGTGCATGGGAGACATCAACTTAAAAGAAGTGCTGGTTTTCCTGGATGACCTTATCGTGTTTTCCAACACCTTGGAAGAGCATGAGGAAAGGCTTTCACATGTTCTCACACGTCTCCGAGAGCATGGTCTCAAGTTGTCTCCAGAGAAGTGTAGTTTCTACCAAACTTCAGTTAAGTATCTGGGACACATCGTGTCAAGAGAAGGAGTTTAGACAGATCCAGCGAAATTTCAAGCATTAAAGACCTGGCCAAGGCCCCAAACCTTGAAAGACCTCAAGTCTTTCCTTGGTTTCTCTGGTTATTATCGTAGGTTTGTGCAGAACTACTCAAGAATCGTGAAGCCTCACCCCCAATCTCACCGCTGGATATCCACCATCTCGAAAAGGATTCAGGGCAACACCGAGTGATGGCTACTACAATCCCAAGGAGCCGTTTGCTTAGCGCTGGACGACCGCCTGTCAGCAAGCCTTCGAACTTATCATTGATAAGCTAACTTCACCTCCTGTTCTGGGATTTGCCAACCCAAAGCTACCTTACATTCTTCATACGGATGCCAGTACTACGGGCTTGGGAGCGGCGTTGTACCAAGAACAAGATGGACAAAGTCGCGTCATCGCCTACGCAAGTCGAGGATTGTCCCGTAGCGAAGCTCGATACCCCGCTCACAAGTTGGAGTTTTTAGCTTTAAAATGGGCCGTAACAGAAAAATTCCAAGACTACTTATACGGAAACACTTTCACAGCCGTGACCGACAACAATCCATTGAGATATGTCTTGACAACCGCAAAACTGGATGCCGCCAGCTATCGGTGGTTAGCTGCCCTTTCTACATTCAGTTTTGACATCAAGTACCGAGCTGGTAAACAAAACCAGGATGCAGACGGTCTTTCAAGACGACCCCATGGTGCCCTATCAAATGACAGCGTCTCACAGGAGGAAGATGCTAGGATCCATCATTTCGCTTCTCATCACCTCATACCACCAGAAGACAGTCCTTTTACTACGGACGTAGTTAAAGCTACCTGTCAAAAGCACACTGTAAGTCAAGTGTCTGAGAAACTCCCTTCTTTCTGCTATGTCGAGTCTATAGCCATACATCCCGGGGCTATCCCTGCTGTATTTGAGGAAGAGGAGTATCAAGAAGGTCTCATCACCGTCCCAAAGTATAGTGATGAAGATCTAGTCAACTTCCAGAGAACAGATCCTGTCATCAGTCGAGTCATTAACCTGTTAGAGTCAGGAGAAAAGCCAGATGCCAGTCTCAAGGCCGAGTCATATGAGCTAACCTTAATGCTCAAGGAGTGGAGCCGTCTAGAACTAACCGACCGCCTGTTGTACAGGAAACGTCAATGTGACAATCGAGCAGTGTGTCAGTTAGTCCTTCCCCAAGAACTGAGACAGCCCGTTCTTCAAACTCTTCATAATAACATGGGACATATGGGGATAGAACGCACCCTTGAGCTGGTCAGATCGAGGTTCTATTGGCCAAAGATGGCCGCAGACGTAGAAAACAAGGTGAAAACCTGTGGAAGATGTGTATGCCAAAAGAAGCAACCAGAGAAAGCAGCTCCTTTGGTTAACATCCAGACCAGCAGACCGATGGAATTGGTCTGTATGGACTTCTTGTCTCTCGAGCCAGATAGCCATAACACAAAAGATATTCTAGTTATCAGAGAACACTTTACAAAGTATGCCGTCACTATACCAACGAAAGACCAGAAGGCAAAAACAGTAGCTAAATGCCTCTGGGACCTGTTCCTTATCTTTTATGGTTTCCCAGAGCGTCTCCATAGTGATCAGGGTAGGGATTTCGAATCTAAGACGATCAAAGAACTTTGCGCATTAGCTGGTATACGTAAAGTCAGAACTAGTCCTTATCACCCTAGGGGAAATCCGGTTGAGCGCTTTAATCGTACTTTGTTAGGTATGTTGGGCACTCTAAGTGACAAAGAGAAGTCAAAGTGGCATGATCATGTCAAACCCCTCACACACGCCTATAACTGTACACGAAAGAAGTTACCGGGTTTTCGCCCTACGAGCTTATGTTTGGCCGCCAGCCTAGGTTGCCCATTGATATTGCCTTTGGTTTACCTGTAAGGGGGGACTGTTCATCAACATCACACTCACAGTATGTAAAAAAACCTGAGGTCTCACTTAGAAGAGAGCTATCAACTTGCTGTTGAAAATGCCAAGAAAGTCACAAACAAGAACAAACAGCAGTTTGACAAGCATGTGAGAGAGTCTACTCTAGAAGTAGGTGACCGAGTCCTTGTGCGAAATCTCCGTCCCCGCGGCAAACACAAACTTGCTGATCGGTGGGAGTCTACGATCTATATCATAAAGAAGAGAGCAGGAGACCTACCCATCTATGTAGTGTGTCCAGAAGGTAAAGAATCACCCACACGGACGCTGCACCGTGATCTCCTACTTCCCTGTGGTTTCTTGTCTGAGACAGAAGAGGAGGAAACAGTCAAACCAGTTCGCAAGCCTAGGACTAGGCAGGATCCTATTCAAACAGAGGAGGAAACCGACGAGTCGGAAGATGAAGCTGACAACTCTCAGAGGCTCCACACTCCTGTAAATCCTGTGGAGGAGAGAAGATTTACTACAGAGTTCCATATCCCCAAGAGAATGGAAGAGACTACGGACGTAGCCAGTCCTATTGAAGAGATGGAGTACTCACCTATGAGTTCCACTACTGAGGTTGTCCAGTCTACTCAAGTCCTGCCGGAAACAGAGAACCTACCTGATGTGTCTTCTCAGGAGGCTGGAAAAGAAGAGCAACATGTTGAAAGGCCTTCTGACATATCTATGCCTGAGGAGTCTCCAACTAAGGAGGATGGAAATATTCCGAACTTCCCTGCAGAAGTGCCTACAAAAACTGTTGAAGATGATGATGATGTTCCGATAATCGGCTTGTCCTGTCCAGAAGACGAAGTTTCAATGGAAGGGGTCACAACCATGATATCCCTCCAGCAGAGATCGAAGCAACCAATCTTCAGTCCAGTGAAGGAACGGATGATGATCCTCGGAGATCCGAGCGTTCTAGAAGAGCACCTGGACGCTTAACGTATCCAAAGCTTGGGAATCCACTTGTTTCCTTTGCTCATAGTCTGTTAGCAGGGTTCAACAAAGTGCTTGTTGATGTTTTTGAGAGTCATGAAAACCCTTATCTTGAGCTGATAGCAGTTGTTTAAGAACATGAAGGGATTCATGTTAATTTAGAAGGGGAGGATGTAACCCAGTCACACAATGGGTTATTAATAATATCTGGTTAGATGTGATCCAGTTATCCCAGCAAAGGGTTAATATTGTGTTTTGATTGATTTGTGTAGAGCTATGCTTTCTAGCCAATGAGAAGCGTCTGCCTATCTGGAAGTCCCGCCTCCATTGCAGTAAGCTGCTGTGTGCGCGAGATTGTTAGAACGCACCACAGAAAACACACATGCGATCTCTCGATCTAAAAGTGAGAGGAAAAAAGAGTGAACGAAATAATTCGCCATTGTCCATCAGCGGGGAGACAATCGTCCTGTCTTCTCGTGTCTTAAGTTGAGTTGATGAAAGTTAGAGACATCACCAGCATTCCTGTTTTCCACCGGGGCTCCGGTGGAATTTCTGCATCGTTGCTGCGTGAGAAACGTTCGTCTTGGTTGGGTCTTTTGAATGGTTGATTGTTCCTGACGAGGAACTGGCCAGCCACCGCTCGGAACCAAGAGAAAGAGAAGATTCTCCACCTACTATCTTCCACACGTCTGGTGTGGTAGGACACTGAATCTAACCCCACAAATCTTCCACACACCTGGTGTGGTAGGACTCTGAAAAACACACACACACACACACTTTTATTTTTATTTTCTTTATTGAACCAAAACGCTTGCTGTATTAGGACCCGGGTCGTTGAGGGATTATTGTATGTTGCATTGTATAATTGTATGTGTACCTTTGAGTGTTGCAACTACAACACTAAATACTTCTACTTACCATTTTATCCTGGTTGTCTGGCTCCTATCATTTCTCAGTCCAGTTAATCACGACTCCTACGAACCTAGTAAAGAGGTGTACTTACCCTATGGTTACTACTACTTACCTTAGATGGTTATTAATCATCCTTGCAGGTTATTCCTTATCCAAGTGGGTTACACTATAAAGTGTTATGTTTTCTTATAAAGTGTTATGTTTTCATATAAATGTTTTCCTACAAAGCGCTCTGTGGCATTTTAAAAGCACTTTTTAAAAACATATTGTTTTTCTTATTTTAGGTGTAATAGTAGCTGCTCTGCTGTTCTGTTCCAGTAAGTGTCTGAGTTTGTATACCTGACAACAATCTTCATCATCTGCTGGAGTATTTGATGTATATAGTAATGACAAAAAAACAACAACTGCATTTTAAATGAGACGTTTGATTTGGTTTGAAGCTGGAAAAGTCAGAACATTTAAATGAGCTGTTTCAAAGCAAACATCAGCCTGTCTACACTATCAGGTATTTCCAGTACTCAACACTGTACTATATACAGTACAGTGTTGTAGCTACATGTTGGCATGCTGTATTTCAGAGATGTAGGCCTGCTCATCACTGCGCACAAGCTGCTTCAAACCTTCTCTCAAGGAGACAATTCATAGTCTTAGAGTAGCTGCTCTCATCCATATTAGTGAATTGTGTAACAAATACTTGAGTGTGTTTTTCTATTAATCTCACAGCTCCTATCACATCATATCACAACTGGACTAACAGCTACACTGGTAGGCATGTGGTTATGCTGTGACTGCATTAAACTGCATACGCCAATCAGCCTAAACATTAAAACCACTGACAGGTAAGTGAATAACATTGATTATTCATTACAACAGCACCGGTCAAGGGGTGGATATACACTGCTCAAAAAAATAAAGGGAACACATAAGCAATGCAATGTAGCTCCAAGTCAATCACACTTTTGAGATATCAACCTGTCCAGTTAGGGAGCAACACTGATTTGTGAATCAATTTCACCTGTTGGTAAATTGTCTAATTTCCACCAGGTGGAAATTAGACAATTTGCAAGACAACCTCTATAAAAGGAATGGATTTGCAGGTGGTGGCCACAGACCATTTGCCTGTCCTCATCTTTTCTGGCCGATCTTTGGTTAGTTTTTCATAGTGCCCTCACTACTAGAGGTGGCATGAGGCGGTATCTGCAACCTACAGAAGTTGCTCAGGTAGTGCAGCTCATCCAGGATGGCACATCAATGCGTGCTGTGGCAAGAAAATTTGATGTGTCTCCCAGCACAGTGTCCAGAGCATGGAGGAGGTACCAGGAGACAGGCCAGTACACCAGGAGATGTGGAGGGGGCCGCAGGAGGACAACAACCCCGCAGCAGGACCGCTATCTGGTCCTTTGTGCAAGGAGGAACAGGGGGAGCACTGCCGGAGCCCTACAAAACAACCTTCAACAGGCCACTAATGTGCAGGTTTCTGCTCAAACAGTGAGAAACAGAATGCATGAGGATGGTATGAGGGCCCGACGTCCACAATTGGGGCCTGTGCTCACAGCCCAACACCGTGCAGCCCAATTGACCTTTGCCAGAGAACATCTTGGTTGGCAGATTCACCATTGGCGCCCTGTGCTCTTCACAGATGAGAGCAGGTTCACACTGAACACATGTGACAGATGTGAGAGAGTCTGGAGACGCTGTGGAGAACGTTCTGCTGCCTGCAACATCCTCCAGCATGACCGGTTTGGCAGTGGGTCAGTGATGGTCTGGGGAGGCATATCCTTGGAGGGCCACACAGACCTCTACGTGCTAGCCAGAGGTACCATGACTGCCATTAGGTACCGGGATGAGATCCTCAGACCCATTGTCAGACCATATGCTGGTGCAGTGGGCCCTGGGTTCCTGCTCATGCATGACAATGCTCGTCCTCATGTGGCCAGAGTGTGTCAGCAGTTCCTGTATATCGAGGGCATTGATGCTATGGACTGGCCTGCACGTTCCCCAGACCTGAATCCAATCGAGCACCTCTGGGACATCATGTCTCGTACCATCCGCCAACGCGATGTCGCACCACAGACTGTCCAGGAGTTGACCGATGCCCTGATCCAGGTCTGGGGGGAGATCCCTCAGGTGACCATCCGTCGTCTCATCAGGAGCATGCCCAGACGTTGTAGGGAGTGCATACAGGCACGTGGAGGCCACACACACTACTGAGCCTCATTTTGAATCGTCTTGAAGAAATTTCCACAGAAGTTGGATCAGCCTATTTTCTCATTTTCCACTTCGATTTTGAGTATGATTCTGAATCCAGACCTTAATGGGCTAATGATTTTGATTTCCATTGATCATTCTTAGGTTAATTTGCTCTAAACACATTCCTCTGTCTAATAAATAAAGATTTTCAGCTGAAATATTTCATTCATCGAGGTCTATATTGTGTTTTTAGGTGTTCCCTTTATTTTTTTGAGCAGTGTATTAGGCAGCAAGTGAACAGTCTAGTCAGTTCTTGAAGTTGATGTGCTGGAAGCAGGAACAATGGGCCAGCGTAAGGATCTGAGTGACTTTGACAAGTGACTGTTTATACTTTGAAACTGATCATTTGAATTTCCTGATTACAGCTTTAAACCAAATCAGACAACTCACTTAAAACATAGACTTTTGTCATTAATTTTCACATTTTTTGTCCACCAGGTGTCATGCAATCATCAAAACTACAGCTACACATCCACTTGACAACTGAAGATTTATCACAATAAACACATTTACTAGGAAAATGTACACACTGTGTGTGTGTGCGTGTGTGTGTCTTCTCCTGGATCACCAGCTTACCATGGTGGAGAAGCTTGTGTGTACCAATGATGCCAAGAGCTATGCCGTCTGGAGCTTGGCTCCTGGTAGGGTCACCCAAGGCAGATAGGTCAAGGGGGAGGTTCCAGACAAAGCGCGATCCAACAAAGACCTCAACGGTGGAACTGGTGGAAGATGTCTCCATGTCACAACAGCAGTGAAGGTGGATGAAAGCTGCAACAGAGGGTGGTCCCCCATCGTCTTGGTTCTCCATGTCATTGGACTCTGCCCACCCCCTGCCAAGAACCCTGTGGTGGCTGCAGGCACATCAGCCACTCCACGTAAAAAAATGTCACATACAGGTGTCCTCCCACAAGGATCCCACCTGAAGACCCACAAAGACCTAAAAGGAGGACAGTCATACTCAACCCCAAGTGACCGCCAATAATATGTGTGTGTTACCTTAACTATTCCCAGCCAAAGCTAGTATCTTCTCACTAAATACAATGTACACCACATGCCACGAACAATTCCACACAGCCTTTTCGTCATGACTTACACTACCGTTCAAAAGTTTGGGATCACCCAAACAATTTTGTGTTTTCCATGAAAAGTCACACTTATTCACCACCATATGTTGTGAAATGAATAGAAAATAGAGTCAAGACATTGACAAGGTTAGAAATAATGATTTGTATTTGAAATAAGATTTTTTTTACATCAAACTTTGCTTTCGTCAAAGAATCCTCCATTTGCAGCAATTACAGCATTGCAGACCTTTGGCATTCTAGCTGTTAATTTGTTGAGGTAATCTGGAGAAATTGCACCCCACGCTTCCAGAAGCAGCTCCCACAAGTTGGATTGGTTGGATGGGCACTTCTTTGAGCAGATTGAGTTTCTGGAGCATCACATTTGTGGGGTCAATTAAACGCTCAAAATGGCCAGAAAAAGAGAACTTTCATCTGAAACTCGACAGTCTATTCTTGTTCTTAGAAATGAAGGCTATTCCATGCAAGAAATTGCTAAGAAATTGAAGATTTCCTACACCGGTGTGTACTACTCCCTTCAGAGGACAGCACAAACAGGCTCTAACAGGTACTATTTAATGAAGATGCCAGTTGGGGACCTGTGAGGCGTCTGTTTCTCAAACTAGAGACTCTAATGTACTTATCTTCTTGCTCAGTTGTGCAACGCGGCCTCCCACTTCTTTTTCTACTCTGGTTAGAGCCTGTTTGTGCTGTCCTCTGAAGGGAGTAGTACTTTCGTGTGTATCTCCATACACTACACTCCTCCCCTGAAATCTGAACCCAGTACATTTACAGTACAACAACATTTCTTTTTTTTTTTTACATCTTTTCAACATTGCGTTGTTATAACAACACCTGGGTTCTCACAGATTTGGACACCCTCTGCAACTGAGGAGGCAGCAGTATCACTGGATCCTTGCTGCAAAACCCTCTCAGTGGATTCTGGAACGTTTACAAGCATTGCTCCACATGCATGTGATACATTTGGAACAACCCTCATATCATCATCAGATTCATCTGACACATTACAGTTCTCATTCTCAGTATTGATCATTTGATTGACATGTCTCTAGTACACCTTTCCATACATATCCAAAGGAATTGAATCAAGTGCAACTGGACTTGGTATATAGCCATGAAGACATTTCACCTCTCATCCAAGAGGCTTCCTCAGTTCGTGCCTTTCTGACTAGACCAAGCTAGCCTGACTGGCTGGTGATGAAATTCAGATATTTATCCTCTTTGGAGTTGTTATCAGGGCTATTGATGTCCATGGCTCTTTGTGTTCCGATGTTTAGCAACGCCCGTCGTTATCAGAGGTATTGACATGCGTGGCTCTTTTGTGTTCCGATGTTTAGCCACGCCGGTCGTTATCAGAGTTAGTGATGTGCATGGCTCTTTGTGATCTGACGTTTAGCAGCGACGGTCGTTGGGGGTGTTAGTTTCGACTTCGTTACTGCTCCATTCAGTGGTCATGAGTTGTTGGAGCTGTTAGTGACTGACTGTTGTTCTTGGAGGCTAAGCTTCTTGAGTCTCCTGGGTAGAGATGAAAGGACGGCATTGCAAGTGGGAGATAGGTGGTGTCGCAGACCTCGTCTGTTGAGGGATGGTTTTTCCAGTTTCGCATAGATGGCTTCCTTCACCCCTCTTTCAAACCATCTATCTTCCCTGTCCAAAATGTGGGTTAGCTGCAGGTTTTTAAAGCTCCCGTCAGGTGTTTGTGTTCTTCCCGTTGGGCCTGAGTGGTGATGGGCACATTGTCAGCTCTGTGTTGCAGAGTTCTGATGACACTCAGTTTGTGTTCCAGAGGGTGGTGTGAGTCGAAAAGTAGATATTGGTCTGTGTGTGTAGGTTTCCTGTAAACCTCAACGTGGAGGCTCCTGTCTTCCCCAATGTGGACGTCACAGTCCAAGAAGGGCAAACTGTTGTTCTTTACGTCTTCCCTTGTGAACTTAATGTTCTTGTCCACTGAGTTGATGTGTTTGGTAAACGCTTGCAATGTGCACATCAGCACTCAGGCCCAACGGGAAGAACACAAACACCTGAGGGGAGCTTTAAAAACCTGCGGCTACCCCAGTTGGACCTTTGCGAAAACTGCAACACGTTCCAGAAAGACCAACCGGGTGAGCGACGAGGAGAAAAGGAACAGAAGGAATAACATAGTCATCCCATATGTTTCTGGGGTCTCCGAGAAACTCAGGAGAATTTTTAACAAACACCGCATCCCGGTATACTTCAAACCCAGCAACACACTCCGACAAAGACTGGTTCATCCCAAACACCGTGTACCACACACCCAAAAAAGCAATCTGGTGTATGCTGTACAATGCAATGAGGATTGCATTGACCTATACATAGGAGAAACCAAACAACCACTACACAAACGGATGGCACAACACAGAAAGCCAAACTCCTCAGGACAAGACTCAGCAGTCTATCTACACCTAAAGGGGAAGACACACTCTTTCGAGGACAGCAACGTACACATTTTGGACAGGGAAGATAGATGGTTTGAAAGAGGGGTGAAGGAAGCCGTCTATGCGAAACTGGAAAAACCATCCCTCAACAGACGAGGTCTGTGACACCACCTTTCTCCCACTTACAATGCCGTCCTTTCATCTCTACCCTGGAGACTCAAGAAGCTTAGCCTCCAAGAACAAGAGTCGGTCACTAATGGCTCCAACAACTCATGACCACTGAATGGAGCACTAACGAAGTCGAAACTAACACCCCCAACGACCGTCACTGCTAAACATCGGATCACAAAGAGCCATGCACATCAATAGCTCTGATAACGACGGGCGTTGCTAAACATTGCAACACAAAGAGCCATGGACATCAATAGTACTGATAACGACTCCAAAGAAGATAAATATCTGAGTTTCATCACCAGCCAGTCAGACTAGCTTCGTCTAGTCAGAAAGGCATGAACTGATGAAGCCTTTTGGATGAGAGGCGAAACGTCTTCACGGCTATATACCAAGTCCAGTTGCACTTGATTCAATTCCTTTGGATAACCATGACCTGGATGAATGAGAACATTCACAGACACCTTTCCATACACTTTCACAAGATATGTGACAGGACCAAGTGCCTTTACAATGCACCCAGGCACCCATTTAACACCTTCCCCTCCCCTGTGGTTTCGAACCAACACCTTATGTTTTGGTAGGAAGTGTCTGACTTGTGCCAACTTATCTGCTTGCTTGGACTGTTGACTTTCCTGTCTCTGTTGCATGGACTCTGTGAAATTAGGGTTGGTGAGAGACAACCTGGTTTAGAATTGACGTCTGAGAAACAATTCTGCAGGTGTTTTCCCTGTAGTAGACTGTGGTGTACTCCTATAACAGAATAGGAAATTGTGTATGCAGTGCTACAATGTCATATTGCTACTCTTTCCCTTTTTAAGAGCTGTTTTCAGGTTCTGCACCAAACGTTCTGCAGCCCCATTAGAAGCTGGGTGGTAAGAAGAACTCTTAATGTGTTTCACCCCATTTTTTTCCAGAATGTTTCAAGCTCAGCAGATACAAATTATGGTCCATTATCAGACACAAGTTCGTCTGGAAGACCCCAAGTGGCAAAGTATCCCCTCAAAACTTCTATGGTGTTTTCAGATGTAGTGCTACTCATCAAAGCTACTTCTGGCCAACATGAATAGCTATCAGTGACCACTAGGAAGTTGAACTTTCCCTTCTGAGCATAATCTATGTGTATCCTCTGGCGAGGATGGTTAGGCCAGCTCCAATTGTGAACAGGAGCTGTGGCAGGTTGGTGTCTGTTTAACTGGCATGTCTGGCAACTGTTTACCAGTGACTCTATGTCAGAATCAAGATTTGGCCACCAAAAGTGACTACGGGCTAATGCCTTCATCGTCACCATTCCCTTGTGATTTTCATGCAATTCATGTAACATCTGTGGTCTTAACACCTCTGGTATGATTACCCGGAAACCCCCCATCACACAGTCAGATTCAACAGTCAGTTCAGTGTTTCTTATGAAGTATGGCCTTAACTCATCTTCATTCAAATGCCTTGGCCAACCATTCAATGTGAAGTGCTTCACTCTCTGTAGTACTGCATCAGTCTTTGTCTGTTTTGTAATCTCTTGTGAGGACACTGGCACTTTATCCAAGAATGAGACCTTAAACACAGAACTATAATCTGAGTCTGCCTCTCGAGTCTGTAATGGTAACCGCGATAATGCATCCGCATTTGTATGTTGTAAGGATGGCTTGTAATGTATGTCATACTGGTATGCTGCTAAAATTAATGACCACCTCTACAGCCTAGCTATTGCCAATGTAGGCACTCCAGTCCTGGACCCTAGTATCTTTAGGAGTGGTTTGTGGTCCATACAGATACTCATTAAACTTGGTCACCCCAAAGATGCTACTAAGTGCTTCTTTCTCTATCTGAGAATAGTTGACTTCTGTTTTAGTGAGTGTCCTAGACACGTAGGCTATAGGTTTCTCACTGTTGTCTGGAAACTGATGTGAAATCACGGTACCTATGCCATAAGGCGAAGCATCACATGCAAAAATTACAGGCAGTTTAGGATCATAATGTGTAAGCACTGGCGCGACTACAAGCTGTGCTTTAATACACTCAAACGCCTCTTGACATTTTCTTGTCCAATCCCACTCTTTATCTTTATGTAGGAGCTCAGTCACAGGCTTAATCTCGCTGGACAGGTTTGGTATAAATTTGCCATAGTAATTGAGCATGGCTAAGTACGACCTCAATTCTGCCACAATTTTCGGCACAGGAGCTTTGTCAATAGCCTCAGTTTTCTCTTTAATTGGGCGCACACCCTCGGCATCAATTACATGCCCGAGGTAGGCCACACTGTTCTGAAAGAAGGCGCATTTCTCTTTGTTAAGCCTAAGCCCATGTTCTTCCAGTCTCTGTAACACTTGTTTAAGATTGCGCAGATGTGCGGTGGTATCTGCTCCTGTTATCAAAATATCATCTAAGTAGCATACCACGCCATCAAGCCCTTGTAATACTTCATCCATAGTGCGCTGGAAAATAGCGGGCACGCTAGCGACCCCATATGGCAAGCGGTTGCATACATAGAGACCTCTGTGTGTATTGATGGTGAGAAACGGCTTTCTTTTCTCATCCATGTCGAGCTGAGTGTAGGCCTGCGTCAAGTCAAGTTTAGTGAAATGCTTGCCACCTGCTAAAGTGGAGAATAAATCCTGCGGTTTTAGAAGTGGGTACTGACCTACATCAAGCCACTGATTTGCCGTCACCTTATAATCTCCGGAAATGCGCACTGATCCATCTTTTTTCGGAATGCACACTAGCGGCACAGCCCATTCACTATGCTGCAGAGGAGAGATCATTCCCTGTTGTTCGAGTTCGATTAACTTTTCATCCACGGCTTCACGCAGTGCATAGGCACTGGCCTCGTTTTGCAAAATGTTGATACAGCATCCGGTGATACACGCAAGGATGCAGTGACACCTTTTGCACAGCCTAGCTCTGCGCTGAAAACTGCTCTGTGCTCTGAGCACACTTGCTCCACTGGGTCAGATGCAGCAACGCGATTCACTTTTGACCAAACTAAGTTGAGTACTCGAATCCAATCACGCCCCACCAGCGCCGGTGCTTTACCACGGGCCACTAGCAAGGGTAGCTGCTGCTTCCCACATTGCAAATTCACTAGGATTTTACCCAACAAAGCTGACGGTTGGTCTGTGTATGTTCTCAATGTAACGTCACATGAATGCAATTTCGACCTTTTCAGTTTGGATTTGTACAGGCTGTCTGAGATAACTGACATGGCTGCCCCGGTATCTACCTCCATGTACATCCTAACACCACTGCATTTTACCATCACCTTGTAAGGTTTCACATACTCACACTCAGTCTTTACTGAATACAGTCTCATATCACTTCGCTGTTCAGAATCAGTCCCTGAATCCGGTTCGCGAGTTGCGTCTGCTTGGTCCACAAAGTTCACCTCCGGGCCGCCTTTGGTCCCAGGCGGGCGGGCAGACGAATGTCCAGCAGACCGCCTCCCTTGGTCCCTACCGGCGTCGGTGCGCTTGTTCCGACAGGCTCGCTCCAGATGTCCGTTCTTTCCGCATCCGCGACACTGGACGTCTTTGAAGCGGCAGCTCCCCGGTCCGTGTCCTTTCCCGAGGCACCTGTAGCAGTCCTGGTGGCTGTCGCTGACCTCCCACTGGTTCCGCGCAGTCCTGGGCTCTCGATGTCTCCGCACTCCGACATGATCCGCTCGCATATGTGTAATACCCCTGGAACAGGGGAAGAAATTAATACAGGACAGCTGCTGGCTCTTCGTCAACTGTATTAATGACCCAAAATACAAATTCCAACCTAAAACAATACTATTTAGTTACCACGCCTGCAAATATAACACATACATTCAGACATGCACACAAGCATACATTCACACACGTGCGCACAAGCGGAGGGAGCGAAAGCGCACACTGCGCATGTCTCGATCACGCGCCAACCTCATGCTCACAACATGTATTCAGCACGAGCAGCAGCCACGGTCACGTGCTCATGTCATGCACACATCATGCACTCGGCGCCAGTAATATACACGTCCACACACTGTTCTCAACAAAACACACCTCGACATAGTCATAACTACACACCGTCTTCTGAGAATATACCAAAGCCAACAAACAATCACCGCCGCTTCACATTGGTCACACGCTCAACTCGCCTTGGCTCGCGGCCATGCCAGCTAGCTAACCCCTATGCTAGCGAGCCTACGCTAGCAAGCCAGCCCTGCACGCGCTTGACTCCGTTCCAAACTACTACTACTACTTTCGGCTGCTCCCGTTAGGGGTCGCCAAAGCGGATCATCCGTTTCCATTTCTTCCTGTCTTCTGCGTCTTCCTCTGTCACACCAGCCACATGCATGTCTTCCCTCACCACATCCATAAACCTCCTCTTTGGCCTTCCTCTTCTCCTCTTCCCTGGCAGCTCCATATTCAGCATCCTTCTCCCAATATACTCAGCATCTCTCCTCCACACATGTCCAAGCCATCTCAATATTGCCTCTCTTGCTTTGTCTCCAAACCGCCCAACCTGAGCGGTCCCTCTAATATAATCGTTCCTAATTCTGTCCTTCTTCGTTACTCCCAGTGAAAATCTTAGCATCTTCAACTCTGCCACCTCCAGCTCCACCTCCTGTCTTTTCGTCAGTGCCACTGTCTCTAAACCATGTAACATAGCTGGTCTCACAACCATCTTGTAAACTTTCCCTTTAACTCTTGCTGGTACCCTTCTGTCACAAATCACTCCTGACACTCTTCTCCACCCACTCCAACCTGCCTGCACTCTCTCTTTCACCTCTCTACTGCACTCCCCGTTACTTTGGACAGTTGACCCCAAGTATTTAAACTCCAATGCCTTTGTCACTTCCACTCCTTGCATCCTGACCATTCCACTGTCCTCTCTCTCATTCACGCATAGGTATTCCGTCTTGCTCCTACTGACTTTCATTCCTCTTCTCTCCAGTGCATACCTCCACCTCTCCAGGCTCTCCTCAACCTGCACCCTACTCTCGCTACAGATCACAATGTCATCCGCGAACATCGTCGTCCATGGAGACTCCTGCCTGATCTTGTCCGTCAACCTGTCCATCACCATTGCAAACAAGAAAGGGCTCAGAGCCGATCCTTGATGTAATCCGACCTCCACCTTGGACCCATCTGTCATTCCAACCACACACCTCACCATTGTCACACTTCCCTCATACGTATCCTGCACCACTCCTACATACTTCTCTGCATCTCCTGACTTCCTCATACAATACCACACCTCCTCTCTCGGCACCCTGTCATAAGCTTTCTCTAAATCTACAAAGACACAATGCAACTCTTTCTGGCCTTCTCTATACTTCTCAATCAACATTCTCAAAGCAAACATCGCATCTGTGGTGCTCTTTCGTGGCATGAACCCATACTGCTGCTCGCTGATCATCACCTCTCCTCTTAACCTAGCTTCTATTACTCTTTCCCAAATCTTCATGCTGTGGCTGATGAACTTTATACCTTGTAGTTGTTGCAGTTCTGCATATCGCCCTTGTTCTTGAAAATCGGTACCAGTATGTTTCTTCCTCACTCCTCAGGCATCCTCTCACTTTCCAGGATTGTGTTAAACAATCTAGTTAAAAACTCCACTGCCATCTCTCCTAAACATCTCCATGCCTCCACAGGTATGTCATCAGGACCAACTGCCTTTCCACTCTTAATCCTCTTCATAGCTGCCCTCACTTCCTCCTTGCTAATCCGCTGAACTTCCTGATTCACTATCCCTATATCATCCAACCTTCTCTCTCTCTCATTTTCTTCATTCATCAGCCCCTCAAAGTATTCCTTCCACCTTCTTAGCACACTCTCCTCGCTTGTCAGCACATTTCCATCTCTATCCTTGATCGCCCTAACTTGCTGCACATCCTTTGCAGCTCGGTCCCTCTGTCCAGCCAATCGGTACAAGTCCTTTTCTCCTTCCTTAGTGTCTAATCTGTCGTACAACTCACCATACGCCTTTTCCTTTGCCTTTGCCACCTCTCTCTTTGCTTTACGCTGCATCTCCTTGTACTCCTGTCTACTTTCTTCATCTCTCTTACTATCCCACTTCTTCTTTGCCAACCTTTTCCTCTGTATAATTTGCTGTACTTCCTCATTCCACCACCAAGTCTGCTTGTCTTCCTTCCTCTGTCCTGATGACACACCAAGTACCTTCCTAGCTGTCTCCCTCACTATTTCTGCAGTGGTTGTCCAGCCATCTGGCAACTCTTCACTACCACCCAGTGCCTGTCTTAACTCCTGCCTGAACTCCACACAACAGTCTTCCTTCTTCAACTTCCACCATTTGATCTTTGGCTGTGTCTTCACTCGCTTCCTCTTCTTGGTCTCCAAATTCATCCTACAGACCACCATCCGATGCTGCCTAGCTACGTTCTCCCCTGCCACCACCTTGCAGTCTCCAATCCCTTATAGATGGCGCCTTCTACATAAGATATAGTCCACCTGTGTGCACTTTCCTCCGTTCTTGTATGTCACCCTGTGTTCCTCCCTCTTCTTGAAATATGTATTCACCACAGCCATTTCCATCCTTTTCGCAAAATCGACCACCATCTGTCCTTCCACATTTCTCTCCTTGACTCCATACCTTCCCATCACCTCCTCATCACCTCTGTTCCCTTCACCAACATGTCCATTGAAGTCCGCTCCAATCACCACTCTCTCCTCCTTGGGTACCCTCTCCACCATGTCGTCCAACTCACTCCAGAATTCTTCTTTTTCATCCATCTCACACCCAACTTGAGGGGCATATGCGCTGATAACATTCAGAAATACACCTACGAACCCGTATCGCCCGCACCGCAGGAGACATCGCTAACCGCTCGACTAAAGGGTCAGACCCGTTAGTCAAGGACCAACATGTCTACTTATCCAATGCACGTTACACTACCCCCCCCCTTCGGGAAGCGCGTCCCCGCGCTTAAGCATATCAGCTCCTTCACGCCTCAGGGCGCCTACGCTTCCGATGGCCTTACGGTCGCTCCATCCCACTTCTGACACCAATGTAGCGAATTCGGGGGACAACGCAACCACAGGAACTGCCGCGGCCGGGACGCGAACCCGTATCGCCCGCACCGCAGGAGACATCGCTAACCGCTCGACTAAAGGGTCAGACCCGTTAGTCAAGGACCAACGTGTCTACTTATCCAATGCACGTTACAACACTATATATATATACCTTACCTGGAACAGAGGAAGAAATGAATACAGGACAACTGCTGGCTCTTCATCAACTGTATTAATGACGAGAGCCCCCAGCGCGCCCTCTAGTCAAATCTCCTCAGACATGAGCAATTGAACACTGATTCAGTCCTAACTAATCGATTTCAGTGTGAACATATTTCACCCGATTACATATGCACAGATGACTTTCCCGTCTGCATGCTTTCTAATCCAGAATTCGTGCATGCGAAATTGTTTGTTAATTCCACCATCTTTTGCCATGTTAATCCCTCGCCAATGGCGGCATTCAGTAACTTCCGGCGCAGCTTTGTTAGATGTCTCACACACGAACTGATCTCGGAGCTGCTCCTCGAAGCTCGCGCCAAAATTGCATATAGAAGCTAATCCTTTCAAGCTAGCAATGCAATCAGCAAAAGCCTCTCCAGACTGTTGTCGACGGCTTCTAAAAGCAAATTTTTCCACCAATACTTTCTTCTTTGGCCTGTAAAAATCCCGCAACGTCTGTAGCAAGGTTGCAAAAGCAACTTCACTGAACTTTTTCGGTGAGATGATCAAGTCCTTTAGCAAGGCAACATTCTTCAGTCCAACCAAGGACAAAAACACGGCTCTTCTCCTATCTTGCTCAGTTTGGTTATCAGACAAGAATTGCATAAGCCTTTCTTCATAATTGTGGAAGGTTTCTGCCGTTGCGTTGAACTGCAGTCCTATATCTGTACTAAACAGTGCCATCGCGTACGATAGCTGCTAAGCTGCTAGCATCGTCCAAAAATTACCGGTCAAGACGGGAGCAACCTGTTGCAAATAAAAATAAAGAGGAAAATCCCATCCTCGTCGCCAAAACTTGTCATGTATCCACAGGATAACTGAATTATACAACGATCAAGGTGTAGCTTGGTCTTCCTCTTTTATTTGCTAGACCGTAGTAACATTACAAGACGACTGCGTTAAGTAGGCACGAAAACACGAGTGACCCTCTTGCTCTGTCTTCTTCCAAGGGCGCGCACCAGAGTGGCGCGGGTACATACAACATACACAACCAATAGACATCGAGGGTCAGAGGTCAAACATAAAATACATATTACTGCATATAAAAACATTTGCTTTCGTGTGTATCTCCATACACTACAGCTATCTTGCATTGCTATCTTGGCTGCTTGAATTCATGCTTTGGCTCCCGTCAAACGATTGGCGCCATGAAAAAACAGTATGGTGTAGAGCCGAAGGAACGGAGAAGACCGTAGGTTCACACTTTAGCCGTGTAGGCAACTTTCTTTAATCCACGGTAAATCAGAGAGCAACCAAACCACAGCTCGACTGAGCGGAGGTGGCAAGAATAATCAGAAAACTGGCTGGACAACCATAACTTAACCCTGCGTTAACCTGCCAGGGCAACCATGACTTAACCCTTAGTTCCTGGGTTGAATTCTGTCCCCAATACGTGTCCACCACATGAGCCCCCCCAGAATTCGCCCTAGTAATCGAAGTCAGGCAGGCGCGGGGGGACAACAGGCCGTCCGCGGCGGCTACGGATAACAGGGGCCGGAGTGTCTCTGGGAGGCATTGACGCGGGCCTGTGGAGGTCGGCCTGAGGAGCAGAAGAGGCAGCTCGGGCCTCCACGGGGGGAGGAGGCGGAGCCGGGGGACGACCGCGACGAGGAGGTTGGGCTAACTCCAACGGCTGCGTCAAGTCCAGGTGTGCGGGTTTAACTCGGTCCACTGAAACATGCTCGGCCGTGCCCCCAAAATCCACCACCAGGTGCTTAGTTCCCCGTTCCAGGACGCGGAAGGGGCCGTCATAAGGGGGTTGCAGAGGGGGGCGGTGTGCGTCGTGACGGATGAACACGTAGTCCGCTGACTGCAGACCTGGGGGCACCTGGGACACCGGCGCGCCGTGTTGGGCGGTAGGGACGGGTGTGAAAGCTCTGACCCCGTCCAGCAAGGAGGCTCGTTGGTCCACAGCTGACCAGGGACGCGTTGCATTGGGCATGAAATCGCCTGGGACTCGCAGCGGCGTGCCGTACACCAGCTCCGCAGAGGAGGCTTGTAGGTCTTCCTTCGGGGCGGTCCGCAGGCCCAGCATGACCCATGGGAGCTTGTCGACCCAGTTGCAGTCCTTGAGAGTAGCCCGAAGCGCAGCCTTCATGGACCGGTGGAAGCGCTCACATAGGCCGTTCGCCTGAGGGTGGTAGGCGGTAGTGCGATGAAGCTTGACGCCCAGAGCCTCACCCACAGCACTCCATAGCTCTGAGGTAAACTGTGGCCCGCGGTCAGATGAAAGGTCGGAAGGCGTACCGAAACGTGAGACCCACGACCCAATAAAAGCCCGGGCCACATCAGCAGACGTCGTGGATGCCAGGGGAACAGCTTCAGGCCAGCGCGTAGTCCTGTCCACCACAGTGAAGAGGTAGGTGAACCCATGGGAGGGGGGTAGGGGACCAACCAGGTCGACGTGGACATGGTCAAATCGTCTCTCCGGCACTGCGAAGCGTTCCAGGGGCGCCTTAATGTGGCGGTGTATCTTAGCCCGCTGACAGGCAACACACGAGTCGGCCCACGCTTTCACGTCTCTCTTAAGTCCCTCCCACACAAACTTAGCAGAGGTCAGGCGCACGGATGGCTTACCGCCTGGATGAGAGAGGCCGTGCACAGCTTCAAATACGGGGCGTCTCCAGCTGTGCGGGACGATGGGCCTGGGCTGTCCTGTGGAGACGTCACACAGGAGGGTGGCACCTGTGTCGCTGAAAGGAACGTCCTGCAGGCGGAGCCCCGTGTCGGAGGCCCGGAGACGGAGGATGCTCGGGTCCGTGGCCTGGTCAACGGCCATCTGTGCATAGTCAAGGCCTAGGTGGACCGCTCCAATCACTGCCCTAGAGAGGCAGTCAGCTACCTGGTTAGACTTACCAGCGACGTGCTGGATGTCGGTAGTGAATTCCGAAATGTAGGAGAGTTGTCGCTGCTGGCGAGCGGACCATGGCTCGGCCGTCTTGGACATGGCAAACGTGAGGGGCTTGTGGTCCACGTACGCAGTAAACTCGCGGCCCTCTAGCAGGAAACGGAAATGCCGGACAGCGAGCCAGAGACCGAGGAGTTCCCTGTCAAAAGTACTATACTTGCGCTCTCGGGGTGTAAGCTGGCGACTGAAAAAGGCCAAAGGCTGCCAAGCCCCCCCCACCCACTGTTCGTGAACCGCACCAACAGCATAGTCCGATGCATCCGTGGTTATGGAAATAGGCGCTGTAGGTGAAGGATGCGCTAGCAGGGTAGCCTGGGAGAGCGCAGCTTTAGTCTCGGTGAACGCACGGTCCCGCTCTGCTGTCCAGTCGACCGCCTGGTTGGGGGACATGCCTTTCAGCGCCTCGTACAGTGGCCGGATGATAAAGGCGGCTCGGGGAATGAAGCGGTGGTAGAATGTCACCATCCCAATGAACTCCCTGAGCGCACGAGCTGTTTGGGGGCGCGGAAAGGCCGCCACCGCTTCCACCTTTGAGGGCAGGGGGACTGCCCCGTCCCCAGTGATGCGATGCCCGAGGAAATCAATGGCTGTCAGCCCGAACCGGCACTTCGCTGGGTTGACGATCAGCCCATGCTGGCTGAGGCGTGTGAAGAGGGCATGAAGATGGGACAGGTGTTCTTCCTTGGAGGCGCTGGCGATGAGTATGTCGTCCAAATAGACGAAGAGGAAAGGAAGGCCACGGAGCACTGAATCCATCAGCCGCTGAAAGGACTGGGCCGCGTTTTTGAGTCCAAATGGCATTCGTAGGAATTCAAATAGGCCGAATGGGGTAGTCACCGCTGTCTTGGGGATGTCTGAGGGGTGCACGGGAACTTGATGATAACCACGGACCAGGTCGACTTTTGAGAAGACGCATTTGCCAGACAGGTTTGCAGAAAAGTCCTGGATATGCGGGACAGGATAGCGGTCGGGCGTGGTGGCGTCATTTAGTCGGCGGTAGTCCCCGCATGGGCGCCAACCTCCATCAGGCTTAGCGACGATGTGGAGTGGGGACGCCCACGGGCTGTCAGAGCGGCGGATGATCCCCATGCGTTCCAGGTGCTCGAACTCAGACTTGGCAATGGCGAGTTTGGCGGGGTCGAGACGCCTGGCTCTGGCGTAGACCGGGGGCCCCTTCGTAGCAATGTGATGCTCCACCCCATGCTTAGCGGTGGGTGCAGAGAAGGTAGGCTGGGTGAGGTCAGGGAACTCAGCGAGGAGGCGGGTGAACTTGTCTGCCTCTGAGAGAGAGTTGGCTAGACCTGCATAGGCCGCTTCCCTCCGCGTACATGCGAAGGAGGAGAAGGTTAAGGCATCGACCAGACGGCTGTTCTGAATGTCCACTAGCAAACCGTAAGCGCACAAAAAATCAGCTCCGAGGAGGGGAAGCGTTACATTGGCCATGACGAACTCCCACGTGAAACGTTGTCCACCAAAACACAGTTCTACAGACCGCACGCCGTAGGTGTGGATAGGGCTGCCGTCAGCCGTCGCCAACTGGGGGCCCCGCTCCCCGCCCATGATGTCGACGTCAGTAGCAGGGAGCACGCTTCTCTGTGCGCCCGTGTCACAAAGAAATCGCCGACCGGAGATGGTGTCGAGGATGAAGAGTAGCCTGCTCGTATCGCCAACACTCATGGCCACTACTGAGTGTTGGCCCTCTCGTTTCCCGTCGGCCTGTAGTTGCAGGGGGAACGGCACCGTTTAGCTTTCGCACCAAATCGAGCGTGGTACATACAGAGTCCAGAGGGCTTGTAGCGGTCTGATGCTGTGGCGCCACCGTCGGGCCACGCCCGCGATGTCGGCGGGGGGCCAGTGAAGGTAGGAGCCAGCACCCCGGCATGGGAGGAACGTTGTGTAGCGACGAAGAATCGGTCAGCCTCCTTTGCCAGCTCACGGGGATCAGTGATGGTGGAGTTAGCGAGCGCAGTCTGGACGTGGGGCGGCATGTTGCGCAGAAACAGCTCCATAAACAGGAAACATGGCTTTTCTTGACCCAGTAGGTTTAACATCCTGCTCATTAGCTCCGATGGTTTGCCATCTCCCAAGCCCTGAATTGCGAAGAGGCGACGTGCTCTCTCCGTTGTTGACAGTTCAAAAGTTTCAAGGAGGAGATGTTTAAGTGCGGCGTATTTACCATCGGCCGGTGGGTTGGTTATGAAACCGCTTATCCTGGAAGCCGTAGCGCACCCCAGCGCTGCCAATACGTAGTAGTACCTGGTCTCGTCTGCTGTTATGTCTCTGAGCGCGAACTGTGCCTCAGCCTGCGCGAACCATGTAGCCGCGGAAGACTCCCAAAACTCCGGCAGTTTAATTGCAACGGCGTTCGTAGCCATAATGTGTGTGGTTTCAGAAAACTTATCCGAAAACCGACGTCGGGGTCACCAGTGTAGAGCCGAAGGAACGGAGAAGACCGTAGGTTCACACTTTAGCCGTGTAGGCAACTTTCTTTAATCCACGGTAAATCAGAGAGCAACCAAACCACAGCTCGACTGAGCGGAGGTGGCAAGAATAATCAGAAAACTGGCTGGACAACCATAACTTAACCCTGCGTTAACCTGCCAGGGCAACCATGACTTAACCCTTAGTTCCTGGGTTGAATTCTGTCCCCAATACGTGTCCACCACAATGGCATTCGGTAGAGACTAGAATTCAATCGTTGATGTCAAATGCCAATTCTATTAACAGTTCCTTACACTTTAGCTTAAAGCATTAATTTTTCACTGGAAACGAATGGGTCAGTCATTTTTAGTTGTAGAATACTAAAAATTTATTTAAATTCAGTACCAGCTGCTACATAAACGTGGCTACCAAAAGGCACGCCCTGAAACTTTAATGGGACAGATTGCTACATTATCACAGGGATCTGCGGTGTTGAATGTGAGATAATGGTGGCAAACGAAAAAGTCTGACATTGATTTGAAGCGTCTCACTAAGAAAATGGCTGAATGAATCCTTCCACTTTTTTGGTATGTGGAAAGTTATGGGCATACGAGTTTATGTGCCAAGCAGCTTGAAAGCCGGTGCTAAACTGGCAGAGAATGAGACCGGGGAAATGGATTTTTAACATGGAAGGACTGATCAAAACATGTTGCGCATCCCTAATGGCTTTTAGTCACTGTAATCATTGTAGAAACCTTGGGGGTCGTCCCGGGTCGTCCTCTGTGTGGAGTTTGCATGTTCTCCCCATGTCTCCGTGGGTTTCCTTCGGGTGCTTCGGTTTCCTCCCGCAGTCCTAAGACATGTATCACTCGTACTAAATTGTCCCTAGGGGGTGGGTGGGTGTGTGTGTGTTGTGTAGTGGGGGCGAGGCGGACCCCCTAGTCGAGATATGGGTTCGCGTCCTGGCTGCGGCAGTTCCTGTGGTTGCCCCCCGAGTTCGCTACATTGGTGTCAGAAGTGGGATGGGCGCAGACGCGCTTCCCGAAGGAGGGGGGTAGTGTAACGTGCATGGAGAAGTGTCGCACCTTTTAGTCGAGTGGTTAGCGATGTCTCCTGGGGTGTGGGAGATACGGGTTCGAAGGTGTATTTCTGAACACCCCGGCTGCGGCGGTTCCTGTTGCCTCCCCCCCCTCCCCCGAATTCGCTACAATATTGCGTTGATGGAAGTATGCAGACCGAGTAACATTGTTGATGTGAACTTCAAAAGATATTTTGCTGTCAAGGATGACACCCAGACTCTTAACCTAAGGCGATGGGGGAACTATAGAATGTCAATAGTCAGAGAAAAACTATCAGGTTTGGCCACATAAGTCAACATACAAAATACATATTTCAAAACGTGAACTTTTCAGTTGAAACGGCACTGTTTATGTAAGGAGTCGTCCATGTGAACAGTTAATGCAACAGTGCATAAAACCTGCTGTCAAACATGGTGGGGGCAACAGGTTTGGGGCTGTTTGGTCCACCCAGGAGACACTGATTTGCACAGGATCAACAACACACTGACCAAAGAGAATTCCTACTCTATTCTACAGAGACATGACATGTCTTCTGGGTTTAAGATGTATGGAAGAAGATTTATTTTCTAGTAAATTACTGAACTGAAGCACACATAAAAGCTTTGCCAAGACTATCTGAAGTCAAAACAGGAGCTGGAAGTATTAACTTGTATGGCTTTCCCTCCACAGTAACCAAACCTTAACCCCATGCAACCCCTACAGGAACATATATGAAACACACTCTGACGTCACAGCACCGCGACCTCTGAAATGCTGCGAGAGAATGTTGAAATAATGTGGATTACAGATCACAGTCAATGCCAGAAAGACTGCGAGCTTCAATTAAGGCAGTTTGGGACATACCAACTATTAGGAGATTTCGACTTTCTCTTATAAGTAAGTGCTTTTAATTTGCGCTATCAAAAATGTAATCTTGCTTCAGATATATCTACTACATCTATATATCTATATCTATATCTACTATATCTATAAAGTTTGTTTTTGAAGAATTTTAAAAACAAACAGATCATGTATATGAGGATACGTTTTCGTCAGTGGTTAATAAATTAATATCTACAGAAGAGGGTAGAAGTTACCATTATGTAATACATTCTCTCTCTCTCTCGCTCTCTCTCTGTCTCTGTCTCTCTCTCTCGCGCGCTCCTTCTTTCTTTCTCCCACCCACTTTCACCTCTCCTCTTACGGTGATGTGATTGCGCGACGCTTCTCTCTACTGCATATGAAGCAATGTGTGTCATGATGAACTCTCTCATTACTGGTTTCCTGTACCTTCCGTTACCTTTCCCCCAGCTGCAAGCCCCTCCCCGAGCTGCAAGCCCCGCCCCCATTACGTCCTTTTTGCGTGTGTGTTTGTGTGCGTGCGTGCGTGTTTGTGTGTGTCCACACAAATGAGTGTATGTGAGAGAGCCCAAAGTTCAATGAAACTTGAACTGTGCTTGGTCTTTTTACCAGTGGCGGGGAAAGAGAGACACTAAACTACTAAAGCTATGGATCAGAATTCGGTAGGAATTATTTTTTGCTGTCACCTTTCAATCTATTTGAACTTATTTATAGATTTAAAGGTTCTTCCATCCCTAAAGATGTAAACCTTTAAAACCTACTTTGAAGGCCATAAAATGTTCTCCTGCAGGGGACTCTGTTTAACTGTGCATGACTTTTCTGATATCTTGAATATATTCAATTATACTATTCTACTGACAACCCAGCCACTGAGGATGCACAAGCCAGTGCATTCTTAGTGCCGGTCCCAAGCCCGGACAAATGGGGAGGGTTGCGTCAGGAAGGGCATCCGGCGTAAAACCTTTGCCAAATCAAATATGCGGATCATAAATAAAATTTCCATACCGGATTGGTCGAGGCCCAGGTTACCAACAACTGCCACCAGTACTGTTAACGAGCAGGGTGCCAGTGGAAACTATGCTACTGTTGAGCAAAGGAGAAGGAGAGGGGGAAGGCATATCCAGAGGCAGCTAGAGAGGAGGAAAGGTAGGCGTGTGGAGGCGAGAGTCGGAACTTTGAATGTTGGAACTATGACTGGTAAAGGGAGCGAGCTGGCTGATATGATGGAAAGAAGAAAGGTAGGCTTACTGTGTGTGCAAGAGACCAGGTGGAAGGGGAGTAAGGCCAGGAGTATCGGAGGTGGGCTCAAACTCTTCTACCATGGTGCGAATGGGAGGAGAAATGTCAAGAGCGTGCTGGAGGTGAAGAGAGTGTCAGACAGAGTGATGAGTATGAAGCTGGAAATCGAAGGTGTATTTCTGAATGTTATCAGCGCATATGTCCCGCAAGTTGGGTGTGAGATGGATGAGAAAGAAGAATTCTGTAGTGAGTTGGACGACGTGGTGGAGAGGGTACCCAAGGAGGAGAGAGTGGTGATTAGAGCGGACTTCAATGGACATGTTGGTGAAGGGAACAGAGGAGATGAGGAGGTGATGGGAAGGTATGGAGTCAAGGAGAGAAATGTGGAAGGACAGATGGTGGTCGATTTTGTGAAAAGGATGGAAATGGCTGTGGTGAATACATATTTCAAGAATAGGGTGGAACGCAGGGTGACGTATAAGAGTGGAGGAAAGTGCACACAGGTGGACTATATCTAATGTAGAAGGCGCAATCTAAAAGGGATTGGAGACTGCAAGGTGGTGACAGAAGCAACATTGCTAGCTAGGCAACATTGGATGGTGGTCTGTAGGATGATTTTGGAGACCAAGAAGAGGAAGCGAGTGAAGACACAGCCGAAGATCAAATGGTGGAAGTTGAAGAAGGAAGACTGTTGTGTGGAGTTCAGGCAGGAGTTAAGACAGGCACTGGGTGGTAGTGAAAAGTTGCCAGATGGCTGGAAAACCACTGCAGAAATAGTGAGGGAGACAGCTAGGAAGCTACTTGGTGTGTCATCAGGGCAGAGGAAGGAAGACAAGGAGACTTGGTGGTGGAATGAGGAAGTACAGCAGAGTATACAGAGGAAGAGGCTGGCAAAAAAGAAGTGGGATCGTCAGAGAGATGAAGAAAGTAGACTGGAGTACAAGGAGATGCAGCGTAAAGTGAAGAGAGAGGTGACAAAGGAAAAGGAAAAGGCGTATGGTGAGTTGTATGACAGGTTAGACAGGGAAGGAGAAAAGGACTTGTACCAATTGGCTAGACAGAGGGACCGAGCTGCGAAGGATGTGCAGCAGGTTAGGGTGATCAAGGATAGAGATGGAAATGTGCTGACAAGCGAGGAGAGTGTACTGAGAAGGTGGAAGGAGTACTTTGAGGGGCTGATGAATGAAGAAGATGAGAGAGAGAGAGAGAGAGAGAGAGAGAGAGAGAGAGAGAGAGAGAGAGAGAGAGAGAGAGAGAGAGAGAGAGAGAGAGAGAGAGAGAGAGAAGGTTGGATGATGTGGGGATAGTGAATCAGGAAGTTCAGTGGATTAGCAAGGAGGAAGTGAGGGCAGCTATGAAGAGGATGAAGAGTGGAAAGGCAGTTGGTCCTGATGACATACATGTGGAGGCATGGACATGTTTAGGAGAAATGGCAGTGGAATTTTTAACTAGATTGTTTAACACAATCTTGGAAAGTGAGAGGATGCCTGAGGAGTGAGGAAGAAACATACTGGTACCGATTTTCAAGAACAAGGGCGATATGCAGAACTGTAACAACTACAGAGGTATAAAGTTGATCAGCCACAGCATGAAGATATGGGAAAGAGTAATAGAAGCTAGGTACAGAGGAGAAGTGACGATTAGCGAGCAGTAGTATGGTTTCATGCCATGAAAGAGCACTACAGATGTGATGTTTGCTTTGAGAATGTTGATTGAGAAGTATAGAGAAGGCCAGAAAGAGTTGCATTGTGTCTTTGTAGATTTAGAGAAAGCATATGACAGGGTGCCGAAAGAGAAGGTGTGGTATTGTATGAGGAAGTCGGGAGTTGCAGAGAAGTATGTAGGAGTGGTGCAGGATATGTATGAGGGAAGTGTGACAATGGTGAGGTGTGCGGTTGGGATGACAAATGGGTTCAAGGTGGAGGTGGGATTACATCAAGGATCGGCTCTTAGCCCTTTCTTGTTTGCAATGGTGATGGACAGGTTGACGGACAAGATCAGGCAGGAGTCTCCATGGACGATGATGTTCGCGGATGACATTGTGATCTGTAGTGAGAGTAGGGTGCAGGTTGAGGAGAGCCTGGAGAGGTGGAGGTATGCACTAGAGAGAAGAGGAATGAAAGTCAGTAGGAGCAAGACGGAATACCTATGCGTGAATGAGAGAGAGGACAGTGGAATGGTCAGGATGCAAGGAGTGGAGGTGACAAAGGCATTGGAGTTTAAATACTTGGGGTCAACTGTCCAAAGTAACGGGGAGTGCAGTAGAGAGGTGAAAAAGAGAGTGCAGGCAGGTTGGAGTGGGTGGAGAAGTGTGTCAGGAGTGATTTGTGACAGAAGGGTACCAGCAAGAGTTAAAGGGAAGGTTTACAGGATGGTTGTGAGACCAGCTATGTTATATGGTTTGGAGACAATGGCACTGACGAAAAGACAGGAGGTGGAGCTGGAGGTGGCAGAGTTGAAGATGCTAAGATTTTCCCTGGGAGTAACGAAGAAGGACAGGATTAGGTATGATTATATTAGAGGGACAGCTCAGGTTGGACGGTTTGGAGACAAAACAGGCAAGATTGAGATGGCTTGGACATGTGTGGAGGAGAGATGCTGGGTATATTGGGAGAAGGATGGTGAATATGGAGCTGTCAGGAAAGAGGAAAAGAAGAAGGCCGAAGAGGAGGTTTATGGATGTGGTGAGGGAAGACAGTGGTGTGACAGAGGAAGACGCAGAAGACAGGAAGAAATGGAAACGGATGATCCACTGTGGCGACCCCTAACAGGAGCCGCTGAAAGTAGTAGTAGATAATATCCTACTGACCTGCTCACTGACTTAATGTATATGTGCATACTGGTCATACTGTAACATGTTGTCCTGAATAAACTCACAATCACAAGTTTTGCATTTTTAGATTTTGCAATTTAATTTAAAATGGATATAGACTTTAATGTCTACGAAATGTTTCATGACTCTGGTAACAAATCAGACCATTGTTAAAAACTGCAAAAAATGGCAAAATCATATGACAAAAAGGTTCTGTGCTACCTCCTGAGCCGTAGAGTGGGTCGTCTATTAATCAGAAGGTTGCTGGTTCGATATCCGGCTTCTCCAGGGAGCGCGTCGAAGTGTTCTTGAGCAAGACACTGAACCCCCAGTTGCTGCTGATGTGCAAGTTGCCGCCTTGCATGGCAGCCTCCTCCATCAGTGTGTGAATGTGTATGTGAATGGTGGTATGTGAGGCATACAGTGTAAAGCGCTCTCAGTGGTCGGTTGTCTAGAAAAGCTTTCCACGGGTTCACGTCCCGTCTGTGGCGGTTCCCGGGCTGCTCCTCGAATTCGCTACACCATTTGTCAACGAGCTGGCTTTCTCACATTAGATGTTTTTACAACACTCTTGTGCTTTGCTGTAAGTGCTCATACAGTGTGTGTTGTGGTCATGCAGATCGCCCCTCTGGCAGTTGCTTTTTCTTTGGTGGTGGCGTCACTGCTGTACTTCCTCCTCCTCCGAGGAGAGAAGAAGAAGAAACTGCCTTACACTCTGCAGGATCCTACAATCAAATATCCTCTTCGCCTGATAAAAAAACAGGTAGGCAATCACACACACACACACACACACACACACACACACACACACACACACACACACACACACACACACACACACACACACACACACACACTTAAGGGTCATAAAGTTGAAAAAAAAAATCTCTCGCTTCAATCAAAATATTTTTCTAGTCAAGGAAATCATCATCAATCCTTGGACAAATCTTAGGCGTTAAGTATTTCAACTTCTGTGGACACAGACATTTAAACATCAGGAACATTATCGTTTCCCCCAGCCCAAAGCAGTGCAACACAAAGACAAAAACACACCCAAGCTACAAGAACACATATATCCAAACTACAAAAATGAAAAAACTACAAAGACTACAAAAACACACATATCCAACATATCAAAAGAAAAAGAATATTCACTGTCCAAGAGAGTGAACGCCAGGATGACTGTCTGCATGGGCTAGCAGTTAGCTTAGCCTGTCCCGCTTCCGCGTTCTGTCAGCCCGCCTCGGTGTTTCCTCTTTGCGCGCAGCTCCAAGCAGGGCCGTAGTCCCTGTGCCCACAGGATGCAGGAGACCAAGCTCTCCAAGCCGATCCAGCGCCAGCTCTCCCAGCCATCAAATGAAGACACAAACCTAGACGCAGACGTGGACACAGACACTGTATGGACGGTACTGGGCGAGGCCGCCGCAAACGCAAGTTCGCGCTGCCATCTTCCCACACCGGCACTGGGCGAGGCCGTCGCAAACGCGAATTCACGCCGCCATCCTCCCACGCCGGAAGTGGACAAACCTAGCAATAAACTAATCAAATGGACAAACCTTTGATTTGCTCCTTCGGATAATGCAATCTGACAAAAGTAAGAATTGATGGTTTAAAAAACACTGCACGCCATATGACTATTTTAGGCTCAATTATTTTTGAGAAGTATGCTACTGTTAAGTTGTGCAAACCTTGAAAATTCCCTGAAATACACCAAAGCTCTCCTTGTTTCTGTCTGTGTCCCTGTGCAGGAAATCAGCCATGATACCAAGAGGTTTCGGTTTGGCCTTCCGTCTCAAGCTCACATCCTCGGACTGCCCATTGGTACTGAGTCACTGCTCTACTCTTCTTATCTGAAATGACAGAAATAGAAACAACATCAACTAACGATTGGTTGCAAGAGAAATTACACACTGAGTCAAGAAATTCTTTATCAGAGAACTGCCCTTACTTAAAGTATAGAAGATGCATTATTATGAAACTAGTTACATCCCTCTAGACGGGTACTAAAATAATCTAACACAAACATAGTAGTACTGGGCGTCCGGGTAGTGTAGCGGTCTATTCTGTTGTCTACCAACACGGGATCGTCGGTTCGAATCCCAGTGTTACCTCTGACTTGATCGAGCGTCCCTACAGACACAGTTAACCGTTTCTGCGGATGGGAAGACGGATGTGGGTATGTGTCCTGGTCGCTGCATTGGCGCCCCCTCTGGTCGGTGGGGGCACCTGTTCGGGGGGGGGGGCAATAGCGTGATCCTCCCATGCGCTATGTCCCCCTGGCGAAATCAGAATACTTTATTCATCCCCGAGGGAAAATTAGGAAACTCCTCACTATCAGGTGAAAAGAAGCGGCTGGCGACGCCACATGTATCGGAGGAGGCATGTGGTAGTCTGCAGTCCTCCCCGGATCGGCAGAGGGTGGAGTAGCGACCGGGATTGCTCGGAAGAGTGTTGTAATTGGCCGGATACAATTTGGGAGAAAAGGAGGGGGGGTAATCCCCCCCCCAAAAAAACGTAATAGTAGTTACTTCATCGCCTATTCTTTTGCAGTAATACTCCAGTTACTAAAATCATATATAAGATGACCAAGGCTCAGCGTTTTCGGTTTTTACTGATTTTCACCGAAAAATATCCGGATTTTTTTAAAAGGAGCAGATCGGTTTAAACTGATTTTCACCCGGATTTTAAGTTTCCACGGATCCAAAAGTTGTTCCTATTCGTGTGAGGCTATGTAATAGTGTCCTCTTGTGGCGAATTCGGCATGCTGGATGACTTTGAAAAATAAAAACCGAAAACGCTGAGCCTTGAAGATGACCCAAGGTGATGTTTGGTCGAAGTAAGTAAATAACGTGGAGCTCTGTACCCACTGAATGGAGTGATAACTAAGCCTTTCTAATAGTTCAAATGTAATTCCAGTAATAGTTTAATGCCTAGTGTGATGGAGTGTGGCGAGGACCAGCCGTCCTGAGTTAGTCTAATTAAATCAGGACAGTTTGGTAAAGTCCACAGCCCAAATGAAGACACATCCGAGGCTGGGAGAGAGCAAGACATGACAAGCTGTCTCCCTCAGCTAAAGATCATAGACATCTCTGTTTGTAACAATTTCCATCTCTGATTGTTTTTAATCTCTGTGTACTTAAATAAATGGGTTGTTGTGCCCTCGTTTACATCATTGCCTGTGGTCTCGGACTTGCCACAAGCTGTATAACACATAAGGCTTCAGAATCAAAGTGAAATTAGATGAGGAACTGGCAAGTAAAATTGTAAGGGTAAATACTACAACCTGCTGCCCACCAGTTGCTTGTCACTGTCTGTATTATTTCTATCATGATGAGTCAGGTATTTTATGATCGATCTGATGGTATGATGGACCTATAAACATCTAGTGCGATCCTTTTTGCCTCCCTCAATCTCACAACAGAACAATTAGCCCTCCCTCCCACCTTATATCCTCATTCCAACTCAATCAGTCCTCTGAATCTCCACCCTCACTCATACCCTCTACCTAATCCAACATTTTACCATTTCCCCCCGCTCTATCATCTCCCTTTCACTTACCCCCTTTCTACTGCCCCGCAAATCAACCCACCCCCAATCTCTGTCCTCGCTCCACCCCGTCTCTCTGGTCTCTGCTGTAGGGCAGCACGTATATGTGTCAGCCAAGGTGAAGGGCAGTCTGGTGGTGAGAGCCTACACTCCAGTCTCCAGTGACCAGGACCAGGGATATGTTGACCTGGTAGTTAAGGTATGTAGCATCACTGAAATAAGCAGAAACAAACATGCAAAATACTTACGCAAACGCTTTAACTAGGGACCCCAAGTTAAATCCTCCGTATGAGCATACTTTAAATAATATTCGAGCAAGATCCCTAACTCTCAACTTTCCAAACAACATGGAACAAGCTGGCTGATGCTGCACCCAAGCCATATGGCAGGGGGGGGGGAAAAAAGAATTGGGGTATTTTTAATGTAAACAAAATGTGAAAAGTCAAATGAACAAGTATGGATAAATGTAGTTAGGGAATACTGAGATGTCGTCACTATGGCTCCACAGATTTAACGTCATATCATCAATTCAGAGTTTATTATAAATCAATCGATGTGTGTCATCAAATGCTTTTGGCATGGCACTCACACTTTCAGTTCCGGTCTCACGCTCTCACACTAACCACTCAAATCTGATGCCAAGATGCTCATTTGAAAAAAAACAAACACATACTGCATGCTATAAACTGCTTGTTTTTTTTTTGTTTTTTGTTTTTTTGTTTTTTGTTTTTAAAATGTTCCCCTTTTTTCTGCAAATTGTACTTGACCAATTACCCCACTCTTCTGAGCTGTCCTGGTCGCTGCTGCACCCCTCTGCTGATCCAGGGAGGGCTGCAGACTACCACATGCCTCCTCTGATACATGTGGAGTCGCGAGCCGCTTCTTTTCACCTGACAGTGAGGAGTTTCACCAGGGGGATGTAGTATGTGGGAGGATCACGCTATTCCCTCCAGTTCTCCCTCCCCCCAACAGGCACCCCGACCGACCAGAGGAGGCGCTAGTGCAGCGACCAGGACACATGCCCACATCCGGCTTCCCACCTGCAGACACAGCCAATTGTGTCTGTAGGGACACCCGACCAAGCTGGATGTAACACGGGGATCCGAACCAGAGATCCCTGTGTTGTAGGCAACAGAATAGACCGCTACGCTACCCGGACGACCTAATTGCTTGTTTTTTTATGTAAACTTCTGGATGGTGAGATGATGTGGAGGTATCATAGTACAGAAAGATGGTGGATTGGCATTATATGGCACAGCACCACCTGCTCGGTGTTGCTCAGGTCACGCATGATGCTTTCTGCTTTCAGAAGTTCCTAAGAGGTTATAAGAGGCGTCACAAGATGTTGAAGTAAATGTTGAAGATAATTGTTGGGATATCTATTTGATTATTTTGTGACAATAGCTCGCTATGCTGAAGTACTGACTGAAGAGGAAGGAGGGCAGAGCAGAGAGAAAGAGTAGAACATGAGAAGAGAAGAGGCCTAAAGAAGCAAAGTTAAATAGGGAGATGAGGTCGGAGGAAAGGATACTAACATTAACACAAAGAGATGAAACAAAAAGAGAGAGATGGAGAGAGGAGGGAGCAGAGAAGAACAAGCATGTGATGCATCACATCGTATATATTAACACCTGTGAGCTGTGGTTCACAGTATTGTTGAGGCTGTTTAAGCAGCCCAGCAGCTGATGTGAACATGTCTCCTTCCACCTATAAAAAATTGAGAAGCTTACTCCAGCTTGCTGACTAAAGCTGGCTACCCTGTATTTTCCAAGACGGGGCAAGTTTTTCTTAGAATTCGGTGTTTTCTGATATAGGCCCCAGACCAAAAAGAGCCATCTGAATATCATGGCAAGACCACGACCATGCTACTTCGTTCAGTTTGACGGGACGTTTTCCTGAAGGTGATGCGTTGACATTTTATTTGTTGGGTTGCATATCTTTCTTTACCCTACCACAGGTTTTCCTCAAAAGAGAGAGGACATCCACTTCCAGTTCTCCTACGAGCAGTTAGTTCGTGTTACACTCCTGCATGAAGCAGACATTTCTAGTAAATATTCTCGTGCACATGATGATGTGCCATAGAGATATGAATTGTATTTTGAACGAAAACAGCAGGCATGAATTGAAAATGCTAGAAAAACCATTGTAAATTGTTCTGTAGGTGTACTACAAGAACTGCCACCCTGCCTTCCCAGATGGAGGGAAAATGTCTCAGTACCTGGACACCATGGCTATCGGGGACTCCATTGACTTCAGAGGACCCAATGGATTGCTGGTATACAATGGCAATGGTAGGGCTATGTGTCTATAATACAGAGTGACAGGAGAGAGAGCACTAGATGTGTTTGTTTGCATGCCTCTATTATTACCTCAGGTGAGGTACTGAGCTGTAGCTAAACCGTAGTACAGTAGATGTCATACCATATTATGGCCACAAGATGGCAAAGTTGTTTAAGATTGCGTAAAATCACCCCTACACACTGTAACGCTAATTGTTATTGATATTGAGACGACTCCTTTTCAGGTAAATTTTCAATCCGACTCGACAAGAAGTCTGAAGCAAAGGTTAAGAAGTTTAGACACATTGGAATGATTGCTGGTGGAACAGGTTAGTTTACGTTACTCTGAGTCAATAGATAATCCTAATCCATATTTTGGCCCTGTTTACATCTGGCATTAACATGCGCTTTGGGTGATCCGATCACAAGCGGACAACTCTAAATACGTCAGTTCGCACCTGGTATAAAGCTTTTCAACAGCTGCTGTAACCATGACAACCATGGACACACTCGGCTGAAAGTCACCTGAACACAGTCAAATGTTACACGCTTTATTTCACATGTTATGACAGATCCGTTAGTGCCAAAGGGTCAGCGCAGGCCAGACATTTGGCTCTCGCTGGCCGGACCTGGCCTGCAGGCCGCTTATTGGGGTTCAGGGCCCTAGACCTAGAGTGTACTCCATCCACAACAACTCATTTTGCCTGTTTTGGCTTCGTCTCCTTGTTTACCGCTTTAATATGACGCCGTTGGCGTGCAAACAAGTACGTAGATCCGCTTACACAGAGGACGTCAGTTGAGTAGGCAGCCCTTCAGTGTGACCGAGGACACATTCGCGTGCACATTGCTAAAAGAGTGTGGCCCAGACCACCTCTAAATGTGGTCAGAGCGGTCGGATCTCAATGCATCCTCATTGCATCTTGGGTTCATTCACAGCTGTCCACTTGTGATCAGATCACAGAAGACCTATGTTAATGCCAGGTGTAAACAGGGCCTGTTATTCACTTGAATATCAATGATGCTATACAGACCAAGTCACTATGTTAATGTAATAAATAATAGGCTCCTCTTCATCAAACACCTGCTGTATAGCTAACTGCATAGTACCGTACCGTGATTCTGTGAAGATCAAGATAGCTTGCTGTGTGTGCGAAACTTAAGAAAAAGGAGAATTTTTTGCAAGTATTGGGATTTCCCTCTCTCCAATAATAGTCCTGGGGTACAGGTATTGCATTTCTTGACATTTTCTCCTTATACTGTGAATGAAATTTGATGATATTCGGCTTTGTTTGTGCAAATAAATGCATCTCTATCAGTTCACAACATTATTTTGAAATGATCAAACCCACCATCCCTTTGGCTCGGTAAATAAAAAAAAGACAAAAGTAACTATATGTTTTTGTTTTTACAGGTATTACTCCAATGTTGCAGCTTGTTCGTAGCATCACAGCAGACCCTACTGACAACACCAAGTGCTCGCTCATATTTGCAAATCAGGTCAGTTCTTCAAATCAAGTGATGAGAACATTTCTAGTTGCTGTTGTCTTTAAAACATGTTAAACACTTGACAATACACAGGAAATTATTTACTGTAACATCTAGAGTTCCAAGTTCATCTGGGCCTTTATAAGACATTCACAGTTACATGTTCCTAAAGAACAGTTTGAAATAGAAGAAGTATTGTCTATTTTGTTTGGGGGGGGGGGCGTTGGACACCTTGCTATGTGTGATTTTTAAGGTTGTTTTTTTTAAAACTAAAATGGTGATAGAAAATGCTTTGGAGAGACAACCTTTCTCTTTCCCTCAGACTGAGAAGGACATCCTGCTGAGGGAGGAACTGGAGGAGCTGAAGAAAAGTCACCCTGATAAATTTAAGCTTTGCTTAACATTAGACAAACCGCCACAGGGTAAGGAAGTGTTTCGTTACTCATGAAGTAAGACCCAACATGGGTGTCTGCCGGGTCCTTACACATACTACACACACTTTCTGATTCTGATCGCCATATATATATATATAAACACTGAAGAGGACAGAGTAGGAACATTACTTTGAACATTACTGTTTGTTCTGCACAACTACACAACAGAAAATACTACAAAATACAAAGCATAATTAAAAACAGAAATACAGAGCTGTTGTCCAGGTATTTGCTTTCAATTTACTTTTATATTTTGGGGCCCAGGCTATGCAGACACAGGAATGCTGTTATTAGTATCATCATTATCGTTATCATTATTTTGTTTTTTCATTAATATACACTAGAAAGTATCTGGAACACCAGAAACTATACATTTGAGAGCTGTATAAATGGAGGGTTGTTTCACACAGGCCCTCGCTACTCAGGCAATGACAGTCAGTCATATTTGCCACATGATGGCGCTGTAATTTACAAATTTAGGATTGTTCTAATTGGCATGCATGTTGCACTTTCTTTCTCTTATGAAAAAAGTAGAAAGAGTAGAATTCAGACTTTCTAATATCCTTTTTTTTTTTTTGGAAAGAGCTCCCCCTAGTCCGGCTTCTCTTCCCCAATTTTTTTTCCTACTGATACTCGTGGTTTCTTCAGATACTCTTTTACATACAGCCTATTGTGCTTGTCAATCAATGGTCAGTTCACGAATGTCAGTGAGGAACAGTCCACTCCTTCATGTTGCAGTCACACCAAACGCCACGTCGTTGGTTCATCAGAGCTATGAAGCTAGTACTACCAAGTAACTTGCCAGTTTCATACCAACAAGTTCGTTTGTCACAAAAAAAAAACTTCCATAAAAAAATAATTTACTGGAACATTTTTACTCTGCCTTTACTGTTAAAAGATACATATATTACATGCTGGCCATTCAAATAAATAACAAGTCACCCCGGAGAGGGACAGGCCTCTCCCTAAACTCCCACCAACAATTGGCCCCGGCAACAGTGCACCACTCTTTAGAACCATAAAACATCTCCTAACTAAACGGTGCACATCTGATACACCATGGTGAACTGGAACATGCTACACTACTCCCCCTTATTAAAGTATCATCCACAATTATGAGGATGAGTATCCTCATCCTCATAATTGTGGACGTAACTTGATATGTACAACTTGAAACTTTCCACCCGTTTGCTGGTAGGTGCAGGTGAAAGTTTGTCGACAGTTCTGTGCAGGTCGTTGGCATTTATCAAGCGTCGCGAAAAATATGCCGTTGTCAATAGCGCGCGCCAACAAACAGGAAACTGGTATGACCGCTGCAGCAGAAATCGGAAGTCAGTGGGCTACAGCTATGCACAGAGTCGATTGGCCGAACAGGGAGGAGGAAAAAAAGATTTCTCCTTCTGCTTCTACCCATTTAACTTCTTCCCTATTGCCTACTCAGCAGGATGAATATGGAGGCAGCGTGTAAGCTCCGCTGTCCTCGATAAAAACTCGCGTGCAAAGGACACACAGAGAGATAACAAACACTGGCTTCCGTTCCAAAATCACTTACTTGTTGGTCTCAAACACTATTAGATCTTTTCATTACTCTGTCTGAATAAAGGGAAACTTGCAACCGATTGTTTCACATCACGGTATAAAAAATTATCTGTTGAGATTGTAGAGAAAAATGATTCCAGCTGGTACAGCATGAAAGAAGGCACAGATGCTTCTTGAGCTCTTGCTTTAATGTGAAGATAGTCATCTCTTCCTCCAGGGAAAACAAACGATCACTATGCTAACAATTAGCATTTGCACTTCTGATGAATAACAATGAAGCTATCATGTATTCCCCTTTTGTGAGGAAATAATGGATGTGCATCTGCTGTGTTCAAAGCCTTGATAACAAGAGTTATATAACAGCATTATGATCATCAAGTTAAGTCTGCTTCATGGTTGATGTAAAAAGAGCCAAGAGTCTTACAAAACTACTGTATGACTGTTAATGATTTTTTTTAGATACTTTATTGATCCCTGTAGGGAAATTAATCCTAACTGTGAAGCTAGGATGACTTACACCCACAATTATGACTCGATATGTACAACTTGAAACTTTCACCCATTTGCTGGTAGGTGCAGGTGAAAGTTTGTCGACAATTCTGTGCATGTCGTTGACATTTATCCATGGTAAATCTTGCAGGCATCGCGAAAAATATGCCGTTGTCAATAGCACACGCCAACAAACAGGAAACTGGTATGACCACTGCAGTTGAAACCGGAAGAGTGGGGTCTTACAGTTATGCGCAGAGCCGAGTACCCCACTCTTCCGAGCGGTCCCGATCGCTGCCCCACCCCCTCTGCCGATCCCGGGAGGGCTGCACACCACCACATGCCTCCTCCGATACATGTGGTGTCGCGAGCCGCTTCTTTTCACCTGACAGTGAGGAGTTTCACCAGGGGATTTAGCGCGTGGGCGGATCACGCTATTCCCCCCCCTCCCCAGTTCCCCTTCCCCTTCCCCACGAACAGGCGCCCCCTACCGACCAGAGGAGGAGTTAGTGCAGCGACCAGGACACATACCCACTTCCGGCTTCCCACCCGCAAACTCGGAGGTAACGCGGGGATTCGAACCGCCGATCCCCGTGTTGGTAGGCAACAGAATAGACCGCCACGCCATCCGGACGCCCAGAAGAGTTTTTTGATGTTGTTGTTTTGTTTGTTTTTTTAGATGAAGGAAATGTATTAAAAGGTGACAAAATTAAAGGGGGCTGGGCCATACTTTACTGTTGTAACCATGTGTTAGTCCTACTTCTTCAGCGTTCATAGCATAGGTACTGCGCTATTGCACCACCCTCAGGAGGAAGTGTTTATGGAACCCAGCACTAGGCAAGGTTACAGAACACACGCCAAGGAGGGCTGCTATGGCACATTTACTTTTGGGAGAGCCATCTTTAAAAAAAATCCACACACACACACACACATATGTATATATATATATGTATGTAAAGAGAATTCGAAATCTGATTTTGCAGCATCAGGGTTATCCATCCCTTGTCTATCTCAGTAAGAAGAAATACCATTGTACTTTGTGTTTTCCATTCTGTTTTATTTGGCATAAAAGGATCAGAGCCATTAATGGCTAAAGATCAGGCTCTCTGACATGAAAGTTGACGATGGCTCTCTCTCTCTCTCTCTCTCTCTCTCTCTCTCTCTCTCTCTCTCTCTCTCTCTCTCTCTCTCTCTCTCTCTCTCTCTCTCTCTCCCTCGCTCTCTCTCTCCCTCCCTCCATTTATTCTTTCTTTCTCTAATCTTGTCTTCCTCCAGGATGGAGCTATAGTTCGGGGTTTGTGACTCATGACATGATCAGGGACTACCTTCCTCCTCCCTCCAATGATGTCCTCATTGTTCTGTGTGGTCCACCGCCCATGATCCAGAATGCCTGTCTGCCGAATCTGGACAAGCTGGGACACAGAGCAGAAAACATCTTTGCATACTAACATACCAATATACCGCTCCTCACACAAAAATTCTAGAAGAAAAAACGAGTGGCACGTTAATGTACCTACACACATGCATCAACAAAGAACTCCAGCCTTACCTCGATTCACCTTTATGATAAATGATATTAGATTTTGTTAAGTGCTGTTTAAAAGTGATTTGTTTGAAAAACATTTTAATTTGCATTCACTTTACAGATATGAGTGGAATATTAATGGGCTTTAGGGCGACATGGTGGCCCAGTGGTTAGCACTGTTGCCTCACAGCAAGAAGGTCCTGGGTTCAAACCCTAGGCCATCCCAGGTCCTTTACGTGTGAAGTTTGCATGTTCTCCCCGTGTCTGTGTGTGTTTCCTCCGGGTGCTCTGGTTTCCTCCCACCATCAAAAAGACGTTCATGTTAGGGTTAATACTCCTGCCTGTGCCCCTGAGCAAGGCAATGGAAAGAAGAAATGGAGTTGGTCCCTGGGCGCTGCAGCTGCCCACTGCTCCTATACAGTAGAATGGGTTGATGGGTTAAATACAGAGAAGAAATTCGTCGTGAGAATAAAATTCTTTGTAAGAATACAATGCCAAAATAAAGTGGCTTTCTTTCTTTAATTTAGAGTGTTTGTGTAATCTTAATCCAATATTTAAGAATGAATTATGAAGGTCCTTAAATATACATCGATATTGATCTTTTTAACCATCATGGCCCATCTGTGGCTGTGTCTTATTTGTGAGAATTTTATCAAGTCAATAGAATTTTGATAAACCCACACCTGCAGCTAACGTCTATAAAGTATCTCCCAAGCGAGTGTTGGGACACTTACCATTTTCGTGAATTTGCTGACATCTACAGGTAAAAACTATGTAAAGAAACATGACAGGCTGATCTTGGTACTCTGTGATGTTAGCGTATCCCATGTGAATAGTACACATTGCCATTGAAACTCTAGTTAATGCTCATGGCAACTCGGTCGTTATGCCACTATTGTTTATAAGGGTGGGGATACCACCTGCAGTCAGTTGAGAGTGAAGAGGTCACTTAGATGAGTGATGAAACATTTCTCTCTCAATAAATGTTGTGTCCAGATGAACTGATTCAACTTTCTGTGATTTCCTAAGCATGCATAAAGACATAGTATCTATATGCACCTTTTCAATCGGCTTTCAGGGACTGTCACTCCACTGAGACTGCTCAGACTAGAGTGGTGAATAATCTACTAGCTATGGGCTCTGATTCCACCTCTGTGCTTCTACTACTGGACCTCAGTGCAGCCTTTGACACCACTGGTTACTGTATACCATTAGAATAAATTGTAATTTTGGTGTTTCTGGCTTAGCTCTCTCTTAAGTCCTATGTATATGGAAGAACTTCTTGTGAGAGATCCTTCCTCCTCCTCTAAGGTTTTTTCCTATTTTTCCTCCCTGTTAATGTTTTTTTTTTGAGTTGTTCCTTATCCAATGAGAGGGTCTAAGGGCCGGATGTTGTATTGCTGTAAAGTGTACTGAGGCAAATTTATAATTTCTGTTAATGGGCTTTACAAATAAAATTGACTTGACGTGCTTTCTCTTGATGGATACGGTTAGCAGTAGGAGCAAGCAGCTGTTGTTCAAGCTGAGCTCGAGGAGGCCAGTGTTGCTGGTTGTGGCACCAGCGATATTTTAGTGTCAAGAGAGGTGGAGAGCTCACAGGCTGGTAGCAGCTCTGATGGCACGGCGAGCTAGGATGCAGATGTGTTGGTTGAGATGGGTTTTTTTTCAATATAATTTTTGTCGTCCATTTTGTTGGCCCGATTGTGATCATGTCAGTGAAGTGGTGTTCTGGCCTTCTTCCATTCCTACACTGTTAGCTAATTCCACCTGCCAAATTAATTCAAAACTCCAGTCAAGTGATGAGATGCTGTGACAGGTCAGAAATGACATCAATCACAAATTGCTTCATCTTCCATATAACTTTCAATCTCTTTAGATTTACCAGCAAGCCGGTGTCAGCACCATACGGGTAGACCTATTACATATGACCAGGTGACTTGCCACAAGGCAGGCCGGATGGTCAATAACAAGGGAAAGGGAGTATTTAGGACCAAGCCCTTCTCCTACCTGTTGAAAATGTGGCATTTATAGTTGTTCCTCTAGAGCAACCTTGCTAGAGTCATTTAGTCATGCCTGGGAAAATCTGGGTATTAGAATAGGTAAGAGTGGACTGGTAATGTGAAATTACATTGAGAGCTAGTTCAAATCCCCCCCCCCCCCCAAGAGCTGGAGCTGAATTCAGAACTCCTTGGAGAGGCTACCATTAATTGTAATAACTATAAACAACAGTAACTAAAGAAACAACAGCACGGTAATCCGGGAGGGGGCTGGTGTAGTGCTGCTAGTGATAACCACAGACTCTCATTTGAAGTCGCTAAGGCTTCTGCTACAACAAAATGTAAATGTAAAAAGACAGACAGACGGACAGACAGTCAGAGACAGACAGACAGACAGACAGACAGACACACAGACAGACAGATAGACAGACGGACAGTTCGAGACAGACAGACTGACAGACAGACAGGGAGACAGACAGACAGACAGACAGAGACAGACAGACAGAGAGACAGACAGACAGTTGGAGACAGAGACAGCGAGACAGACATACAGCTAGAGACAGACAGACAGACAGACAGACAGACAGACAGACAGACAGACAGACAGCTAGAGAAAGACAGACAGATAGACAGACAGTTAGAGACAGACAGACAGACAGACAGACAGACAGTTATAGACAGACAGGCAGTTAGAGACAGTCAGAGACAGACAGACAGACAGGCAGAGAGACAGACAGGTGTGTATGAAATATATGCAGTTTATGTCTGAATGGTGTGGCCCGTGCGTGACTTGAATGAAAACAACAGACAGCAGAATACATCACTAAAGTCATTGTCATATTGGAAGTTGGAAGACACGGAGATTTCAGATGACTTTTGAACAGTTTAGGGTTAACATGTCAAACCAAAGCCATATGCCTCAGTATGACCCCACAATCACGCCACGGAGCTCATGTTTGTGTAACTGACACGTCTTATCATAAGGTGTATTATCATAAGCCTATTTTCAGATCTATATAATGTTTGAACAGCATGGGGGGAGGACGTTAAGCCAGAGACATGAGATCCAGTCTGTGGCCAGTGCTTATGTCACAGAGCTTGTTATGTGAACTAGTTATGTCTGCAGGCTTAACATATAAAGGGTTTAGATCCTATCCCATCTATGGCATTTGGGACATGACTGTAGCATGATATTGAATCACATGGGTCAGATTTGACATCACTACCTCGTGCATTCAGTAGTCGTACAGATATGAATGTATAGAGAAAATAAGCCTATGATACGAAACATTGTGACACGAACAAGTGATACGACAGTTGAGCAGAATAAGCTCCGTGACATGAATGTGGGGGCAGACTAAATCACATGGCTTTGGTTTCATATCATTAGGTTCAAAAGTTGTAAGACTTGAAATCAGAATACGACGCCAGTTCCAGTGTGAGCGGGGCTCCGCGGCGTGCGCGTGATGGACAGCCCACTAACCAGCGTCCGCTGCTTCACTTCCGCACTCGCCCGGATCACGCTAACATGTCCGGAAACAGGTCCCTAAACTTGTCGTAGGAAGTTTCTTTTAAAGTTGACCCCAGATTTCTACTAGTAAACTATCGCTGGAATATGATTTGCAAACGTGGTGGCAACTTATTCAGACCGATCACGAGTGTTTCGCTGTACAGGCTGATAGTTTTGTTTGCATTCACATGGCCAGACGACGTTTGTGAGTCTGCAGGAATCAGTCCGGAGAGATGTCACGTCTGGGGTCCAGGACTCCTGTCCGATGCTACTCTGCCGGTCCGATTCTTCTTCATTCAAGCAGTTGACTCTAAAGGAGGAAACTTGACCATCTCGCCAGGTAAACCGCCAACAAACAAAAGCATACAAACCACCTTATTGTCCGAGGCAAGTTTGACCACCGTCGTAGCAGTTCTTAAAATGCACGTCTTGGAGCATGCTCAGTGATCCATCCAGGTGAGGAAATCACAGAAAGTTACATCAGTTCAGCCTGTGAATCTTCTCATTCATCCAGGTCATGATTATCCAAAGGAGTTGAATCAAGTGCAGCTGGACTTGGTATATATCCGTGAAGACGTTTCGCCTCTCATGATGAAGCCTATTGGATGAGAGGCGAAACGTCTTCAGGGATATATAACCAAGTCCAGTTGCACTTGATTCAGCGCCTTTGGATCAGTTCAGCCATTCAACGTCAACAAACCTTGTGACCAGATGAGCTGATTCAACTTTCTCTGATCTTAAAATCTACATTTCTGGGATCTGCATCATCAAGTACTGTAATCAAAACGAATAATGTGGTAGATCAACTAATATTTAATGTTTTTAAGGCTATTTCATCAAACCAAATTTCATTCAGTCATGCACTGGCATTTAAAACGGAACAAGGTTCCAGTTTATACCACACACCTTCTTGCCCAACGTGTTTGTCCTTATCAGATGTTGTGCTGACAGCCATAATAGCCCCACCACACACTCTTTAACATCAACCACGACGTCGTGGAGAAGTAATTAAAACGATATTTCTAGTTTTTCATTGTATTTATTCCTATATATTAGGTAACCATGACTTTAAAGTGAAGATAACCTCACTGACTCAGGAGTATGTCCGTATCCACGTCCCACCACCCCTTGACCGAGGAGATGGCTCCTTCCTGGTGAGGTATCGACTCTACGGCACTTCACTGGCTGGGCTGAAGGTTGAAGTATTCCACCAAGGTGCAGCTGTTGCCAAGTCACCGTATATCCTCCAAGGTATACTGGAATTCTTTTGGCACGCCTTGCTCTGAAAACATAGTTTAGCAAAACTTTCCAAGAACTGTTAAAACTTGCACCACTGATACACAGAATAACCGAATATGCGTAAAAAGAAAAGATCAACTTGGAATTTCTCGTTTTGTAAAAAGATGGACAGTAGGAAGTAAGTACAAATGGGAAAGTAAGTACAAATGTCCTTTTTCACAAAAGGTATGATGAACAGTTGGCGGTGCCATTAGTTGTAGAATCTGCCCTGATGTGAGAAAGCCTTGGAACAAGTCCCTTGCTGAGTCATACCAAAGAAACTTACTCCCCCTCAATTTCACTCACTGTGTTAAAAGACTGATTTGGGGTGTCTAGGTAGCATAGTGGTCTGTTCTGTTGCCTACCAACACGGGGATCGCTGGTTCGAATCCCCATGTTACCTCCGGCTTGGTCGAGCATCCCTACAGACACAATTGGCTGTCTGCGGCTTGGAAGCCAGGTGTGGGTATGTGTCCTGGTCGCTGCAGTAGTGCCTCTTCTGGTCGGTCGGGGCGCCTGTTCAGCGGGAGGGAGAACTGGGGGGAATAGCGCGATCCTCCCACACGCTAGATCCCCTTGGTGAAACTCCTCACTGTCAGGTGAAAAGAAGCAGCCGGTGACTCCACATGTATCGGAGGAGATATGTGGTAGTCTGCAGCCCTCCCTGGATTGGCAGAGGGGCTGGAGCAGCGACCGGGACGGCTCAGAAGAGTGGGGTGATTGGACGGGTACAATTGGGGAGAAAAAGGGGAGAATTTAAAAAAAAAAGTATTAAAAGAAGACTGATTTGTGCTGAGCATGTGCAATAGAGAGATATTTGTACATCAGAGAGACTCTCCTCCATAGAGGCAGGCTAGCCAGTGTTTCTTAGGCAGAGTAATTAAGTAAATAAGGCACACTAATTGTTATTTTCGATCCTCAGGTCCAGTCTATCATGAATACTGTGACTGCCCACAACCTGATGCTTCAATCTGGGAAAGTGTCATGCGTTGCCCCACTGAAGAGCCTCAAATTCTAGAGGACTTCAGTGTTTTTACCACAATTGACTTGCAGCGCCTCCGACAGGAGGTTCCTCATAGATTTTCCAACAGAGGAGGTCTCATTCACTATGCTGTCATAAACAACCAAGTGTATCGACGCTCACTGGGAAAATACACAGACTTCAAGATGTTCTCAGATGAAATGCTGCTCTCTCTAACCAGAAAGGTAAAGAGGTGTGCGTGTACACAGTGTGTATGTAGTATCTAGTACTATGTTTGTCTAGTTATGTTATTGCTGCATTGGGTTAAAGTGGGACAAAATAGTTTCTGAACTGTCAGCATCAATTTATTCAGTCAACAATTTATTCAGTCATTGTCATTAAACATCTGGCATTTAGGTTAGTGCAGTACCTAGCACACACACACACACACACACTGCACCTAATAGATCTCTTACACATATTCCTTTCTTATTTCTGCCACTTTCCATGAATGGATCTGGGATCACCATGGCACGGTAATGCAGTTTAATCCTCTCATATGATCTTGAAGGTGAAGTTGCCTGATTTGGAATTTTACATTAACGTGGGAGACTGGCCGGTGGAGACGAGAAAGGCAGATGCCAATCCCGGACCTGTTCCAATCTTGTCCTGGTGTGGCTCAACAGACACGAGAGATATTGTTCTACCCACCTACGACATCACTCACTCCACCATGGAGACCATGAGAGGTGTGACGAATGACCTGCTGTCTGTCCAAGGCAATACAGGTAATGCTCAATACATTAATTAATTAATTAATTAATTCATTCATTCATTCATCATCAACTGCTTCTCTGGGGTCGGGTCGCGGTGGCAGCAAGCCAAGTAGGTCACTCCAGACGTCCCTCTCCCCAGCAACGCCCTCCAGCTCCTCGTGGGGGATCCCAAGGCGTTTCCAGGCCAGATTGGACATGTAGTCCCTCCAGCAAGTTCTGGGTCTACCCCGGGGTCTCCTCCCAGTTGGCCATGCCCGGTAAACCTCCAAAGGAAGGTGCCCAGGAGGCATCCTAATCAGATGCCTGAACCACCTCAACTGGCTGCTTTCGATGCGAAGGAGCAGTGGCTCTACTCCAAGCTCCCTCTGGGTGTCTGAGCTCCTCTTATCTCTAAGGCTGAGCCCAGACACCCTTCGGAGGAAACTCATTTCAGCCGCTTTTATCCACGATCTCACCCTTTCGGTCACTACCCAAAACTCATGACCATAGGTGAGGGTTGGAACGAAGATTGACTGGTACATTGAGAGCTTTGCCTTCCAGCTCAGCTCCCTCTTCACCACAACAGTCCAGTACAACGTCTACATTACTACTGATGCTGCACCAATCCGGCTGTCAATCTCCCGCTCCATCCTACCCTCACTCGTGAACAAGACCCCGAGATACTTGAACTCCTTCACTTCGGCAACAACTCATCCCCAACCTGGAGGGAGCAATCCCCCTTTTCTGTTAGAGAACCATGGCCTCAATACAGGTAATGCTCAATACAGGTAATGCTCAGGGGGCAGTAGTGGAGTGGCATGTTGGAGCACTGTAGGCACGCCTTTACACTTTGAACTGAAGTTGAGTCTGCCTCCTCCAGACACAGGCCACACAATGGAAAATAAGCTTCTACATTTACTAACAGATGGCCATTCTGACGTTTCAATTGGAAAAATCAAATGTTTTCAAATATTTGATGCAAGTTTGTGGAGCACTTTGTGTAACTGCTGAGAGGTATTTGTGAGGAAGTGCTATATTAGATAGATAGATAGACAGACAAGAAGACATACCTATAGATGCATGGTATCTGTTTTTTTTATTGTGGTGTTTTTATTGGGCGGGGGGGGCAGTGGGGATGTGGTTCTTATTTGAAGAAAATGTGACTCATGAAACATTTGAAATAGACACCCATTCATATAAGCTGAGAAAGGGTGACACATTCTGAGAATGTGCACATATTCATTCTCAACAATTATAGAACATAAACAGCATAAAAACAATAAGCAGTGTACACCAATCAGCCAAAACATTAAAACCACTGACATTGATTATCTCGTTACAATGGCATCTGTCAAGGGGTGGATATGTTAGGCAGCAAGTGAACAGTCAGTTCTTGAAGTTGATGTGTTGGAAGCAGGAAAAATGGGCCAGCTTTAAGGACCTGAGAGACTTTGACAAGGGTCAAATTGTGATGGCTGAAGGACTGGGTCAGAGCATCTCCAAAACGGCAAGTCTTGTGGGGTGTTTCTGGTATGCAGTGGTCAGCACCTACCAAAAGTGGTCCAGGGAAGGACAGCCAGTGTACTGGCGATAGGGTCATGGGTGCCCAAGGTTCACTGATGGGTGTGGGGAGTGAAGGCTTGCCCGTCTGGTTCGATTCCACATTAGAGCTACTGCAGCTCAAATTGCTGAAAAAGTTAATGCTGGCTATGACAGACAGGTGTCAGAACACACAGTGCATCACAGCTTGCTGCGTATGGGGCTGTGTAGCTTCAGACTGGTCAGAGTGTCCATGATGACCCCTGTCCACTGCCAAAAGTGTCTATAATGTGCACCTGAGTGTCAGAACTGGACCATGGAGCAATAGAAGAAGGAGGGCTGGTCTGATGAATCATGTTTATTTTAAATTATGTGGACGGTCGGGTGCGTGTGCATCATTTACCTGGGTAAGAGATGGCACCAGGATGCACTATGGGAAGAAGGCAAGCCGGCAGAGGCAGTGTGATGCTCTGGGCAATGTTCCGCTGGGAAACTTTGGGTCCTGGTATTCATGTGGATGTTACCTTGACATGTGCCACCTACCTAAACACTGTTGCAGACCAGGTTCACCCCTTCATGGTAAGGGTATTCCCTGATGGCAGTGGCCTCTTCCAGCAGGATAATGCACCCTGCCACACTGCACACATTGTTCAAGAATGGTTTAAGGAACATGACAAAGAGTTCAAGGTGTTGCGTTGGCCTCCAGTTTCCCCAGATCGCAGTCTGATCAGGTATCTGTGGGATGTGCTGGAAAAGCAATTCTGATCCATGGAGGCCCCACCTCGCAACTTACAAGACTTAAAGGATCTGCTGCTAATGTGTTGTTGCCAGATACTGGTGGCACGAGGAGGACCTACACAATATTAGGCAGGTGGTTTTAATGTTTTGGCTGATCGGTGTACACACTATGTTCATTCTTATTGAATGAATCAGTGGAAGCCATCTCTTTATTTACCCCTCAGACAATGTGGACACAGTTTAGGCATTTGAACCCTCACTAAACGTACATTACAATGGGGAATATTTTTTATTTTATCTACCTAAGAGGTTGCAATAAGGCTCTCAAGACATTATCAAACATTTTTAAATGCTCCCTGATCCTTTTCTCACACATCTTTATTATCTCTCCAGGTCTTAGTTGCACACACTGACAGACTAAAGCCTCCAACTGGGCTAGCCTTTCCTAGTCAGACCAGCCCGACGTACTGTAAAACAGGCAGTTAAATTGAAGCAAAGATTCATTTATAAACTAATAAGTGTAACTCCCTTATCCCAGGCTGGAACTCCTTGCAGTTGTATAGAGATGGGAAGCCTACCAAACATGGCTACAACCTTTCATATCTATTTTGATCATGTTAGCGACAACACTTATAAAAAGGAGATGGTGATGGACTTGAGGTGGCCTAGGACCACAGCATCTCCTGTCTTCATCCATGGGGTGGAGGTGGTATGTCCTACGAACACCAGGGGGTGTACCCAAGGTTATTATAGTTAAGTAAAACTAAACTGAAAACTAAAACTAGGTGTAAAAAAACATTTTAGTTAACTGAAATAAAAATAAGAACTTGACTTAAGAAAAACAAAACAAAAACTATCTAAAATGATATTACTTACAAAACTAACCAAGATAAAATAAAAAATATACAGAAAATGTCTTTAGTTTTAGTCTTTGTCAGTTTGGTCAAACAAGCACCTGGTAGAGTGGTACCACATAAGGCTGAGAGTCCTTACCGCAGAGGCCTGGGTTCGAATCCGGCCCGGTCCCTTTGCTGCATGTCATCCCCTCTCCCCTGCCTTTCCTGTCTCTCTACTATCACTATCTAATCTACTATTACTTTCGGCTGCTCCCATTAGGGGTCGCCAAAACGGATCATCCGTTTACATCTCTTCCTGTCCTCTGCATCTTCCTCTGTCACACCAGCCACCTGCATGTCCTCCCTCACCACATCCATAAACCTCCTCTTTGGCCTTCCTCTTTTCCTCTTCCCTGGCAGCTCCATATTCAGCATCCTTCTCCCAATATACCCAGCATCTCTCCTCCACACATGTCCAAACCATCTCAACCTCGCCTCTCTTGCTTTGTCTCCAAACCAGCCAACCTGAGCTGTCCCTCTCATATACTCGTTCCTAATCCTGTCCTTCTTCGTCACTCCCAGGGGAAATCATAGCATCTTCAACTCTGCCACCTCCAGCTCCACCTCCTGTCTTTTCATCAGTACCACTGTCTCCAAACCGTACAACATAGCTGGTCTCACAACCATTGTGTAAACCTTCCCTTTAACTCTTGCTGGTACCCTTCTGTCGCAAGTCACTCCTGACACTCTCCTCCACCCCCTCCAACCTGCCTGCACTCTCTTCTCCACCTCTCTTCCCCACTCCCTGTTACTTTGGACAGTCGACCCCAAGTATTTAAACTTCATCACCTCTACTCCTTGCACCCTCACCATTCCGCTGTCCTCCCTCTCATTCATGCATATGTATTCCATCTTGCTCCTACTGACTTTAATTCCTCTTCTCTCCAGTGCATACCTCCACCTCTCCAGCCTCTTCTCAACCTGCACCCTACTCTCACTACAGATCACAATGTCATCCACAGACATCATAGTCAAGGCTCTGCGTTTTCGGTTTTTACCGATTTTCACCAAAAAATACCCAAATTTTTAAACTGATTTTTCACCTGGATTTTATGTTTCCACGGATCCAAAATTTGTTCCTGTTCATATGAGGTTATGTAACAGTGTCTTCTTGTGGTGAAATTCGGCATGCTGGATGGTCACACACTCATCAGCTGTCAATGTGTTTAAAAAAATTATATATATATATATATATATATATATATTATTATTATTATTATTATATATATTTGTTTTTTTCATCATGTGTACATCTTTTGTATTTCTCATATCAGTGCACTGTATACTATAGTGACTATTGTGTTTGTCCTGTGCTTGCATACTGTATATACTTGTATTTACTATATGCTGCATATATTGCCCAAGTGTTTTTGCTGTTGTTTTTTTAACATTTTCATAATTGCTTGATCTTTTATTCATCATCTGTGTGCATGATGTAACAATGTGGCAGTTAAGAAAACAATAGTTTCCTTTATGATTTTAGAATATAACTAGCCAGTTTCAAGGAAGATTTGTTTGCCAGTTAGGCAGCCTAAATTGACCTTCTTATCCCTTCCTTTAGGAGAAATTAAGTAGCAGTCTTGGGCAAAGACCTTTCCATACATCAATTTGTTATTAACCAAACATACCATTATGTTGAGTCAAATATCTTATTCAGAAGGGGGAAAAGTACTTCCCTTTTAAAAGACTCTTCCCAACAAGTCATTATTATGAACATTGAAATCTGTTTGTTTTTATATGTATATCATCATCTTCTAGGACCTCCATGGGTAAATAAAACAGAAAAGGCATTTTTCCGTGGCCGTGACAGTCAGGAGAGAAGACTCTACCTGGTCGCTCTGTCCAAGAAACATCCGGAGTTGTTGGATGCAGGGATCACAGGATGGTTCTTTTTCAGGGACAGGGAAAAAGATGTGGGAAAAGCTCCGCTTGTTGGATTCTTTGATTTCTTCAAGGTGAGGAAACATCTGATTTTTTTTTCTTCCTTTTTCACCCCCCCCCCATAACTCTGTGTATACCTGCTCCACTGTGTGAATGTTCAAAGTTGAAATTGACAGATGCAGTTTATAGCACTGATGCTTTTATGTCAACTTTTCTTCCACTTCTTTTTAGTACAAGTACCAAGTGAACATGGATGGAACAGTGGCAGCATATAGGTTTCCTTACTTAATGCTGGGAAACAGTCTGGTCCTGAAGCAGAACTCTCAATATTATGAGCATTTCTACAACCATCTAAAACCAGGAACACATTACATTACTGTGGGGAGAAACCTGTCTGACCTCATAACCAAAATCGAGTGGGCTAAAAAGAACGATGCTGAGGCACAGGAGACAGCAAAAGCAGGCCAGGCGATAGCCAGAGAACTGCTGCAACCAAACAGACTGTACTGTTACTTCTACAAGGTGTTGGAGATGTACTCGGAGAGGCAGTCAGACCAGCCCACACGGCATGCAGACATGGAGCTCGTACCTCAGCCGGATGACCAAACTTCAGCTTGCACATGCCATCATGGAAAGGAGAAAAATGAACCCACTTTGACGAAGGAGGAACTATGATTGACGCCGTTTTCTTGAGTTATGCTACCCAAATAGTGGTCAAGTCAAGTCAATTTTATTTGTATAGCCCAATATCACAAATTATAAATTTGCCTCAAGGGGCATTACAGCAACACAACGTCCTAAACATGTCAAAACAATATATATTGCTTACAAGAAAATGTGACTATCGCACCTAAAATCAGTAGCCCCCCTGATCAGGTTATAACGTTAATGTTGAATGATGGGAGTTTTTCTATTTTTCCATTTAGTCTTGAGTGGGAAGATGGCAGCGCAAATTCACGTTTACAGCGGCCTAACCCAGTACCGTCCATGCAGTTTCTTTATCCACGTCTGCGTCTAAGTTTGTCTTCGTTTGATGGCTGAGAGAGCTGGCGCCGGATCAGCTGGGAGAGCTTGGTCTGCTGCATCCTGTGGGCCCAAGGGACCACGGCCCTGCCTGGAGCTGTGCCCGAAGAGGTAACACCGAGGGCGGTCTGGCGGTGGCCTCACCTAGCCTTGACTGTGATTTTAGTGTCGTCGTGTGGAGTGCAGGGAGGTGTGTCGAAGGTGTCTAGCTGGGAGAGCTGGCGTTGGATCAGCTGAGGGAGCTTGGTCTGCCACGTCTTGTGGGCCCAAGGACCACAGCCCTGACCAGAGCTGTACCTGAAGAGGAAACACCGTGGGCGGTCTGACAGGACGTGGAAGCGGAGCAGGCTAAGCTAAGCTAACTGCTAGCCCATGCAGACCGGCAGTTCCAACAGTCATCCTGGCTGGTGTTTGTTCTCCTGGACAGTGATTTTTTTGTGTTGTTTAGTTTAGATATTAGTTTGGATATATGTGTTCTTGTAGTTTTTGGATCTGTGTTTTTGTCTTTGTGTTGCATTGCTGTGGGCTGGGGGGAAATGTTATGTTTCGTTTCATTTCATGTGGGCTGGCGCATGAAATGAAATGACAAAGTCTTTCTGGTTTCTGATTCCATGCCGGGAAAAGATCGAGATTCTTCTGGGCTGCATCAAGGACTTCATCCCCTGTATTACAACTTGAAATTGACCAGTAGATTGAAACCTACATGGGATCATGCCATAAATATAGATTCACTGTTTTTATGCCGTTTCTTTTTCTTGCGTTCTTTATACTGTGGTAGTAAGGTGGGGAAAAAACTGCCAACATGAAGAAATGGCTCACAACTATTTGTTTTGTCATTGTGTATGTGAGTTTGTCTGGTCAATGTTAAGTTTGTATTTTTTATACTGAAGTTGACTTTACTGTGAGACAACTGTAAAATGTACAAAAGCTGTCTGTGGTTACATTAGTATAATTTTTTTTTAAAGTTTGTAGGGTAAATATAACTTAACACACCAATCTTCTTCATTGACATTGTGGTTCTTGGCAACTTAACACAAAAGATAAGATAATGCCCCCCCCCCACACACACACACATATACACATATTCAATGACTTCCAAAAAGTATTCAGACCCCTTCACTTTTTGCACACCTTGTGGTGATTTAATTTTAAAATGGATGAAATTACCGTCTTTGCCCATCATTCTACACTCTAGCCCAGAATGACAAAATTGAAAATATGGCTTTAGACATTTTTGCAAATTTACTACTCCAGCATCCCCGCGACCCTGAGAGCAGGATAAGCAGTTTGGATAATGGATGGATGGATGGATGAAATCTGTCATTTACATAAGTATTCAGACCCTTAATTCAGTAATTTGTCGAAGCCCCTTTGGCAGCAATTACAGCGTCGAGTCTTCTCGGGTAAGTCTACAAGCTTTACACATCTGGGTTTGCGCAATTTATCCAGTTTTTACCGGCAGATCTTTTCAAGCTCCTGTCAGATTGGATGGGAAGCATGGGTGAACTGCCATCTTCAGGTCTCTCCACAGATGTGAGGGGTCTGGGATTTGGCCACTTAAGGACAGTCAGAGACGTGTCCCCGAAGCCACTGCAGCGTTGTCTTGGCTGTATGCTTCGCGTCATCGTCGTGCTGAAAGGTGAACAGTCGTCCCAGTCGGAGGTCGCGTGCACTCTTGTTTTCTTCAAGGGCCTCTCTGTATTTGGCTGCATTCATCCTCCCCTCATTTCTGACCAGTCTCCCTGTCCCTACCACTGAGAGGCACTCCCATTGCATGACGCTGCCACCACCATGCTTCACTGTAGGGGTGGTGTTAGCCAGGTGATGAGCGGTGCCCGGTGCTCCGCCCAGAGAGTTAAATGTTTTCTCAGCAGACCAGGGAATCTTTTTCCTCACGCCCCGAGTCCTTTAAATACAATTTGGCAAGCTAAGTGGGCTGTTGTATGTCTTTCACTCAAGAGTGGCTTCCGTCTCGCCACTCTACCATAAAGGCCTGAGTGATGGACTCCTGCTGTGATGGTCGTGTAACCGAGCATATTTCCGCCCCCTGCGGGATTCGCTCTGGATTCTACTGCACCACGACGCGTCATCGCTAACCGCTCTACTAAAGGGGGCCGAGTCAGACCCCCTGGTGATCGGCCAGTGAGTATTTTGGGTTTTTTTGTAGGTTACAGTAGTCACTCTCCCGCGCTCTGAAGACACTTCTCGGGATCTGCACGCTTCCGGATCCAACCGCTGCCACCAGTGTAACGGAGCATATTCCGCCCGCCGTGGGATTCGATCCTGAATTGTATTGCACCACGAGGCAACATCGCTAACCGCTCGACTAAATGGGGCCGATCCCCTGGTGAGTGGCCAGTAGTGTTTTTTTGTAGGTGACAGTCGTCCTCCCGGCAGGTCCTTCCATCTCTGCAGAGGACTTCCGACGCTCTGAATGAGTGTTGGGTTCTTGGTCACCTCCCTGACCAAGGACCCTCTTGCTGAGTTACTCAGTTTGGAAGGACGGCAAACTCTTCCGAACTTATCCATCCAGTGCCACAGTTATTGGGGCCACTGTGCTCCTGATCCTGGGAACACTCAACGCTTTAGAAATGGTTTTATACCCTTGCCCTAATCTATGACTTGCCACAATTTTATCGCCGAGGTCTACGGCGAGTTCCTTGGAATTCATAGCTCGGTTTTTGGCCCGACATGCAGTGTGTATCGTGGGACCTTATATACACAGGTGGGTGCCTTGCTAAATTATGTCCAATCGATTAAATTTGCCATAGGTGGACTCCAATCAAGTTGTAGACATGTCTCTAGGATATACAGGAAGCCCCTGGCCACCATTTGAAGTGCCACAGCAAAGGGTCTGAATATGGAGGCGCTACGAGAAGTCGTGGACGTCAGAGACCAGAATCTATTGGGACTAATCCCGTGCACTCACAGTTGGACACGTCACATACACATAGACAAACACATATCTAGCATGTGCCTCGCACACTCCCTGGAACACTGTCTGGATTACATCCTTCTTCTTAGTCCTATCCCCCCCTCTTTTTTCCTTCTCTTTGCCTTTATTGCTGCTATCCTAAACAGATATTGATAAGATTGATTAAATTATGGTTTGTCAAATATATCAGCATCTGTTTCTATGTCTCTGGTCTTATCAGATACGTGTTGTCATGTTGTTTCACTGGTGATTGTCTCCCTCTTGGAGAAGTGATGACTGGTGTTTAGCTGATCAAACATGCTGAAGAGGGGGACCGGTGGGGCAGTAAATATCGAACAAAAACCCTGAGCCGTTGTCCTCCTACAGATCATCCATCGGATGGAGTTGTGGCAAGCGGTTCTGGATCATTTATAAAGATTCTTCTGCAAACATTTATTCTGGGACAGAAAACTTTTAATACCCATATTTGATCCCTGCATAAATCAATAATCATTCAGTAAACAAATGATCAGTGATTGTAAAAAAACAAAAAACAAAACAAAAAAAACGGCAGAGGGTCAAAATCTGACTTTTCTTTATGACAAATGTCATTCACAACAGTCATCCCAACAACAGAGCTGATCTGATCATTTGTCTCAAGGTTTTTCAAACATTTCAAGGTGAACGATTTATTATAGTTAATATAATCATACATTTATAATTAATTTGCACACCACCCTACCACTTTATGTGATCAAGCTTCATGAAAATAAAAATTTTAATGATCACATATTCAATAAGGGTTATATAAATACGTGTTTGACCTTAAAGCCAGTGCCCATGGGAATGTTCTTGCATTTACAAAAACCTTAAAGCAACAAACCTGAAGATGGTTGTTTTTGTTTTTCTTACTGGCACCTGTGGTGATACTAATGAACGCCTTGGTGTTCGACCACTCCGCATCCATGGGAACCATTTGAAATGAACCAGTTGTCAGAGCTATAGAGTCCAAACCTCAACACACTGGTGAACTCGGGGTTTAGCTATTGATGTACTAGTATCTCTTGAGAGCATCTGTTTGTTAACCACAACAATGATGTTGTTTTTTAAAACTTGCCATTACTCGCCTTATTCTTTCACGGTTTGCTGAGGCTATGAAGACTAAAGCAAATTGCAGTGTATAATTTTTCTCAGGTTCAAGTTCAACCCAATATTAACCTTTCAAATTATAAAAGAATAAAGCATTTATGATTTGGAGCGTCATAGATTTGCTACTGTCTTTAATAGGCTAGCAATAAAAAAGTAAAATAAAAGCCATTTTCTTTGTATGTCAGTCTTTAGGATTGTGGTTTTAAAAAAAGGCTTACTGGTAATTGTCCTTAGAAATGTCCTCAAGGCAAAAAATTAGTTTAATTTATTTTACTAACATTTTACATAACAAGACTTTGGAGACATCCCTTTAAATTCTGGGAAAATAAATATAATTGTAGATCATAAATATTCTAGGTGGTGGTTATAACGTTGCCAATCAAATGCTATGGGTGTCTACAACATGTGATAAATGACCTCAAACATTAGTTACAATGGTGAGGTTGTGTAGTCGTGACAGTCGTGTTGTGTTGTGTTGTGTTGTGTTAGCTTTTCAATGCATTCACTTCATTATTATGTTCCAAAAGACAACAGCAATAGCTATACAATGCTGTATGCTAAATCATATTTGTTAAGGAAAATCATTTTCACAAGTAAGGGTCCAAAGGACATATATTACAGCTGAGGGTCCCTTGAGACGGACAAACTTGAGGACACCTTACTTAATAAGATTGAACCTCTCAGATGGAAGTTTCCTTTCAAAAGAGTGATAACTAACTCTTCTCTGTCACATAAAATCATTAATTCTTGTTTGTCTGAATTACATATATTATGTTTCCAGTTAAAATTGTTCAGCTGAACTTAATCAGTAATGTAAGAGGATCTCCTTCCTTCTTGGTGACGATTGCCTGCAGCATCCCTGTTGGAGTATAGAGATACCTTGTTCCTTTAAAGAAATTCTCGATTAAACCCCTGTCAATCTTGTCGCATTTCCCAATGGCGGCATGGAAGTTGTTGCTCAGGACACCATAGATATTACCCTTGTCGTTTTTCTTTCCAAAGAACAAGAAAAGAGCATAACAGTCTTTGCCAATGGAAGCACAGAAGTCCACCATCCTCTCACACATAGTCTTGTTGCTGGACTCCAGCTGTGCAATCTGCATTGCTTCCGTGCAAGCTTCTGGGGGATAACAGTCCTCCACAGCGTCCCCTCTCTCTGGGTGGTGTATTACCTGAACTGCAATCTGTATACGGGGGTTTTTGGTTGGTTTCTCCAGCACTGCCCAAACCCAGTCACTCCCCAGAAGAATACGTTGCTCTGGCGTCATGGCTGTGCAGTTGAAGCTGTCTGTTATGTTGAGGTTGATGCTCTGGGAGATATAGGTCATGAGGAAGATCTGCAGAATGTCAAAAACAAATACAGCTAAGAAAACCCACAGGGCATTCTAGATAATGTCAAAGAAAATGCAATGTGCACGCTATTTTACTTTTAGGAAAGATCCCAAAACAGGAATGTTTTCAAAACTGCCCCAAGATAATCAGGTTTTCTACCTGAGTTAGCACTTCAGGGCTAGGGTGGAACTTTTCTTCTGGGTCTTTGAAGACCAGGTACTCCTGGGCTCTGGAGGATGCAGTTGAGATGCAGTCACTAAAGAGAGGGATGAAGTCATTTGGGTTGGTGACATTTGGCTGCCAGAGTGTGGCGAAGATGCTTGGTCGGAAGGCTGAGCCATTATCATAGGAAGTAGAATTGGGGCGATTACGGGATTTAAAAGTGGAGAAGAAGTTAGTTCCTAAGGCTGGGGTAGGAGAGGGTTTGCTGTTGCTCTGGCCCATGATGACGGAGAATCAGAGAGTGGTCTCCCTTATACACTGGAAAGGATATGAACATCATTATGTTATTGAAACTGTGTAATCTCATTTGAATAAATAGCTGCATTTAAACTAGTCATTAAATATATTCCAATATTGTAGCACAAATGATACAGAAAAGTACAATGTCATGAGTTTAAATTGTTGCATTTTCAAGTTATGAAGAAAATAAGAATCTATAAAAGTATTGTTCCACATATGGAACCCTCAAACAAAGCTCTTAAATCGGGACATTAATTTTTGACAATGAAATAACTTACCAGAATAGGTCTGAGTTTGGGAGTTTCTGGAGTTCTGGGTAGACTTCCAACAGCTCTACTCGTCTCTTCTTTCCCCTAGTAAGATACACAGTGTGTGTACTGATGTGCCGGATAATGGCTGGTCCACTGAGTTACGCAGAAGAATTACTGCAACCAAGCCAATTGAGATAGCATGTAGCTTTTGAAGTTAGGCTCCTATTCTGGTGACAGCGTTAGCAATGGCGTGGTGTTAGAAACTTGTAGACATTTAAGTAAGTCAACAAATGAGTCATCTTACCAGTTATATGGGAGAAACAACTTCTAGAAAAGGATTAGCCTGGAGGCTTTAATGGGTAAACAAACCACATAGCCATCTCTTCTCAAAAGAAAGTTCAGGAGGTCAAGCCCTGACCTTAAGTTCAGCTCACTATCATAACATCACATTTGGTGATGATGAGAGGCGATGTTTAACTCCAGTTTAAGCAAGAGGAGAAATTTAACAAGAGTATAAACACTGAAATATAGACCTGAAGATTTTGTCTTTTGTGTCTCATTACAGCATGACAGATTAACATGTCAGTTTTTAACTTTAAACGTGTTGATTCTGTCTTGTTGTAGGAGACAAGTCTTTTCATACTACTCTGCTACAGCTGACTGGAGCTTCTGAGTGTTGAGCAATTACTGTTTTAAATCTTGATCTAAATAGGGAAGGTGACCATTTTTGTATGTATTAGGTAGATAATACAAATTATAGTCTTTTCTCTTATACGTGGAGCATCTGCATGTGAGAGGATAGCTAATTAAAAACAAAAAAAATCCATGTCACAAACTGAGCAGAGTAAAGGCTCAAATATACCCCCGAGCGGACACTACGGACGCGTGGTAGTTTTGTATATATGTAGCCGGGTGGTAAAGAACCGATCTTTCTTCCTGCAGTGAAATGTAATTCTGTACTGCCCCTTTAAGAGATTAAGCTCGACTCAGGCTTATAACGTCACACGCGCGACGCCTAGTGTCAGTCAGAGCAAGGACGGGGGGAAGTATGGTGGACAAAGATGCATAGCAGTCTGCATCGGGACAGTTTTGTTGTAGCTGTTCTTGGCCAGCCACGCTGAGGAGGCCATCTTGAAACGTGGCTGCAAAAGCCCACTACTATATTTCATTTGTATATTTTTCATTTGGGTACATTTTTGTATTTTATTTTCATGCGATCGGGATTTTATTTTGAACTTAGCTGATATTTCAGTTAATGTTGAACAGTGTTGTAACTCAGCGAAAGAGCCATTACTAATGCAATTCATTGTGAATATCTGTATGGCTTGGAATGTTATAAACAGCATAAGTGAATCCTTCTATTCTCCTATCGACCGCTGTCCTCCTATTGAAGTGAGGCAGCATTCTGAATCAAAACCCCAAAATAGAATTTTGTGTTGTCCGGTGAGTTCATTAACCTAAGGACCCATTGTGGAGTTAGAAAACAACGAGACAGGAGACGTGAGAGTAGACGTAGACGAGGTAGTTTACTAGCTCCAACTTAGCATGTCATACATTCGACAACGACACTGAACTCAACTCTCAACCGGAAGCGGAAGTGCATTATCTGACCTCTCGCCTCTTCCCTTAAAGGTACACCGTCCTCTTAGGTGAATGTCTCTCGTTATATAGATGTGGGTCACCACACAGGCCCCCCCAGAATTCACCTACACAAAACAATGCAAAACAGCAAAAGTGCAAGTCATGAACATAAAAATAGACTCTACAACAGAACAGTCAATGAAATAGTGCAAAGTCACGGGGAAAACAGGTGACGAGTCGGGGGGCGGACCCTGCGGCCATAACGGCTGCGCTTCACAGGAGGGGAAACAGATGGGGCCGAAACCCGGGCCATAGGCGGGGCCGAAGCAGGAACAGAGGCAGGTGCCTGGGCCGACCTAGGAGGGCGCCCCCGCCGCGGGGGTAGGGCCAATTGCATTGGCTCCCCAATGTCCAAGTGAGCGGGCTTGAGACGGTCTATAGCGACCCGCTCCGGCCTGCCCCCCATGTCCACCACAAAGTTCTTATCCCCCGCCTCCAGGACGCGGAAGGGCCCGTCGTATGGGGGTTGCAGCGGGGACCGATGGCTGTCGTGCCTAATGAAGACGTACCTCGTCGATGGCAGATCCTTGGGGACGTAGGACTGGGGGAGGCAGTGTTGAGACATCGGAACGGGAACGAAGGCACCGGCAGCGCTCCGGGACGCACTGAGGTGAGAGGCGGCCGACCAGGGAGCCGTAGCATCTGGAAGAAACTCCCCCGGAACCCGCAGGGGCTGGCCATACACCAGCTCAGCGGAGGAGGTCTGGAGGTCTTCCTTCGGGGCCGAACGCAGGCCGAGCATGACCCACGGGAGCCGGTCCATCCAGTCGCAGCCAGTGAGGCTTGCCCGCAGAGTGGCTTTCATGTCCCGATGGAACAGCTCACAAAGTCCGTTGCTCTGCGGGTTGTACGCCGTAGTGCGGTGGATCTTCACCCCCAGGTGCTCAGCGACCGCCGTCCAGAGCTCTGAGGTAAACTGGGAGCCCCGGTCGCTCGTGATGTCACCAGGCGTGCCGAAACGGGCCACCCAGCAGCCGATGAACGCCCGTGCTACCTCTGCTGCCGTCGTGGAGGACAAGGGAATAGCCTCTGGCCACCTGGTGGCCCTGTCCACAATAGTGAGGAGGAACGTATAATCACGGGAGGGGGGCAGGGGACCCACCAGGTCAACATTGACGTGGTCAAACCGCCTCTCTGGAACCACAAACGGCGCCAAAGGGGCCTTGGTATGGCGGTGCACCTTGGCGCGTTGGCACTCCACACACGAGCCGGCCCAGGCTCTAACATCCTTACGGAGCCCAGGCCAAACGAACTTGACGCTCACCAGCTTGGTCGAGGCCTTCACTCCCGGGTGGGAAAGGCCGTGGACGGTGTCGAAAACTCGGCGCCGCCAGGAAGTAGGCACCAGGGGGCGCGGTTGACCGGTGGAGATGTCACAGAGGAGGGTGGTATTGGCCACGTCGAATGTCACGTCCTCCAGCCGTAGCGCCGTAGGGGTCGACCGGTAGTCTTGAACGGTCGCGTCCTTGGCTTGGTCCGCTGCCATAGCGGCGTAGTCGAGTCCCAAGTGAACGGCGTTAACAACTGCCCGTGAAAGGCAGTCGGCGACGAAGTTATCCTTGCCCGACACGTGTTGTATGTCCGTGGTAAACTCGGAAACCGCCGCGAGATGGCGCTGCTGACGCCCAGACCACGGTTCTGAGGTTTTGGCCATACAGAACGTCAGCGGTTTGTGGTCCACGAAAGCGGTGAACTGTCGGCCCTCCAATAGGAACCTAAAGTGTCTGGTTGCGAGGAAGAGACCCAGTAGTTCCCTATCAAAGGTGCTGTATTTGCGCTCGCTCTCACGGAGTTGTTTATTGAAGAACGCCAACGGCTGCCAACTCCCCCCCCCACTGCGCACACACGGCCCCCACGGCGTAGTCGGAGGCATCCGTTGTAAGGGCTATGGGGGCGGCAGGCGACGGGTGAGCTAGCAGCGCAGCGTTGGCCAGCGCGGTCTTGGCGGCCACAAAAGACTCGTCCATCCCCGAAGACCAGTCCAGCTCGTCCTTAGACTTCTTACCCCGCAGGGCCTCATACATGGGACGCATGATGTGGGTGGCACGGGGCAGGAAATGGTTATAAAAGTTCACCATGCCCAGGAATTCCTGCAGCGACTGTACAGTGCGGGGGCGGGGGAACATGGTGACAGCCTCAACCCTGGCAGGGAGGGGAACGGCCCCCTGTGGAGTGATGTGGTGCCCGAGGAAGGTGATGGACGACTCCCCGAACTGACACTTAGCTGGGTTGATGATGAGGCTGTGTTCGCTGAGCCTGTCGAACAGCTGTCTGAGGTGCGTCATGTGTTCCTCCGCCGACGCGCTGGCCACGAGGATGTCGTCTAAGTACACAAACAAAAATGGCATGTCGCGGAGCACAGAATCCATAAGGCGCTGAAACGTCTGCGCCGCCCCTTTAAGGCCGAAAGGCATACGTAAGAACTCAAAGAGCCCAAAGGGTGTGATGACAGCCGTTTTTGGGACATCCAGTGGGTGGACCGGCCCTTGGTGATACCCCCGCACTAAGTCGATTTTGGAATAGATGGCAGCGCCCGCCATATGGGTAGAGAAATCTTGTATGTGCGGTATGGGGTACCGGTCGGGGGTCGTGGCATTGTTTAGGCGACGGTAGTCCCCGCACGGGCGCCAACCCCCGTCGGCCTTAGTAACCATGTGAAGAGGGGAAGCCCACGGGCTGTCAGAACGGCGGACAATGCCGAGGCGCTCCATAGTCGAAAACTCCTCCCTGGCTATTGCGAGCTTGGCCGAGTCGAGGCGTCGGGCCCGGGCGTAAACTGGGGGGCCCATTGTGGTGATATGATGTTCCACGCCGTGCTTGGCCACCGCCGAGGAGAAGGTGGGTGTGGTGAGCTCGGGGAAATTGGCGAGCAGGCGTTGGTATGGATCCCCGGTGGAGAGTGTGTTAGCGAGGCACAGCGCTCCAGCCCCCCCAAGCGTGCAGGGGTATGAGACGGCATCAATCACGCGACAGTTTTTAACATCCACCAGCAGGTTGAAAGCACAGAGGAAATCCGCACCTAGGAGCGGGGTGGATACAGCAGCCATCACAAAGTCCCAGCCGAAACGTCGGCCGCCAAAACACACGTCCACATGTCTGATACCGTACGTCCGAATGGACGTGCCGTTGGCGGCGTCCATCTGGGGGCCGTGACTGTCGGTCATCGTGTCCACAGCTTGTGCTGATAGTATGCTGCGTTGAGCGCCAGAGTCAACCAGCAGCCGCCGGCCCGACAAGGAGTCTCTGATGAACAACAGCTTGCAGTCACGGCCGGCGCCCATAGCCGTTAACGAGCGCCGGCCTTGGCGTTTCCCTGAACCCTGTAACTGCAGGGTTTGCGACACTGTTTTGCTTTTGCCCCAAACCTGGCACGGTAATAACAGAGCCCGTCGTCAGGTTGGCGGCGTTCTGTCACCGCAGCCGCGGTGTCCATATAGTCGTACAAAGGTGGTGGTGGGGCGGTCTGGTGGGGTAGCAGGGCATGCACAAACTGTTGCCGGTTGGCCAGGAAAACCCTGTCTGCTTCAGCAGCCAGAGAACGGTAGTCCTTGGAGGCGGCGAGAGGAGAACTGGCCAGTGCTGTGCGTACAGGTGCGGGGAGCTGCCTCAGAAAAATGTGTGTGAAAAGAAAGGCCGGATCAGCCGATCCCAGCACAGACAGCATTTTTTCCATTAACTCAGACGGTTTGCCGTCGCCGAGGCCATTCGGGGACAGTAAACGGTCTGCCTTCTCCGGCTCCGACAGTTCAAATAGTTTCAGGAGGAATGTCTTTATAGCATCGTACTTGCCAGCAGCTGGCGGAGCTTCCAACAGTGTCATTGCTCGCGCCGTTGTCGATGCGTCTAACGCTGCCACTACGTGGAAGTACTGCGTTGCATCCTGCGTTATCCCTCTCAGCTGGAACTGGGCTTCTACATGTTGAAACCACGGTCGTGGATTATGCTGCCAAAAGTCGGGTAGCTTCACAGTAGCGGCGTAAATGCTAGCGTTAGCAATAGCCATGTTGTTAGCACCGGCGTCGGGAGCGGGTACCGCGGCAGCATTATTCCCGGCGTCTTCGTTGTCAGACATACTCGTATTAGTAGTTCGATCACGTCGGAGTCACCAATGTGGAGTTAGAAAACAACGAGACAGGAAACGTGAGAGTAGACGTAGTCGAGGTAGTTTACTAGCTCCAACTTAGCATGTCATACATTCGACAACGACACTGAACTCAACTCTCAACCGGAAGCGGAAGTGCATTATCTGACCCCTCGCCTCTTCCCTTAAAGGTACACCGTCCTCTTAGGTGAATGTCTCTCGTTATATAGATGTGGGTCACCACACCATCACATTTATTACTTTCTGGGGTCCACTTGGAGGACACGTTCCACACGTGCGCAGTAGATTGGGATCTGACTGCAGCGTCTGACGTGTTTCCGTGCGCACATTACGAATCAATTAAAAGTGGCCACATACATGGAAGAAGAGCTGCCTTTTCTGTTGTACTTAGCGCAGGTACATACAAAAAGCAAGCATGGAAAGTACAGTACACATTTGATTGTCTTTGTGTTGTTTTAAAGACGACTTGTAGAGGTGCAGGTAGCGATGGACCTCTTCACACAGCCTCTCTTCAAATCTAGCGGCCATTTTGGTTTCAAGCGCATGCACAGTTGGTGCCCTGACCTGCACACAGACAGCTGGGTGCAGACATCCGCGGACTTGGGTAGTGACGAAATTTGTGTCATGTGGACTCTAGCGGACCTTCGCGTACTCGCAGACGCGGAAAGTTTTTTTTTAAAACCTTTTTTTTATTGTCAATATTATACAATCAACAAGGCACATCATGTTCAAGAGAATATCTTTTACAACAAACAAAAGAAACTGAGTGAGCATAATCGTAACAAAAAATAAATTACAAAAAAAATACAAATAAAACACAAGTGGTCAATCAGGAATTAAGGTACATAGATACCGATAAAGACGGTTTTTTGAGTTTTACAACATTTTACATATTTTATATAGTATTATCTCATTTTGATATGCAGCAAACATTGGAATAATTTTTAAAAAGCGACATTTGTTATGAAAAATCTAGCCAAAATAATTAAATGATTATTCCCAAATTCTGTTTTCTTGTCCTCCAATTGTAAACCAAATTTTATATTTTCATATGTTAAAATCTGAGTAATTTGATCATTGTAGGTTATCCAATTTTGAAAAGCATCCCAAAAGGCCCTAATTAAGCTACACGAAAAAAAAGATGTTCTATTGTTTCAATGTCTGCGTTACAGAAAGGGCAATTATTTAAATCTAAATTAAACCTTTGGTATAAGAAGTCATTGCACGGGTAGATCTCGTTCAACATTTTAAAGTGAGCTTCTTTAGCCTTGGGTGGGATTGGAAAGGAAAGGTAACTGGTTCTTATCTTAATTATACAATTTCTGGTGTATTCCTTGAACAAAAATTTCCTCTTCAAGGGTGAAGAGAAACAAATTGAGGTGAGATAAGTCCTTAATAATTTATTATTGCATTTTTTATCTAAAAAACTACATCCATCTATGACTAAAGTAGGCATTGGTGGAATAACCACAGAATAAGTCAGCATGCCTTTGATTAAAATAATCATTGCTTGTGGAATTGCCTTGATTTCTACGTTGTATTGTTTATTAGTACAAACCAGATTGTATTTTCCCATGAAAGCATCATATTGTAGCGAATTCGGGGGGGGGGGCAGCCCGGGAACCGCCACAGCCGGGACGCGAACCCGTGTTTTTCACTCCACAAGCGACAACGTTAACCAGTCGACTAAAGGGTCCGACCCGTTAGTTAAGGATCAACGTGTCTACATGCACGTTACACTACCCCGCTCCTTCGGGAAGCGCCTCTCCGCGCTTCAGCATTTCAGCTCCCTCACGCCTCTGGGCGCACGCGCTTCCGATGGCCTTACCGTCCCACCATTCCACTTCTGACACCAATGTAGCGAATTCGGGGGGCAGCCTGGGAACCGCCACAACCGGGACGCGAACCCGTGTTTCCCACTCTGCAAGCGACAACGTTAACCAGTCGACTAAAGGGTCTTTAGTCAAGGACCAACGTGTCTACTTATCCATGCACGTTACAATATGTTGAAACATTTCCACGACTATCCAATAGATGCAAAATGGACCAGATACCTTTCCCCATCCAGTCTTTGTAATAGAAAGATTTTCTCTTGATTAATATGCATCTATTATTCCATACTGGGACTGTGTGTAGGGTAAAGTTATCAATTTCCAATAACGGAGGACTTGTTGATGAAAAGCAGATAGCTTATCAGGTAGTTTATCGCAGACGCGGAAAGTATAACGCTGTAGTGGTTATAGGGATACATAATTACCCTTATTGAGCTAGTAGGAACGTTTGTTTACATCTGCTGTTTTCTCAGTTCGTGTTTACTGTGACACACTTCCACTGCGCGGGTTTTTGTGGTTGTTGATATGGTGAAGGAATAAATGGTGCACGTTGTGTAGCCGAAAGAGAAAGTTGTCAGGACTCCTGATTGAGCTCCTCTACAACGCCGGTTTAAGGGAGATGGTATCCCTTAGGGTGACTATATTTTGGTGCTCAAAAAAATAGGACACTGGGAACAGGTGCGGCAGGAGGCAGGTAGACACCCGAAGTTGGTGGAAGGCTGGTCCTAAAACCCGGAAATGAATTAGGATTTTTGCACTTCCGGCTCCCTCGTCTTGAACTCGGTGGGTTTTTTGAATGGGTTTTTTTGTTGGATGCTTCAAATAAGGTCTGTGGTTAAGACAAGTTTAAGATATTTTCATGTTTTCTTTTTCTACGAAATAAAATACGTCAGCAAATAACCCACTCGTGAATTTTGAAGCTTTGAGGTGTCTTAAAAAAGGCGGGGTTGCTAACAAGTGGCTAAATGAGACTACAGAGGTTGTCGGGGACATTATACATCACGGTGAACACAGAGAGACTCTGGGTTTGCGCCATAAGGTCAGCTCACATGGCAATGATGTCCATGTCAACACCACACTTATAGACCGGCAGCCAAGAGCATTTTGGTCAAACGAACGAGGTACCAACATCTGAACACAGGAATATTTATGGTGTGTAGTGATATAACGCCATGTATATCCACTGGAACTACACTAGGTGTTATGTACTACCCGGACTGTTATTATGGTTACACCACTACCATGTATGGTTATTACGTCTGCCTACTGAGCCACGATTAAACCTGAGTTCTATAACCTGGTGTGGTCATTGATCCTCGACCAATACTACCCCAAGTATTACTTCATGGTGGCAGCGGTAAAGTACTCTCTATGAAGAATGAAGATAGACTGCTAAAATTGTCCGTGGATAATTTCTGTCATTATTCAAGCAAGAGTGCGCCGGAGCTGAGCTAGCCGCAAAGCTAACTAGCTAGCTAGTAACAGGAGACGTCATGGCATCGCATCTACCGACGATGAATTGGTCCGACCCGGACCTGGGTGAGGCAATTTCACTGTATAAACAGAAAATGACTCTGTATTTAGAAGATGAAGAAATAAATGGCGCAGCTAAACAAGCTAGGAAAATATGTCGTGGAATCGGAGATGAAGGATTAAAAAGACTGAACGCCAGTGGTCTCACTGATGATGAAAAGAAAAGGCCTGCCAAACTATGGGACTTCTTTGAAAAACAGCTAAAGTTGAACGTAAATTTCAGAATCCGTAGACTGCAACTGATGCAACACAGACAGAAACCAGATGAGAATATTGATGATTTTGTGACCAGAGCCAGAACACTAGCACAGAAATGTCAGTTTTCAGACGAAGAGCTTAACGAGCGTATGATTGAGCTTATTATTGCGAGCACTCCCCATGATGCCCTGAGGAATGATCTATACAGCAAACCAAAAGGATATTCCTTAGCAGAGGTTCTGGCCGAGGGACGAAAATATGAAGCCCTGACAGCAGGCAATGAACAGTTAGACAAACTTAGCCTGTCACACAATGAGAGAATCCACGCTGTGGACAGGGACCGCATATGTCGTAACTGTGGGAGAAGCCACAAACCACGTCGATGTCCTGCATATGATGATGAATGCAATGCGTGTGGTGCAAAAGGTCACTGGGAGCGGTGCTGCAGGAAGGCCAAACGAGAGTGCCAGGAACACTCCAGCCAGAGCAGGAGCGGGGGAAGTCCCACACACCACAAGACAAACAGCACAAGCGCAAAACCTATATAGACAAAAAGCAACAGAGCAGGACTCGCATACATGCTGTAGAGAGTAGCAGTGAAACAGACAGTGAGAACGAAAGTACTTACCAGAAACAGTTCCACTCCATAACTATCAGTGAAAAGTGCATGCATAGCATAGACAGCAAGCCGGCCAGAGAGGAGGCGTACACAGTCCTGAAGGTGACACCACCTGACCTACCTGGTCGTGGATACACACTACGTCTGAAGATAGACACAGGTGCGTCAGGCAACACACTCCCATTGTGTACCTTCAAGCAGATGTACGGTGAAAATGCATGCACCCAGAAACGACTGAAAAAAACCAACAGGAGGCTATCTGCATACAGTGCTCACGCCATCCCCTGCCTAGGCACCATTGACATTCCATGCCAGTACAAAGAATCCAAATGGATCAATGCAAAGTTCTATGTTGTAGACGTACCAGGGCCAGCCATAGTTGGGCTGCCAACATGTGAACTGTTAAACCTAGTGACTGTCAATATAGATGCAGTGACCGAGAAAGGACATGCAAACCAGAAAAAAGTCAACACAAGACAGACAAAACCCAAAATGACCATATCTAACAGTGCAGACCTAAAGAGAGCATACCCAGACCAGTTTGACAAAATTGGCAACTTCAGTGGAAAGGCCAAGCTCTTCCTGAAAAAGGATGCTGAACCATTCATAGACCCACCACGTAAGTGCAGCATTCACATCAAAGACAAACTGAAAGATGAACTGAATAACCTAGTCGAACAAGATGTGTTAAGAAAAGTAGAACAGCACACAGACTGGTGCTCGAGTCTGGCATACAGCACAAAGAAAGACGGTTCCCTTCGCATATGCTTAGACCCCCAAAAGCTTAATGCCAGCCTTAGGAGATGCCCACACAAGATTCCTACTGTGGAGGAACTGAACCCGAAGTTTGCAAATGCAAAAATATTCAGCAAACTTGACGCAAAAGCTGGATATTGGTCAATACACCTAGAGGAAGAGTCACAACTGCTAACCACATTCCGAACTCCATTTGGTAGATACTGCTGGAAACGTTTGCCATTTGGTCTCAGTGTCTCTCAAGATCTCTTCCAGGCAAAGATGGACCAAATCCTGGAGGGGCTCGACGGTGTCGTCAGCATAGCCGATGATATCGCAGTCTACGGAGCAAGCGAAGAGGAGCATGACAGGAACCTGACCAACCTGATGGAGAGAGCAGCCAAGACAGGTATTGTGTTCAACAGTGACAAGTGCACAATCAAACAGACAAGCATCTCATTCTTTGGCAACCTGTACACAGACAAAGGTATCAAACCTGACCCAGCCAAAATCAGGGACATCCAGAAAATGCCGACACCCCAGAACAAAGATGAACTGAGCAGATTCTTGGGGATGCTGACCTACCTGTCACCCTACATCCCAAAGTTTGCAGACAAAGCACACACACTGAGGGTGCTGCTGAAAAGTGACGTGCCTTGGACATGGGACACTGACCACCAAAAGAGCTTTGAGGACCTGAATCAGTTATCAACGAACATGACTGCCTGAAGTACTATGATCCAAGCACACCTCTGACACTTGAGGTCGATGCATCACAGAAAGGACTGGGCATGGCATTAGTGCAGAACAAAAGACCCATAGCTTTTGGCTCAAAGACACTGGACGACTGCCAATCCAGGTACAGCAACATAGAGCGAGAAATGCTGGCCATAGTCTATGGAATGCAGCGATACCATACCTACCTGTATGGGAAGTCATTCATTGTAGTTACAGACCACAAACCCCTCGTTACCATATGCACAAAGCCACTGCATGCCGCCCTGCCACGGCTTCAGCGAATGCTGATAAAAACACAAGGATACAACTACGAGGTCACGTATCGACGAGGAAACCAGATGGTCCTGGCAGACACACTCAGCCGACTACCCAACCCTGAGAACAACAGCAACATCGAGCTGGACGAGCGCATTGACGGAATAGAGGCAGAAGTCGAGGATCCAGAGATGCTCACTGTTGCAATGATAAACTTCTCTCCCGAGAAACAGGGCGCACTCCGCACGGAAACCACCAGCGACCCCAGACTCAATGCACTGAAAGAGCTGATCCACCAGGGATGGCCAGACAACATCAAAGCTCTACCAAGACAACTACGTGAGTACTGGTCATTCAGAGATGAGCTCGCAGTTGAAGCAGGAGTCATATTTCTCTACCGGAAAATGGTGGATTGCTCCCTCCGGGTCAGGGATGAGTTGTTGCCTCAAGTGAAGGAGTTCAAGTATCTCAGGGTGTTGTTCACGAGTGAGGGTAGGATGGAGCGGAAGATTGACAGGCGGATTGGTGTAGCATCAGCAGTAATGTGACGTACCGGACCGTTGTGGTGAAGAAGGAGCTGAGCCGGAGGGTAAAGCTCTCAAATTACCAGTTAATCTTCGTTCCAACCCTCACCTATGGTCATGAGCTTTGGGTAGTGACCGAAAGGGTGAGATTGCGGATACAAGCGGCTGGAATGAGTTTCCTCCATAGGGTGTCTGGGCTCAGTCTTAGAGATAGGGTGAGGACCTCGGACATCCGGAGGGAGCTTGGAGTAGAGCCGCTGCTCCTTCGCATCGAAAGGAGCCAGTTGAGATGGTCCGGGCATCTGATTAGGATGCCTCCTGGGCGCCTTCCTTTGGAGGTTTACCGGGCACGGCCAACTGGGGGAAGACCCCGGGGTAGACCTAGAACTCGCTGGAGGGACTACATGTCCAATCTGGCCTAGGAATGTCTTGGGATCTCCCAGGAGGAGCTGGAGGGCGTTGCTAGGGGAGGGGGACGTCTGGAGTGCCCTACCTAGCTTGCTGCCATTGCAACCCGACCCCGGAAAAGCGTCTGAAGATGAGATGAGATGAGGTAGGTCCCACAGAGTACAGAATGGCCCCTGCCAGACAAATATTCTGCTGCAAAGGGCCCAGCAGACGCCTCTAATGTCATCCCTATGTCCATTACTTTAATGCTTGCATATTGTTCTTCCTAGATTTCTAGCTCGAACCAGAACCGCTCCACGTAGGAACTTCGTTCAAACTTTGTCATGTAGGTCTTGTAAATGACACTTCAGCTATGATATTTTCATTTTTGTGCACTTTTTACTTTTTTCTGAAATAGTTAAGATAATGGCGTAAAAAATTCCTATTTAAATACATGGTGGAATCTTGGTGACTTTAACATTCTATAGCTGTCAATTGTCTACATTCACTGCTGCAGTCTCTGCAGCTCTCTCTCTCTCTCTCTCTCTCTCTCTCTCTCTCTCTCTCTCTCTCTCTCTCTCTCTCTCTCTCTCTCTCTCTCTCTCTCTCTCTCTCTCTATCTGTTTGTCTGGCTGTCTATCTATCTGTTTGTCTGTTTGTCTGTCTGTCTGTCTGTCTACATAATTTCTTTCAGGACAAATGTGGTCCCTATGTCTTAGAATCTTAGAGGGAACCTAGAGTAAATATTGAAAGCACCGTTTGAAACAGATTTTGAATAATCAATCAACATTTTTTAATTAACTTTGGCTTTTTTAGATGGATGCTCATATTTCTAGTTCACTTTCTGAGTCATCGCTGCAGGGTAGTTCAGAACTTGAATCATCAGCATCCATACGGTCATCCTCTAGTTCCCCTTCCTGGAAAAGATTGTCTGGGACAGCAGATCCCAAGAACCAGTCAGGAGCATAGTATCCATTCTTGTGCTTCCACCCAACTTGTATATGGAGGAAGTGAAAATGAGGGCTCTGATGTCCTATCCAGGGACACTACCTAGCCATTGGTTCAGATTTGTGGACGACGCCTGGGTTAAAATTAAATCTCAGGACATAATACTAACCACATTAATTCTGTGGACAACTACATCAAGTTCACCAGGGAGGGTGTGAAAAATAACAGATTAGCCTTCTTGGACAGTGAAATTGCAATTAGTGATGGGGGTACATTTGATTGTTGATGTTTACAGTAAACCAGCACATGCTGATCAGTACTTAAGGTTTGATCATCCACTGGAGCACAAACTAGGAGTCATCAGGATGATGTACCACTGAGCTGACAACGTCCACACTGACACAGCAGCTGGGGAAGGGGAGAAATCCCACATTAAACAGGCCCTGGTCAAGTGTGGTTTTCCTAACTGGGCGTTTTTCAAAGCCAGGAAGATGCTCAAACAGTGTACCAGTCGATCGAAGAGAGAGGGAGGACAACAATGGCCTAAGTGTAAACCAGTGGTGATTTCATATGTGATGGGAGTGTTGAAATAGTTGAGATGCATATTTTCTAAACACTGCATCTCGTTTGCTTTCAAACCCCAAAACACGCTGCACCAAATATTTGTCCATCACAAGGATCGGGTCCCCTAGCACAAATGGCAATATAGTGTACATTGTTACGGAGATCCCATCTCCCATCTACAGGAGAGTACACTCTTTCAAGGATGAGGACGTGCACATACATCCTTGGTGGGGAGAAACGCTGGTTTGAATGGGGAGTCAAAGAGGCCATCTATGTGAAGAGGGAACGACCATCCCTGAACCGAAGGGAGGGGGCCTAAGAGTACATGTCACCATCTTACAATGCTGTGATTTCAACTATTCCCTAATCCTCTGTGAATAGTACACATGGCCATTGTAACTGTAGTTAAAGGTCACAGCAATTTGCATATGAAACCGATCCCTGTTTTTGGTCGTTATGCCACTGTGTTGTTTATAAGGGTGGGATACCTGCAGTCAGTTGAGACTGAAGAGGTCACTTAGATGAATGATGAAACATTTCTCTCAATAAACGTTGTGTCCAGATGAACTGATTCAGCTTTCTGTGACTAGACACTAGTGTTTGACCAATGTTTGCGTGAATGTAAGTAGTTTGAACAATGTTTGCATGAAGGGTGTGTATATGACAGACCAATGGTGGTATGCAATAATGTGTGACCTAAAGAGAAAGGTCAAAGCAATGCAAAAATACACACAACAAATGACAACTGTAGAAAGCAAAAGCCAAATCTCGGACATTTTTGGCGATTTAGAAATATCGGCTTGATGCATATTTTAGGTCCCCAAAAGAGGACATATCCAGGAAAAAGAGGAGGTATGGTCACCCTAGTATCCCTTCCTCTAATGGAATTATATGCACCCAGGTAACCCCTCATGCTTAGTGCAGCTCTTTGGAGAGAGGATTCAGTTATACATAGAGGGGGAAGCACACAAGGATGTTTTGGCATAGCTCACCCCAAGAGCGGTGAAGAGTGACCAGCCATATTTTTCAAATACAGTCAATACAGGAGACACTGCAAGGGCTTGTGACGGACACTCTGTGCCCCCCCCCCCCCGCTCCTAGACCCTTGTGAACCAGTGGTTAAGTAACCTCTTTGTCATTCTGAGGAACTGGCTTTGACAGCATCAGACAATTTGGAGTGATTATCGGATCCACAAGAGTCTGACCTGATGGTTAGGTCCACTGAGTATGCTGATCTGCCCTCTCCAGCCTCTGTGCCTATGCCCTTTGTCTATGACTGAGGCTCCCATAATTGAGTTGCCATTGCTATGTGACTTAATGGCTCAATTGTAGTCATTGTAAAAAGTAACTTCTCTTCTGCTCTACGCAGGGACTCAAATGGCCAGTCTGCCTGATGCTTTCTCTCACTTTTTCAGCTTGTCATAATTGTGCTTCATCTGGCTAAACCACTAAGCCTTAAATGATTATGTAAATGTTTTTAACTGCTCCCTTTTATTGTTGTAAACTGTGTTTAAACATTTTATGTTATACACTTTAAATACATGGTGACTTAAATTTGGGGGATAGATTCCCATAGAACACCAGTAGCCTCAAAGCCTGCAATATGCCGCCCCTCCTTTTTCCTCTCTTGTCCACTGTTTTAGTGAGGGTAAGAGTGCTGAAAGTGGAGTCCTACTGGTTGTTCTGGACTGGTCCCACAAGGCTTTGATGGCAGACCTGATGGAGTTGCTGGTGCGTGCCCTGTGGTTTCTCCCAGTCAGAGCAGATATGCTGTTGCATGTGGGCTCAGGGGCAGCACTGGCACTCAAACCCAGGGTTTTTAATCACCAGAGTTTCTTTCACCTTCCACCAGTAGCTCATGTGCTTGAAATTCATATGAGCTCTGAACTCTGAGATGCACATTGAGCTCTGACAGCATTCAGAACTCTGTTCGGAGTGCTCTTAATGAGCCTCCGTTTGAGACATTGGCCAGTCTGAATTTTAAGCTTCTCTCATTCAAGGCAGCCTTCTTACTTTCTTAGCCTCTGCAAAGTATGTAGAACTGTGCACACTGTTCATTAGACTCCTCATGCATGAGGTCGGAAGGAGGGGATTCTGAGGTCTATCTTCTTCATAAGCCTGCTTAGGTCTTCTCTCCATCTCTCACCTGTTCGTTTTACAAACTTTTCATCCTCTCCCTCATTAACTTTCTGGAAGATGCCAGGCTGCAACAACCTATGCTGTATCAGCTATGCTGCATCACCCATACTAGCACCAGTCGATGATTTTTATATCTGTTATCGAAACATGGTTGCAGGGCCAGGCTTTAACCAGCTAGTATCTTTCTCATTGGCAGACTCTGTGGTCTGGCTTACAGCAATGCAGACATGGCTACTCTTAACAGGGTGGTTGTCCTGTCCACTAGAAATGTAACTACCTCTTAGGCTTTATATTTGCAGGGCTTCACTGAAGGACATCTGCAGCTCGCTAGACTTTACCTCTGACTTTGGCCAGGTTTTATTGGTTGAATGAGGAATCTTCTTCAGTGGCACCCTCTGTCCATGGGGCAGAAGAGCAACCATGATGCCCTTGGTAAGTTTTCTATCTATAAAGACGTGTGTTGACCAAGATGAAACAAAGTTAGGCTATGGTGGCAAGTTGGTTCTATGACTGAAGGTCAGCACGTCACTCAGATTCTGTGGTCACCCTTTTTACCAGTCTTTTGAGAGATGCATTATGCAGTCTCGAAACACAGAAATACATTGATGTGCTTTGCATCTAATCGTGTCTTAGCACTTAAAGGGAGCAAAATGCAAACGCTACGCAGATGTCCTTTAGAAGTCTGGATTAGACTGCATGTTTGTAGTTCAACATTGAAATTCAAATTAAACCATCACATCTGTGATTTAGCATCATAACTGTGCATATATGCTGGGAAACAATCATATTTTTGATGGTGTCAGTTTCATTTTGTATATGCACAAATTTTTGCTGACGTAAATATTGTAACGTGCATGGATAAGTAGACACGTTGGCCCTTGGCTAATGGGTCGGACCCTTTATTCGACTGATAAACGTTATCGCTTGCGGAGTGGGAGACACGGGTTCGCGTCCCGGCTGTAGCGACGGTCTCCCAGACTACACCCCGAATTCGCTACATTGGTATCAGAAGTGGGATGGGGAGACCGTGAGACCATCGGAAGCGCGTGCTCTCAGAGGCGTGAGATAGCTGGTATGCTGACGCGCTTCCCGAAGGAGGGGGGTAGTGGAACGACTAGACTTGCTAGCCCTTGGTTAACGGGTCGGACGCTTTAGTCTACTGGTCACCGTAGTCGCCTGTGGTGCAGCAGACCTGGGTTCGCGTCCCGGCTGCGGCGGTTCCCGGCTGCCCACCCGAATTCGCTACAAAATGTTGTCATGTAGTGCAACCACAAGCTTCACTTACCCAAAGGAATTGAATCAAGTGCAACTAGACTTGGTATATATCCGTGAAGACGTTTTTGCCTCTCATCCAAGAGGCTTCATCAGTTCGTGCCTTTCTGACTAGACCAAGCTAGTCTCAAGCTAGTCATAGCTTCCCGAAGGAGGGGGGAAGCATATCAGCTCCTTCACGCCTCTGGGCGCATACGCTTCCGATGACCTCACGATCTGACCATCCCACTTCTGACACCAATGTAGCGAATTCAGGGGGCAGCTCGGGACGCCGCATCCGGGACGCGAACCCATGGCTCCCTCACCACAAGCGACTACGTTAACCAGTCGACTAAAGGGTCCGACCCGTTAGTCAAGGGCCAACGTGTCTACTCATTCGGGCACGTTACAATATAAACTGTCACTTTTTGTCAAAGCAAGTAAGAGTCAGAGGAGAAAGACTTCATTGTTATAAACAAGTTGACCCTTTACCATTATCATCAACAATCAGTGTTGTCCTTTATGGATGTCATTTCTAAGATCATTTATATCTTCAGTATGAATGCAATGCAGTAATTTGATGTAGGGATGCACCGGTATCATTTTTTTTTCACTGTAGATACTGATTCGGACAACACATTTCGAGCCATTTTGCCTTTATTTGTTAAATGTTAATTCATGGCCTTTGGTATTGGATTTTATTCTTAGGTAAAACCAGCAATAACGATGTTCCATAGTAGCCTGGTATCAGCTGATAACCAGTGCCGGTATCTGTGTCGGTGCATCCCTAGTTTGATGTATTATATGAGTTAGCAGAAGCAGACGTAGCTGAAACCAAAGTGCAGGGTTAGGTTGTGGCCTTTAGGGTCCAGTGTGAGATTGGTTATCATTGGCCTCTGAGTTGATTGACATCAATAGTGAGCCAACGTCGTGTCAGTCCCGTCAAACAAATGCCGTCTGATTTCGCCTCATCTCCTTCACGAGCTCGTCTTGACTCATCAGGTACTGGAAGTAAAGCGTTGTGAGTGGCAATGCGTTAGAAAGCACGTCAGCAGTAAGTTAAAGTTGTCTTTCATCACCTGGGGTCGGGTTTTGGAATTTTCCTATTCCTTGTTAAGGATTGTTACGAGGTTAAAATGGCTATCAGTGATTTTAATTAATTTAAAACACTTTTTATAATATTTGGCCAAACTCTTTCTACATCTCAACAACTGTCAAGTAGATGCACGGAGAATTATATCCGATCTCTGGCCGCCTTAGACGTTGTAAACAGAGACCGACCGTTTTCTCTGCCCCCCCCCCCAACTCTGCATCAGCCAATCAGGAGGGTTCTTTGCAAGCCGGCATCTCCATTGGTCTCAACAGTCAATCAGTGTGTGCGTTCACAAGGGGGTGGATTCTTTGACAGTTTGCTTTTAGGCTACAGCTCAATCGTTCAAACGTAGTTCAAGTATTCAGATTTTCTCAAAAGGACGTTATTTTAGACACAGAAATCCTTATTTGAAAAGGTACTGTTATAAAATAGTAAATACTCACTTTGAAATCATTGTATATATATATTTGAGAACAACGCAGCGAATGACAAGCATGAGTCGCCTCTGCGGCACATGCAGCTCATGGCTCTGCTGCCATGAGCACGAGCAGGTTTTACAGGTTTGGTATCAAAAGCTTGTTGCGACTTCAGCAAACATAAGAGGAACAGAATTGTAAAATAATTAAGTGACAAAAGTAACATGCTTGTTTTTGTGTCATTTTTTTTGTCATTCCCATCAAATTTTACTGTTTTGCGTGTTGGATGAACGCCAGGATTTTCCAACTTTGTCTCCCAAAAAACTTGCAAATAGCTCAACTTCAGAAAACGGCGCGCGCATGTGTGTGTGTGTCTGTAGATGTGTGTGTGTAAGGGTACTTACTGTGAAGTTGTTGATGCCCTCAGCCAGAGGCTCTGTTTCCAGGATGTAAGCCTCTGTGATCACCATCTAACAGCACACACACAGACAGGCACAGTTCTCATCAAGCCACTACATCTGATGATGCGAAAATATGAATGAAACAAACCCAATTACACACGTTGGGAACTGAGGGTTGTTACCACCCAGATAGCAAAATTGCTGTGGCTCGGACCCGTCCCACACTGACACTTTCATCTGGCCCACATACCGCTTGGAATGATGGCACTTGGGTGGTCCGCTCGTTTGCCAGATCTGGGCCAGAACAAAGCTGCATGTACCACATATTTGCCAAAGGTGGCCCACATTTTTGTGATATTTGGGCCATATTCACCATTTACCACATGAGCCACATCCAGATAACATGTTACCGAGAGCACCGCATCTTTGCCAGAAAAGGCCCACATTTGATTTGGCATATTTGGGCCATATTTGTTTTTTTCATGTGGGCTCACATCCATTTTGTCAGGGCCATCAGTGCCGCATCATTGCCTGAAGTGGCCCACATCCGGATGCTATCTGGGCAGCCATTATCGGGGTTATGTGCCTAATGTTAATAAGCAATACATGAAATTTCTGTCATTTGAATATGCAGAAATGCATGCCTCCTCATCACAGGCTTTTAGAGGACATTTCAGAATGTACCTGAGTGAGAAGCCCAGGAAGGTGCACGCTTGCACAGGCATATTCAAACAAGCACACATGGACGACATAATGCTGCTATGACGAGAAGCCGTCTTGGTTTAAATGGATCAGTACACGGAGGCCGGGTCAGCTGCTGTAGTGAGTGGCCATGACCACCACCACGATGGTAAGGATGATGATGAAAGGAGATTAGTGGGTTGATGCAGGTTACAAAGACAATGGACTTGGGTCGGGGTCTGGAATGTAGCACATTGCATTTATTTAAACTAGTCCCTTATTTTTATTGTTCTTTAAAACTAAACGAACTCTTAAGCAGAAATTTCAGGCCAAATGGTTCGCTCAGTCAGATCTAAAATGAATCCTGCATCACGAGACCAGTCATCTGAGAAAAATGGCCAGCTTTCACTTTTACTGTTTGTCTATCTCTAGTTCTTTTTAACTGTAAGACCACAAAACAAAACAAAGAAAACAGCATTGCACACTTTTTTTTTATTAAATGATTTGAATCTGTTTACTTTTACATGGCCACAAAGAGGCTTTCATTAATGAAGCAGTGTTTCTTCACTATAAAAATACAGTCAAATATGAAAATATTACAAAATGATGATCTCAGCTTCAAACATGACATGTAATTTCATTGGCCATGTTATTTCATTGACTTGACATAAATATTAAATAAAATCCCTCTGCAAGATTTTGCAAATATTGCACAAGATCACCTCATCAAATCATCTGACTGAACAGTATCTTCATGAATGGTTAAGTTTAAATGACAGACACAGCGGACTCAAACACATTAATCATGGCGTAATGTTGGTGTGCAAATGGTTACAACAGTGGTTCAGTCCACATAGGTAATACAAGAGTGTGGTACACAAAATGATGTAAATCCAGAGAGAGGCTCTTTTCTGTCATTTTCAGTCAGATCATGGCACAGACCGGAGAGGTAAGGGGCCGTGGGATTGAGGCCGGGTCAGATAAGCACTTAACTAGAAGTCATAAAATGTGTGTGTGTGTGTGTGTGTGTTTTTTTTTTTAATTTAATTTTCCAATACTTGAGGTTTGCTAGTTTAACGATGACACCATAAAATCCTTTGTGACGAGCAGCTATTTCTTCAAAATAGCCCTGAAAGCTTAAGTCTCGCCCCTGATAGATCCCAAATGATAAGGCGCAGGACGAGGTCAGGCGCCGCGTTCAACGGACCATGACAGGGTTAGCAGAGGTATTATGGGCTGCAAGCAAAGAAAGCAGAGTAGTAGTAGTAGTAGTACTAGTAGTACAAGTAGTAGTAGTGGTAACAGCTAACGGGAAGCGTGACAACACAGTTGCCATGGTGTTGTCACAGTGTCATCTTGGCTGTCATCATGGTGTTGCCATGGAGACTGATCAGCTGACGTCAAGCCCCACCTGCTCCCTGGCATAGTCGGCCTCTCTGTCCAGGATGGGGCTCAGACCCCTGAAGCCGGCGTAGGGCCGCGTTTGCAGCCCGTTCAGCACAGACTGGCACGGGGACAACTGCGGTGGGGACAGAGACGACTCCATGGGGCAAATGTAGTCTGTTGAGTCATCTGAGCGCTTCCTCCTGAGGTGGGTTAAGTTAGAAAAGCCCAGCTTCTTCGGCTGCAGTAAAATAAATAAAAGGAAGTAATGGGGTAAGTGTCAGATAACCACAGCAATCTAACTACAGTAATATTTGACAGAGTAATGGCAGCGATGGCTCGAATATAAGTGTCACTCTCTTTTTGGCAGCAGGATCTGTTATTATTTACACTTCCATCAATACCTCCTCATAGTTAACATGCCTAGCTTCTGCAGTATGTTTCCTTTTGTTCTTGCTGACAAATTTTGACATTACACATATGCTACTTCAATGCAAGCCTAAACAGACGTGTAAAACAGGAAACCAGTACCATATATGCTTTTTCGTGATATCTGAGGCCACAAAGACTACCTTCTAATCTGTCCACCAGGGGCTCCCCATTTAAAAACTTGATCGTGAGCGTGTGTATTTACTGCCAATGGACTCGCTGAAGAGAGAGAGCCTCTTAAACTCTTATTATCAAATCAAGAAATAAATATTTAAGGTCATGGACGGCAGTTTTCTTCGAGGGGGTCTTCTGATTTTAAGAGCAGGGCATCTCATCAGGCGAGGCTGTTCCACTGGTTGTTGAGTTAAGCTGCGGGGTGGCGGAGCACCGCTCTCGCTCTCCGCTTTACTCAGGTCTCAACGGCTTAAACTGACATCAGAGCTCAGTGTTTGCCGAGCTGACACGCAGACATTTCGCCACAGATTAAATTAAGGTGCTTTCCCTGGGAGACGCAGGGAGAGAACGAGGTCTGAGTGTACATTTGTCTGTGTGCAAGTGTGTATCTGCATATACGTATGTGTTGTCTCATGTTGATTGGTATGTATCTCGTCACATCTCTGACCATGCTGAGTATTAAAGCCTAACCCACGTGATACTGCAGCGCTGCAACCCCATTACAAAGCTCGACTCACCCGGACTTTAGCTGTGATGCTGAGTGGAGTGTAGCCAGCGGCCTCCGTGTACTCCCGCTTCTCCTGCTTTGCCTGTGCTCCCACCAGGCAGCTGAAGTTGGTGGCCAGGTGGCGTCTTAGCAGGGTCTTCTGAGGGGGGATGTTCAGCAGCATGGCTAGTGTGTCTGAGTTAAACCGAGGCTCCAGAATCTGCGGGAGAAAAAATACATCAACTGTATGTGTGTGTGTGTGTGTGTGTGTGTGTGTGTGTGTGTGTGTGTGTGTGTGTGTGTACACACACAGATAGTGTCTGTGTGTCTCAGCGCCACAGCATTTTTTTAAAAGTGTACCCTGTGTCTTTTCTTTCATTTTATGGGGAAAAAGCCAGGACAAAAGCAATTTTGTCTTCTTGTCTTGTCAACTTCCGCTTCCGGTGTGGGGAGATGGTCACATGAATTCACGTGTGTAGCGGCCTCACCCAGTACCTGTGTGGGAAGATGGCGGTGTGAATCCACATTTGCGGCGGCCTCACCCAGTACCATCCATACAGTGTCTTTGTCCACATCTAAGTTTGTCTTCGTTTGATGGCTGGGAGAGCTTGGTCTGTTGCGCCCTGGGCCCACGGCCCTGCCTGGAGCTGTTCCCAAAGAGGAAACACAGAGGGTGGTCTGACAGGACGCAGGCTAAGCTAACTGCTAGCCCATGCAGACCGGCAGTTCCGATAACACTGAGGGCGGTCTGGCAGCAGTCTCACCTGGCGGTGACTGTGGTGTTTTAGTGTCATCGTGAGGAGTGTGGGGAGGTGTGTCAAGGGTGTCTGGCTGGAAGAGCTCGGTCTGCTTCATCCGGTGGGCCCAGGGACCATAGCCCTGCCTGGAGTTTTGCCAGAGGAGGAAACACTGAGGGCGGTCTGACAAGATGCGGAAGCGGGGCAGGCTAAACTAACCGCTAGCCCATGCAGACCAGCAGTTCTGACAGTCATCCTGGCTGGCATTCATTCCCTTGGACAGTGATTTTTTTTGTTTAGTTTGGATATGTGTGTTCTTGTGGTTCTTGTAGTTTTTGGATGAGTTTTTGTGTTTGTGTTGCACTGTTGTGGGCTGGGGGAAACGATGTTTCATTTCATTTCATGTGCACAAGTGCATGAAATGAAATGACAAATTAAGTGTTCCTGATTACCGAATGCCCCCATTTGCACCCTAATGCTCTCTTTTCGGTTACCTCGCTCTCATCACTCCCCAACATCCCTTTAATGTCCACTGTGGAGTGGTACTACCACATCCACCCAACCATTATCTAAACCGCTTATCCTGCTCTCAGGGTCGTGGGGATGCTGGACCCTATCACAGCAGTCATTGGGCGGCAGGCGGGGAGACATCCTGGACAGGCCGCCAGGCCACCACACAGGGCGGAGGTAAATTTAACTAGTTAAATTTACTTAAATGTTGCAATGTGACACATTTGGTTTACACATTTCTTCATTCTAGTAGAGACTGAGGAACTACTCCACATGCACGTGTACTTACTATCAGCCCCCCGTGCACGCCACTGCCCCTCAGGTTAGGAGCATACTCTGCCAGGTCCACAGACCTCAGCCACTCCATGACGCGATGGTTAGACCACTGAACCACCTCACTGGGAGTACATTGGTTCTGTAAAACACACACACACACACACACACACACATACAGAACAGAGTATTCAAAGCTCAAATTTAAAGATTTTACACATTAGCATCATATACACACACAAGCATGCAGACAGACACACAGACACAGCTACGCCTCACCTCATTGCTTGGCCTGCGTTTCAGGCAGTTGGGGTTGAACTTGTTGACGTGCAGCACGTGGATGGCACACTTCAGACTGAGGTGGTGCAGCTGGCTGGTCACCTTCAGGAACAGCAACTCGTTCTGCAGGTGAGAGGGTGGAGGACAGAGAAAAGTCAGACGGGCCTACAGCATATGAGAACCATGTCATCGCTTTCCATTAGAAAGTCAGTCTTGATGACATCAACAATCAGTCAGTCCTTGTAACGAGAGTGGACACAGTCTGCCCTGTTAGACATGTATGTGGATTAGACTCGTAGTTGCCCCTGCCGGGCCACTCACCACGGTGAGGTACTGCAGCATGTGACCATCCACTCTGGCTTCATTAAACTGGTCTTTATACTGGGGCAGACCGATGTCATCCAGCCATCCTGAGCACATCAAGCACAGCAGTATCAACTTAATGTCACATTAACACTTCAGCTTGTTGTTTTATTTGTCAAATGCACAACAACACAACATGAAATGCATCAGTCCAACCTCAAACAAGCTCAAGAATATGGCATAACAGATTAAGTTGAAACTAAATAAAATGTAACTTTTAGCAAAAAATATATATAATATTATAGAATAAAATGACAGTATTTACAGTCCAGCCTGTGAAATTAAAAGGAACTAAAAACAGACTACAAGCAAGCTGTAACTCACAGTCACACAAAGTTGAATCAGTTCATCTGGATGCAGCGTTTACTGAGAGAAAAGTTCCATCACTCATCTACTGCCCCTTTTCCATTGCATGGTACCAGCTCAACTCAACTCAACTCAACGCAACTCAACTCTACTTGCTTTTTTTTTGGTTTTCCATAGGGCAAAAGTCAGGGATAGTACCCGGTACCAGGTACTTTTTTTGGTACCACCTCTGTCGAGGTTCCAAGTGAGCTGAGCCGATACTAAAAGGTGACATGAAAATACCACTATAAATAAATACATTAAATAAAATAAATAAAATATAAATAAAATCTCAAGAAAAAAAAACCTAGTCAGCATCCCATAAATGACCAGCGGGGCTTCGCCATGAGGGGATACTATCTGCAGTGGAAAACAAAATCCCAAAAAGTAAAGTGAGTAGAGTCGAATAGAGTTGAGTGGAGCCAGTACCATGTAGTATGTAGTGGAAAAGGGGCATAAGTGACCTCTTCAGGCCAACTGACTGCAGGTATCCCCACCCTTATACCCAATACAGTGGCATAATCACCCAAACCAACGATCACTTTCATATACAGATTACCGTGACCATTAACTAGAGTTACAATGGCCATGTGTACTATTCACAGAGGGTTGGGGAACAGTTGCAACCACATCATTGTAAGATGGTGACAGATGTACTCTTAGCCCCCCCTGGTTCAGGTATGTTCCCTCTTCACACAGATGGCGGACAACCACCATGATCATGAGGGAATGACCATACCTGAACCGAGGGTTTCAATCGTTACGCCACTGTCTTGATTATAAGGGTGGGGACACCTGCAGTCAGTTGAGACTGAAGAGGTCACTTAGATGAGTGATGAAACGTTTCTCTCAATAAACGTTGTATCCAGATGAACTGATTCAACTTTCTGTGGTTTTCTTACCTGGATTACTGAGCATGCATCAAGATAAAATTCACAGTGTATACAGGCCCAAGTCAAAGAAGGATAAACTTTAAACTCAAACTGAAGTCACACATTAAATCTAAAAACAACAGTAGGCATGTAAATGTAACAGTATATATAAAGGTATATAATATTATTACTACATACAATGGTATGTAGTAATAATACATATGTTCAATGAGAAATATTAACAGATGTAGTGATTGGAATGTCTGTATGTGTGTGCTGGCTTTCATGTACATTTGTGTATAGATACATGTATGTGCGTTGCAAGGACCTACGTGTCACCCAGATGTGATCCAGCTCAGTGGACTTCTCTGCCTGCTTGGTATTAAATGTCTTGATAGCTAGCTGGAGTTTCTTCCTGTGGAGGGGATTCTTCACACCAATATACTGGAGAGAGAAAACACAGCAACAAATCATTCCGACCACTCTTCTCAAATTATGTTAATCTGATCTTTAATCTCACTCTGAGTGTAGGACATTTTCATGAGAATTGCAAAAATAGACTGATGGTGAATCCGACCCTCATAGTTTGAGGGATATGCATTACCAGTCCCATAGGAAAGTTACTTTGCTCAGCTCCTGGATTATCACATTTTTACTCAACCTTAATATCCTAAACATCAGAGTCAGATTGGATTCCTGCCCAACTATCAAACATCAGACCACATTTTCACCTGTTCCTCTCTAACAGTCATGTGCGCCAAAAGACAGGTGGAACTTACTCACACTTTATTAATGGACCTTTGACTCTGTTTGGCACACAGGAATTTTCTATGAACTCTTGGGGAGTGGTATGGGGAAGAGTATGTGACTCCCCGTTCAAACCAGTGTTCCTCCCTATCAAGGATGTGCACATCCTCATCCTTGAAAGAGTGGCCACTGGCCTGTAGACGGTGTGGACTGTGGAGTCCTGGCCTGCCATGTTAGCACTCCTGTGTGGTGCCATCCTCTGGGCCAGCGTCTGTTTGGTTTCCCCGATGTACAAGTCATGGCAATCCTCCTGGCACTTAAGAGTGTACACTATATTACTCCGTTTGTGCCGGGGGACCCGATCCTTGGGGTGGACCAACTTCTGGCACAGCGTGTTTTGGGGTTTGAAAGCAACTGTTCCGACACTCCCGCCACAAACAGAATCACCATTGGTTTACTCTTAGACAGCTGTTGTCCTCTCTTTGATTGGCTGGTGCACTGTTTGGGTGTCTCCCTGACTTTGACAAACGCCCAGTTAGGATAACAAATTGGGCATTCATCAGATGAACTGATTCAACTTTCTGGGATTTCTACATCTGGATTACAAAGCATGCATCAAGACAGCTAGGCTAACAAGTAAAACATATTAACAATCGGCTTCTGAGGGGTATTTCCATTCTTTTGAGAGGAGCTGCTAATAATCCCATTAGACATCCAGTGATTGAGCTAAACTAGCTTAAACTCGCTGTTCAACGTACCTTCAAACTGCATGCACAGACATATAGAAGGTAGTTTGTTTGACTCTATGTAAGAAAAATACACAGGACAAAGCCTGAAATCCAAACTATCCCTTTAAATTCAAACCTGGACATACAGAAATTCAGCACCATTTGATAATTCCACAGGGAATTTGAACACGGCTGTGAACAAAATGAAAGAAAAAGAAGTTGGACTTCCTACTCCATCTCATCATCAGTCACTTCTCCAGGGTTGGGTCGCGGTGGCAGCAAGCTAAGTAGGGCACTCCAGACGTCCTTCTCCCCAGCAACGCCCTCCAGCTTCTCCTGGGGGATCCCAAGACGTTTCCAGGCCAGAGTGGACATGTAGTTCCACCAGCGAGTTCTGGGTCTACCCCGGGGTCTCCTCCCAGTTGGACGTGCCCAGAAAACCTCCAAAGGAAGGCACCCAGGAGGCATCCTAATCAGACGCCCGAACCACCTCAACTGGCTCCTTTCGACATGAAGGAGCAGCGGCTCTACTCCAAGCTGCCTCCAGATGTCCGAGCTCCTCACCCTATCTCTAAGGCTGAGCCCAGATACCCTACAGAGGAAACTCATTTCAGCTACTTGTACCTGTGAGCTCACCCTTTCGGTCACCACCCAAAGCTCATGACCATAGGTGAGTGTTGGAACGAAGATTGACTAGTAATTTGAGAGCTTTGCCTTCTGGCTCAGCTCCCTCTTCACCACAATGGTCTGGTACAACTTCTACTTAACGCACTAAGTAGGACTTGGCTTAAAATCCTAAATTGCACAACTGATCCAATAACACTACAGGGCACAGAAGAGTAGGTTCCACTAACTGACCAAAACTTCCCATATTGCCAAAAGTACCTCATAAGAACCATGCATGAAGAGAAGTGCAAAAACATCTCCAGAGTTCATGAAAACCCAGGCAGCAATGCACGCAGGGCAGAACTGGGCCAATATCCACTTGTGTTAAAAAATGCCATCAAACTCTACCACCATTTGAAATCCAGTAACCTCCATCCGTACCACTCTACAGCCTTGTAGTGCCAAGAGTTGAACAAACACAATCTATCACACAGATCTGCTGATTATGAATTATTTTGCTCTGCTGTTTTGGAGAATGCTGGCTGTAAGCCCCTGTAATATGCTAGCAAACAAGGAATCCAGCGATAAGCTGTGAACCTTTGCAGCTACAGTACACACTCATGAGACAAAGACAGAGATAACGAGAGACAGAGCATGCTCGCACAACAATGACTCATCTAGTGAACATGAGAAGGAAGGAATGGGGGTAGGCAAGCGATGGGTGTAAGGTAGACAGCATGAGAGCTGAAACAAGGTGACAAGGCGAAACTACACAGCAGGCTGAAAAGGCAAGACAGGCGTTCCTAAATGTTGATTGGACAGGCAGACAAGAACAGTGATTAGACAGGTAGAACTAACAAATTATTTGATGGACTGAATGGAAGATTATTCTGTCAGCTGTACAAACATGTGTGTGTGTACCTTCTCAATCTCTTGCGGGGTGGCTGACAGTAATATGTGACCGCTGGTGACCCAGTGGCGAGCTTGGAGTCCATACTGGCCAAGTCCTATCTCCTCTAGCCAGTCACACACCTGCTCTGCTGTCCACTTAGAGAAGGGTGTCTTCAAGTTGCTGTAGAAGTAAGCAAAGTTAGAATAAATAGGGGAGAGAGAAATATACGTTTTCTCTCTGTTTTTAAATAAGTATTCTGCCTCTGTGACCTTGGGTTCACCTCACACCCAACTACAGAACATCTGAGTATGATTACATGTATCTCTGAAGAGTGGGAAGATACAGTGTATACATGTTCATCCATCGCTTATCCTGCCCTCAGAGTCATGGGATGCTGGAGCCTATCCCAGCAGTCATTGGGCAGCAGGCGAGGAGACACCTTGGACAGGCCGCCAGGCCATTACAGGGCCGACACACACGCAACACACGCGCCACACGCGCCACACACACACACACACACACACACACACACACACACACACACACTCACTCACTCACTCTCTTTTTCTCTCTCCCTCTCTCTCTCTCACACACACACACACACACACACACACACTAGGGACAATGTAGTATGGCCGATTCACCTGACTTACAAGTCATTGGACTGTGGGAGGAAACCCACGCAGAAACGGGGAGAACATGCAAACTCCACACAGAGGACGACCCCCGAGGTTGGACAATCCCGGGGCTAGAACCCAGGACCTTCTTGCCTGGAGGCGACCGTGCTAACCACTGTGGCACCATGCCGCCCGTGTCTCTCTATTTGTCTGTCTATCTACAGTGCATCTGGAAAGTATTCACACCCCTTCACTTTCCCCACATTTTGTTATGTTACAGCCTTATTCCAAAATGGATTAAATTCCTTTTTTTCTCATCAATCTACACACAATACCCCATAATGACAAAGTGAAAAAAGTTTTTTAGAAATTTTTGCAAATTTATTAAAAATAAAAAACGGAAATATTGCATGTACATACGTAAGTATTCACAACCTTTGCTATGACACTCAGAATTGAGCTCAGGTTCATCCTGTTTCCACTGATCATCCTTGAGATGTTTCTACATCTTGATTGAAGTCCACCCGTAGTAAATTCAATGGATTGGACATGATTTGGAAAGGCACACACCTGTCTATATAAGGTCCCACTATTGACAGTGCATGTCAGAGCAGAAACCAAGCCATGAAGTCAAAGGAAATGTCTGTGGACCTCCGAGACAGGATTGTATCGAGGCACAGATCTGGGGAAGGGTACAAAAAAATTTCTACAGCTTTGAAGGTCCTGAAGAGCCCAGTGGTCTCCATCATTTGTAAATGGAAGAAGTTTGGATCCACCAGGACTCTTCCTAGAGCTGGCCGCCCAGCCAAACTAAGCAATCGGGGGAGAAGGGCTTTGGTCAGGGAGGTGACCAAGAACCCAATGGTCACTCTGACAGAGCTCCAGCGTTCCTCTGTGGAGATGGGAGAACCTTTCAGAAGGACAACCACCTCTGCAGCACTCCACCAATCAGGTCTTTATGGTAGAGTGGCCAGATGGAAGCCGCTGCTCGGTAAAAGGCACATGACAGCCCACTTGGAGTTTGCCAGAAAGCACCTAAAGGACTCTCAGACCATGAGAAACAAGATTCTCTGGTCTGATGAAACCAAGACTGAACTCTTTCACCTGAATGCCAAACGTCACGTCTGGAAGAAACCAGGCACCTCTCATCACCTTGCTAATACCATCCCTACAGTGAAGCATGGTGGTGGCAGCATCATGCTGTGGGGATGTTTTTCAGTGGCTGGAACTGGGAGACAAGTCAGGATCAAGGGAAAGATGAATGGAGCAAAGTACAGAGAGATCCTTGATGAAAACCTGCTCCAGAGCGCTCAGGACCTCAGACTGAGGCGAAGGTTTACCTTTCAACACGACAACGACCCTAAGCACACAGCCAAGACAATGAAGGAGTGGCTTCGGGACAAGTCTGTGAACGTCCTTGAGTGGCCCAGCCAGAGCCCAGACTTGAACCCTATTGAACATCTCTGGAAAGACCTGAAAATAGCTGTGCAGCGATGCTCCCCATTTAACCTTACAGAGCTCGAGAGGATCTTCAGAGAAGAATGGGAGAAATACCCCAAATATAGCTGTGCCAAGCTTGTAGCTTCATACCCAAGAAAACTTGAGGCTGTAATCGCTGCCAAGGGTGCCTCAACCAAGTACTGAGTAAAAGGTGTGAATACTTATGTACATGCAATATTTCAGTTTTTTATTTTTAATACATTTGCAAAAACTTCTACAAAACCTTTTCGCTTTGTCATTATGGGGTATTGTGTGTAGATTGATGAGAAAAAAAAGGAATTTAATCCATTTTGGAATAAGGCTGTAACATATCAAAATGTGGGGAAAGTGAAGGGGTGTGAATACTTTCCGGATGCACTGTATGTGAAATTCAGATAGACGCACACCTGTGCATGAATATGTGCGTGTTTATCTACCGTATGTTCCCAGTGCAGGACAGACGTGGTCCTGCAGTGGCTCTGAAGCCTCCCCTTCTGAACTCTCCCAGGTCTGGATCGTCACATTGGACCGGACTGCCTGACTGACTACGACGGATCCTGCGGAAAAGAGGTACCTTAGTGGTGTGTGTGAATGTGTGTGTGTGTGTGTGTGTGTGTGTGTGTGTGTGTGTGTGTGTGTGTGTGTGTGTGTGTGTGTGTGTGTGTGTGTGTGTGCTGACTGTACTTACTTCCCCCATAGTTTTTTAATGCCCCTGTGACTCTTCCTGTTTTCAGGTGAGACGGGGGACTGCTGTCCAGAGTCTACTGCAGAGGACAGGTCAGACATTACCGACGCCTCCAGCTTCTCTGGACGCCCTATAAAGGCAAAATTAGGAGCACCACAAAGTAAATCAGACGACTATCTGGTTCAGTATGAACAGAGTACACCTTGGAGAGCCAGAATAAAACTTTTTTTCACCTTGACATCAACCTTAAACATCTGCACAAGGGTGCGTTCAAGGACAAAGACAGCCGTTTCACTGCACTCCGAGAACAGGACCCATTCATAATTCATATGTATGATTTATCTTTCCCTTCTTGTTATAGACCATTCTAACATTACTACCCATCCATCCATTATCCAACCGCTTATCCTACTCTAAGGGTTGCGAGGATGCTGGAGCCTATCCCAGCAGTCACTGGGCGGCAGGTGGGGAGACACCCTGGACAGGCCGCCAGGCCATCACAGGGCACACACACACACACACACACACACACACACACACCTAGGGACAATTTAGTATGGCTGTATCACCTGACCTACATGTCTTTGGACTGGGGGAGGAAACTGGAGCACCCGGAGGAAACCCACTAAGACACAGGGAGAACATGCAAACTCCACACAGAGGACGACCTGGGACGATCCCCATGGTTGGACTACCCCGGGGCTCGAACCCAGGACCTTCTTTCTGTGAGGCGACCGCACTAACCACTGCACCACCGTGCCGCCATTACCATTCTAACATTACTAGCAGAGACAAAAAGAGAAACTGCAGATTTACTGTGATAAATATTCAAGAACATTTACCATTCATTATTGCAGTACCTTCACTGAAGAAGTGAGAACGGCTAAGATATACAACAACTTCCTGCCGAACACCACCGGGTCATGAATACCATCATGCTTTGCTCTGCTGTCACAACATTCCCCACAGACACTTTTGCCACGTGATACAATGTTGGCTTAACTTGATGGAGTACAAGTGCAATCTACAGTTAAGAGGACACACAGGTGTGCAGCTGGGCATGACAGTAGAACATCAGGGTTGTGTTGCAGTACCCACCAGCATGATAGAGGTCATGCCTTCCAGGAGATCCTGAGGCACAGAGGGTTAGCACAGTATTGAGAAAGCAGGAAGCAGAAGCATCGATTAGTTACAAATCCAACTCAAACAACACGTGTTTATACAACTTCCACTAGCCATGCATAGCAGCAGCACAGGAGTCTGCAAAGTTGAGGAAGACTGACAGGCATTCTCCAATAACACCACACCAACCACACCAAGTCTGCACACTACTCTGCTTTTACTTAGATCAACTTACTCTAGAGACAAAAGTGACATTTTAAAGTACAGCTTGTGCTTCACTGGAACTTCAGTTAGAAGTTCATTAGTGAAGTGGGCATTTCGAAGGTCGCTTCTGATGCTGAAATTAATCCACTGCCGCGGCAGAGTCAGAATCTATCGAAGCTTATTCTATCTGTTCATGTCTTTATAATCTCGAATGACATCTTTGAAAAGAAAAGACACTTTTTTGCTCTCTTGGCAAAAGGCAGCTGCTTTTTTATATGTTAGAAAAAATTATTTTTTGTTACTACTGCATGACGAGGGTAGGTAGACTGAGCAGCACATCCTCGTCCAGACTCACTGACAGTGTAATGTGAGAGGGGAGGAGGCAGGGAGGCACGATGTCAGGTTGCATCCTTCTTTGTTTGCTGTGCATGTCTAAGATAGCTGAACCATGCATATGCCTGAGGAGGAACTGTTTGCCTTTCACACTTTGAGTACTCTCCTGCTTTAAGCATTATGTACAGTACGTGTGTGTTTGTGTGTGTGTGCGCATGCACACGTGTACAAGTCTGTGTCAGCCTGCATGTGTATTAACCTGCAGGTGTACGCCACTATGTGTGTGGGTTGTGTTTGTGTCTACAGAACATGCTGATTTGAGAGAGGCAAGCCTTATCTCAGGCAGCTCTCCAAGTTATTCAAGGAGTCCTTATAATCCAGGCTGGCGAGCTGTTTGAGCCTTCGTAAAAGCAGTTGTTCAGCTCGGGCCTTATCATCAACTCTTCCCCTATTAGCTCACCAGTCCAAACAGACCTTCACTCCATCCAATGGGAAGGATAAGTTCTTACCAAAGAGGTTCTGATGGACACAAACTTGTTCTGTTCAGGAGATAACTGATTCAGGAGATAACTGATACTATCTTCACATGCTAAAGGTGGCTTGTCTGTGCAGAGGAATGAGTACAGGGCACGGAATCCAATTCCCCTGAATGTATGTGTGTTTTTTTCCCCTTCAGAATCTAATGTTTGCATTGTCTGCGTGGAAATACAGTACCTAACACTGGAGCACTGGCACTCCTGCAGCGAACTTCAGCAAAAACAGAGAGAAAGAGAAGCAAAGCAGAGAAGAGAGACAGGAAGAGGGCGCATAAAGTGAAGCATTTAGAGTAAGGTTAGTATAGAGTGAGTCAACATCAACATCTCATCGTGTTCTGTTTTAGTCCATGTTGAAGACAACATTAAAGCTGTCGCCCGACAAAAATGAGCACGCAAGCAGCAGAGTCAGTTCACTGTCAGCTCATTTACTTCAGCATAAAGCGAATAAGCTAACCCGTAGCCTGGTCAATAGCATTAGTTAGCAGGCTAACAACATTTCCTTATATTTATTCTTATTACTTTTCTCAATAGGTATTGTTAGGGAAAATGCTGTTGCGACTATGACTAACTGACTCAGTGTTAAAATATTTCCCTTTAGTTGGCGCTATAGAAACTCACTCAGACTGTCGTCCTTGTCATGGCTGTGGACAGGAGAGAGTTGCACAGGAGAGGAATACTCCTCATTTCTCTCTTCATCTCCACTGGGCTCTGCTCGCAGCTCTCCTCCTTTAATCAGCTTCCCCGGCAGAGTCTGGTACTTGTTCACTTCCATGTGACGATGCTGCAGGAGCAAAACCCTTAGTTTTTAGCCTTAAAACAAAATGGCATGAAGTTTCAGTAACACAAAGGAGGGTTTATTCTTAGTTATTTTCATTTTTTTCCCCTCCAATATAATTCTGAGGACATCAAAACGATTTAATACTTTCTGAAACCGAAGTATTTTTAACCACTGAATATGTACAGTGCTCTTCACAAAAAACCCTGTACCTAACAAAATACTTTTGAATCCAACATTACTCTCTTCAATATTAAAATAAATAAGTCTCGCATATAAAACAAAGGTTGTTTTTTTTAAAGCCACCGTTTTTGTGATTTTTTCCCCCAGTATACAATGCTTAATATGTATTTTAATACAGCCTGCTCTTGTTCAAATATCCTTCAGGAGTCTTGTCTGGGTCATGAGGTGGGCCATCATTTCTTTCAATCCTTTGCTCTGTTGCATAACTAAGTCTAAGAATAGGCTGATGTCATGTCCTTTGAAGGGTGAATCTCTGATGTTCTCAGTATTTGTCCTGGCATGGGAGTCACCCGGGCTCTGAAAGGACTAACAGGCAAAAGGCCAGTGCAGAGGAATGGCTGGGAGGCAGCTGTGATGCCTAGTACTACTGACAACCATCTCAGGTCAGGCACGGCTGTCTGCAAGTGTGTTTATGTGCATGCTTGTGTGTGTGTGTATGCACTCATGCATTTGTATGCGAGTATGTGTTGGAGTGTGTACATAAAGATATATGTGAGTGTAAATATAGGCCCATGTGTGTACGTAGTATGTCTAGGCAAGGGGTGTGATTGTGTGAGTGTACCATATGGGTGTCATGTCACTCAGTGGTGTATGAAGTTGTGCGCGTATTCATATGTAATTGTGCAGATTTGTGTGTATGAATTAATTCATGCATAATACATGTAGGCTACATGGGGATAATAGGTACATACTATACACATTCAGGTAAGGCATTTCAGACAGTGGAATTTCTTTGTAATGTGACGACTGAAAATATGTCAGTGTGGCCAAGAGTTTGGATCCACTTCCAAGTTCTGTTTGTTATAAGTTGACTTGGTTAGCATGGGCTAAAAGATAGCAAAATTTCATTGCTAAAGGCTGGAATTATGGCTAGGATTACGTTAGATGTGATGGGCACTCCAGATAGCCTTAGCCCCGGGCCAGACAGCACTAGCTCAGCCTCATCGGCAGATGCGGCAGAGTTTGTCTCTGTTCACCAGCGTGGGAAGGCTCGCAAGAGCAAACCACCGGTCATGTGGCCTGGTCTGCAGTCACCTCTCTGCAAACTGGTTCTTGCCTCTCACCAGCCCTGTTGATAGTCCTACTGGCCAGAGTGCTTCTCCCGCTCCTGTCGACTGAGTAAAGCAACGCACACTAGTGATAGGAGACTCCATTACCTGCAATATCAGATTAGCTTCACCAGCCTTGGTCACTGTTTACCCGGGGCCAGAGTCTCCAACATAGAGGATAACCTTAGGGTGCTGGCATCACGGAGGGAGAGAACCCAGGCACACAACACCACTCCTTTCAGCAACATTGTTATTCATGTCGGCACCAATAATGCTAGGACAGGGGTGGCTAAACATGTGCCATGGAGAGCCATGAGTATGCAGGTTTTCATTCCAGCAGGACTCCACACCAGGTGATTTCACTGATTAGCAACCCTTTAACCAAAGAGGAAAAATGTATCAGGGAAATCACCTGGTGTGGAGTCCGGCTGGAATGAAAACCTGCATACACATGGCTCTCCATGGCACATAGTTAGCCACTGCTGCGCTAGGATGAAGCAATCAGAGATCACAAAAGCCAGTCTAGTCAGGACGCTTGAGTTGGCCAGAAAGATGTGTCAGGCTCACCTCAATGAACCACTGGCTGGCTCATTACTGTAATGAGCAGGTATTCGGTTTTGTTGATAACTGGCCTTCTTTCTGGAGCTGCCCTTACCTGCTGAAAGCGGACAGCATTCACCCTATTGGGAACGGCGCCACTCTTTTGTCTACATTACATTACAGTCATTTAGCTGACGCTTTTATCCAAAGCGACTTACAATAAGTGCATTTAATGTAGGAAATCAGGAGAACTACTAGTCATCAGAGGTCATAAGTGCATCTTCTCTAAACAAGCATCTAAAAGCAAAACCAGTGTTAAAGTAAAAGCGCGAGAAAGAGATTGTTTTTTTAAATGAGTGAATACAATACGTGCTATGAGCAAGTAACAGGGTAGTAGTTCTTGAAGAGGTGAGTTTTCAACCTGCGCCGAAAGATGGACAGCGACTCTGCTGTCCTGACATCAGTGGGGAGTTCATTCCACCACTGTGGGGCCAGGATAGAAAAGAGCCGTGACTGGGTCGATCAGCAGCAGGGGCCTCTGAGCGACGGGGCAACCAGGCGTCCCAAGGGGTGTAGGGCTTGACCATGGCCTGGAGATAGGAAGGAGCTGTTCCTTTCACTGCCCTGTAGGCTAGCACCAGAGTCTTAAACTGGATGCGAGCAGCTACTGGGAGCCAGTGTAGGGACATGAAAAGGGGAGCTGTGTGGGGGAACTTAGGGAGCAGCAGCTTTCTGAACAAGCTTCAGAGGTCTGATGGCTGACGCTGGGGCGCCAGCAAGGAGGGAGTTGCTGCAGTCCAGCTGGGAGATGACCAGAACTATCTATATTGTCTAGCAATATAGATAGCTGTCTACGTTTAGTTTGACACAAGGGACCTATCATTAGGCAGGTTGCTGGTGATTAGAGAGCCTGCTAAGTTTAAACCTAGTGTGGATGTGGAGTCAACTAGTTTGGTTACTGACAGCTTGGTCTATAACATTGAAACCATCTCCCTACCTGCTGTATTGCTCCCAAGCTCTCCTCTCCTAAATGTGTGAATCACAATAATCTAATAATCATTCCTACCACTGGTGGTGGTGAAATATGCAATGAAGCACCTAATAATCTACAGAACCAAACATCTTATGTTATCAAAAGTGTGACCACACATTGTGCAAAGCGAAGGTCTTCAAAATTGTCAACTAATAATACCCTGATTTTCAGGGTTCACCAGTCAATTTTATTGTTTCTGTCAGTACCATGTGAGGGCACAGCACCAATGGCAGCTGACGTTAATTTGGGCCTCGACCGATCTGTTATGGCAGTGTTACTCTTTACGCGGCGCGTGAGCCGCCTGCAGCTCCTGAGACTTTGTTTTGCACCTCATATAGATCCACTGATAACAATAAGAACATCGCTATAACTTACTTCTATAGGTTCTGTTTGTGTCCTGTTTTAGCACATTGAAATGAATTATCCAGCAGATGGCAGCATACTGAAGATACGTCAAAGAACGTAGGCTACGTAACAGCGTGGGATCATGGGTAGACATATAGCCTGTGTGTAGCTTTGTATTTGCGAAACATTTTTTTTCACGTTGATAATGCTTATGTATAATTGCATACGTACATGCATACATAAGATGGGTTCAACTCCCAGCCTTACAAACTCACAAACAAGTATTATATATTTTAATAATGCAGTGTAATTATTAATTGAGAATAAAAAGAGATGTAAGGATGGAAAGCTTGGTACTATATTTTTTTAAACATACACAAAGATGGTAAATATCTTGAGAGTGATGATAAAAAAAAACAAACACCCGAGTTATATCTGCAATCTCTGTGGCTCTTTGAGGAATGGTCTTACTCATAAGTGGCTCTCCTTAGAAAATTAGGGAGTACCACTGCAGTATGGTCTTGTCAATCTGTATACTGATTTGGCAAAATTTTACATTGGATGTCCTTCCTGACACAACCACTAACCCTGTGGACGGGGGCACGGGTAAAGCGCTGGATTCCATCCCAGTATTCATGGACTTAGGCCCATGCCTGTAGCCTTTAATAATACAAGGTGTCTAATCCCAGTTAATATTTCATCTATTGGTAGCTCTAAAGTTCTGCCCACTACTGATCACTTCAACAAGAGGTTTAAATTTTGTTATCAGATCACTCTCTACCAAAGCCTTACTAATAAATGATCTGATTCTTGAACATAGTTTCTTTATAATTGGGTTATGTGAAACATGGCTGAAACCAAATGTTTTCCTTCTCTTAAATGAAGCATCCCCACCTCACTATACTTATGCCCACGTAGCTCAGGAAAATAAACAAAGTGGGGGTGTCACCTTAATATTTAAGTCTATTTTCAATTTAACTTCTAAACTTGAATCTAAATTCCAATCTTTTGAGGCTCTATTTCTAAGTCCATCTCTCTCAGCCACGAACAGACTTTGCTCAGTCCACATTGTGATACTCTATCGACCTCCTGGCCTTTACTCACTATTTCTTGAAGGACTTGTCTCAGGTCTTATTAATTGTGACAAGCATGGGCACAAGTCCATGAATACTGGGATGGCATCCAGCACTTTACCTGTGCCTCTGTATATAACGTTAGTGGCTGTCATAGGAAGGGCATCTGACATAACTTTTTGCCAAATCCTTATGTGGACTGAGTAGATCACATCGGATCAGTTGAGGCTCACTACTGGATCAGTCGAGGCCCGGGTTAACAACGACCCCCATTGGTGATGTGCCCTCACAGGGTACCAATAAAAACGATAAAATCCGCTGTGGCGACCCCTGAGAAACAGGGAATAAGCTGAAAGAAGAAGTCTCAGTCTCATGAATAAGAAGTCTCATGAATGTTACTCATTCTGATGAGATTCTAATTCTTGGCGATTTCAATATTCATCTGAATAAGTCTGGTGATCCTCTAAGTAAAGCCTCCCTGGTACTTGTTGATACTTTTGGGTTCACTCAGTTTGTTCAAGGTCGACTCACTGCAGTGGTGGCACTCTTGGTTTGGTTTTATTTAAAGGGATAGCTGTTTCTGATCTGTCTTGCCAACCACATCTGCTGTGACAGATAATTTTCTCATTAAATTTGAAGCATCATTGGCCTGTCCTGTTAATGTCGGCACAGAAGTAATTGCCACTTGCCACACTGGCCCATCCACTGTAGCTGTATTTGGCCAGCAGCTGCCTGAAGTCTTGGCTCCTTTCACTGTAGAGACTGATTCTGTTGAAAATCTCACTAGTAACTTTAATAATAATGATAATAATAATAATAATGGACTACGTTTATATAGCGCTTTATCCAAGACACCCAAACCACTTCACAGAAAAGAGGGAACCTCACTTCAACCACCACCAATGTGTAGCACCCACCTGGGTGATACATTGCAGCCAGTTTGCACCAGAATGCTCACCACACATCAGTTTGAGGTGGAGAGGGAGGAATCGTTGAGCAAATTACATGGGGGATGATTAGGTGGCCAGATGGAGAGAGCCAGGTTGGGAATTTTGCCAGGACACCGGGGAAATGCCTTACTCTTTGCGATAAGTGTCATGGGGTCTTTAATGGCCACAGTGAATCAGGACCTCAGTTTAACATCTCTTCTGAAGAACAGCATCTCCTACAGCACAGTGTCCCTGACACTGCACTGGGCCATTGGGATTTTTTAAAACAATTTTTTTTATTAGGACCAGAGGGAAGACTGCCCCCCTACTGGCCAAAATACACCACATTCAGAAGCAACTCATTTTCCCATGAGGTCTCCCATCTAAGTATTAGCCAAGCCCATACCTGCTTAGCTTCTGTCATTCGGAAGAGCCAGGGTACATGTTGGTATGGCTGCCTGCAAATGAAGCCCTCTCTAGTCTCCTTGATTCAGTTGCACCTCTCACTACCAGAGCTATGCCACTAAAGACACCTACACCCTGGTTTAATGATGTGACATGGGCTCTTAAGTGGGCCTGCAGGAGACTGGGACGTAAATGGTGAAAATCGAAATTGGAAGTTTTTTTTTTACCCATCTTGGGATGAGTCTTTATTGAAATACAAGCGTGCTTTAGCTGCTGTGAAAGCAGCGCATCTCTCTCACTTAATCGATATTAATAAACATAACCCCAGATTTTTCTTTGACACTGTAGCTAAACTTACTAAAAAGCAGCCGTCCATTGGCTGCTCACCATTCACAGTCCATGAGTTTCTAGACTTTTTCTGCAATAAGGTTAATGAGATCGTTAACAAAATTAGTTCTTCAACTCCAGCTACTCCTGCTGATCCTGTCTTACCAAATTCATATCTATACAATGAGTCACTGATAGTCCCTGTTATTACAGCTTTAGAGACTATCTCTCTTGATACTTGACTAAGCTCGTGTCAGCTTCTAACCCAACTACTTGCCTACTTGACCCCTCACCAGCAAAACTTTTTAAAGACCTTTGGCTTTCCTGGGGCCTACAATGCTGGACATTGTTAATTGATCACTTACTACTGACACTGTCCCCAGCAGTTTTAAGACAGCTGTGGTCAAACCTCAACTTAAGAAATGTTGTTATCCTGTTTCAATGTTATATCCTTCTCTCACTCCGAGATGTGACTAATTAGTTTTCTTGTCTCTTTTCCTGTGTACATGAATGGTGTGATGTGAGTCTCCCCTGTGTGCATGTGTAGTCTGTCCTCCTGTCAGCTCTACATAGTGATGGTAGTCATGTGGCTCAGGTCCTAGGCTGTTCCAGTGGCATCTGGACACTGCTTGGCATCCTCCTCATAATTTTCTTCGTATATTTTATAATTCCATTATAATTCTGTCATCCTCTTTCAATGTTCTACTAATATTACTACTACTGCTACTACTACTACTACTACTACTACTTTCAGCTGCTCCCATCAGGGGTTGCCACAGTGGATCATCCGTTTCCTTTTCGTCCTGTCCTCTGCATCTTCCTCTGTCACACCAGCCACCTGCATGTCCTCCCTCATCACATCCATAAACCTCCTCAAACATACTCTTTCAATGTTGTAGTCTGTAAATTGTCTTTTATTCTGTACACACAACATCCATAGCACGTCTGTCCGTTTTTGGAGATAAATCTCTCCTCTGTTGCTCTCCCTGAGGTTTCTTCCTATTTTTCCTTCCTGTTAAAGGGATTTTTTTTTAGGGAGTTGTTCCTTATGCGATGCGAGGGTCAAAGGACAGGATGTCATATTTCTGTAAAGCCCCCTGAGGCAAATTTGTAATTTGTGATATTGATATAATAGACTTGACTTGACTAGTCATGGCAGGGCTTATGTAAGGAGTCGTCCATGTGAACAGTTAATGCAACAATGCATAAAACCTGCTGTCAAACATGGTGGGGGCAACAGGTTTGGGGCTGTTTGGTCTACCCAGGAGACACTGATTTGCACAGGATCAGCAACACACTTACCAAAGAGAATTCCTACTCTATTCTACAGAGCCATGACATCTCTTCTGGGTTTAAGACGTATGGAAGAAGGTTTATTTTCTAGTAAGTCAATGAACTGAAGCACACATAAAAGCTTTGCCAGGACTATCTGAAGTCAAAGCAGGAGTTAGGAGTATTAACTTGTATGGTTTTCCCTCCAGAGTTACCAAACCTTAACCCCATGCAACCCTTACGAGAACATTCACAGCACAACCTCAGAAATGCTCCTAGGGAGCGGTGGAATAATGTTGATTTTTAAATTCAGCACTATCTTTGAGGGCAAATTCCAGATGGGATACAAGGTTAATTAAGGCAACATTCCGTTTCAGCCAAATGTTCTGAATTATGTTAGCAAAAAAATGATGTAACTGGTCTGTCAGACTGCCAGATAGTGAAGTGTGAGTCATCACTCCAGAGAACATGTTTCCACTACTCTAGAATCCAATGCCGCTGTGCTTTACACCACTCTTGCCAAAGCTTGGCACTGCACATCGGGATCTTAGGCTTGTGTGCGGCTGCTCGGCAATGGAAACCCATTTCATGAAGCTCCTGATGAACAGTTCTTGTGCTGATGTTGCTTCCAGAGGCAGTTTGGAAACTCAGTAAGTGTTGCAACCGAGGACAGACAATTTTTACACGCTATGCGGTCCGGTTCTGTGAGCTTGTGTGGCCTACTGCTTTGTGGTTGAGCTGTTGTTGCTCTTGGACATTGCCACTTCACAATACAGACTAAAAGTTGACCAGGGCAGAAATTTGACCAACTGACTTGTTGGAAAGGTGGCATCCTATAACAGATTCACGTTGAAATTCACTGAGCTCTTCAATACAAACCATTCTACTGCCAATGTTGTCCTATGGAAATTATATGGGGGTATGCTTGATTTTATGCACCTACCAGCAATCGATGTGGCTGAAATAGCCAAATCTACTTATTAGAAGGGGTGTTCACATACCTTTGCCCATTTTGTATATCAGTTGAATTGGTGTTTGTTTCTGATGAATGATATAAGCAAACCGATCTTTGGATCCCAATGAGAGTGTGTGTATGAATATATAAACATATGTGGTAATGTTTTATAAATATATATACACATACACTCACTGAGCACTTTATTAGAGATACCCAAGGCTCAGCGTTTTCGGTTTTTACCGATTTTCACCGAAAAATACCCAGATTTTTTTAAAAGGAGCACCCGGATTTTATGTTTCCACGGATCCAAAAGTTGTTCCTGTTTGTGTGAGGTTATGTAACAGTGTCCTCTTGTGGCGAAATTCGGCATGCTGAATGGCTTTGAAAAGTTAAATTGACAACGCTGAGCCTTGGGGATACTATACTAACAGTGGGTAGGGCCCCCCTTTGCACTCAAAACAGCCTCAATTCTTCATGGCATGGATTCCACAAGATGTTGGAAACATTTCTTTAAGAATCTGGTCCATATTGACATGACTGCATCACACAATTTATGCAGATTTGTCAGCTGCACATTCATGCTGGGCATCTTCCATTTTACCACATCCCAAAGGTGCTCCACTGGATTCAGATCCGGTGACTGGGAAGGACACTGAAGAACAATGAGCTCGTTGTTAAGTTCATGAAACCAGTTTAAGATGACTTTTGCATTGCGACATGGTGCATTATCATGCTGGAAGTAACCATTACAAGATGGCTAAGTTGTGGCCACAAAGAATGCACATGGTCAGCAACAATACTCAAACAGGCTGTGGCATTCAAGAGATGATTGATTGGTATTAACAGGCCCAAAATATGCCAAGAAAACATTCCCCACACCATTACACCACTGCCACTAACCTGGACTGTTGACACAATGCAGGTTGGGTCCATGGTTTCATGCTGTTGGTGCCAAATTCTGACCCTACTATCTGTGTACCGCAGCAGAAATCCAAGATTCATCAGACCAAGCTACATTTTTCCGGTCTTCAACTGTCCGGTTTTAGTGAGCCTGTGCCCACTGCAGCCTCAGCTTTCTGTTCTTTGCTGACAGAAGCGGAACCCAACATGGTCTTCTGATTTTGGAGCCTATCTGCCTCAAGTTTCCACATGTTGTACATTCTGAGATTTTCATTCTGATTTTCTGCTCACTACAATTGTGGTAAGCAAGAAAAAAAATATAAAAGTGGCGAGGGAGGACATACACTTGGCTGGTGTGACAGAGGAAGATGCAGAGGACAGGAAGAAATGGAAACGGATGATCTGCTGTGGCGACCCCTAATGGGAGCAGCCGAAAGTAGTAGTAGTAGATATACAAGTGCTTTCGACAGTGGACATGGGTCATCATGGGCACTCTGATCGGTCTACGGCCACGCAGTCCCATACACAGCAAGTAACCTGTGATGCACTTTGTGTTCTGACACCTGTCTATCATAGCCAATATTAACTTTTTCAGCAATTTGAGCTACAGTAGCTCTTCTGTGTGATCGGGTTAGCCTTCACGCCAAACACCCATCAATGATCCTTGGGCGCCCATGACCCTGTCACCAGTTGTCTCTCCTTCGACCACTTTTGGTAGAAACTGACCACTGCATACTGGGAACACCCCAAAAGACCTGTCATTTTGGAGACGCTCTGATCCAGTTGTCTAGCCATCACAATTTGGCCCTTGTCAAAGTCTCTGAGATCCTTACGTTGCCCATTTTTCCTGCTTCCAACACATCAACTTCAAGAACTGATTGTTCCCTTGCTGCCTAATATATCCCATCTCTTGACAGGTGCCATTGTAATGAGATAATCAATCAAGTTATTCACTTACCTGTCAGTGGTTTTAATGTTTTGGCTGATCGGTATGTGTATATTTATGCATTAGGTTAGGTTGGGTTAGGGTGTGTTATGTCATGCTGCACAAAAGTACCTCTGCCCCTATGTCTGACTCAGGCTCAAGTGAATGGACCTCTACAGCGAATAGCAAGCACACAGGCAGGCAGGCAGGCAGGCAGGCACACACGCACACACACACACACTTTGTTAGCTGTCACAAAATCAGCTTAAAGTAAACTGATGTTGGTTTTGGTTAGAGATTATTATGTTAGTGTGAGCTTGCTACCACTCAGGTAGGTACTGTAAACTAGTACCAGGCACAGAAGTTCGGCTCAGTTAAACTACAGATGAAGCCAAGTCCGACAGCAGCGCTACTTTTTCTGAGACAGTTAAGATGGCTGTTGTACCAACCTTTTGCAAGGATCCACTCTGCAACTCTTCAAGGCTACTGGACAGCATCCTACCCCGACTCCTGGACCGAAAACAAACCCCAGAATGTGAAAGGATGGACGGATCTTTTTCTGTTGCATCAGGGCAATCCTATTTAGCATGTCTATGGTGGTCGCAGGGAATTTTAATGGTGGTGACTGGCTTTCACTGATGGTATTGCTTTCAAAGCATTACCAAATATTGTGTGGTAGTTATTTGACTACAAGCCAAATTCTCATTCAAATGATGTTCCTTAAACAAGGAATTTCTGGGGTGTCCAGGTAGCGTAGCAGTCTATTCAGTTGCCTACCAACAAGGGGATCTGAGGTTCGAATCCCCGTGTTACCTCCGGCTTGGTCGGGCGCCCCTACAGACACAATTGTCCGTGTCTGCGGGTGGGAAGCCGGATGTGGGTATGTGTCCTGGTCGCTGCTTTAGCGCCTCCTCTGGTTGGTCAGTCGGGGTGCCCATTCCGTGGGGGGGGGGTGCTGCTGGGGGGAATAGCATGATCCTCCCACACGCTACGCCCCCCTGGTGAAACTCCTCACTGTCAGGTGAAAAGAAGCAGCTGGCAACTCCACATGTATTTGAGGAAACATGTGGTAGTCTGCAGCCCTCACCGGATCGACAGAGGGGGTGGAGCAGCGACTGGGACGGCTCAGAAGAGTGGGGTAATTGGCCGGATACAATTGGGGAGAAAAGGGGGGGGATCCCCCTCCCAAAAACAAGGACTTTCACTTTCATCTATTTAGGTGTTGTACAATTAACTGACCTGAATCATAACTCATTCTAAGTTGTATGCATACACAAACACACAAACAGTTTGACATTACATAGGATTCTACTTGCCATGCTCCATTAAGGAGACTTGCATCTCCAGCGGAAACCAGCGATGTCTCCATGGAGTTCTGAACACTACGAACACTGACACATACAAAAGAAGATAAACAGTATGTGTGTATATATGTATATATATATATATATATATATATATATATAAATATAGGTGTGTGTGTGTACCTGGAGTCTAGTTCTCTCTGAAAGGGGGACGAAGACATTAGCAGTGGTGAAGATGCCCTTGATGACATCTACACCGAAAAAAAAAACCCCAGATAAGCTCATTCAGTCCATGTAAAGTGGTTTATCAGGCCATCTCTTTTGACAACAAAGACGTCTGACATTTTTCTTCGTCTATTTGTGAAACAAAGTGCATAGTAATGAATGCTGATGATCAGAATATTGACAAGCCCTTTGACTGCCACTCATTGTGCTAATTAACTATGGCAGTTTATAAAAATGGCTGCCCTTAACCAGTCAATGCATGTGTGGTGTCTTACCTCTGATCTGAGGATATCAGAGTTTGCCTTGTGTGTGAGTGCTCTGAGCTTTAGACTGCCACTCAGCTCCTCCTCGCTACTCCCTGGTAGGCACAATACATGGCACAAAGCATCATTAACCATTAGCATCATTAGCACAGTATCATCAGAATACAGGGAGAGAAGGAAGAGAGGAAAAGGAGAAAAGAGGAGAGACAAGTTAAGAGATAGAATCGAGCAATTAATAGTTAATAAATTCACAGAGCAACCACATTAGCGAATACAAAAAGGTTGGAAAAGAATATTTAAAGAAACACAGCAGATGATGTCCACCTTGTGTGAGTGCCATGACTTCCTTCATCTTCTTGCACTGCCCCAGCAGAATGGTCAGCTCCTCTATGTGACGATCCTGTAATCCAGCAAGACTCCAAGTATTTAGTCTTAATACGGGATATTTTTTTAAAACCTCTAGAGTAAAGTAGTGATCTTTCTTTTGGGATCCAGTTTCATTTAATCATACAGTATTGTAACTCCTGACATGTGGGGGATACCCCAGAAGTTAAGATGGGGGCACATTTGAACAAAATGAGCTGTAACTCTATCAATAGTGTATTCAGTAAGATAAAGAACTGAAGAAGAACTTGTTTACCTTTTCATCACATGAGGCCAACAAGGACTCCATCCCTGTCTTCAGCCTTTGCAACTCTTGGTCTGAGAAGCAGGAAAAATATGGCATTAGACGATAGTTCATAGCCACTCATCTGTGCATCTTGGCATGTCAGTGATGTGATGTGTTTGAGACAGACACAGCAGCCATGCGTACAGAGATGACCAGCAGAACAAACACACACTAACAACACAAGCAGCCGTACACCGTTACCATGACGACCACCACACCCGTTAAAAACTGCCTCTAACTGTTGTTGTTTACGTTTAGTAACTATGGCAGCTGTGAGAAATAAGGGCATTCTCCTTATTTCACAAAGCGTAACTTCATAGAAGTTATGTTTTCACCTGACAACAATGAACGACAGCATGCGACCCACACAAAAACACACCTGGGCTCTTTCAACATCCTTTCAAGCAGTGCGGCTGTGTTCTGGCTTGTTGCAGTGAGGCAGCAGAAGACTTAAGGCCCCCATACACTGGGGGTTTTTGGCCGTCTTAGCGCTGCCTCAGACAAATTGTTCAAATCGATGACACACGGGTTGTTGTGAAGGATGGTCAGCTCTTTCAGTGTGACGGGTTAAGGACAGACAACAGAGACAATCTGGGCCGTGATCATGTAGTCTGACAGGATATGACTGTTATGACAACATCCACGAGTGAACAATAGGAGCACGGCAGGAAATGATGATATTTTAGCAACTGTAATTAATAGAGTATCAAGCTATTTTTAACAAAAGGAAGTCACTACTCAGTATTCTTTCTCTTTCTGTGTATTTGTGTGTGTATTGCTGTCAGGGAATCAATCAACATCATCCTAGTCTAAAATACCTGTTTCCTTACAAATGACTGGAGATATGTTACCTCAGCCTCACTTTTGGAGAATATCCAGCCCAAGGCAAAATAAAATAGCCTTCATTGGGGCATCCAGGTAGCATAGCCGTCTATTCTGTTGCCTACTAACACGGAGATCGCCAGTTCGAATCCCCGTTACCTCCGGCTTGGTTGGGCATCCCTACAGACAACAATTGGCCGTGTTCTATGGCTGGGAACCCAGATGTGGGTATGTGTCCTGGTCGCTGCACTAGTACCTCCTCTGGTCAGTCGGGGCGCCTGTTCGGGGGGGAGGGGGACCTGGGGGGAATAGCGTGATCCTCCCACGCGCTACATCCCCCTGATGAAACTCCTCACTGTCAGGTGAAAAGAAGCGGCTGGCGACGCCACATGTATCGGAGGAGACATGTGGTAGTCTGCAACCCTCCCCAGATCAGCAGAGGAGCTGGAGCAGTGACTGGGACGACTCAGAAGAGTGGGGTAATTGGCCAAGTACAATTGGGGGAGAAAAAAAGGGAAAAATCCACCCCCCCCCCCAAAAAAATGCCTGCATTAATACAACTATATTTAGTTCAGTGAGACCATTTTGAATGTTCTCGGGACCAAGTCGCCCTTTTGTGGTGGGCACGGCCGACGATGTCGGCTGCCTTTCACACAACACGATGGCACTCCCATCTCAACCTACAGTCTGACAAGAGGGACGTATCAAGATTTTACTTCTTCCCCGTCATAAAGCGTGACACACAATAAATGTGCAAGACCGCCAAAATCGCACAGTGTGTGGGAGTCTTCAATACAATTTCTAGAGACTTTGTCCACTAGTCACCCAAGAAAAGCTGAAACAACAGGTCATCATGTGCAATGTAAAGCGCATCGGGCAGACCGCTACACATGTAGATGAAGATGTGGTGTTTTCCATGCCTGTTGCAATGCTGCTTTACTGTTGCTGAGCCATGAACAATGCTATGAAAACCCACCAGCAAACAGGCCTGTATGAAACTGAGCTGGGGGACTTTAACAATGGCTACTGCTGTGTCCAGCTATATGCATGAGTAAAATGCTCATAGAGAGCCTAATGTTTGTCAGCCATGCAACATTTGAAAGGATGTGATGCATTACTGAGTTTATCCTAGTCGAGCCGGAATAATTACTACAACAACACAGAACTCGAGCAGTGGACCGATCTCAAACCAAACGCCCAGCCACTTCAACCGTCATCAGCCTTTAACATTCTCATGTGGCCACTCAACCCAAGACTTTGGTGTTTCACATTAAAATTGAGCCAATATTTTGACTTTAAACAGCCAAGAGTGACACAAAATTAAATAGGACTCTCTCTCCACAACAACCTTCAAACATGCAGTATGAGTGACATTACAATACTATTGCTAGCAACCGCTCTGATGGACCATTATCCAAGAGACCGGTGGTCTTCAAAAAGTGTGCCATTGACGGCCATCTTTATACAGACTTTTTTATCCAACCAAACTCAAGACCACCTGATTTCACCAAGTAGTATACGTGCAACCAGAGGGAGCGATGGTAATTCAGCCAGCAGTTTTTGATTGGAATGAAAAAGTGCACAGTCTTGGGTTTTGATGTCACATTATTGCAGACTATTGAGAAAGACAACTACTGTGCCAGAGAGTCAGTGAATACCATCCGAAATGCAACTGGAATCGAACATCCAGTGACACAAATGCTAAAGTTAATTGTCAAGTGACTGAACTGGTAGGGGAGTTTGGTTGGAAATCGGACAAACACGTCATTGCCACGCCTTACATTTGTCAATCAGCTGCTTGATATGCACCTCCTCTACAGCAGAGAGCAGCAGAGTGAAGAATATGTCAGTTAAGAGTCGTAAGAGGAGGGATGTGTTGATTAGATGTTAATTGGAAAAGCAATAACTTATAGCTCTCTCTCACACACACACACACACACACACACACACTGACTGAGACACATGTGTACATAGGATGACTGTACCGCTCTCTGCATTGTTGGCAGCCATGCTGCCTTGGGCTTGCAGTTGCTTCTGTAGACATTCTATCTCTGCATCTTTGGAGGCCAGGAGCTCCTGAAGCTCTGAGATCTCTGCCTACGAATTGAGATGGAATAGACGGCAAAGTGAATAACATCTCAGATGAATGAGTGCTGGTTAATGAATGGATTAGAAAAATAGTGACTGAAATATGCAGTAAATTATACCTAGTGAGATATGGCTTAAATTTCTGGCTTAATTTATTGACTTAAGTGTGATAAATGATTTTGGTGTAGCGACACAACTGCAAAACGCTACTGACAGATTTAAGCCAACTATGCTAATGTGTTCGTGTGTGTATAAAAGAGAGACAGGGATCAATAATCTGTCAGTGGAACACCCATTAAGCACTTTACTGTGACACTTCTTGACCAAGAAAAATGAGGCATGAAATCAAGGAAAACATATAAAACCCAGGGAAATTGAGAACACTGATGACAACATAATTTCAGTGCCTGTACAGCAAAATAAATAAATAAATAAAAAAATCAGAACAAACAATTCAGTCACATACTTCATCAATGTCCTTTCTCTGTCAACTAATCAATATGTTGAAACAAGGGAGAAAGTCAAGAAAGTTAAGTTTATTTGCCACAGATGCAAAAGAAATTATCTTACCGTTTTGATAGTTATTGCACTAATTTCAAATAATAATATTACCTTTCGACCAAATATGAGATTAATCATCTTGTCAAGATGAATATGTTTTTGCAGTGTGGGTAAAAGACATGGGAGGACTTCAGGAAAGAGAAGAAACTAACACAAAGAATGCTTTTTCAAATATGAAACAGTGGAGACACATAGCTGGAAAACAGACTACTGAAGAACACACAATGACGTTAAAGGAAGTCTCCTCTTCTAATCAGCCCGACAATGACGAGGCTACACTGGTATCTAGGGGAGTCAAGAACTCCATGGTTAAAAGAGGCTTCCTACAGAACATCAAACAGAACATCCTACAGAACATCTGTCAAATGGACAGGAGAACCTGGATAACATCTTAAATGACAACGCTGGTGTAATTTTATGGTTTTCCCAGTGTCAGAAAAAGCTATGAAGAGACCAAATTCCTTCATGCACTTGACATACTTTTTTTCTATCTAACACTTAGCTCTCATCTGGGACGCCATGGGATCCCATTGTGTTCAACAAAGCATTCAACAGGGGTCACACACAAAGTCACACTGCTGGTGCCTTGGCCTCTATAATGCATCATTGTGAACAACGTGTGCTTTTTAGTTTTTCCTGAAAAGACTTTATAAGGTAACAATTTATTTTCAGTTCTATAGAAAGTAGTATAGTTTCTGGCAGACTTGAGAGTGAAGAGATCACTGAGCATACTCACGACTTCTCATTGGATGAACTGTTGGATCGTCAACCATGCTGGGTTGTTTACTACAGCATCTCACATTATACTGTCTTGTGATTGGCTGTTTCAGCTTGTCGTTAAATGTTATAGTTTCTGACTGGCTGTCCTACGATGGCAACAGTGGGATTGGTAGTGTCTGGTTTCTGTCTCCTGCCACACCGGAAGTAAATACAAATGCACAGCATTGAAATAATGAAAATACTTCCTATTAAAATAATAAATAATAGAATATTTCCTAACACGTCCTCAGTGGAGGAGGTAGCGCCTGAAGACTCGGCGGAAGCCCCACCCATATCCCTGGCAGAGGTCTCTGAGGTAGTTAAGAAGCTCCTCAGTGGCAAGGCACCGGCATGGATGAGATTGGCCCTGAGATGCTGAAGGCTCTGGACATTGTTGGGCTGTCTTGGCTAACACGCCTCTTCAGTGTCACGTGGAGGTCACAGACAGTACCTGTGGAGTGGCAAACTGGGGTGGTGGTTCCCATATTTAAAAAAAGGGGACCGGAGGGTGTGATCCAATTATCGGGGAATCACACTGCTCAGCCTCTCTAGGAAAGTCTACTCTAGGATGCTGGAAAGGAGGCACCAACCAATTGTCGAACCTCGGATCCAGAAGGAACAATGCAGATTTCATCCTGGCCGTGGAACAATGGACCAATTCTTCACCCTTGCACATGTGCTGACGGAGGCATGGGAGTTTGACCAAGCCAGTCTACATGTGTTTTGTGGACCTGGAGGGTTGACGACCGTGTACCCCAGGGCACTCTGTGGGGGGTACTGTGGGAGTATCGGGTACTGGGGCAGTTGCTACAAGCCATCCGGTCCTTGCATAACCAAAGTGAGAGCTGTGTCCGTATTCTCGGCACAAATTCAAACATGATTTCGGTGGGTGTTGGACTCCGCCAAGGTTTTCTCTTGTCTCCGATTCTGTTTGTGATATTTATGGACAGGAGTTCAAGGCGCAGCCAAAGTGAGGAGTGTGTCAATTTTGGGAACCTCAGAATTGCATCCCTGCTCTTTGCAGATTATGTGGTTTTGTTGCCTTCATCAGAATGCGACCACCAGTACGCACTGGGGCGGCTTACAGCCCAGTGTGAAATGGGTGGGATGAGAGTCAGCACCTCCAAGTCTGAGGCCAGGTTGTACTGGACCGTTGTGGTGAAGAGGGAGCTGAACTGGAAGGCAAAGCTCTCAATTTACCAGTCAGTCTTCGTTCCAACCCTCACCTATAGTCATGAGCGTTGGGTAGTGACCGAAATGGTGAGATCGGGGATAGAGGCAGCTGAAATGACTTTCCTCCATAGGGTGCCTGGGCTCAGCCTTAGAGATAGGGTGAGCAGCTCAGATATCCGGAGGGAGCTCGGAGTAGAGCCGTTGCTCCTTCGCGTCGAAAGGAGCCAGTTGAGGTGGTTCAGGCATCTGATTAGAATGCCTACTGGGCACCTTCCTTTGGAGGTTTTCCGGGCACGTCCAACTGGGAGGAGACCCCGAGGTAGATCCAGAACTCGCTGAAGGGACTACATGTCCAATCTGGCCTGGGAACAGCTTGGGATCCCCCAGGAGGAGCTGAAGGGCGTTTCTGGGGAGAGGGATGTCTGGAGTGCCCTACTTAGCTTGCTTCCACCGCGACCCGACCCCGGAGAAGTGGCTGATGATGAGATGAGATGAGATCAGACTTCCTATTAAATGGAACAGTTGGCTGTGTTTTGAAATCACCTTTGGAAAAAGTGGAACACAGTATTTCATAATAATGAATTACACCATGTAAGTCTGAAGCTTTGTTTCTTTTTTTAATGGGATCCCACTGCTGTAGGCTTGGGAGCCAAGTCTGGCATTGGCTAGATGGAAAAGACTTAAATATGGGGGAATTTAGTCTTTTCATAGCATTTGTCAACAATGACAATAACATAAAATCACACCAGCGTTATCCTTTAACATAAGGAAATCTACCCAAAACTTAAAATACTGGCAGTCCAAAGCTGTGATTCACAGTTTCATGGCTGTGTACCATACAAAGGTGTTTCACTTAGGAGATGGTGAATTTGTTCAAATATATAAAATGGCTGGGTTAGTTTTTTTCCCATCATAACAGTGCTATGAGAGTGTTACACCACACTTTTTAGATGAGAATCACCTCTTGAAACTTGCTTTAAACGCAGTCACTCAAACTGACATTCAGTTTCACTTTCAGCGGTACCTTCTGTGTATCTGACTGGATGCTCTGTTTGACTCATGCAAAAGCATCTATTTCATAATGTTAATGTTGTGACCTGTTGAGATATGATGTAAATAATCTTATCCCACGACCTTAGCTAATAAACATATATGTAGCCTTAGCTACTCTACTAGGCTTACCTCCAATTACTGTTCTAGTCACAAAAAGGTGATATAACCACTGTTTAGGATTGTTTTAGGTGAGTGTGTATGTGTGTGTTTTGCGTACACGTATGAGACAACAGGTGGCGAATGCACTGACAAGCTCTAAAAAACTACAAGTCTTTAATAACAGAACATACATGAGATCATTAAGACATTTGTAAAAAGAGCTGTGCTCTGCATCCATGACACTCAATGTACTTGTTTGGTTTAGAAAATGTGTTTGTTCAGCTAATGGGTTTATCCATGTAGACTTATAAAATGAGGATAAATGACTTAAGGTTTTTGACAAAGATGGGTGGGGGGTTGCAGGGATCAGTAAACATACTAGGGCTGCACAATTAATTGCGATCACTATTTTGGCTTCCCACAATTAAATTAACATGATCGACTGCGATATTGACATTTAAAATGCGTGCTCCGCTCATGGAACGTGCCGCTGTATATCAAATCAAGCACTTCCTAAACTAACTACCTGACCAATCACAGCTGTTCCCTAGATCAAAGGGAACAGTTTGCCAACCCTGCAGTGGCAGCCTGTGCAAACATTTTCTGGTTGTTGCGGCTGCAGTCCAGAGTAGACGAGTAAGGGCAAAATGAACATCAAATGTCTGGAGCAGAAGGTGAAGAGCTAGTTCCTCGAAACAGATCCTCATCCCTTGTTTGGAAATATTTTGGATTTAGGGCAAGTGATGTCATATGCAAGTCATATGCAAAGAGTGCTGTAGAATTGTGTGCGCGCCACAAAGCAACACAACTAATCTTTTCAACCACCTGAAAAAAAACACCACAAACTGCAGTACGATGAATGCATGAAGGCCAAGGAGAATAACGTTAGCTCACTGAATCCCCATCCTTGTCAAACGTCAACTCAGACATCCATAACAGCAACCCTGTACAGCACGTCACCGTATCCATCCAGCTCCCAAAAACAGACTGAAATAACCAATGCAATCGCACTCCATTTGGCCACATATGTGATCCCCTCATGCAATTATTTTTCCAAAGTGGCATTACCTGCGCTGTATGCAAAACGTTGCGGGGGAAATAGACAGGGATGTCCCAGCTGTCGAGTACTTTGCGACTACCACTGACCTATGGTCAAGCAGAACAGTGGAGCTGTACTTGAGCCTGACAATTCCGTTTCATCGATGGTCATTTTAAAATGAATAGTTGATGCTTTCAAACATCATTTTCCCCACAAGACCACACAGAATTATTTTAAAAGAAAGTATATGTCCGTAAAATCAATGAATAATCGTGATAAAAAACCGTGATCTATCATTTTGGCCATAATCGTGCAGCCCTAAAACATGCACTAACCTAAATTAAATCCTTGGTAGGCCAAGTGAACACGTTTTAGGCTCTATTGCTTCTGGCTTACGGACAAGACTCCCTGTTCCCTTCACCATACGAACAAACATGAAACACACACATGGAAACATGCAAGGAGCTCTTCCTCTATGGATGCTCATGACATTCAGTAATATTCACATCACTCATGGAACCTTTCAGTCACAAAAAAAAAATGTTTGGCTTGATCCATGAATGGATTTCCCGTTTATTTCAGTTTTCTTAGTCTGATAGATACAAGGCAGATACAGCTTACTGCTTGCTCTGCCAGATCCAGATCCCTATTCTACAGAGAATTTCAAATGTACAGGTGCAACCAGCTGAATCCTAATGGTCCCCATTACCCCAGTTAGTTGACAAGAGAAACAATCAGCTGTCTGATTAAAGTCATCTCAAATTTATTTTGTTCTGTTTTTCTGCCCATTTTCTCTCTCTAACTCCATCTCTCTCCTACTGCCTCATACTTCAACCTTGATAATGAACAATCACAAAAAAAAAAAAAAATACAAGGCAGCTCAGGATAAGGAGGAATTAAGAAACTGCAAGTGCAAAAACAGGAGACTGGGGAAGAAGAGGAGGAAGTAAAAGCGCAGAATGTGAGAAACAAAACAGAGGAGGAGCATCAGGAAGGCAAAATACTAGCAGGTGCACAAACTCAAAAACAAGACTGAGTAACAAGCAGAGAAAAGCAAAGAATACAGAACAGAAAGATGCGAAAAAGCAGAGGGAGGAAGAGGAGGGGGAGGAGAGGAAAGCACCTGTGCGCTGCGCCAGCGCTCCTCCCAATGCTGCTTCTCCAGCTGTGTGTGCTCCACAGTCAGCTTGAGGCTGGACAGCTGGGCCATGAGCGACTGGTAACACACATGGAGAGAGTAAGAGCTAGAGAGCTAGAGAGCAAGAGAGAGAGAGAGAGAGAGAGAGAGAGAGAGAGAGAGAGAGAGAGAGAGAGAGAGAGAGAGAGAGAGAGAGAGAGAGAGAGAGAGAGAAAGAGAGAGAGAGAGAGGGAGGGAGAGAGAGACAGAGAGAGGGAGGGAGACAGAGAGGGAGGGAGGGACAGAGAGAGAGAGAGATGGGGACAGAGGAGGGATGGAAAGAAGAGGAGGGTCATCTTAGGGAAGAAGGGTTTGGCCCAGTGAAACAGAGAGATGTAGAGAGAAGGGGAATGGTGAAAACAAAAAACAGGCGAAAGGAAGCCATAGTGCAAAGAAAAAAAGAAACAGGCAGTGAAAGAGAGAGAGAGAGAGAGAGAGAGAGAGAGAGAGAGAGAGAGAGAGAGAGAGAGAGAGAAAGAGGGAGGCATTTTAAGCAGAATTAAATGATCATTTAAGGTTCCTTGATTTATCCTTCAACAAACAACCAGAGAAAGAGGGATGTCTATTATTAGAGAAAAAATTAGTCATAGCATGCAGGACGGAAAAGAATTGCTCTACTTCGTGACAGTGAAAGCAGCGGAGTATTCTGACACAAGTGTCAGTTACTAAAACTGACAGTAGAGGAGTGTTATGATCATAAAAACAGCTATCTTATATGAAATAAACACTACCAGAGAGCACATGAAACACACACACCATAACTGTATGTCATGGTTACCACTTTAATATCTGCAGTCCTACAGTATGTGGCACCAGAGACCAGAGTAACCAAAGCCTACGATTTGAGTAGGTCATGTTTGGTTACGAAGAAACTTACCATAGAAATGTATGTCAAGTTGAAGTAACGTAAATTAAAGTACAGTACAGAGTACCTTAGTGGCTCGGAGTTTCCTCTCATACTGGCTCTTCTCTCCCACGAGCGCCTCCACTTTGCTCTTTAGCTGCTTCACTTCTTGAGTTAAGTCCTAGAGACAACATAAAACCAAAACCCACAAAACTTTTAACTCATGCAGCACTAAAGCAATCATTGGATGTCAAACTGGAAGAAAAAAAAAACACTAAACAGTTGAGATATTTTGAACTCCAATTACTCTGGAACTCTTGAGAACTAAAAATATCTTAACAAAATGCACGCATTTTCCCATATTTTCCCATAATTTCAACATCAGCAGAAATCTTGTCAAGATCACCAGACAGCGGGAAACAACAGATAAGGGAAGGGGCATTCCAACACAGAACAACATTCAGGGCACTAACGGGGAAGGTCTCCCAGGCTGAAGAGTTAATATGGAGATACAGACGAATGCAGTGGAATTAGGATCCTCCTGAAACAAACACCATGGCGTGCAGTTATCAACGCAGGAAAAGGCCGAACATGGGAACCCAAACCAACGAATGAAACACATCCAATTTGTACTGGAACAAGAGATCCACCAACAATCAGTGAAGCCATTGACCAAAAGCATCCATTTATCGCCAGTGCTTTGCACAAACCTTGCATAGTTTCACCTAAAAGACAACTTTCCAGGGAGGGGGACCATTCAATTGGCATTTTCATTTTAGTTTTGTTTGGCCCAGGATAACTGATAGTAGATTATAAAATACTTTTTCTGCATCCACCATCAAAAAATGGCAATATGCACTGCTTCATATTGCATTTAATTACAAATATAGGGGCTATCATATGGCTATTGGCACCCTAGTAAGGGTTGGGACACACTGACCAATGTGAACCTTGGTTAGTAGGGAAGAACCATTGTCATGCAAACACATTAAAAAACAGCTGGACATAGGATACAACAGATTAAAGGTCTTATCAAGAACAAATCCAGAGCTGAGTTTAAACTGTTTTTGCAGATACTTACAACACCTGAGGAGCATGGAAAGTGAATATCATTTCTCTGGTGGTTTATCTTGACTAGGATAGTTTCCTTTTATTTCCTAGATCCTTCTGGAGCACCCACCAGCTAGCTGATAAGGAGAGTTCCGTTTCTGTACAGACCAAATTTCCCTCCAGAAAGTGAAAACTCAACCATGGCCTTACCATAGTTTCTGAACTTATCAGTTTTGTAGATTTTGCATACTTTTTGCATTTGCATTGCATTTTTTAGATACAGCGCTCCATCCCTGTTTGGTAGGTTACTGTATTGTTTCAGATTCAGTCTCATTTGCACCTCAAGTATATAGAAGTATTTGGCAAACAGATTGAAGAGGTCAAAGTCCCGATGAGCCAGAGTCTAGTGTGCCCCCCCCCCCATTTACTGCAGTACACATAGATACTCTGCAGAAACACTACAAAAGAGGTTGTTAGTATGTTTCTCTGAAAACTTCCAGATAACAGCAGGTGTACGGTATGGTTAGAAGTGAAGAGGAAGGAAGGAGAGAGGAACTGAGGGGAAGTGGTGGGGAAAGATGAGTTCATCCATCAAGTCTTCCTACATGTACATTCTGTCCTCCATTGTGTACCCGGCATTCACCCGGGTCAGAGTCAGACAGGCACAGATTTGAGCCAGCCAAGCCCATCTTGAGACTCTGGTCATGGGCTTGGTGGTGTGTGGCCCCCCCCTCAAGGGCCTCCCTCTCCTCCAGGGCCCGTTTCTCCTGGATGCGAGTGTTGATCTCCTGCTGAAACCTGCACATCTGCTCCTGGAGTTCACTGATGAGATTAACCACACACTGGGAGGATGAAGAGTGGGGGGCAGGGGGTGGAGGAGAGACAGTGTGAGAGAGAGAGAGAGCGAGAGCAGGTTGAGTGTGAATGGTGTGAAATGAACAGTGGTGATGGTAGAGAAAGTGAAGGAAAAGTAGTTGTACAGAGGAGAGGAGACAGAGACATGAGCTTATTTATCAATGAAATGAGTCAAAGTATTTGGATATGTTAGCTGCTGGTCAGCCAACACTTTTTATAACAAAAAAATCCCCAAAACAGAACAAACTAGAAGAGTACACTCAGTAGAGTGCAAATCCTCGCCAGATGTATCTCCCCTTCTGGTGATACTTGGTGACAAACCACCCCTTTTTTAACCTACCGGGAGAAGGGAAAATACGAAGGCACTGCCTGCGTACCTCCCCTTCTCTGGTGCTCGGACTTGGGGAAAAAAAAAACAGCTGAGGAGTTAGCACTCAATTGCGGCATAAAACAGGTTTTTAAAAGGCTTTGAATCACCACAGCCACGAGAAGTCCTTGATCATACAGTCATAACTGTGCAAAAAACTCATTAGGCTGACAGGTCCAGTAGTATGTGAGATTAGCAGTGGACAGATACATGCACACACGGACAGAAAAAGTGTTTTTCTGCCATTATAAGACTTTTGTGCAGTGCCCAAGTCAACTGAACGGGAAACATGGAAAAAAAAGCTTTTTAATAGACAGCGCTAAAGCTAAAAAAAAAAAAACCTAATAAAAACGTATTGCCTGTCAGTCTGGATGTGCAGCCTCCTAGGTGGACCCTCGCACAAATGCCACCATATGAACTTGTACTTTCCAAAAAGAAAAGGTTTGCTATGTGACCATTTTAGTCTAACCCTAACCCTGTCTTTATTTTCATAATTTAATAAAACTGGGTTAACTGTTTACACTTACACATGCACGACTCACCTGAAGTTGACTCAGATCAGGCAGCAAATGGAATATGCACCGCTTCCTGTTTTGATTGCAACCTAGAGGAAGTTGTTCCTTTATAACTTGCACGTTTTTTGGATTATTAAAATTCTTTTAATAACTTTTGATCATATCGCTGCCCAATCCGAATCAACAACAACTGCAAGTCGCACAACGCACCGTTGACTTAGATCAGGCAGCGAGAGAGAGCAGCATTTGGTCGAGTGAGCTAGAGAGTGAATGATGATAGCAAAAACAAAAATTTTTCAAAGGTTTTTACCACAACCACAAGAGGTTCTTCATCATACAGTGATACCTGTACACAAATAAATTTAGGCTGATGGGTCCAGTATCCAAAGGAATTGAATCAAGTGCAACTGGACTTGGTATATATGCGTGAAGACGTTTCGCCTCTCATCCAAGAGGCTTCCTCAGTTTGTGCCTTTCTAACTAGACCAAGCCAGTAGGCAAAACGTCTTCACGGATATATACCAAGTCCAGTTGCACTTGATTCAACTCCTTTGGATAACCATGACCTGGATGAATGAGAACATTCACAGACATGGGTCCAGTAGTTTGCGAGATTAGCCACAGACACACACAGACACAGACACAGACACAGACACAGACACAGACACAGACACACACACACACACACACACACACACACACACACGACCAAATGCATAATAGCCCTCCGGGCTATCCACCTGGCAGGGATGATAAATGATTAATACAAAACTACCTGTGCAGCAAAGTGAAAGTGAACATCAAAAACATACAAAGTGACTTAAAAAAAAGGTACAACAATTCAATAACAAATATGACTTGCTCAACTTCTTGTGTTCTATTGTAACAGGTGCCTGAAATTCAGATTTGACCAGAAATGTAAAGCGCTTTGAGTGGCTGTTGCAGCTAGAAAAGGGCTATATAAAATGCAACTTGATTGACTGATCGACTGATTGAACTTGAGGGAAAAACAGTTGGAAATATCCTGAAAGTAGGGGTGTACTGGAAAAGAAATTCAGCCTTGGATTTATCCACTGGGACAGGCCCCCGGGCGGGGGGTTGATTACATAAGTACAGTATACAACAGTGAGTTACGGGGGGGGGGTTAATGTAATTAAAGGACAAAACCCACTAGAGTTAGCGTCCTAGTCCTTTCTGAACTAGGGTGCTAATGATAATGCCTTTTATTGTTGACAGGTGATTCTGAAAGTATTCAAAGGCTTTTGCAAGGAAAAGTAGCATATGTCTACTCCAGGACATATTTCAGTAGGCACAGACTTATATTGTAAAACGCCATCAGCATGGCTTAGTGGGGTCGTCTTGTAACCACAAGTTACAGCAGTTTCAAGTGAACACATAGCCTAGCCTACAAATGTCCATCTTACGGCTTCAGTCTGCTCCTCTTACATATCGTTGCTGGCCACTTGAGGATGTTGATGCCCAAACACTATGTCGATTTTCCCCCCCACGGCACATGTGCAACTGTCGCCAGGGGCTATGCATCAGCAAAGACCTGAGAGGGACGTTTAAGTAGGACATGCTCGCAACTGATGTATGGACACACATAGGACAACACGTTACAGAGGTAAGGACATGCCAAAGCTAGCTAGCTATATAGTTCACCTAGTTTTACTCAGGACACTTTCAGGATATGACTAATCCCTGGAACATAATCGCTACTTGCTGCTCTCCCATCTTTCTCATTGAACATTGCCTTGCTCCACCTACATGCGCAGCACAGGTGCGCTTTGGATTTGGACAGTTTCATGCTTCTTTACATCTGGAAGGCTGTGCCTCTAATGCCTGCTTACTTATTTCACTATTTTTTTGGCCCCTCCTTTAGTTTTTGACATTTTCTTGTCCATGGCTTTGGTTGGCCATCTCACTGCTGCGCACTACTTTTTTTGTCTAGGCTATTAATGCACATTAACTAACTTGGTTGTGATTGGCCACTGAGCCCAGTCCCGGAACACACGCAGAACTCTCCCATGCCCACCCTGACTAACAGGTACATGAGGCCTGTCATGGATTTTTTGACTGTCCACTGGCCCACTGGTGTGGTGGCCTACCGAGATTTGTCCCAGTATGCCGAAAGGCTAGAACACCACTGCCTGAAAAAGGTTATTGTATTATCAAAAACACTAATAACTCATGAGACACTATTGTGCATTGTATCAGTCACCACTATACTCTGCAAACACACTGTGTCCATACTGCAGAGTCATCGTTCAAAATCCAACACAAACACTTTTGTCATCAGAGGTAACAAAATAGGTATAATTATGTATCACAATTGTATTACATAAGCCATTATTTGGATGGTGAGTGTAGCACCACAGACAGCCTCAGGGCAGACAAACACATCATCATCATCGGCAGTCACTCGGATCAAGTATGACCTGTATCTACTGTGACCTGTACCTATCTAGTATCTATTGGGGTCATCACTTGTGGATCCTCAGGTGGCTGTAGAGGCCAATTCTTGATCCACACATTTTGGTGCAGTATGGACAGGGGTGAGTAGTGATGGTTGAGCCTTTTACCTCTCTTTTCCGTTGTGCTGCTTTGTCTCTGTGGCATGGTGAAGTTTGAGTTCATGCTGTGCAGCTCCCGCCTGTATGCATTTTTCACAGGATTGTCTGTCCAGTGCAGTGTATTCCCAATCACTGTGTTATACAGAACTTCTTGAGTCAGTCCCAGGAAGAATGCACCGATACCACTTTTTTTCAGACCAAGTACAAGTACAAGTACTTACATTTCAGAACTTGCCGATACCGAGTACCGATATGAGTACTTAATAATGCTATTACACTTCTTACAATTACTTTGAAAATGTGTTTTATCTTCATCAGACATTGTTCATTCTCTGACTGTAACAAACTGTCGTTACTGACAATTGAACATTCAGCTATAAGTTTTTCTTGAAGATGGTGTTGCCACACATTTCACTATAATATAACCACACTTAAGTTTAACAAAATTGTCATACTGACATTTCAACATTCAGTACTTTTCTTAAGCATGGCATTGCCACACATTTCACTAAAAATATAACCACACATTTTAGTGTTTGTGAATGTTCTCATTCATCTAGGTCATGGTTATCCAAAGGAATTGAATCGAGTGCAACTGGACTTGGTATATATCCGTGAAGACATTTTGCCTCTCATCCAAGAGGCTTCATCAGTTCGTGCCTTTCTGACTAGACTAGACCAAGCTAGTCTGACTGGCTGGTGATGAAACTCAGATATTTATCCTCTTGGGGTCGTTATCAGAGCTAATGATGTCCATGGCGTTTTGTGTTCCGATGTTTAGCAACGCCCGTCGTTATCAGAGGTATTGATGTGCATGGCTCTTTGTGATCCGATGTTAAGCAGCGACGGTCGTTGGGGGTGTTAGTTTTGACTTCGTTAGTGCTCCATTCAGTGGTCATGAGTCGTTGGAGCCGTTGAGTCTCCTGGGTAGAGATGAAAGGATGGCATTGTAAGTGGGAGATAGGTGGTGTCGCAGACCTCCTCCTCTGTTGAGGGATGGTTTTTCCAGTTTCGCACAGATGGCTTCCTTCACCCCTCTTTCAAACCATCTATCTTCCCAGTCCAATTGTGTACGTTGCTGTCCTCGAAGGAGTGTGTCTTCTCCTTTAGGTGTAGATAAACTGCTGAGTCTTGTCCTGAGGAGTTTGGCCTTCTGTGTTGGGCCATCCGTTTGTGTAGTGGTTGTTTGGTTTCTCCTATGTATAGGTCAGTGCAACCCTCATTGCATTGTACAGCATACACCAGATTGCTTTTTTGAGTGTGTGGTACATGGTTTTTGGGATGAACCAGTCTTTGTCGGAATGTGTTGCTGGGTTTGAAGTTTCTCGGAGACCCCAGAAACATACGGGGATGACTATGTTATTCCTTCTGTTCCCTTTCTCCTCATCATTCACCCGGTTGGTCTTTTTGGAATGTCTTGCAGTTTTCACAAAGGTCCAACTGGGGTAGCCGTAGGTTTTTAAAGCTCCCTTCAGGTGTTTGTGTTCTGTGTTGCAGAGTTCTGATGACGCTCAGTTTGTGTTCCAGAGGGTGGTGTGAGTCGAAAAGTAGATATTGGTCTGTGTGTGTAGGTTTCCTGTAGCCTCCACATTGGGGTTTACAGGAAACCTACAGGAACCTGTTAAGGGCTAAGACCAGGGCTCTGTATGCCTTGGCAAATGCATTCAGAATGCCCTGGAGGTCTGCAGCAGAGTGTGCCATGGTGGCGATTTCATCTGCATATTGGAGCTCAAAGGTAATGGTGTCGCTGACTTTGCTCTTGGCCTCCACGGTGGATGCTCTTGACTAATGAGGTGGAGTATGGTAGCAACAAAGATGATGAACAGGCTGGGCGCAATGATGCAGCCCTGTTTGACCCGTCTCCACTGTGAAGGGCTCAGACTCAGAGCCGCTGTTATTAGAGCACAGTGGCTGACACGCCATTGTTTAGAAGCCTCAGTATTTGGGTATACTTATCAGGGCAGCTGTGCCTTGATAGTATGCTCCACAGAGCCTGGCTGTCTACCATGTCAAAAGCCTTAGATCTATGAAGGCCACGTACAGAGGCTGCTTTTGTTCATGGCACTTTTCCTGGAGTTGGCGTGCTATGAAGAGCATGTCTGCTGTACCTCTGGATGGGTTGAGGCTGCACTGTGATTCTGGAAGTACTTCCTGGAACAGTGGTAGCAGTTGGTTTGTGAGGACACGTGCAAGCACTTTGCCAGTTGTTGACAGGAGCAAGATGTCCCTGTAGTTTCCACATTCAGCCTTGTCCCCTTTCTTGAATAAGGTACAATCTGAGCATTCCTGAGCTCTGGGGTAGTTGTTCCCTTTCCCCACACACTAAGGATAGGGCATGGATGTGGTACAGGAGCTCTGATCCACCTTCTTTCATGACCTCAGCTTGGATCCCATCTAGATCAGCAGCTTTATTGTTCTTGAGGATCCTGATGGCATCTTATATCTCTGTCACAGTGGGAAGTTCCCCCATGTCTTCTCTGATAGGACTCAGTGGGATGTAGCTGGTGCTGTCAGGTTCGGTTGTGCCATCACGGTTGAGGAGTTCCTGAACGTACTCCTTCCATTGGGCGTTAATGGACTTGTCCTTCAGCAGACCTGCTCATCCTCTAGCACAGTCGGTTAAGGCCACAATAGCTTGGACCATAGACGGCCTTGGTAGCACTAAAAAAGCCTCTGGTGTCACCTGAGTCTGCCAGTCTCTGGATTTCCAGAGCTTTTTCAGTCCACCAAGAGCTCTTAAGCCCCCTCACCTTGCACTGGACGTCAGTCTTGGCTCTGGAGTGGGCCAGCCTTTTAGTCTTCCAGGTGATGTCGCACTGCCAGGTACAAAAGGCTTTCCTCTTCTTAGAGATGAGATGCTCTATTTTTATGTCGTTCTCATCAAACTAGTCCTGGTGTTTTCTGGTCATGTATCCAAGGGCGGTTTTGCAGGTATTGAGGATGGTTGGCTTGAGCAGGCTAATGTCATCAGGATATTCCTGTTGGTGCCTCCAAGATGCCTTGGGTTTGTTTTTCTGGCAGAAAAAAAGTGTTGGTGATGGTGAGGTCATACTGAGCACACTTGCTGAGAAGGAGAACTCCATTAGAGTTGATATTCCCAATGTTTCTCATCCAGGCAGGCATAGAATGTCTTTTTAACTTCGTGTTCAGAGTCTAAAGTAGGAGCATAAGCACTCACAGCTGTTGTCACCTGGTTGTTGATGAGCACCAGACGGATGGTCATAAGACATTCACTGATCCCCACAGGAAATTCGGAGAGGTGGCTGTTCAGCTGGTTCCTGATTGCAAATCCAACACCGTGGGGATCCTTGGCTCATCAGCTGCTTTTCCTTTCCAGAAGAAATTATATCCAACCTTCTACTCCTTCAGCTGTCCTTCGTCTGCCTGGTGGGTTTCGGAAAGGGCAACTAGGTCAATCCACCATCTCCTCAGGTCTCTGGTAATGACAGTGGTTCTTCTCTCTGGCTGTTCACTGCTTGCACTGTCCATCAGGTGGCACACATTCCAGGCTAAAAAAAAATAAATAATAATAATAATAATTTTCTTGTATTGCATGTGGTGATTCCTCTGGATGCAGTAACCCAGTCGGGAGGTTTAAGGGTGGCTATTTTTAGGACACCTTTTCTAGCCCCTTCTCCAGGTGGGTGAGCAGAGTGGATCCTGAAGAGGGCTGCTCAGTCATGGGCGCAGCTGCTGAAGGGCTCTTACTGCCTTGGTCCAAGAGCCCAGTGACTGAAACAAACACTCAACGCCTGATGTCTCAGCTCCTGAATATGGACTTCCAGACTTCACAATCCTCTCCCCATCGCCACTAGTCAGTTGCCAAAAGATTTAATCCGGGATATTAGGGTGGATTCCCTTTATGGAGGACACCTGTGTGTGACTTTGCTTAGCTTGGGGAGGCTGGTGCAAGAACAGCCACCACACAGTGCTTGACAGAGCTGGGTCAGCATCCAGTGGCATGGAGTCCAAAATGACTTGGGGCCTTTCTCTGCTGCAGCCTTCATCCACCTTCCCAGTGGTTGTGATGCTTCCCCTAAAGTCCGCCTACTCCACCACTGAAGTGTTTTTTGGATTGTGCTTTGCCTTAACCTTATCGCCATTGGTGCCCCTACCAGGAGCATAGCTCCGAACGGCATCACTCTTGGGATCTCAGGGATATACAAGTTTCTCCAGCAAGACAAGGTGACAATCAATGGAGAAGACACACACACACACACACACACACACACACACACACACACACACACACACACACACACACACACACACACACACACACACACACACACACACACACACAGACACACACACCATTGTGCCATACTGCCTCACATTGTTGGAATAGTGTGAAGAACAGATACAAGCTAAAGTATGCACACACCCATTACCCATGAACACAGATATATTAACCCCCCCACCCCACCCCACACACACAGACACAGTATCACACTTTCTGCCCCACTTCCAACTTGGTGCTGATATGAATTCTGACTCTGACAAGAGATGAATTAGTTTACTCTAAGTTATTCTGGTCTCAGTGGAGACTCAAGACAGTCCAACACAGCTTGAAAAATAAGGAAGAGTAGGCAAACACTGCTGTAGTACACGCACAAAAATAGCGGAAGTCAGTTTTGCAACATTCCTTTTTATTTTTTAGACTTTTTAGAAGATGTGTCATTTACAGTAATTAATGAGTGTAGTTTTCGATGTAAATCTTATGTAATTTTTCAACATAGTTCATGTTTCAAGTGTGTAACTTGCAAATCATTGCATGTTGTTCACATTTGCCCTATCAGAAAGTAATACAGGATTATCAGTGTCTCAACCTCGAACCATTGATGTGATCCATCAGAGTTAATATTTATTCAAGCTAAACTGAATACTTTTAGTCTCGCTCCAGCCACACACTCACGGTGTCATGTTTGTAGTCTGCCTAGATAAGTACACACACATCCATGACAGAGTCTAGGCGAGCAGACTCACGCCTAAGATACACAGATGCATATAAAAACAGACAGGTAAGGGCGTCCAGGTAGCGTGGCGGTGTATTCCATTGCCCACCAACACGGGGATCGCCGGTTCAAATCCCCACGTTACCTCCGGCTTGGTGGGGTGTCCCTAGACACAATTGGTCGCATCTGTGGGTGGGAAGCCGGATGTGGGTGTGTGTCCTGGTTGATGCACTGCTCCTCTGGTTGGTCGGGGCGTCTGTTCGGGGGGGGGGGGACTGGGGGAATAGTGTGATCCTCCCACGCGCTACGTCCCCCTGGTGAAACTCCTCAATATCAGGTGAAAAGAAGCAGCTGGTGACTCCACATGTATCGGAGGAGGCATGTGGTAGTCTGCTGCCCTCCCTGGATTGGCAGAGGGGGTGGAGCAGCGACCGGGATGGCTCGAAGGAGTGGGGTAATTGGCCAGATACAATTGGAAGAAAAAAAAAACAAAAACAGATTGGTACACAGACAAAGAAACACAGGCGGACAATAGAAATGTGTGTGTGTGTGTGTGTGTGTGTGTGTGTGTGTGTGTGTGTGTGTGTGTGTGTGTGTGTGCGTGGGTGGCAGTGGTGTAGTTTCTGGAGGTGAAAGTGTTTGGTCTTTTGGAATGCTCATAGTGGATGTCTGCCATACCTCCTGCCAACCCACTGGAGCCTAGCAGCTGCTGCTAACCCACACACACGCACACCACTCATACAAAACACACATACACACTGTTGACAAAAAAAAGCAAACCAGTATTGGTTACCACCATGACATGACCACAGCAATCTTGTGCTGCACTTGGTCAGAGATGTTAGATTAATGGCTGCACAGCAGACGTGTGTGTGTGTGTGTGTGTGTGTGTGTGTGTGTGTGTGTGTGTGTGTGTGTGTGTGTGCAGGATCTCAGTCTGCCAGTAAAAACCAGTGTTAGAGAAGAGAGAGCAGGAAGAGAGCAGGAAGGAGAGAAGAAAGGAGAAGTGTGACAGTGATATACTATATTAGTGAGTATGCATGTGCGAGAGAGAAGGGAGGAGTGAGACAGAGAGGGGAGGAGTGAGACAGAGAGGGGGGAGATGGAGAAACTGAAGTGTATCCAGTATAAATAATGACATTCTTAACTTCTACAATTCCTGTTCTCCAGTACACACATCACATCACATCACACACAGTATACACATCACATCACACACAGCATATTGCTGCTACACTAACCCACCCAGCACACAGCTGTCACTGTTGAATACTGTGTCAGTACTGCGGCCACAAGATGAACTACAGTGTGTGTGTGTGTGTGTGTGTGTGTGTGTGTGTGTGTGTGTGTGTGACAGAGAGAGTGTGACAGAGAGCAAGAGATAGAGAGCGAGAGAGAGACAGTCAGACAGACAGACAGACAGACAGACAGACAGACAGACAGACAGACAGACAGACAGACAGAGAGACAGACAGACAGAGAGAGACAGACAAACAGAGAGGAGAGAGACAGACATACAGACAGACAGACAGACAGAAAGGACACAGAGAGAGAGGAGAGACAGATAGACAGAGAGAGACAGACAGACAGACAGACAGACAGACAGACAGACAGACAGATAGACAGACAGACAGATAGACAGACAGACAGAGAGAGGTTAAAATGTGGGGCACAGAAATGTGTCCTGCAACAGAACAAACCTCCCTCTCAGCCTCTCAGACATCACTGCCCAGCTATGTCAACGCTGGGGCAGGAACAGTCTGCTCACATTATTGCTCATTTATTCCGGGCACTATTGGATGTACAGGCCTGATGGATGCTTGGGTGGCGTAGCCTTGAATCACAGAGGAAGCCAGAACAGACGGAGAAGTGACCTAGTGCCACTCCTGACTCTCTCATCAATCCCTGCTGGGGTGTCTTGTGATCAGTGTGGGCAACCCGCTGTGGTTTGACTGAATGCATACATGTATATTACATTATGTAAAACAGTACAATATCCAGAAAGCAGCAGATGCTAGAATAATGGTTCAAGCAAAATCTGGTGTTTCCTATATGCCACAGTAACTTTTCAGGCTCTTGCAAAGCGAGACTCATAAGAGACCAAACTTTGCATCAGGGGACAAATCCAAGTTTGATTTTAGCACAGCAACACAACATATGCAGTCACATCATATTGCATTGGTTGTGTGAGCTTCTTGTGCGTCCATGCATTGTTTTGTGCAGGTGTATTGGGGGTCTCTCAGTGTGCCTTGCAGGGCAGACAACATTTTCACATGACGTCATGTTTCATTTCCCCGGCTGTCCGTCACGCTCTGTCTTCCTTCTTTATCCTCCTTTTCTGCTCACCCGCCTCCTCTTCTCTTCATCCACCTTTCCCTCCATCGCTTGTTCTGCGCTGTCCTCAACACCGCTCTGCATCTCAGCCCATTTCTGCCGATGCCTACCACACTCCAGGTGTGCGTGTGTGTGTGTGTGTGTGTGTGTGTGTGTGTGTGTGTGTGTGTGTGTGTGTGTGTGTGTGTTGTTTTGCTGAGTTAACAAGGCTTCCTTGTGCTTATTCAATCAAAGCACAGCCCTGTGTATGTGTTGTATGCTGGGATATATTTTCTCATGCACAAACACATGTCCCCCCCCCCCACACACACACACACACTGGTGTATGACAGAACCACTAGAGCCACCCCAGTGTCTCGCGGTGCCATTGCGGAGCAGCTGGGTGTCACAATGAACAACGTTCACACAAAAGACCACTGAAGAAGACAGCAGAGACTGCTCAATTGGACTAGTGTGTGTGTGGGTCTGCATGTGTGTGAGTCAGAGAGAAAGATAATGAATTGCAACAGCTATTGTGCGCCTGTCCTTGCTTAAAAACAAGCGTATCCAGAACTTCTCCCAGCTGAAACACTGAGTCAGTTTTGCAAATCCCATATCAAGGTTGTAAAGCTGAAAGCCGCTTCCACGTTTCTCTAACGTTCTCCAGAAGGTAACAATGGAACATCTGCTTAAATCTGAAGAACAGAGCTACCACATACTTACCCTACTTCTGCTTGATCAAACAATACTAGAGCAAAAGCACAAGGTCAACCCGAGAAATGTACATAGTCTTGAAATCCTATTTTTTGAGCTTAGATGAGGAAAACTGTGCCAAGGGACCATTTCATTCATGTCCATGAATGATTTAAATCTCAACAAAACAGCCAGTTTAGACAGAACGGGGCCTCATCTGAGATTTAAAAAATGCCAGAATCTGGGGAGTATGTTGGGATGGGCTCCAGGCATCAAACCACCGCCTGCAGTTTGTTTTTACCTTTGGGAAAAGCCCAGTCTACTCTGGACAATGAATCAGTGCATGGTCCATAATCCAAGTAAGGAAACCACAGAAAGTTGAATCAGCTCATCTGGACGCAACGTTTATTGAGAGAAATGTTTCATCAGTCATCTAAGTGACCTCTTCAGTCTAAACTGACTGCAGGTATCCCCACCCTCATAAACAATACAGTGGGATAACAACCGAAACCAACTATTGGTTTCATATGTAAATTGCATGACTATTAACTAGAGTTTCAATGGTCATGTGAACTATTCACAGAGGATTGGGGACTAGTAGTTGCAATCACAGCATTGTAAAATGGCGACGGATGTACTCTTAGTCCCCCCCCCCCCAGTTCAGGGAGGGTCGTCCCCTCTTCACATAGATGGCCTCTTTGACTCCCCGTTCAAACCAGCGTTTCTCCCTATCAAGGATGTGCACATCCTCATCCCTGAAAGAGTGGCCACTGGCCTGTAGATGGGTGTAGACTGTGGAGTCCTGGCCTGGCGTGTTAGCGCTTCTGTGTTGTGCCATCCTCTTGGCCAGCATCTGTTTGGCTTTCCTGATGTACAAGTCACAGCAATCCTCCGGGCACTTAACAACATACACTATATTGCTCTGTTTGTGCTGGGGACCTGATCCCTGGGGTGGACCAACTTCTGGTGCAGCATGTTTTGGGGTTTGAAAGCAACTAAGGTGTAAAGTTTGGAAAATACACGTCTCAATGGTTCCGACACTCCCGCCACATACAGAATCACCACTGGTTTATGCTTAGACAGCTGTTGTCCTTCTCCTTTCTTTGATTGGCTGGTGCACTGTTTGGGCGTCTTCCTGGCTTTGACAAATGCCCAGTTAGGATAACCACACTTAACCAGGACCTGTTTAATGTGGGATTTCTCCCCTTCCCCGGCCGCTGTGTCAGTGGGGACGTTGTCAGCTCAGCTCGGTGGTACAGTGTCCTGATGACTCCTAGTTTGTGCTCCAGTGGATGATGATTTTTTTTGTTTTTTTGATTTTGTTACACTATATTAATCCCCATGGGGAAATTCTTCTCTGCATTTAACCCATCCTAGCTGTGTAGCTAGGAGCAGAGGTCAGCCGCCGTGCAGCGTCTGGGAACCAACTCCAGTTTGTCTTGCCATGCCTTGGTCAGGGGCACAGACAGGAATATTAACCCTAACATGCATTTCGTTTTGATGGTGGGGGAAACCGGAGCACCCAGAGGAAACCCACCACAGACATGGGGAGAACATGCAAACTCCACACAGAAGACGACCTGGGATGACCCCCAAGGATGGACAACCCCGGGGTTCGCACCTAGAACTTTCTTGCTGTGAGGCAACAGCGCTAACCACTGGGCCACCATGCCGCCAAGAGAGTCAAACCTTAAGTACTGATCAGTATGTGTTGGTTTATGGTAAACATCAACAATCAAATGTCCCCCATCACCAACTGCAATTTCACAGCCTTAAGAAGGCTAATCTGTGGCCGCTGTCAAAATGACAGTGGCCACTCTTTCATGGATGTGCACATCCTTGATAGGGAGGAACGCTGGTTTGAATGGGATGTCAAAGAGGCCATCTGTGTGAAGGGGGAACGACAATCCCTGACCTGAGGGGGGGGGGGCTAAGAGTACATTGTCACCATCTTACAATGCTGTGATTGCAAAAATCCTCTGTCAATAGTACACATAGCCATCAAAACTCTAGTTAATAGTCACACCCACATTTGCACATGAAACTGGTCATTGGTTTTGGTCATTATGCCACTGTATTGTTTATAAGGGTGGGGATACCTGCAGTCAGTTGAGGCTGAAGAGGTCACTTAGATGAGTGATGAAACGTATCTGTCAATAAATGTTGTATCCAGATGAACTGATTCAACCTTCTTTGATTTTCTTAACTGGATTATTGAGCATGCATCAAGACAAGTTGTAGTGTTGTGTAGACCTTTAAGAGAATTAAAAAGTGCACTGTTAAATAAAATTATCTGACATCACTCGAAGATATTTTTTCTCATTTAAAAAGGAAGGTCAATTTACGACATCAAATTTAGGATTGGACACCGTACTGAATGACTAATTATGATGGATTTTTTTTTTTTTGCAGTTTGCACTTCATGGGTTGTTTCAGCTGTCTGTCTGGCCATTTGAAACGGTCTTGTTTTGGATGTCTGGAGAGACTTTTTGATCTCAATTTGCTTGTTTCAGCCCTAGGACAAAATAGCCTGGAATTAATCCCAAGAAATGTCAATGTTCCACCTCCAAGTGCTCTTCTTGGTTTAGTTTTTATGTATGCCAACAATAACATCGATTTCCATTGTTAACATCGATTTCCATAAAAAATAAGACTTCCATCACCTTTCCTCAGAAACAGGTCTGTATTTCCAAAATAATTCTTGCTAACTAATTGTTCCTCAGATTTTGCTGAATGAATTTAGGATTATTTCCAACTTTATATTGACATAGCTGGGCCTAGCATCCTCTCCATTATCAACAGCTCTCTGGCCACTGGTACTGTTCCAACCTGTTTCAAGCACGCAGTGGTCCAGCCCCTCCTGAAAAAAACAACTCAGACCCTATTTACCTAGTAACTACAGACCTATTTCTAAACTTCCATTCCTGTCAAAGATTCTCAAAAAGGTCATTCTCAGTCAATTGCTTCCCCACCTACACCAAAACAACACCTTGGAAAGATTTCAATCACGTTTTAAGGCTTATTATAGCAGAGTCTGCCTTGCTGAAAGTGTACAATGACCTGCTCTTCTCTACCATCTCCAGTGACTGTGCCATTCTAATAATTCTTGACCTCAGCACAGCATTCGATACTGTGAATCATGACATTTTAATATACAGTCTCCAGCATGAGATTGGTGTTGATGGCTCTGCCTTGAAATGGTTCATATCCTACCTCAAAAATACTAGAAGCTTCTCCATTAACATAGGCCATTTTTCCTCTCCCCCAGCTAGTCTGTCCTGCGGGATCCGACAAGGTTCTATCCTAGGCCCCCCATTATTTCTCTATTTACATGCTTCCCCTTAGTCAAATCATTCAAAAATACATTTCCTTCCACTATTATGCTGACGACACTCAGCTTTATCTCTCCCCTGAAACCAAACAATCAGTCCAATCTAGTCAGCCTCTTGAACTACACTGAGGACATAAAGTGCTAGATGGCACATTTTATTCCACCTTCAAGTTTGACAAGCAAGTTAATGTAGTAGTGAAAGCTAGCTTTTTCCAGCTTCACGCTATTGACAAAATCAAACCATTTCTCGCTTTTAAAGATCTTGAGAAAGTCATCCACACTTTGATATCCTCCAGTTTGGACTACTGCAACCCCATGTATATTGGGATTAGTCAGTTGTCCCTGTCCTGCCTGTACCTGGCCCAAAACACTGCAGCTAGGCTACTGACAGATAACCGGAAGAGAGACCATATTACCCATATACTGGCCTCTCTCCACTGGCTGTTTGTGTGGTTCAGAATTGATTTTAAGGTTCTCCTGTTTGTTTATAAAGCCCTAAATGGGCTGCCCCCCTCCTATATCGCAGACCTTTTAACACTCTATTCCACCTCCAGGTCCCTCAGGTCAGCTGGCTTGGGACTCCTGGCTGTCCCACAATCTAAAATTAAGCTCAGGGGTGACTGTGCTTTTGCAGTTGCAGCCCCTAACTGTAGAACAGCATTCCCTTCCCTATAAGATCTGCCCCCTCCATCTACTCTTAAGTCCCGGCGCAAAACTTACTTTTATTCTCTAGCATTTGAATCCTCCTGATGTGGCTGATTTCTGGCTTGTGCCTATGTCCATGTGTTGTTTATTCATGCCTATGAGCTATGTGCCTTGTTGTCTATGTCAGCGTTTCTTGTATTTGTGTTTTGTGTTTGTATTTGTGTTCTGGTCTGTACAGCACTTTAGTCAACATGGGTTGTTTTTAAATGTGCTTTATAAATAAATTTGACTTGACCATATTTAAAAGTGTGTGGCTCTAAGTCTACTCTGTCAGATCTGTGAAAGTGAAACCAAGCAGATAAAACATGAACTGACTGACAGCATGTACAGTAAACATGCTCAAAGTGAATCATGCACATGTCTGTTTTTCTTACAATAAATTATACCGCTTCATTTAGATCAACAGATATTACTGAACTGAATTCATGGGAACTATGTGAAACTTATATATATATATATATATATATATATATATATATATATATATAAGAGATGGAAATAATGGGAAATTGACTGCTGGAGTAGGTTCCAGCATCCCCACGACCCTGAGAGCAGGAGAAGCAGTTTGGATAACCCTGGTCAACACAATTTTTCTTGCATGGGGTTTTTCAACAGATTCTAGCTAACTTTTGGGTGCTGAATCCAAATCTGGCATTAGTTTTTGCCTATCACATCAGCATTTTGAACTATGAAAAATCATTATTTTTGAGAAAACAGCAATTTTACACTCGAAGTTAAAAAAACACTTGCATTAGACGATCTATTGATGCAAAAATGATTACAATGAATAAATAAACACTCAGCCTAGCATGAAATTACTTGGGAAATGAATAGGGGTAATTTTTATCCCCACCAAGATTGCCAGACTAGATGGTCAACTTTTGTAAAATCCTGAATAAGGAGCATACAGATGGCACAAAAACTTGATGTGATAGAGCAAATCTGAGCTCAGATTTGGATTCAGCAGCCCAAAATTAACCAAAAACAGTTTCCAAAGTCCATGCAAGAAAAAAAAACGATATTTTTGTAGACCAGTGTAATGGAATGGAATGGAACAATAATTAATACTATTATGCCATGTTAACTGCATGTGTGGAAAATGTTAATACTTAATATTTATTGAGAAAATGTGCTCATTGCTTTGTGTGTATTACACACTTGTTGCTAGTGTGCATTACAAGGTTTCAGACACAGCAGATGCCAGCGGCTGACAGCTGAATTAGCTGTCAACTCTTCTACACTGACCTGCTGACAAAGTTGAAGCTGTTCATAAGCTCTGAGAACGGCCCTGGCTAACATCAACACACCCTCCCACGATCACATTCCTTTCTAATGGAATCCGCCCTAGTGCCTTAGGGCAACAGGTGATACCATTCTGTCAATATGCAAAGAAAAAGATTTCCTCCACTCATTTTCATCAGTTATACATTATATGACATAAATCACAAATCAATATATCCCAGATATTCGTTCACTTCTCTACTAACTTGTATGTCTCAAAGATGGGACAAAACACTGAAATACAAAAACAGCTATTAGACTTACATCTGCCAATTTCAACAGTGTGCCCAATGTCCCTTAATATATCCCTTTTCCAGTGATTTTCATTTTGGCTCATAAGAGAGTGAAAACGGAGACAAAACACAGACACGGTCCATTACTTACAATTAGGGATGGGTACAGAAACCTGGTCTTAAATGAGCACAAGTGCTAAATTGTCAAAGACTGTAGTATTGATAAGCTCCAATGTTATGTTAACAGTTCTGCTATTGGTATTGGAGAAATTAAGAATATAAATTTCCCATTTGTTTAGGCTACATAACGTTATCTTGCACCCCCCCCCCCCCAATTGTACTTGGCCAATTACCCCACTCTTCCGAGCCATCCTGGTCTCTGCTCCACCCCCTCTGCCGATTCTGGGAGGGCTGCAGACTACCACATACCTCCTCCAATACATGTGGAGTCACCAGCCGCTTCTTTTCACCTGACAGTGAAGAGTTTCACCAGGGGGACATAGGGCGTAGGAGGATCATGCTCTTCCCCCCAGTTCCCACTCCCCCCCAAACAGGCGCCCTGACCGACCAAAGGAGGTGCTAGTGCAGCAACCAGGACACATACCCACATCCAGCTTCCCACCCACAGACATGGCCAACTGTGTCTGTAGGAATGCCCGACTAAGCCGGAGGTAACAAGGGGATTTGAACCGGCGATCCCCGTGTTGATAGGCAAGATGCCCTATCTTACACCTTTTATCTCACCAGCTCCATTTCTAGATTGCAATAAGATTAAGACATTTGTCTATTATGCCTTTTCACTATTCCCAACCCAGAAGAGATCTCTCTCGCAGCCTGTCGGATGTGTGAGCCGAGAGGCGGAGCCAGCTCTCTGCCTCTCTGTCTCTGATGTAAACACACACACACACACACACACCTCTTAGTGACTGTGGTGGAGAGAGAATTAAATGCTCAACATTCTGGTTATACGTCACTAGAGTCGATGCTGACAAGACTCATTGCCACAAGTACAACAAGTCTTTTGCATGTAAGGGTGGAAACACAAGCAATCTTTCGAAACCTCTAGTGAAAGTGCATCAAATACAGGCGGAGAAATGCAGTTTCCCACTGCCGAGCTTGTAGTTTATCTGTCGCTGGCCCATCTGCCTCAGGTATGTTATGTATGCTAGCAGCCTACAGCCCACACGCAGTGAAGTAAATTATACACACATGGGTTAATGATGAAAAGTAACGCTCTGTCCAGACATGAGAAAATAAAGCAATGTTAATTCTGTTCTTAATTTATTTTGTTTTTTTTGCTTAAAAAGTAACAAATAGAACCAATGAGAGAACAGTTAAAAGTACCGGATCGATAAGCATTATTGGTCAGAGTACTAGTACAGTGAAAATCTTAACGATACCCATCTGTACTTACAATTCTATGCCTGGTTTATGTGTCCTTATACATATTTCATAAAGTTTAAAAAAAATATTAAACACATGCGGGGGGGGTGGGGGTGGGGGCATTAACCTCCACGTTAGTCTTAGGATTCATGTGGAATCAGTCGATCGCTTCTTTTCCCCTGCAAGTTTCTCCGGGAGAATGAAATTCATGAGGAGACTCGTGACATCTCCCCCAGAGCCACCTACAGCTGCACAGGCACCTCAACACCTGTAGGAGTCACTAGTCACAATGGTGGGACACATTATCCCTACTGGTTCCCCCACCCAGGAGCACTGCCAACAGTGCTCCCTGTGACGTCTGGCTGAGCCAGACAGAGACAGCACCAGGGTTCAAACTGTGAACCCCAACATTAGGGATGCTAGCATAGTAGTACGTTGCAACACCTGAGCACCCAATAACGACACGGTAACACTCAGCAATGTGCAGTGCAAAACCATGAGCGCATGCATTTTTTCACAGGGGTGGCCCCGGTGAGAACTGAAAACCCTTACCTGACAGTGAACCCTACAAGAACTCATGCTGTGTGTGAGTGAGTTTCATCGAGCTGAAGTTAATGATCACAGCCTCAGCCATTAATAGTCCCTAGTGGGAAAATTGTGTTTTTGCACAAGTTGAAGTTAAAACCTCACTGGAGCTTGGTAACCTTTGGAGCAAAGACACAGCTCTTTGCTTGTCTCAGACATGGAAACAAAAGCAGTAGAGATGTATACCCAATGGGAAAACACTTCTGTACCTCCGCTTTGTTTTGCTTGGTGTCTGGGGTGTCCTGAGGGTGCGTGTTGGTGCGTGTCTCTTCCATGCTGACCAGTCTCAGTTTAAGGCACGACACCTCGTCCATCAGATCCAGCTTTTGAGTCTCCAGAGATGTTCTACTCAACAGCTCCTGGAAAACATTCACCAAGAAACACACACACACACACACACACACACACACACACACACACACACACACACACACACACACACACACCAAAGATCAGATATACAAATAAACATACACACACAGGCAAAAACCATAACCTGTTTACCCTAAAACATAAGTATGCACTCATGCTCACACACACGCTAAACACACACACACGCTAAACACACATGGTTGTTACCAGAGAAATGAGCAGTGAGACGTCAGCATGCTGCTCCACTGGCTACAATGTTCTTCCCACACTAACAGACCAGGCCAGACTGGGGGCCCAGACCCCGCATGCCTAAATATACACACACAAGCCAGCTAGGGACTCTATTAATACATCCCTCACACGCTCCATGGCATGGGAGACAGAAAACGAGGGAAAGACAGAGAAAGAGAGAGAGAGAGAGACAGACCCAGGACAGCGACAGAGAGAGAGAGACAGACCCAGACAGACAGAGAGAGAGAAAGAAAGAAAGAGAAACAGACAGACAGACCCAGACAGCGAGAGAGACAGACCCAGACAGACAGAGAGAAAGAAAGAGAGAGAGAGAGAGAGAGAGAGAGAGAGAGAGAGAGAGAGAGAGAGAGAGAGAGAGAGAGAGAGAGAGAGAGAGAGAGAGGGAGAGAGAGAGAGAGAGAGAGAGAGAGAAAGACTGAGAGGTGATGACTTGCAAGGCACAGAGCACAGAAAAGGAAATGTGTGTGTGTGTGTGTGTGTGTGTGTGTACGTGCACTCTCTGACCCACACACTGGATGCACATGCAATAACTGTTTCCCAACTGTGTGCACATCTGACTGTTAATTTCGTTTCCTCATCCAAAACAACTAATCCCATTTCCTCGTTTAGAAGCCCAGCTTTTAGCTGCCTTGGACGCAACAGTCACTGAAACCTCCCTGCTTAAACAAAAACCACATGCCCCCCCCGACAGCTTATCTGTTCGCTTCTCTTCTCCGCAAGAAAGGCACAGTCACAACGTTTATCACAACGTGTTGCTAAGAAGCCAAAGGAGGCTTTGCTTTGGGACATCAGGGTCCTGAATGTGAAGATATTAAGATACCGCTGTATTTACAAAGTCTCTATTCTGCAGTTTAGCTCATAAGACAACTCCATCAGACAACAGTAGGACACAACACAGAAAAATAGAAACGTAGTATACGGTAGAAAAGACAGCATCAACACCACAGCAACAGACAGACATCTTAAACCAGGGCTAGTCAACTACTTTCTTATGAGGGCCAACATATTCAAATGTAAATGGTAAGGGGGCCAACAACACTAAATACCCTTTATAATGTGTATCAAAAGTGTTTATTAACAATGTGTTTATGTAACATACAAAATAGGGCAGTTATTTAATACATTTATCCATTTATATAGGCTACGTTTATTTTATCTAATGACTCACTTCTCACCATCACCAATACTGATGATCAAAAGGCCAGTTAAAGATACATTCAAACAAGTTACATTACATTGGCAGATGAAAAAAAAACAGTGAATAACTTGTTAAAATATTATAATCATCTCGCACGTTCTCACCAAAATGCATTATAACTTTTAAAAATTAGAAATTGATCAAAGGGCCAGAAAAAAATAATCCTCGGGCCGGATTTGGCCCGTGGGCCGCCAGTTGACTAGGCCTGTCTTATACCATCACTCCATTTGCAAGCATATCAACACACACACACACACACACACACACACACACACACACACACACACACACACACACACACACACACACACACACACTCTCTACTTAATTAGCACAAGGCAGTTGCGCGCCAGTGTGTAATGTAACACCAGTGTCGCGTCCAGTGGGATAAGCGCCGGCGTTTAGAGGTAATTTGTCCGTCTCGCTGGTCACCGCCCGAGAGGATTTCAACAAGCAACAATTTGCTTTCATTTTATGAGAAGTGGCAGGTGACAGATTATTGTCGTCTCCATTTAGTTTATAGCTCTTTGAAAAGGGGCTGCGTTCTTGTCCGAGGCCACCAGTTGTACAGCGTCACACACAAGATGACACCGTAGGGTTTTATTCTGAAGTAAGACATAAACATGTAAAAAAAAGCTATATCCACTAAAACAAAACAAGTGATAGCAAAAAATTAAATTGTGTTATGAGGATTTAAAGGACGAAAAAGATGACTCAGAAGCTTAACTAGATTGTACTATATGATAGTATATGACTATACTAAATGCCTACAGGCCCATTGCCCTCATGTCTGTGGTCACGAAATCCTCCGAGAGATTAGTGTTGTCTCACCTGAAGGAAATCACAGGCCCCCTGCTTGACCCCTTGCAGTTTGCCTACCGAGCAAACAGGTCAGCGGAGGATGAAGTCAACATGGGACTGCACTACATCTTCCAACACCTCGACTCCTCAGGGACATACGCAAGGGTCTTGTTTGTGGACTTCAGCTCAGCATTCAACACCATCGTCCCAGATATCCTCCACTCCAAACTCACCCCAGTCACTGTACCAGCCCCCATCTGCCAATGGATTAAAAACTTCCTGACAGGGGCGTCCGGGTAGCGTGGTGGTCTATCCCGTTGCCTACCAACATGGGGATCGCCGATTCAAATTCCCGTGTTACCTCCGGCCTGATCGGGCATCCCTAGAGAAGCAATTAGTCCATGGGCCAGACGATATTTCGGTACACTCAAGGTGGCAAAACTTACTTATAATTTTTGAAAGGATCCATGTCTGTAGATGATATTTTGGTATGATAACCATTCCTGAGTGGCAGCTGTATCACAGTTATCAGCTCATGAAGTTAACCACCCGCTAAACTAAATTGCATTTTAGACGCTGGTGCATATCCTGGTTTAGCCTCATGGTCAGGACATTTTTCAATGTTCTATAATATTGTCTTTGGTATCATTTTAAAGGGGACCTTCTTAGCTTTCATTCAAGCCCTGTTGTGGATATTTCTCACAAATATAGAGGTCACTTGAGCTCTTCAACCCGTCAATAACACACATCTTTCTGCAATTTTCGCCTAAACTATATACTTTCTTTTAGCCCTGTGGCATCTAGGAATATCAGGGACACAAAACACAAAAACTGGAATACTCACAGGACTGTAAAGATTCAGAAAATGTATAATATACCCATACTATTTCATTGTGTGAGGTGATTGTGAGCCTTAAATGAGAACTAGACCAAAGCCAGTTAGGTCACAAACTGGTCTCTATACATTTGTTTAAATACACAATCAAAATACATGATAAAAAGGAATACCATAGTGAGGTAATAAACTATTTTAATATTTTAAACAACTTTGACATTTACATATACTTAGTCAATGATACATGTAATCCCATATCATTAGTGGGCATATGTAATGGTAATGGGTAGGGTAATGGGTATATGTGAATATGGTTACATTATTGTTATCAAGCTCTGGGTAACCAAGTCCAGAATCAACATCCTGTGCATCAATAGACTACTACCACAGTAATACCATCAGAATCATCACACTGTCATTCATCAAACTGCTCGTTTCTCTCATCATCTGACTCCCCAAGTTCAAAGTCCAGTTCTGGACCATCCTGCTGTTTTTGGTTACTGCAGGTCTGTAACCTGCACATGTCTGTGCATGGAAGTCCATTTGACAGGCACATGCAGCTTGGCATTTTGCATGAATGCACACACTTGCATGTTAGCATTTCCAAGACCACATCTGGTGTAGGTGGGGAGCGCATCCAGTAAATGGCCAGCTTGCCTTCATCGTCTGTCCATCCATACTCAGTAGGGCTTGGCACCACAGGGTTAGCCTGCAGACAGCACTTCCATATTGCTGCCCGATAGTTGGCTCGTTGAACATGCATAAAGAGACAGTCTCTACATGGTGGCAGCTGGCTGGACTCAACCTCTCCCCTTTTGGTGCAGAAGAGCTGGTAACGCAGTTTGTTCACCTCAGCAGTGCTGCTATTAGCAACATACATCCGACAGGTGAACTGCTCAATTTTCTGGAACAGCTCATCACTCACATTCCATGTCTGTCCCAGTTGACTAAAAGTCTCTTGGCAGGAAGTGTGCTTTCTCACTATCTTCAGGGCATTCAGCTTCCCTCGACCAGCGAATGCACTGACAGTGTCGCAGCCTGTGAAGGCATGTAAGCCAATTAGGCTGTCACAGATGCTGTCTCCAAGTGAACTTGCCAGTTTGGTGATGTCGACAAACCGTGTGCGGTTCTGAGTCCCACACTTCTGGTAGATGGGACAGGTGATGTCCTTCTGGAAGCCAAGACAAAGCACCCTGACATCAGTGTCCTCAGCTGTGATGATAACTGACTTTGAGCCCGCATTTGCTGCATGCAATGCATGCAGGAGCAGACGGGTGTCAGCTTCTTCATGTGTGGAGTGCAGTTCTGCTGCTTCCTCACACCCATCTTCTGTCAACTTGTAGCAGGTTTCCTCACAGGTCATGTACAACACCTTGCCATGCAGCATAGCTCTGTATCGTGGGAGTTTCCACTCTTCCACCAGAAACTTGATGAGACTGGTCTTGTTGGAGGAACTGCACAGAAATTTTCTCCACTGCTGGACGTGGTGTCCCCCTGCAAGATTCTTGTACTGGAGAGTGATGTCTCCACCCCGGTTCAGTCGTTCAGCATCTTTGATCGAAGTCTGGTGATAGACATCAAAAACAACATCAATCCTCCCACTCTGTGCTCCCTCATGGAGGACCTGGGTCAAGGCTGACTCTGCCACCTGTGCAAAGGTTTTGTTGTTGCCATTCATTTTTTGGACCAGGCTCATCCCATCAATGATGGAAGTAGATGGGATTGGGATGTCTTCTGCAGGAGATACATTCTTTTCAAGCTCTCTGGCAAGTGCAGCCTTGTTTGTTTTTCGTAAGGACCCATCAGCATTTGCCAGTGCCCATGGTAGTGGGCCCAATGGGTAGGCAAGGACATCTTTCAGATTCACCTTCCTGCTTTCAGCCACCAGGATCATGTGACTGAAAAGGTTTCTATCTGCCTTCAGAACCACATCCTGTGCTTTCTTTCCATGAGCTTGTTTTGTGCTGACATTGGAGAATGTTTTCAGACTTTGCTTGGTCATCTTGTCGTGGAATTTCACAGGTGGTGGGTCTGCATCTAACCTTGTTTGCTGGAATGCTTGGTAGGCCTCTTCTCCTTTCTCAAGAGCTCTCAAGAGATCTATGGTCACATCAGGTGGAGCCATGTTGCCAGTGGAGAGGCTAACCAAATCAATCTCATCAGGGGACATAGGATTGAGCCAGTTATTCTCCATAAGGTCCATGAGAGACTGGACATCTGCTTCATCTCTCTTGATCCTTGGACTCTGCAGATCTGGATGAGACCATTTGCACCTGCCTTGACCTGTCAGGTCTCTCAGCTGTCTGAGGTACATGCTTCTATACTCAGCTGTGAGATAATATTTGGTCACAGCTCCTGGCTTCAAGCTGAATCCCTTTGTCCCTCCAGCTGTTTGGGTGTCTTTGTTCACCGTTTCTTCTATAGCTTGGTCAACAGGGATTCGGCCAAAGGGATTGGTGGAGCCCAGTTGGACTGAGAAGCCTCCTTCCATGAATTCTGTGTACACATCTGGGTGTGTGATGGGCAGCTCAGACATCTGGGCATAGTAGTAGGGGAGGTAGCGTGCATAATTCATCCTGTCATAAGCAAAGCACCATGGGATCATTGCTCGAATGCTAGCCAAGTGTAGCATCCAGTCTCCCTCTCTGGATGCTCGGATGAGCCCCAACAAGATTTCAACCATGTCCAAATAGGACATCCAGAAGTTCGAGAGGCTGCCGTTTCCACCTCTAAGGAACTCACGGTAGACTTCAAATAGATCCATGATGCGTGTACAAGAGCTGTTCTCGAGGACCTCCTTCAAAGCATGTTGTGAGACTTCTTTCCCAAGGCTGTCAATGGTCTTCAGTGTCTCATTCAGGTGAACCATGTCATTCCTGTGAGTTTCTTCCAACCAGGACAGGAAACCATTCAAGGTCAGTCGCATGAGAGCCTCATACAGGAGCTTGTGTAGTCACACTGCCCTGTTGTACTTGCGGCCATCCATAACACCAGCAATTGAGCCTTCTGCAATCATGCCAGACTCAATGCAGAGGTCTTTGAGTCCAGCATCTTGGAAACGCTTTCCTATTATTGCCAGCAGTGTGCAGATGGTGTGGAATACCTCAAGCCTAACGATGATATCATGGAACTTGTCATGGTGTTTCCATGTGATCTCGACAGCCTTCGCATACAGGGCTTGGTCAAAGACACAGACAATCTTCCTCAGGCCTAAGCACTGCATGATGCTCAGTGACTGGTTAAGCACCTCGTTGACAGTAGACATTTGTGTCGCTGGAGCATTGATGGTAGGCAGATAGCCTATATTGTCGGGGATGACCGTCATCTCTCCTCGAGTCAGGATGTTGAAGCCTGTCCAGCTGCTGACTGACTGTTCTTCTTGTTGTGACATGCGTGCTAGGACCCAAAGAAGGTTTTTCTCTCTGGCAAGCTTAGTATTGGCTGCAGTATCGGCATCTGACTTTTTGCTTTGTGGTGGCCCTACACGTTGTCCAGCATTGTAAGTTGGTAACATTGGTGGGGGTCCATCAATGCTTCTCTTCTTTGTTTTGGGAACAGTGGGCATGGGTTGGACAGGAAGTGGGTTGACTGGCTTTGCTTGCACAGCAATCCCATTGACTCTGTGAGATGTTCCCTCACCACTGACAGTTTCTTCAAGACGGTCGATATTGTCCCAGGCTAAAGTTGTGAATATGCCAGGATGGATGTTAGCTGGAAGGGCAATGCCACTCCCTGATGATGAGAGTTTCTGGAGACACAGGGCAGTGTTGATCTCTTCCATCTGTGAATAGGACACACTGTGACCAAGTCGGTTGAGGATGTGTATCAACTCTACATTTCCTGTCAACGATTTGACACTGAATGGCAGAACAATGTGCTTGGAAGGCTTGGTATTTCCACATGTCACTGCATATACTATGTCATGGCCAAATGACTGCAGAAGGCACTGCACTCTCTGGGATGCATGATCAGGATCATTTGAGCCTGTGAGTAGAGAGTACAGGAAGATAATGAGCGACTCTGGAATGGTAGGACATTCTGCTTCTGGTTTGACTTCAGGCGGCCAGGTTTGAGGAACATCTTGACTTTTAATGTCTGCTCTCAATTTGATGGCTGCTTTGGCTATAACATCTTGTGCACTGACACTTTTCAGGGTCTGCAGCTCCCTTTTGAGAGACTGATTTTCTTTGGCAAGTTCCCTCATGGACAAGTTATCGGGATAGAGGAGGAATTTTCCTTTCTCATCAGGGAATATCTGCAAGGCTCCAGCAAACTCACTCTCCAGGTTTCGCCTTATGTGCTTCTTGGTTGATTCCTTGACTTGGGCAATGCCTTGGGAGTTCATTGAAGCTACCAGTCTAGAAGAGAGATCAGGCATTGTCATCACTTGAGGATTGCCAAAAAGCTCCATCCTGATGAAGAGGAACAGCTCATTGTATGCCTTATTCACAGCAGCTTCATACTGGGCTGCAGCATCATCATCTTCATTGCTGGCAACCTCTCCTTTGGAAACCTCTTCTTTGGTGTAAAGTCTATAGCATGACCTGTGGTAGTGCCCTTCAGCTGCTACAAGGTCTCTACTCACAATGGCAAGGATTCTGCTGTCCCTTTTCTTTGTGGCTGCACTCCTGATCTTTGCATCAGCTCGCAGTTCTCGACACTGCACCAGTACTTCTCTCGTATTCTGTCTCTTGGAATATTTGCTGTTTTTCTGACAAAATATGCACTCTGCATCATAAGTCCTAGATGTACTTGGAGCATGTCGAGCTACTCTCTTAGATTGTTTCTCTTCAGCAGAGACACAACTTTTCTTTTCTTTTGCAAGGAGGCCATCAAGAATATGCTTCATAGTGAAGATACTGCGACACTTTCTGTGGTAGTAGATTGCTGGAATCTGTCCCTCAGGAATGTCTTTTGCCAGTTTCAAAACTGGTGCATGATTTCGTATCTGAGCTGCCCTGAGCAGCGTTCTCCATGAGTCGACACTTTGTAGTGAAACCAGCTTATCTGTATCATCAGAACAGTGGATAATGCACTCCACCCGTGGGCGCTTTGGTATTGGGTAAAAACTTGCTTGTTCACCAATGGCCATATTCAGTCAGTTTTCACCTGCCACATACAAACAAATACATGTAACTTAGGTGTATGAACACTACTAAAACAAAGTTTACTTTGCTTCACCAGCGTCATATTACCATTATTTATCTTACATAGCCACAAATAGATACATTACCTAGTTGCTATGCAACAGCTGTATTTTGTCCACACGAGGCCGCTAAAATCAACACAAGATGAAAGTTCCTCGTAGCCACTTTAACTAATCATATTAACATATACATTAAAAGAACATGCTAACATTATGGGAAATTAGCTTACAATCTTCTCCAGAGTGAGACAAGAAGATAGATACCAGTTTCCTCTATATGTGTTTAGTAGAAAGCTATCTGGCTGCACGTTAGCCTAGCTTAGCACAATGAATGGAAGTACACAGTACTGGTTATCCTTGGTTGTTGGCCAACTAAGAACTGTCCCAGAGTTTAAGCTAGGCTAATCAGTACCAGGGGTGTTGAAAGGCTATATTTGTAAAAATCTGGGCAAATACACAATCGTGAGAGGCACAGAAACAGGTTTCCTGAAAGAAAAATGAAATAGCTGCTCATTTGGAAAGGTTATCATGTATTATTTTACTTCTGTTAGTGTACCAAATAAAATGGCACCAGTGAAGTTGTGTCACCTTGGGTGATATCGATATCTGGTCTGACCCATGGACTAACTGGCTTTGGTCTAGTTAGTTTCTTAGTAATAATGCCCTTCTAATTTAAGGTTCACAGTCACCTCACACAATGAAATAGTATGGGTACATTATACATTTCCTGAATCTTTACAGTCCTGTGAGTATTCCAGTTTTTGTGTTTGTGTCCCTGATATTCCTAGATGCCACAGGGCTAAAAGAAAGTATATAGTTTAGGCGAACATTGCAGAAAGATGTGTGTTATTGACGGGTTGAAGAGCTCAAGTGACCTCTATATTTGTGAGAAATACACAACAGGGCTTGAATGAAAGCTAAGAAGGTCCCCTTTAAAATGATACCAAAGACAATATTATAGAACATTGAAAAATGTCCTGACCATGAGGCTAAACCAGGATATGCACCAGCGTCTAAAATGCAATTTACTTTAGGGGGTGGTTAACTTCATGAGCTGATAACTGTGATACAGCTGCCACTCAGGAATGGTTATCATGCCAAAATATCATCTACAGACATGGATCCTTTCAAAAATTATAAGTAAGTTTTGCCACCTTGAGTGTACCGAAATAGGAAATTTTGGGCTCTGGCCCATGGACTAATATGTGTGTCCCATCTATGGCACCAGCGCACTGAGGGTAACCACGCTCTTGAAATCCTGTGATGGTATCGTCAAGGCGCTGTCCAGTCGGAAGGGAATGAAACGCTGATACAACGTATCCACCAATGCTTTTGTGACTTCACGCACCAGCTTGCACACAGTTGCTATTCCAACCCCCCCCCCCCAAAAAAAAAACACAAGAAATCGTGCGGTATTCTCCCGGGGTTGCGAACCACCAGAGAACAATGGCGAGCATCCGACGTGGTTCCATAGGACTCCGAAAGTTTGTCGTTTGCTGTGTTATAGCTGGGGCAAGGAGTTCGACCAAACAGTCACATGTTGCCCGTGACATTCCAAAGTGGGCTTTCCATTGATCGCCGTGGTCAAAACGTTTTATAGTTGGCCGAAAACTCTGCGCTCGATCTCGGATCCCCATACGAGGGGTCGGGGCCCCACTGCCATGCCAACAATAGCTATCATGGAGGCAATGAAGGCTTGTCGCCTCCGTCGGTAACTTCTGCGACTCCAAGTCATCTCAGCCACAAATTCCGTCCGTCTCCGTGCAAGCAGCGCTCGAACATCGTTCCAAATGAGTCGGCACCGAGTTTGAAAGCGAGACTGAAAAAGTAACAGATATAAAAAAAAGAAGTAACCACCGTAACATTTTCACTGTCCTCCATGGTGCTTTCTACTGTTTACTTCCCAATCACACTCAAATAAGTAAATAAACAAGCAAATAAATAAATAAATAAATTAACATCTTCTTCTTCTGAGTAACGACATCTGCTCAGCAGGACGCATTTGGAGACGCATGATCGACACAGGTGTAAGCGGCGATGTGTCTCGCTGTCCACTTGTGATCCGACCACTCACAACGCATGTTAAGACCAATTGTAAACAGGGTCTTAGTTGTAGTTCTTAGAGCATGCAGCACTTAAGAGCTCTAACACGAGGTTTGAAATGAATGGTTAAGTCTCCTTCTCTCTCTAATGCACAATTTAATCTAGCAGCAAAAACATAAACACACACACAAACAAAATAAAATATCCCTCTCACCCCATGAGTGTGGTGGTGTGTGTCTTCCTCAAACTCGGGTCTTCTACCAGAAGCCTGGGAGTTTGAGGGTTCTGCACAGTATCGTAACTGTTCCTAGGACTGAACTCTTCTGGCCAGACCTCAGATGTTGTTCCTGGAATCTGCTGGAGCCACTCTCCCAGTTTGGGGGTCACAACCCCTAGTGCTCCTATTACCACTGGGACTACTGTGGATTTCCCTTTCCACATCCCATTTAGTTCTTCCTTCAGCCCTTGGTATTTCTCTAGCTTCTCATGCTCTTTCCTTCTGCTGTTGCCCTCGCTCGGGGTTGTTGCATCAACCACTACTGCGGTCTTCTGTTCCTTGTGGACCACCACCATGTCTGGTTGGTTAGCCAGCACCTGCTTGTCAGTCTGGAACCGGAAGAACTGGAACTGCTAACAAACATACTGCACAGAACCCTCAAACTCCCAGGCCTCTGGTAGAGGACCCGAGTATGAGGAAGACACACATCCACCCGAAAAAAGGGTGAGAGGGGGATTTTTATATGTATGTGAAGAAAAACCCAGGGCTCAGGCAAATGTTATCTTTCTCCACACTCCATTTTGCTCATAATTGTTAGGGAACTCTCAGCAAACATTGACCCAAAAATGAATTTTCTTGCTTTTCACATCTTCATCAAACCTATTCAAGAACGGATTATTTTTTCATAGATAAACACATCCTCCCCTAATTAGAAAATGTGGAATATTCTGCCATCGTGGAATCGTATCATGCGCCCCTCATCCTTTTTTTGGGGGGGGGGATTTCCCCCTTTTTTTCTCCCCAAGTGTACTTGGCCAATCACCCCACTGTTCCGATCCATCCTGGTCGCTGCTCTACCCCCTCTGCTGATCCGGGGAGGGCTGCAGATTACCACATGCCTCCTCCCATACATGTTGAGTCTCCAGCCGCTTCTTCTCACCTGACAGTGAGGAGTTTCACCAGGGGGACGCAGCGCGTGAGAGGATCATGCTATTCCACCCAGTCCCCCCCCCCCGAACAGGTGCCCCGACTGACCAGAGGAGGCGCTAGTGCAGCAACCAGGACACATACCCACATCCAGCTTTGCACCCGCAGATACGGCCAATTGCGTCTGTAGGGATGTCCAACTAAGCTGGAAGTAACACGAGGATTTGAACCACCGATCCCCATGTTTGTAGGCGACGGAATAGACTGCCACGCCGCCCGGACGCCCCCTGCGCCCCTCATCCTCTATATAAGCTTCTCACTCAATTGCCTACCCTGATCTGCCTGGAGGCCGAACTCAGCTTTAGCTTCTGATGTAAACTTTTGCCATTTCATTACAAATGCAATAAACAACTTTCTTTTAATCAACCAGTCTGACTCTGTATCCCCTTCCATGTAGTGGGAAACATTAAAAGTTGTAATAAGGGGACAAACAATATAATAATAATAATAATAATAATAATAATAATAATGGTAATAATCATAATCATAATGATAATAATATCATATTCCACTTCGCAGAACAAATCAAGGAAACAGGCACAGGAAAAGCTTCTTGATTCTATATTAAAAATTGATCACCAATATTCAATGACTCCAACATCTGAGGAGCTATTTAAGGAAAAATTGACTCTTCAAGCACAATATGATTTATTATCGACAGGAAAGAAACTGAGCGGGACCTGTTGCGGTCATGAGCTTTTCTATGTACACTACCGTTCAAAAGTTTGGGATCACCCAAACAATTTCGTGTTTTCCATGAAAATTCACACTTATTCACCACCATATGTTGTGAAATGAATAGAAAATAGAGTCAAGACATTGACAAGGTTAGAAATAATGATTTGTATTTGAAATAAGATTTTTTTTACATCAAACTTTGCTTTCGTCAAAGAATCCTCCATTTGCAGCAATTACAGCATTGCAGACCTTTGGCATTCTAGCTGTTAATTTGTTGAGGTAATCTGGAGAAATTGCCCCCCCACGCTTCCAGAAGCAGCTCCCACAAGTTGGATTGGTTGGATGGGCACTTCTTTGAGCAGATTGAGTTTCTGGAGCATCACATTTGTGGGGTCAATTAAACGCTCAAAATGGCCAGAAAAAGAGAACTTTCATCTGAAACTCGACAGTCTATTCTTGTTCTTAGAAATGAAGGCTATTCCATGCGAGAAATTGCTAAGAAATTGAAGATTTCCTACACCGGTGTGTACTACTCCCTTCAGAGGACAGCACAAACAGGCTCTAACAGGTACTATTTAATGAAGATGCCAGTTGGGGACCTGTGAGGCGTCTGTTTCTCAAACTAGAGACTCTAATGTACTTATCTTCTTGCTCAGTTGTGCAACGCGGCCTCCCACTTCTTTTTCTACTCTGGTTAGAGCCTGTTTGTGCTGTCCTCTGAAGGGAGTAGTACACACCGGTGTAGGAAATCTTCAATTTCTTAGCAATTTCTCGCATGGAATAGCCTTCATTTCTAAGAACAAGAATAGACTGTCGAGTTTCAGATGAAAGTTCTCTTTTTCTGGCCATTTTGAGCGTTTAATTGACCCCACAAATGTGATGCTCCAGAAACTCAATCTGCTCAAAGAAGTGCCCATCCAACCAATCCAACTTGTGGGAGCTGCTTCTGGAAGCGTGGGGGGGCAATTTCTCCAGATTACCTCAACAAATTAACAGCTAGAATGCCAAAGGTCTGCAATGCTGTAATTGCTGCAAATGGAGGATTCTTTGACGAAAGCAAAGTTTGATGTAAAAAAAATCTTATTTCAAATACAAATCATTATTTCTAACCTTGTCAATGTCTTGACTCTATTTTCTATTCATTTCACAACATATGGTGGTGAATAAGTGTGACTTTTCATGGAAAACACAAAATTGTTTGGGTGATCCCAAACTTTTGAACGGTAGTGTACATGGTGAGAAGGCGGGGCAACTACTAGCCCATCAGCGGGTCAATAAATCTACATCTCGTCTCATACCAAAGATGAGACAAACATCTCAAGGACTAACGATAGACCCCCCCCCCAAAAAAAGAAGATATTTTTGTGTATATATTGGACAATTTTTGTTTTTACCCATTAATGTTCTTGTTTACCTTTTGTGTCCCTTAATAAAGATACTCGTTAAACAAAAACACAGTCACATATTTAGATGACTAAATGTGTGGGGGGAATCCCTCTAACACGAAAACATGAATCTGTGTGTGTGTGTGTGTGTGTCAAATTCTATATTAGACCCCGTTTACACTTGGTTTTAAAATGCGTTTTTTTTGCGATCGGATCACAAGTGGACAGCATTAAATACAAGTGTAAACGACCACCAAAACGTTTTGTGAACCGGTTACTAAACCAATTGCCGAGGTGGTCTGGGGCGCATTTGACCACACATCTTTTGTAGTGTAAACGTTAACGCGTCCTGATGCGTCCCCAACAAGGACGTAACAGGAAATCTTCTTCTTCTTCTTCTTCTCCTTCTCCTTCTTCTTCTTCTTCTTCTTCTTCTGCTTCTTCTTCTTCTTCTTCTTCTTCTTTTTCGGAGTAACGAAATCTGATCACAAGTGGTCAGCAGGACGCATTTGGAGACGCATGATAAACACAGGTGTAAGCGGCGATGTGTCTCGCTGTCCACTTGTGATCCGATCACCCAAAATGCATGTTAAGACCAAGTGTAAACAGGGTCTTAGTTGTCGTTCTTAGAGCATGCAGCAATTAAGAGCTCTAACACGAGGTGTGAAATGAATGGTTAAGTCTCCTTCTCTCTCTAGTGCACAATATAATCTAGCAGCAAAAATATAAACACACAAACAAACAAAATAAAATATCCCTCTCACCCCATGTTCGGGTGGTGTGTGTCTTCCTCAAACTCGGGTCTTCTACCAGAAGCCTGGGAGTTTGAGGATTCTGCACAGTATCGTAACTGTTCCTAGGACTGAACTCTTCTGGCCAGACCTCAGATGTTGTTCCTGGAATCTGCTGGAGCCACTCTCCCAGTTTGGGGGTCACAGCCCCTAGTGCTCCTATTACCACTGGGACTACTGTGGATTTCCCCTTCCACATCCCATCTAGTTCTTCCTTCAGCCCTTGGTATTTCTCTAGCTTCTTGTGCGCTTTCTTTCTGCTGTTGCCCTTGCTCAGGGTTGCTGCATCAACCACTACTGCGGTCTTCTGTTCCTTGTGGACCACCACCATGTCTGGTTGGTTAGCCAGCACCTGCTTGTCAGTCTGGAACCGGAAGAACTGGAACTGCTAACAAACATACTGCACAGAACCCTCAAACTCCCAGGCCTCTGGTAGAGGACCCGAGTATGAGGAAGACACACATCCACCCGAAAAAAGGGTGAGAGGGGGATTTTTATATGTATGTGAAGAAAAACCCAGGGCTCAGGCAAATATTATCTCTCTCCACACTCCATTTTGCTCATCATTGTTAGAGAACTCTCAGCAAACATTGACCCATCCCATATCACATTTGTTGTTTGACCAGCACTCATTAACTGTGAAATGGGGCCATGTTACACAAAAACTGACGCGCACACACACACACACACACACACACACACACACACACACACACACACACACACACACACACACACACACACACACACACACACACACACACACACACACACACAAAGCTGTGGACAAGACAAGACAAGTCCAGCTAAATCAAATAAAACCTACAAACCACACTTTACAAGGCATGTAGCATTGTAAAAGGTATCAGGAAACAGAGACAGAAGGAGAGTGTCTGGGACAGACAAAATGAGACAGACCATGAAAACAACTGCTTAAGGTACAAGGTGATACGAGTCGTGGTTTCATCCAACTTTCAAACAAATTTCAAGGAAATAATGAAACATCAGAAAAAAAAATCTTGCAGATTAAGATGTTTCCGTCAGATCTGTTAAAGTGAAAAGCCTGAATGTAGGCCTACATGTCCAACATCATATGTCCATATGATATGATATCATATGATATCATATGATATCATATGTTCATGCCTCCACACTCACAAGAAAGACGGACGGTCTATAAAGAACCCATTCATACTGGACATATTTTTATTGCTCTTTTATTCAGCCTCATCTATCCATCGATCCATTATCTGAACTGCTTATCCTGCTCTCAGGGTCCCGGTGATGTTGGAGCCTATCCCAGATGTTATTGGACGGCAGGAGGGGAGACACCCTGGACAGGCCGCCCATACCTAGGGACAATTTAGTACGGGCGATTCACCTGATCTACATGTCTTTGGACTGTGGAAGGAAACCGGAGCCCCCGGACGACACGGGGAGAACATGCAAACTCCACACAGAGGACAACCTAGGACGACCCCCAAGGTTGGACTACCCCGGAGCTCGAACCCAGGACCTTCTTGCTGTGAGGCGACCGCGCTAACCACTGCGCCACCGTGCCGCCCAGCCTCATCTAATGGTGTCTAAAGAAGCAACATGTACTGAGCATGTTACAGCACTTCATGAATCACCATCTACTTCTGGATAAATTTAGCTAGATGGATGCATTATGCTGCTGTTTCCCATCTAATATTTGTGCTAGTGGGAAAAATGATTTGAGTGCAGAATTGTGTTACCACGTTGTGATGATTTTAATATCACCACAGCCTGGATGACCATTCACCATTAACCACACTGAAGTTAAGGCTAATCATGCACTTAAATTGGATTCAAGTTTATTTTTTTATTCTGTAAATGTTATTCCATTGCAATTTGTTGCATTTCGTTTTAGGTGGATAAAAGTTTTTTCCACCTCAAGCGTGCATAAAAAGTTTTAAGCAAATTTTGGAACTTTTATCCAAAATATTGAAATTTGCTTTTGCCATCAAGTCTATTATATTCAAAGCGACAAAATTTGCATAAAAACACTTAGTTGGAAAGTTGGTTAAAGAAACAACGGAACAATGGTTCTGACCCAACATAAGAGAATACAAGGAAAGTACCCTGATGTGATTTAGGGCATTTAGTTTTTATTTAGTTTACTTTGAAGAGGCCATCCGCAGACATTTTGAACACACGAATTCTGTTCTCCTTTCCAAATCAGTAGTGATGGCTTGTATTAACTGAACCAGAAATCTGACTGAAAACATCAAAGCCCCACTGGGGTATTTGTTCTGGGCCTCTGGCCTTTTACACTTGGATGTGGCAACAAAGAGGACAAAGATGCTGTTGAAAAGTTGTGATGTCCTGTTAGGCTTTGCCGATTTTTTCTCTCACCCTTTTTCTCCCCAGTTGTATTCGGCCAATTACCCCACTCTTCTGAGCCGTCCCGGTCATTGCTCCACCCCCTCTGCCGATCCAGGGAGGGCTGCAGACTACCACATTCCTCCTCTGATACATGTGGGGTCGCCAGCCGCTTCTTTTCACCTGACAGTGAGGAATTTCACCAGGGGCACGTAGCATGTGGGAGGATCACGCTATTCCTCCAGTTCCCCCTCCCCCCGAATAGGTGCCCTGACTGACCAGAGGAGGCGGTAGTGCATTGACCAGGACATCTTTTAAACAGTGTCCGTTTGAGCTGTAAATCCTTCTGTGTTTGTCCCATTGCGCAAAAGCACAGCTGAGAAATCAGAGGAGGTCTTAAGTATACAGTTATTACATTGGAATTTTATGATAATTGCCGCTCCTTTATTTACTCATTGTACTCCTCCCCTATCCCAGTCCAGTGCTCCTTTCTAGTGTCTACAACAACAGCTACAACAATACACAATAATAGTCAGAGTGCTAGGGCACACCAGTGTGGCAGCATGGGCTCAGAGGTGTTGTGATATTATGACGATCTCAAACCAAGAAGTGCATCGGCCAAATTTATGGTTATACTAAACTATTTATGATCATGTTTTTGTGCTAGCTAATACTGTTTTTGTGCTAGCTAATACTGTTTGTAGGCTTTGCCCAGCAGTTTTTAGTGTTTCCATGCATGTGCATGTCTGTTTGTCTTTGTGTACACACCTACAGGAGAAAGATAGTGCTATTGCATGTACATTTTACACATGCATGCATCTGTTTGTGTGCATATGCATGTAAATTGTTGTGTATGTGTGTGTGTGTGTGCATGCACATGTTTCCTACCTGCTGCAGCATCTCCTCAGTGGAGACTAGTTTCTGGTGGTGTTCCTCTAGTGAATTTTCTAGATCTCTGATCTTCTCTCCCTGGGCCTCCACCTGGTCTGTCAAAACGCTCACCTAAAGGGTGAAGTGCATACACATTGTTAGGCTACACAGTTATATTGACTTCATGTGCACATGTTGAAATAAATAGAACCACACAAACTTATTGTCTGTATGCATGCTCAATATTCCAGGTAAGGAAATCACAGAAAGGGGAATCAATTCATCTGGGCACAGTGTTTAGTGGGAAAATGTCTCATCACTCATCCAAGTCACTTCGTCAGTCTGATCGGTGCTTAAGGGTTGACTCTCATCATCCACCGGAGCACAAACTAGGAGTCATCAGGACGCTGTACCACTGAACTGACAATGTCCCCACTGACACAGCGGCCGGGGAAGGGGAGAAATCCCACATCAAACAGGTCCTGGTTAAGTGTGGTTATCCTAACTAGGCGTTTGTCAAAGTCAGGAGGATGCCCAAACAGTGCACCAGCCGATAGAAGAGAGAAGGACAACAGCTGTCTAAGCGTAAACCAGTGGTGATTCTGCATGTGGCGGGAGTGTCAGGACAGCTGAGATGTGTATTTTCTAAACACCATGTCTCAGTTGCTTTCAAACCCCATAACAGAGCAGAGCTAACACGTCAGGCCAGGACTTTACAGTCTACACCCTTCTACAGGACAGTGGCGGCCACTCTTTCAAGATGAGGATGTGCACATCCTTGATAGGGAGGGACGCTGGTTTGAACGGGGAGTCAAAGAGGCCATCTATGTGAAGAGGGAACGATGTAGCCGAGGGGGGTATTTTGAGTTTAACCCCCCCCCGAAATATTTTCTGACAATTCCAAACTACTTATTCACGGACATAAGTTTAGTGCAGCACAGCTATATCAAATAACACTGGTTTTGCGCAGTCTCTGTGCTGAATGATTCCCGTGAGTTTATCATAAACTGTTATGTATTGTCCAACCACCTTGCCAATCCCAGATATCTCTGCTTGTTGTCTCATGTAACTGCACGTTCACCTACTGTCATCCATTCACATAATATAAAACACACATTCGCCACTCCTAAAGGGCTGCTATAATCTGTTACACGTTGATGTTTAGTATATTTTCTCAACCTCCCCCCGAAATGGATTCCTAGCTACGCCACTGGTCCCCATCTTACAATGATGTGATGCAAACATTCCCCAATCCTCTGTGAACAGTACACATGGCCATTGTAACTCTAGTTAATGGTCACACCCATTTGCATATGAAACTGATCGTTATGTCACTGTATTGTTCATAAGGGTGGGGATACCTGCAGTCAGTTGAGCCTGAAGAGGTCACTTAGATGAGTGATGAAACGTTTCTCCCAGTAAACGTTGTGTCCAGATGAACTGATTCACTTTTATTTTTTTGGGGGGGGTGATTTCCCCCCCTTTTTCTCCCCAATTGTATCCAACCAATTACCCCACTCTTCCGAGCCGTCCTGTTCGCTGCTCCACCCCCTCTGCTGATCCGGAGAGGGCTGCAGACTACCACATGTTTCCTCCGATACATGTGGAGTTGCCACCTGCTTCTTTTCACCTGACAGTGAGGAGTTTCATCAGAGGGACGTAGTGCATGGATCACACTATTCCCCCAAGTTCCCCCTCACCCCCTGAACACTTGCCCTGACTGACCAGAGGAGGCGCTAATGCAGCGACCAGGACATATAACCACATCTGGCTTCCCACCCACAGACACAGCAAATTGTGTCTGTAGGGACACCTAACCAAGCCGGAGGTGACACGGGGATTCAAACCGGTGATCCCTGTGTTGGTAGGCAACGGAATAGACCGCCACACCACCCGGATTGTGATTCTCCTTTCTGTGACATAAACTTATCATGGCAGGATAATAACGCATGCATAAGTTATGTCACAGATGTAAACACCCATACACACACACGTACAGATAAGACCTCACACAAAGACACACTTGTGAGCATCTTTATTTCTCTATTCTTATTCTGTTATAGACTGTGTTACACACACGCTGACCGACATTGTCTGACAAACACAGACAATGTCTGTGGGTGATGGCTCAGTCAGGAATGTAGAGCACATGTAAGCGCATCTCCTCCTCACTTACTTGGTCTGTCAACAGAACATTCACTCATACACTCATACACACATACACAAACAAAGGATTCTTCTCCAAAGCAATGCAAGTTCGTCTGACAGCAGCTGATTGCCCGTCAGCCCTTGCTTCATCGCTGAGAAAGGAATTCACCCCCAAGGCCAGATCCCATCTGACCGTGTCCAGGAAAGCACAGAATATGCAGTTCACTCAAACTCTGGTGTCGCCTGATTTCAAAATCCTCAAGATTTACAATTTACATTATGAAGAAAAACGACGGTGAAAACGAAGAACGTTTTCAACAATCCATGATGTGATTTTAGTGGCTGAACTGAATACTGTGTAGCTGAGTATGAAGCGCAGCACTATTATCTTCTGACACAATCTGTTTTTAGCAAACATTATCAAGTTATAGAGCGCTGACCAGTCGTCCAATCAAGGAAGCTTATTTCAAAAGTAGTAAAAGCCATAGTTTTAGACCCCTAGTATTTCTAAGCACGAGCTCTTAAATATTAGGCAGCAACTAATTTGGACATGTTGCCAATCTAAAATGCACACTGTTCATGTAACATACTGCACAAACCCAACATCAACAGGAATTCTAACCTATAGGTGCCATCAGATGACAGTAAGTATTGCTGTAGTGTAACAAAGCAGTTAGAAAAGAAGGCGTGACTTTGATGTGCAGGTATTCACAACCTTCACCTGCTGAGGAGAGTGAGGGGAATGTTACAAAGTTACCTCTTACCTCTGCCATGTTCCTGTCCTGAGCTCAGCACACACACTGAAGGAGGGGAAAGTTCTCCGAGACACAACAAAGTCAGTTGAGCATGTGTATGCTAATGCACTCATGCAAGCCAGATCACACACATTCCCACTCACACACACACACACACACACACACACACACACACACACACACACACACACCGACACAAGCAGAGCACCTCACACACACACACACACACACACACACACACACACACACACACACACACACACACACACACACACACACACACACACACACGGACAGCCTTGAAGGTGAAGCAGGTAAAGAGAAAGTAAAGCAGAGCACCATGGGAGAACCTGTCAGCCAGTTACATTCTCAGTCAGAAGCCATGGGCCAGGTCACCGTAGCTATCCACCAATCACGGAAGAGAATGAGGCCTGAGGAATGTGTGACAAGTAGGTGTTTTAAGCATTGCCAGGGGGCAGGCGCTGGGTACAAGAAAGAAACATGGGTTTCGCAACATCTTTATACACCACAGTTGAGGGTTTGAATAACTCGTGTGAAATGAATCATACATTCCATGGTTAATAACTAACACATGTACGGAGCGACAAAAATCAGCACAGAACGTTTGCACCTCATCCCACCGAGAAGGAGTCTTATCACCTCATCCCACTGAGAAGGAGTCTTATCAGCAAGCCAATAATAAGAGTGCAGAGAACCTGCGGCACCCAGTGTGACTACACTAAACAAACACTGGCTCTTGACTCCCAACCCAGGGAGGTGCGGCTTCAGGAAGCATGACCCCGCTTCCACAACACCACACAAGCGGAACAAGAAGCTAGAAGACAAAAGGCCGAAGCCCACCCCAGTGCACGTCAAGCAGACTAAGTGCAGTTCAAGTCGACTCACTGCAGTTCGAGAGTATCCTCAGACAACACTGGCACACTGGGCCTCATGCAACACCTACACACACATCTGTGTGTAGTTGTTGCATACATACCATTGAGCCCTTCTGTTGTCTGTGGGTCAAACAATGACCCGTAACAGTGTCTAACAGCAGAGAAAAGACTCTAAATGATATTCTTTCAACCTGACATTTGATGACTTTTCCCAGAGTGACCCTCAACATTACAAAAAGTGAAACACTGTTTTTGTTCATATTTCCATGAAAGCTATACACCATTAGGATACTGGGATTGTCTTAGGGTCATGTTTGACCCGGGAGGTAAAATCAGGTTTATAAACAGGTTTTCCAGTATTGTTATTGTCAATTGTTATTGTTCCCATTCAATAAATGCAGTCAAAACTACCTTCTGCACATTTCTGTTAATTTCGTAGAATATAAAAGTGCCATCTCTTGCTAAAAAGTTATTTTTTACACCTATGCAGTACATTAAGCAATAATAATAATAATAGTAATAATGGTGGGCTGTCCAGGGTGTCTCCCTGCCTGCCGCCCAATGACTGCTGGGATAGGCTCCAGCATCCCCGTGACCCTGAGAGCAGGATAAGCGGTTTGGATAATGGATGGATGAATAATAAAAATAATAATAATAATAAACCTCTACTTTAGTAAAGAAAACTAATACGATGAACAAGTGGTGTCCACTGATTAAATTCAGTCTTTCTTTTTTTGTTGTTTTTTTGGACCCCCTTTCCCCCCTATTGAATCCACCCAATTACCCCACTCTTCCGAGTCGTCCTGGTCACTGCTCCATCCCCTCCCCCTCTGCCAATCTGGGGAGGGCTGCAGACTACCATATGCCTCCTCCGATACATGCGGAGTCAACAGCTGCTTCTTTTCACCTGACAGTGAGGAGTTTCACCAGGGGGACGTAGCACGTGGGAGGATCACGCTACTCCCCCCTCCCCCCCAAACAGGTGCCCTGACCAACCAGAGGAGGCGCTAGTGCAGTGACCAGGACACATACCCACATCCGGCTTCCCACCCACAGACACGGCCAATTGACCTTTCGCAAAGTACCGCTCCAGAACGGTTCTTGTCCAATCCTACCTTAGCAACGGTCCGTCAAGCTTTCAAACACACAGCAAAATGCTGAAACGGTGTGCCTATGGGATCTGCAAATCGGATACTAGATATCTGAAAAGTTTGGAGGAGGTGTAATTTTCTTTCTCTTCCCGAAACCCAGAATGCAAGAAGCGCAATGTCGGCAATAGATTTGGCAGTATAGCAAACCCCATGGCCAGCTTAATCCATCCAAAATCAACAAAAATACCTGTCTGCTCCAAGCTAAGCTTGCTACTAGCTATTATTGATAGCTAATACAGCTAACGTATTATTACTGTTATTTTTACCCACACAATGCGCTGATTTCTTCCTTCATGTTTTGGTGTTTTCCGGCTACTTCCTGGATAGTTCTGAAATGCTTGACGGGCAGTAACTAAGGGGGGCGGGACTTTGCGAAAAGTCAATTGTGTCTGTAGGGATGCCTGACTGAGCTGGAGGTAACACGGGGATTCGAACTGGTGATCTCCATGTTGGTAGGCAACGGAATAGACCTCCACGCTACCCGGACGCTAATACAGTCTTTCTGCACTGTGAAGAGGGAAAACCCAGAATAGTCACAACGTTTGTGATGAATGACAGGTTGTATCTTTGAGCAAAATAGATTTAGGGTTTAAGATTAAATTAACTCACTTTAATTTAGAGGTTTAATGAAGGCGGATCATGAATGACCCTTAAGACAAGGGCAGTATACACAATGTGTGGACAACACAAGGGTTAGGTCATTTTGTGGCTTTCACCATTTTTCTCTTGTTTTGGATTTGTTTGTTGGTACAACTAAATTGTAAGTGCGGCACACACCTGTGAGTACACACAACAGTCCTGCTGGTCAGTCACGCCTTTCAAGGAGGGAGGAGTACTTACAGCATGTGTACTGCACAACAAGGCTAGCTCTACTGTGTGTGTGTGTGTGTGTGTGTGTGTGTGTGTGTGTGTGTGTGTGTACACTGACATACACTGGTATATGTAATTATATATGTATAGATATATATTTGAGGCAGGCATGCTTTTCTGCCAGTTCACACAGATGAATTTAAACCAAGAAGAACAACTATATAGATCATTATTTTTGTTTTTGTAAATTCTTACAAACGACTTTGAATGCCTATCAATTTTCAGTGCAGATACAAATAGCAGGAGTAGGGGTAAAGTACAAATTTCTAATACAGATAAAACTCACTTACTGTGCTTCCGCATAATAAAAACTGGGAAGACTTTGTTAACTTTCTGGTGTAAAATATCTCTGTAAGGTTTTTATTACCTTAAAGCTTAAAACTGCAATTTTTTTCTACACCAAAAAACCCCCCAAAAAAACCCATTAATTCTGTCCATCTGGATCACAGAATGAGGGTCCATAATCCTACCAGTTATCATCTCCATGGTTGGACACACTCGTCAGTCTCCATATACCGCTTTTGAAATGTTTTGAGTGGGTAGGATGAACACTGCTGCAGTAACAAACATGATGTGTTGGCAACAACTTCGTCAGGAGAAAAGATGCCGATCTGGCCATGACAATCAATACAATCAATCAATACAATCAATATTACTACAAAACAGTGTTCCAGTCATCCAAAGGAATTGAATCGAGTGCAGCTGGACTTGGTATATATCCGTGAAGACGTTTCGCCTCTCATCCAAGAGGCTTCATCAGTTCGTGCCTTTCTGACTAGACCAAGCTAGTCTGACTGGCTGGTGATGAGACTCAGAATGTATCCTCTTTGGAGTCGTTATCAGAATAGAAACCACTTGTGTTTCAATCTGAGATGCAGACAACACAGGCTCATATCCACTAGCCTGTGCCTGTGTACCACAATGAAAGGACGTAGAGCAGACAGAATCATAGAGAAAGCACAGAATCAACTCCTGAATGAAAGAGTGAGACAGGTCCATTTCACTATTGAAGGGCTGAAGGAGAAATCTGACCAACTACTCCAGCAACTAACATCCCACTTGCCTGGTGCAGTCTTGGAGAGGATCACTGATTTCACCAAGAAAGCCCAACTATCTCAACACCACAAAACCAAAGAAAGGCAGACAAGGAAGTTTAAAAACTTACAGTGATGAACCAACAACACTAGCCAGGCAGATATACTTACCTGGAGACAAAAGACAGAACATCCCACACAAAACGGAACGCAGAACAGAGGGATCAAGAATCTGTCGGACAAAGTACTTTCCCAATCAGAGAAGGAGGTCTTAGCCAAAGGACTGAACTTCGCCATGACACCCAAACAACTACCTATAGTTGACCTCATCACATCAACAGAATCAGCTATAAGGAAAAACAATCTAACGGAAACCGAGGCGGAGCAGCTTAGGTTAAAGGTATCACCAGCTCTGTCCAATGCACAACTGCCTCCTTCCAACCTAACCATGGAGGAAAGGAAAGCCATGACAGCCCTGAGCATGGATGAAAACATCACTATCCTTCCCGCAGATAAGGGGAGATGCACCGTTATCCTCAACACAACAGACTACCACGCCAAGATCACGTCATTACTCAGCGACACCGACACCTATGAACCTCTGAGATGCGATCCAACTAGGGGTTACAAGAGGAGAATAATAGAATACCTACAGAAACTACAGAAAAGAGGAACCAGTGATCAGATACAATACCACCGTCTCTACCCACAAGATAACATCCCATGCATATATGGACTCCCTAAGAGCCATAAAGATGGAACCCCCCTCAGGCCCATCGTCAGCAGCATAAACTCGGTCACGTACAACTTTGCCAAACATATAGCCAACATCTTGACCCCTTTAGTGGGCGAAACACCTCACCATATCCAAAACGCCATTGACTTTGTGAACAAGGTCCAAGGCGTAAAACTGGAACCGAATGAAACCATGGTATCCTACGATGTGACCTCGTTATTCACCTGCATCCCAACCATGGAGGCTTTGGAAATTGTGAGGCAACGTTTGCTACGGGACGACACCCTCCACGATAAGACCAACCTCAGCCCAGACCAGATTTGCCAACTACTGGACCTTTGCCTGAACACTACATATTTCCAATTCAGGGGCCAGTTTTACAGACAGAAACACGGCTGTGCAATGGGCTCACCAGTATCTCCCATTGTGGCCAACTTATGTATGGAAGAGGTAGAACACAGAGCCCTGAACTCCTTCAGAGGAACACCTCCGAGCCACTGGTTCAGATATGTGGATGACACATGGGTCAAAATCCAAACACAAGAGGTGCAAGCGTTTACCAAACACACCAACTCAGTGGACAAGAACATTAAGCTTACAAGGGAAGACGTAAAGAACAACAGTTTACCCTTCTTGGACTGTGATGTCCACATTGGGAAAGACAGGAGCCTCCACATTGGGGTTTACAGGAAACCTACACACACAGACCAATATCTACTTTTCGACTCACAACACCCTCTGGAACACAAACTGGGCGTCATCAGAACTCTGCAACACAGAGCTGAAAATGTGCCCAGCAGCACTCAGGCCCAACCAGAAGAACACAAACACCTGAGGGGAGCTTTAAAAACCTGCGGCTACCCCAGTTGGACCTTTGTGAAAACTGCAACACGTTCCAAAAAAGACCAACCAGGTGAGCGACAAGGAGAAAAGGAACAGAAGGAATAGCACAGTCATCCCGTATGTTTCTGGGGTCTCCGAGAAACTCAGGAGAATTTTTAACAAACACCACATCCTGGTATACTTCAAACCCAGCAACACACTCCGACAAAGACTGGTTCATCCCAAAGACTGTGTACCACACACCCGGAAAAGCAATCTGGTGTATGCTGTACAATGCAATGAGGATTGCACTGACCTATACATAGGAGAAACCAAACAACCACTACACAAACGGATGGCCCAACACAGAAGGCCAAACTCCTCAGGACAAGACTCAGCAGTTTATCTACACCTAAAGGAGAAGACACACTCCTTCGAGGACAGCAGCATACACATTTTGGACAGGGAAGATAGATGGTTTGAAAGAGGGGTGAAACTGGAAAAACCATCCCTCAACAGAGGAGGAGGTCTGCGTCACCACCTATCTCCCACTTACATCTCATCTCTACCCAGGAGACTCAAGAAGTTTAGCCTCCAAGAACAACAGTCGGTCACTAACGGCTCCAACGACTCATGACCCCTGAACGGAGCACTAACGAAGTCAAAACTAACACCCCCAACGACCGTCGCTGCTTAACATCGGATCACAAAGAGCCACGCATATCAATAGCTCTGATAACGACGGGCGTGGCTAAACATCGGAACACAAAGAGCCATGGACATCATTAGCTCTGATAACGACTCCAAAGAGGATAAATATCTGAGTCTCATCACCAGCCAGTCAGACTAGCTTGGTCTAGTCAGAAAGGCACGAACTGATGAAGCCTCTTGGATGAGAGGCGAAACGTTTTCACGGATATATACCAAGTCCAGTTGCACTTGATTCAACTCCTTTGGATAACCATAACCTGGATGAATGAGAACATTCACAGACACAGTGTTCCAGTCATACTGTGTCAGAAACAATCCCTTGCAATACACCTGTAACACTGAGCATCAACTGCACCAACAAATACTAAATTATATATATATTGTAGCGAATTCGGGGTGCAGTCCAGGAACCGTCACAGCCGGGACGCGAACCCGTTTCTCCCACACCGCAAGCGACAACTTTAACCAGTCGACTAAAGAGTCCAACCCGTTAGTCAAAACCCAACGTGTCTACTTATCCATGCACGTTACAATATATATATAAAACGTTTTTTTCTGAAACCGTCAGTGGTGCTATGAGTGCTCAACTAATGAGGAGCAGAATATCAACATAGATACAGGAAAAAAGATTTTAATACATTGCAGTACAGGCCTGTTTCGTGCGTCTCGCACTCATCAGCTGCTAATGTGTTTTCACAAAGAATCATACAGTTTGCGTTGCCCAGTGTCACGCCCCTAATTTTGGTTGGACAGTGACCAATCAGATGGGAAACATTCAAACTATAATAACAAATGGGGTATTAAAATCTTTTTTCCTGTATCCGTGTTGATATATATATATATATATATCCTGTTTAACACAGTTTGAACATAATATTGTCGAAATTAAATCTATGCATGCTGTATATGTATACATGCATATTCTGTCATGTCCACCTACCTCATGTATATAAAGTAACCTGTTAAAATATATATTTATTCCAGCATCTTTGCAATCTGCACCATTACACTATTGTCTTCCTGTTACAATGTCATTGTTTTGTTCTTTTTTATGAAAAACTTTTTATAAACATATATATCTGTACATAATATTTAAATGTTTATGTTTACACTGTTGTTTTAGCTGTATTACTATTCTGTATCAGTACATTGAGAGCAATGGAGGAACCGGAGTCAAATTCCTTGTATGTGTAGGCTTACACACACTTGGCCAAATAAAACTGATTCTGATTCTGATATAGTTTGGTGTAATTAGTAATACATTAGTCTGTGTTAGCTTTGGTCCCAGGATCAATTTTTACAAGGGTGGGAATTGTTTACTGCTGATCTGATGGCACACCAGCCACAATGGCTGCTACACCTGGTTTGTAGTCCTGCTAGCCACACCTGGTTTGTAGTCCTGCTAGCTACACCCGGTTTGTAGTCCTGCTCGCTACACCTTGTTTGTATTCCTGCTACACCTGGTTTGTAGTCATGCTACACCTGGTTTGTATCCTTGCTACACCTTGTTGTAGTCCTGCTACACCTTGTTTGTAGTCATGCTACACCTGGTTTGTAGTCATGCTACACCTGGTTTGTAGTCCTGCTACACCTGGTTTGTAGTCCCAGAGTGTCAGCAGTTGTCTTTCTCCCTGCCTCCTGCTATATCACAACACTGTTCTACTGGACTCGTCTGTCCAAAAGAATTGCCTCATTTTCATCACATTTCAAATGGATAAAACAGCAAATTAAAACTAAAGAGTTCTGCTTTAAGTCAGTTTAGACAGTTGCACTTTGATTTGTTAATCTGGAATGTTGTTTTTCTTTTTTGGTTCTTTTTGTGTCTGTATGTTTCAATGTACTGATCAGCTGTTCTGTTCACCTAATCTTTTGCAGGAGTTAACTATACTAACTGCTCGCTGGCATGCAAAATATATTTCTGAATTTTTGTGCCATTCAGTATTCGATGCACAGGAGGAAGAACAAATTTGAATAATGAAGAACATTTCATAAATCTGACATTGACTTGCAATTCTCATGACAAATCTGAGAGAAATGTTATGGAAAGCCAAGCAAAGTTTATCAAATGAAGCCCATTGTCTACACAGATCTCAACTTTACCACATATTCTGGCCACAGAATGTAGTCATGTCTGATTTAACCCCTGTACAACTTTACACCTTTTTATATGACATCCAAGATGGCAATCACAGATGGGGGGGGGGTGTGCACCCTATGCCATTTTTAATGCAAGAAAATGCACATCCCACCGCTGAAAGTCATTCAGATCAAGAGTATCATGCAAATTCAAGTCAATTTTATTTGTATAGCCCAATATCACAAACTGCAAATTTACCTCAGGGGGCTTTACAGCAACACAACATCCTGCCCTTAGACTCTCGCATCAGATAAGGAACTATTAATAGAGCTACTACTTTCGGCTGCTCCCGTTAGGGGTTGCTACAGAGGATCATCCGTTTCCATTTTTTCCCGTCTTCTGCGTCTTCCTCTGTCACACCAGCCACTTGCATGTCTTCCCTCACCACATCCATAAACCTCCTCTTTGGCCTTCCTCTTTTCCTCTTCCCTGGCAGCTCCATATTCAGCATCCTTCTCCCAATATACCCAGCATCTCTCCTCCACACATGTCCAAGCCATCTCAATCTTGCCTCTCTTGTTTTGTCTCCAAACCGTCTGACTTGAGCTGTCCCTCTAACATAATCGTCCCTAATCCCGTCCTTCTTCATCACTCCCAGTGAAAATCTTAGCATCTTCAACTCTGCCACCTCCAGCTCCATCTCCTGTCTTTTCATCAGTGCCACTTTCTCCAAACCATATAACATAGCTGGTCTCACAACCATCTTGTAAACCTTCCCTTTAACCCTTGCTGGTACCCTTCTGTTGCAAATCACTCCTGACACACTTCTCCACCCACTCCACCCTGCCTGCACTCTCTTCTTCACCTCTCTCCTGCACTCCCCGTTACTTTGGACAGTTGACCCCAAGTGTTTAAACTCATATGCCTTCATCACCTCCACTCCTTGCATCCTCACCATTCCACTGTCCTCCCTCTCATTCACGCATAGGTATTCCGTCTTGCTCCTATTGACTTTCATTCCTCTTCTCTCCAGTGCATACCTCTCCTCAACCTGCACCCTACTCTCACTACCGATCACAATGTCATCTGCAAATATCATCATCCATGGAGACTCCTGCCTGATCTTGTCCGTCAACCTGTCCATCACCATTGCAAACAAGAAAGGGCTCAGAGCCAATCCTTGATGTAATCCCACCTCCACCTTGAACCCATCTGTCATTCCAACCGCACACCTCACCATTGTCACACTTCCCTCATACATATCCTGCACTATTCCTGTTGAGCTGATGGCATCGGATAAGGAACAATTCCCTAAAAAAAAACCTTTAACACCTGGGCTGCCCAAAGTGGGGCCCGTGGGCCCAAAGTTGGCCCGCCAGATGTTTCCAGCAAAACAAAACAATGATAATGATAAAGATTAAAAAGAAAATACCTTGTCAAAGATTAGAAAAGAAATCACTGTTTTTGCCATTTTATTTTTGTGAGTTTAATAGGTAAATATATGTTTAATATGTTGGGTCCCTAGTTATTAATCCATCCATCCATCCATTATCCGAACCGCTTATCCTGCTCTCAGGGTCACAGGGATGCTGGGGCCTATCCCAGCAGTCACTGGGGTGGCAGGGGGGGAGACACCCTGGACATGCCGCCAGACTATCACACAGGGCCCACACACACACACACACACACACACACACACACACACACACACAGGGCCCACACACACACACACAGGGCCCAATGACGTAAGGGTTTCTTCCCCTGCCTTATTGCCCAGCATCCATCTCAATGTGTCTACATAACTCTACAGCTGAACTACAGTTACCAGCGACTCAGAACTGTCTGTAATTTCACGACAACGACAGCCATGAAAGGATCTTTAACACGCGTTGTGATGATCACAGCTTTTCAAACTAGCTATTAAGTTATCTGAGAGTAAGGAGAAAATACATTGCTGCATCTTAATGTCATAGTGCATGGGGACACACGATGTAAAACTCTGCTGTTTACTGTACAAGTCGGCAGTAACCAAGAGCTTAGTCAGAGGTACTGTGTCTGGACATGTTGGCAGGGGAATAACACGGACAACAACAAGCACGAGGATGAGCCACCGTAAAATAACTTTTTACCAGGGGAGCATCATTGCACCAAAATATATGGCACTGTTCATGAATAGAGTTATTGTGTTTCTATTAACTACAGATACGGAGATATATAAATGAAATCATGTTATTTTATTGTCCATGCAAAACCTTTTCAAGTCAGCCTTGAAAAAAAGGCCATTTTTGGCTGCTGTCCCCCCAAAAACCCTTTTGCAGACCTCCAATAACCCTTGGTTGTAGGTCCTGTTAGTTGGATTTTATCCATTTTGAGGAAGTAGGGACTCTTGACAGTTTACTTTGCCCTATATCTCACACCAGTGCCTTGTTTCGTCTGGACATGGTGCAATAATCACTGGAGTAATCCAGTCTGTCCTCTGCACATCCATCACTGTCTGGTTTGGATCAGCCACCAAACAGGATAGGGACAGACCACAACCTGCCAACCTGCCCTCCTTTCAGGACTTATACACCTGCAGACTCAGGAAATGGGCAAGTAACATCACTGCAGACCCATCACACCCTGGTCACAACCTGTTCCAACTCCTCCCCTCTGGTAGGCGCTACAGAGCACTGTACCCCAAAACAACCAGATATAAGAATAGTTTCTTTCCGCAGGCTGTCATTCAAATGAACGCTTAACACTGCCAAATAAATCCAACCATGTTGTATATACTATATTGTACATTGTACGTATACTGGTACACATACATGTCCATCTACCTCAGGCATGTATGTAAGTACCCTGCTAACATCTATTTCAGCATCTCTGATATATTCTCTGCACCACTGCACTTTATCACCTCTTATTTCACCTGTATATAGTCAATCCTTGTGTATATATCTGAAGATTGTTGTGTTGTCGTGTTGTTATTCTATGGTAAGTACACTGAGAGAGCCACAAAACCGGAGTCAAACTCCATGTACGTGCAAACCTTACATGGCCAATAAACATGATTCTGATTCTGAAACAAGGACACCCTAAAAAAGCCAGTTCAGCTCGACCATAAATATTACCTGCAAGTTGAATAAGGCTTATCAGATGCCAGTAGTAGTAGCAGTAGTAGTAGTAGTAGTAGTAGTAGTAGTAGCAGTAGTAGTAGTAGCAGTAGCAGATGAAAGTTCAAGTAACTTTTTCACCTCATTTCTGTACTGTTTTACCATTGCAATTACTCTATTTGAGCACTAGCTGTTAGATGCTGCGAGACAGAGCTGTTTAACCCAACACATGGGTACAAGACAAGTCATGTGACCTATTCTTACGCCATGTGTAATGTTGTCCCTGGTCTGCACACTCCTTATCTCCTGCATGCTCTCTCTCTCTCTCTAATATGCAGACACAAACTCAAGGAGACTAATACACCCCCCCCACACACACACACATGCTCTGGTACGAATACTCGTAAATACATATTAAATACCCATACACACACACACACACACACACACACACACACACACACACACACACACACACACACACACACAGTCGTGTTTCACTATCCTTGTGCGGACCCCTAATTGACTCCATTCATTTCCTAGCCCTTAACCCTAACCTTACTCACGCAAACTACATGCCTAACCCTAACCCTTACTCTAACCTTAACCTTAACCTAAGCCTAAGCCTAACCTTAACCCCAAAACCAAGTCCTAACCCTAAAATAGACCCTTTTCCTTGTGAGGACCTCTGAAAGGTCCGCACAAGGTATGTCCTGTCAGGTTTCCACACAAGGATAGCTAAACATGCACACACACACACACACACACACACACACACACACACACACACACACACACACACACACACACACATACACACACACGTGTTAAAAGCTCTGACCTGTAGCACCAGAGACTCTTTGTCTCCCTCCAGGCGGATCAGTCTTTCTTGATAAGTTTCATTGTTGACTGAGGAACACAGGTTCACCTGGACAACACACACAAAGAAAGAGAGACAAGTTGGGTCTCGGTTAACCATCTCACATGTTGTATCGGGGTTATGTTTCTACTGTTGGGCGGTAATTTATTAATTAGCCTCCTGGCATTTTGGCTGAGGAGAACAGTCATATATTGGCGTATCTGAAATTTTCACATTTCGGGCATTCTGTTTCTACTCAATCATGCTACAAGTTGCTGTTCATTTTGAGGTCATGCATTGTGTAGTGCCCACCTCCCTTTTGCCCCCCACTCTTCCGAGCCATCCCGGTCGCTGCTCCACCCCCTCTGCCGATCCGGGGAGGGCTGCAGACTACCACATGCCTCCTCCGATACATGTGGAGTCGCCAGCCGCTTCTTTTCACCTTACAGTGAGGCGTTTCACCAGGGGGACGTATAACATGGGACGATCATGCTACTCCCCCCAGCCCCCCCCAGAACAGGCGCCCCGACCGACCAGAGGAGGCGCTAGTGCAACGACCAGGACACACACCCACATCCGGTTTCCCACCAACAGACAAGGCCAATTGTGTCTGTGGGGATGCCCGACCAAGTTGGAGGTAATACGAGGATTTGAACTGGCGATCCTGTGTTGGTAGGCAACAGAATAGACCGCCATGCTACCCGGATGCCCGATGTATTGTGTATTGTGATTCTTCTCTGAAACAAACACACTAGAGGTAAGAGGGGTTTGTGGTTTCAGGAGACAGGACAATGTTGGAAATCTTCAAGCTTCATCATTCACATTGTTGGATGGAGAAAGGTGGTCTGCAACCAGTTTTACCCACGACCAGCAGTTTACCAAATACTGTCCTTACCAATACTGTCCAAGACTTACATGAAGACCAGAGGAACAGTATTACCACCACACATACACTGTGTTTATAGGTAAATTTCAGAAATGTGCTGAGTGTCAACATTTAGGCAAGAAACAAAACATATTGAGCCATAAAGCCCTGAACAGCCATGCCAGCCTTTCTGTCTTCATCCTGCTCCCTGCAGCACAAAACTGCTCTCACTATGTTTCTATGGGCTCTGACAGGGAATGAACTCCAGTTGTGTCTAGCATCTGCCTGAAAGGTGTGGATGGAGATTAACGTCTTGGAGGACTTAAGTCTCCCAGTCTTCCATTAGTCTTATCCTCTCTTGGATAAAGTATATTACAATTTAGTTTAAAATTTCCAGTTTCATTTGGCAGAAGCTTTTATCCAAAGCGACGTACATCTGAGCGTTAATACAGCACAAGCAAAGATCTAGTCAGGAGGTGACAATGCAAGTGTAAAAAAAAAAACTTAGTTCAAGTCCGATTGAACATAGGTGTCAACAGATAGTGCATAAATGCGAAGGTGCATAGAAGCGATTTTTTAAAATACCATCAGGTGTAGAGGTGATCGAGAAAGAGTGGGGTCTTTAGCTTCTTCTTAAAGATGGAGACGGATTCAATGGATCGAATGCACCACGTTCCATAGTTGGCAACTCATTCCATTAGTGCATTAATACAACACAGAACACCATTACTTCCCCCAATATTTACAAAGAAGAGAATTTTCTTTTACTAGGATGAATAGTCAGAAACACAGTAATTGGTGGAAGGTGACTGATAGCACATGCCCTTTGTGATTAGTGAATTCAGGGGGCAGCCGCGAACCTCCACAGCTGGGACACGAACCCGGGTCTCCTGCACCATGGGCAACTACGTTAACCAGTCGACTAAAGGGTCTGACCGTTAGCCAAGGGCTAGCGAGTCTACACATCTGTGGTCGTTACACTACCCGCCTCCTTCAGGAAGCACGTCCCTGTGCTTCAGCATACCAGCTCCCTCATGCCACTTCCAATGGCCTCACCATCCCACTTCTGACACCAATGTTGTGAATTCAGGGGGCAGCCGGGAATCACCGCAGCCGGGACACGAACCCTAGTCTCCAGCACCATGGGCAACGACGTTAACCAGTTGACTAAAGGTCCAACCCATTAGCCAAGGGCTAGCGAGTCTACACATCCGTGGTTGTTACTCTATATTATTCTGGATCTCTGTCCTGTTATTGAGGAAGAAGATGGATCCTCACTGGCAGAGCCAGTAGTTACTGCCACAGGAGCTCAGAAAAGAGGCCGGAAGTCTCAGCCTGTATTGTACCAAGCTGTAAGGCCCATAGGAGGAAAAGACATGCTCGAGTCAGCTATATTACTGTTTTCCAGTGAAGGATGTTGAGTGTTGCAAACTGTGGCGCAAAACCATAAACAACACAAAACATGACAAAAACACATTGGTTGAAAAATCTTCGAGTTTGCATCTTGCATTTCAACTCAGAGGACTTTGAATGTCATTTGGTTCATTCAATAAAAGGAGATGATGGGGGGAAATACTGAGATCTAACGCTGTTCCTTCACTAAATTTGGAAACAAGGAATGAACCATAACCAGCGAGCTCTCCTTAACACCCAAATGCAACAAGAAGTAAAAAGGTAAGAAAAAAGTTCGATGAATTTGTTGTTTTAATTGGCTAAAATCACAAGTGCAAGCTAGCCAAATAGATATTTGGAAAATGCCAACTGGGTGCATGAATTGGTTTTGCTTCCTCTGTGGAGTTTGCGAACTCTTTCAAAAGAAACTCTGCACGGTGAAATTTGTGACAACAAAGCGATTCCCTTTCTGTGTCCACTGGTAAACAACTCCTACACAGATACCACCAGTCACACCTGGCGTGAGGCTGTTCCGTTGGGTTGTCTTCACCGGCAAGCAGTGCTGTTCTCTGGGCTGCAGCTACCACAGCAGCCGCAGACTCCTCCTCATCGCTATGCTTTATTTCCTCTGTGCTGTATTCAGGATCGAATAAGTAACCCCGAATATCTGCTTCTGAGGCGTCTAGGTGGCGTAGCAGTCTATTCTGTTGCCTACCAACATGGGGATTGCTGGTTCGAATCCCCATGTTACCTCCAGCTTGGTCGGGCAACCCAACAGACACAGTTGGCCGTGTCTGCGGGTGGGAAGCCGGATGTGGGCATATGTCCTGGTTGCTGCACTAGCGCCTCTTATGGTCGGTTGGGACACCTGTTCGGGGAGGGGGGGTGACTGGGGGGAATAGCATGATCCTCCCACGCGCTACTTCTGGCGAAACTCCCCATTGTCAGATGAAAAGAAGTGGCTGGCGACTCCACATGTATCGGAGGAGGCATGTGGTAGTCCGCAGCCCTCCCCGGATCAGCAGAGGAGGTGGAGCAGTGACCGGGATGGCTCAGAAGAGTGGGGTAATTGGCCAAGTATAATTGGGGAGAAAAAGGGGGAAAAAAGAATATCTGATTCCATCATCCCCGCATAAAAGTCATTTTCATTTCCACTGGCCAATCACTATCAGCTATTATCTTTGAACTATGTTAGCTTCTCTCGTCAGCAGATGGGAATTCTGCTGCTGGACTTAAAGACGTGATCCATGCCAACTGCCATGCCACAGGGCAGGTCTATTTAAATTGAGGAAATACGGCCTGTACTCTGAACAAGATCTCTGTTGGCCACCGGATGACATAATCCAGCAGCCAATTTCCAAAAGAGATTTTGTGGGATGGCGTACCCAAAGTTAAAAAGAAGCTAGCTGGTGGCAGGGCCTTTTCCTATCGGACCCCGTTCTTGTGGAATAACCTGCCTGCTGCCATCAGACAATCAGAGTCTGTTGAGTCCTTTAAATCCAAACTTAAAACTTATCTTTTTGCCTTAACCTACAATTAGTTGTCTTTAATTTGAGTGCTTCACAACCTGTACTGCACGGCGGGTCGGTTTCTGTCACAATGAATTTACCGATCACTGTTCTGCCGACGAGATTATAGCGTATAGATTATGACTAATTGATGACTTAATTGATTATGACTAATGACTATTGCAAAATGTTCTCTTCTTTCACGTCTTTTCTCTCTCTCTCTCTGAATGATGTCTTCTCCTTTATCTTTTTCTGTGTGTAAATGGTGTTATGTGAGTCTTCCCTGTGTGAACGTGCAGTCGGTCCTCCTCCCAGGTCTCCATGGTGACGGTGGTTGCCACCTGGACGCTACTTGGCATCCCTCTCATTATATTTTCTTTTTATATATCTTATAAATCCATATAATTTCGTTACACTGTTTCAATGTTATATCATTCTCTCACTCAGATGTGAGACTCTTTTTTGTTTTTGTTTTTTTACATGGTGATGCTGGTCATGTGGCTCAGGTCCTGGCACATTGTCCTGGTGTTGTCCTGGTCCTGGCATCTGGACACTGCTTGGCATCCTGCACACCATATTCTTCATAAATTTTATAATTCCATTATAATTCTGTTGTCCTCTTTCAATGTTGTATTGTGTAAATTATGTAAACACAACAGCCATTGCACGTTGCCCATCTTGTGAGAGACATCCCTCCTCTGTTGCTCTCCCTGAGGTTTCTTCCTATTTTTTCTCCCTGTTAAAGGGTTTTATTTTAGGGAGTTTTCCTTATCCGATGCGAGGGTCTACGGACAGGATGTTGTGTTGCTGTAAAGCCCACTGAGTCAAATCTGTAATTTGTGATATTGGGCTACACAAATAAAACTGACTTGACTTGAGATTTGAAGACAGAAAAGGTAGAGGGGATTTTTATGGTAGTGTTTCATGTAGGCTAGCAGTCTGCAGCAGACCAGTGTTGGCTAGCTTGCTAGTATTTGCTGGCGTTAGTGATAGTTTGCTAGTGGAATTCAATGAGTTTGACGTAGCTCAACATAATCATTGTTTTTGTTATGCAAGATAGGTGGAAATACACAAAAGGAAAAGGCAGAAGAAAACTGACTCCTTTCTTAAGTCAAGTGGTCATGTCAGTGGTGTTATAGTGACATGGGCTTGCTAGCTATTTGTTCGGGAAGTAAACAGAAAGCTAGCTTGCAATCTATGATTGCAATCATTCAATTTTATGGTAGGCCGTTAATTTTGTTCTCGTGTTAATGCTATGTAGGTGTTCACTTATGTAACTTAAAGCTATTTGTTTGAACTTAAACCCCATTTTAAAAAATAATTCCTACATCGACTCATCCCTGTTACTGCTGTATTGTGCTTGTTTAGGACAGACAGTCACATCAGGCATCAACCTCAGTGAGAGAGGATGAAGTGTAACATTGCGCAGGTGAGCAGTCAGAAATCAGGAGCAAGTCCTGTTCACTGGAGAGGTACATGAAGTTGTGCAGAAGCACCCAGAGGTCAATCCAGAATGTCTGGAGACACTACTAGCAATGTTCACAACCAAGTATAAGTTCCAGTCCAGCAGTGACAGTGTTGGTGTTCTCCAAGAGATGTGTCCAGAGGTCCGTGGCCTCTTTGGTCAAGTTAAAACACTTGTGAGATTGCTTATTGTTGTCCCGGTGTCATCAGCTGAAGTGGAGAGAGGGTTCAGTGGGCTCCGGAGGTTGAAGACATGGCTCCGGAACATATGACACAAGCATGCCTGGACAGTGTGGCTGCATCCCATTTTCACAAGGACAAGCTTGACATGTTGAATAGGAAGGCAACTGCCAAAGAATCTGTTTCTCGCAGAGAAAAAAGAAGGAGCACCTTTGGGTGTTTTGAGCAGATGTAGGCAATTTGGGCAATTTTTGCCTTTGCTTAATAAAAAATTCAGGGGGCATGTTCATACTTGGACACCACAACTGTGTTTTAAGGGGCAACAATACTAGGCAAAAAGGACAGTTTTCCATTTGTTATCTCTGACACTGGTTTTGAGTAATGGGTATGGTTGAGCTGGACAATGTCGCTCAGTTTTCACCTTGTTGTATATCATGGATTTGTGAAAAGCATATTTTTTAACAGACACTAAAAAGTCTAAAGTCATTGCTTAATACTATGTGAATGCTGGTGAATATAGTTTCTTGGGGTGAAGGGGGTGGTGCTATAATGTCCATATTGAACTCAATATTATTTGCATATGGTGGTGAAGAAAATGTAGAAATGCATGGCATTCATTTTGACTTGGCATATTGTGGAGACTGGAACAGGGGCCTAAGGCGGGGGAGGGGGGGTTGCAGTACTCATGTCCCACCCATAGAACACCCACACATTTAAAATCGCTGCTCCGCCCCTGCACACCCACCAAGACCGCTGGATCCCAGGGTCTTCTTAAGAAGCTGAAACTTAAAATTTGTACGGAAGTTGATACCGCTAATGTGTGTCTCCGGGTGAGTAAAATGACAATCAACTGAATGTGTTTTTAATGGTAACAATGATTTATGTTCGATTTCTACAACATTCAACGCCTGCAATGTTTTTTCATGCTGATCGTGATATGAAGAATGAATATTATTATCTACTGCACGCACAGACGGTTAGTACTACATTGCTCTCTCAGAGAAGTGTTGAAGTACGCCGAGGGCCGGCACAGAGGCCCTGCCTATTATGCTGTGGCAGCGCTGCAATTAAAGAGACAGTACACCTATTTATCACATCAGGTGTGCTGTGGGTCTAGATGGTTTCGTGCTCGTTTTCTCCACAACCATCTGGCGACCCCCGGAAATTATCTCGCAAACCCCCTTGGGTGGGGGGGGGTTCCGACCCCCAGGTTGAGAACCAACGCGTTAAGACGCCTGCTCCTGAGTCATGAAGGTGACGTTGTTTTCCCCTCGAGCACACCGACAGGAGGCTGGCGTCCTATACGGCTGCTATTTTATGTAGCTATTACAGGAAGAAGCATGAGCACTGGTATATATATTAACTGTCCTGTTGTTGCACATAAGTCGTAAAGAGAGCAATGGATCTCCCCCCCGGTCCTCTGCCAGTATGTTGGCCATTATGAACCAAATACGTGAACAGGCATTGTGAAGGACGACTTCTAGTTTCAGAATGCGGTCTGCACACATTTTTAAGTAGCATGTTAATATTTCTTGCATACTACACACCACAGTGCAGTTATCAGCTGCATTAGGGACATGACCGAACACTTTGTGTAGGTAGGATGTCATCATGACAAAGCTGTTGACATATCGCCAACTCCAGTTGTCTTTTAGGGGACACATTTAACAGCCCCATTGCTGTGACCTAAAACTGTACTTCCAGCCAAATACGATGGGCGAAACTGCTCTAAAGTCACGAGTCTGACCTAAACAGCAAGACTGGACCAATCTGTCCAGCTTGTCTCACACCTACACTTGGGACGACTTTGACAACATACAAAACAGTTGACACCAGCTTTTCTAAAGTTGCATGGACATGAATTAGAATATGTGAAAACCTACTTACAGGTTGTGGCCACATTGCTCTGAGTCAAAATACTTCTTTTTCATGTTTTTCCCCCTATTCTGTGTACAGTACAATGTGTGCAGTATGTTGGGTTGAAAATGGGACAAAACCAGAGTCTCATGCTCCAACTCGCTGGTTTCTACAGTATCAGTGGATGCTTTGTCAACAGCAGTGGGCTGATGGATAATGCCGCTAATCTGATAACCTAGCTCCTGTTATGCAAGGAAGAAAAAAACGTGCACACTCGTGCACGCACACACACAAACAGAGCAGACCACACAAAATGCAGGAACATGCACAGATGCACAAAAAACACAACAGTTCTGATAAGACACATGCTTGCATGCTCAAAGGCACCCCCCCCCCCCGTCTCTCTCTTTCTGGCTCTGGTTCTAACAATCACCTAGAGCCCTGTTCCTAAACGAAAGGAAGTTACATCGGAAAACACGGCACACCAGGAAATCATACTCACTGACTGGGAACAGCAAGGACCTCACAGAGGATCTTCTCCTTTCTCTATAGAATCAACCGCTCTTCCGTGTTGAAACTCTCTCTCTCTCTCTCCCTCTCTCTCTCTCTCTCTCTCTGTTTCTCTCTCTCTCACACACACACACACCAGCCCATACTGTACATGCTGGTCTACTTTGTAAACAGAGCAGAAATATGAACTTCCTGAAGTCATCCCTCTAGGGAAAAGAATGTGTTGTGTTGAGTAGAAGCAAAAATAAAAAAAAGGGATGGAAACTGAAAAAAAATGACAACATGCACACCAGGCGGCTGCAACTCACCTTTTTAAGCCAGGAGAAGTGCTTGTACAAGTCCATAGGAGAATCCATGCTCCTGGCCCATTGCTGCCCTGCCTAGTTCCTTTTTATGATCGAGTGTCCGTGTGTGTGTCCGTGTGTGTGTGTGTGTGTGTGTGTGTGTGTGTGTGTGTGTGTGTGTGTGTGCGCACACACTGGAATGGTTTCACATTGTGTTTGCTAGAATGTAAGAGTACTTTGTAGCATGTGAGTGATGTGCAAATTTCTGTGTGTGTGTGTGTGTGTGTGTGTGTGTGTGTGTGTGTGTGTGTGTGTGTGTGAGCTGTTGTCAGCTGCGGGGCGGGCGTTGTTTTATGACCCAGGATCCTTGCCTTCTGACTGAGGAAACTCCCGTTCCCAGTCGCTCTCCTTCTCCTGCTCTCCCTCGTTTCTCCCCCTCTCTCCCTGTTTCTCTTCTGTCCGCTTCTCGGTCTTCTCCCTCCTCACTCTTCTTCTGCTGCTTTCTTTTCCCTTCTGTCAGTGAGCGGCCTCTGCTTTTTCGACCTCTCTTCCCCCGTTCTGTTCTTAGTTGTTCCACTTTGTTGTGTTACTCCTCTTTTTTCACCTACAAAGTCACTCCTTCTCTGCGTCCCTTGTTAATAGTCTCGCTCCCCTCTTAGCTCGCTTTCCCCCGTCACCAACTCTCTTCTGACTGTCCATGTGACTGGGAGAGTCCTGCCAAATGGCCAAGCCCTCCCCTGGCTAGCAGCACAGGGAGTGTGTGTGTGTGTGTGTGTGTGTGTGTGTGTGTGTGTGTGTGTGTGTGTGTGTGTGTGTGTGTGTGTGTGTGTGTGTGTGTGTGTGTTTGTTTGGTTGGTGGGGGGCAGCTTGCAGCTTTTTGTCTTTCTTGTTTTGTCATCTGTTTGTGTCTGAGCCCTGGTCCTTATTTATGCTCTCTCTCTCTCTCTCTCTCTCTCTCTCTCTCTCTCTCTCTCTCTCTCTCTCTCTCTCTCTCTCTCTCTCTCTCTCTCTCTCTCTCTCTCTCTCTCTCTCTTGCTGTCTCTGTCTGTCTGTCTCTCTTGCTCTCTCTCTCTCTCCCTCTTGTTCTCTCTGTCTGTCTGTCTCTCTTGCTCTCTCTGTCTGTCTGTCTCTCTTGCTCTCTCTGTCTGTCTCTCTCTCGCTCTTGCTCTCTCACTTTCTCTCTGTCTGTCTCTCTCTCTCTGTCTCTGTCTCTCTCAATGAGAATCGGTGTGCTCAAAGACCCAGAAAGAAAAGAAAAAGACTGTCTGTCCAGGAAAGAGTTACAGAAGAGCCTGGTCTTGTGTGTCTCGTAGAAAGTTTGGAAGTCCTTACTTAAAGACTGCACTTCCTGTGCTCCACAGGACCCTCCTCCATCGCAACATGAAACATCTGTCTCACTCGGACAGCTTCACATCTGCATGCACACAAGCACACCAGCATACGCACGCACAAACATACCTTTCACATCACCACATGGAACAAACACGCACAAGCGAACAAAAATGTACACATGACCTTCTAACCAGCACACACAGGTCCTCACACCAGAAGACCTCCAGCGTCCCACACCAGATCTTACTCTGCAACATGTCCATTCGCAGCACATGCTGTGTGCCTCTTTGCCCCCCACTCCAGTCTGGTTTTCTTTGCTGTCTGTTGCCAGATTTTTAAGGTTCTTATCCAAACAGCGAGTCTATCAAAGAAAAATTATACCCAAAGACGAGAAGAAAATGCTATTTAGTACACTGTTAAAGCCTCCCCATGCCCCTGCTGTGATGAGAACGGCACAACACACAGTTAGAATTACTTAGCTACTACTACTACTACTACTACTACTACTACTACTACTACTACTACTATTACTTTCAACTGCTGCCGTTAGGGGGCGCCACAGCGGATTATCCGTTTCCATCTCTTCCTGTCCTCAGCATCTTCCTCTGTCATGCCAGCCACCTGCATGTCCTCCCTCGCCACATCCATAAACCTCCTCTTTGGCCTTCCTCTTTCCCTCCTCCCTGGCAGCTCCATATTCAGCATCCTTCTCCCAATATACCCAGCATCTCGCCTCCACACATGTCCAAACCGTCTCAATCTTGTCTCTCTTGCTTAGTCTCCAAACCGTCCAACCTGAGCTGTCCCTCTAATATAGTCCTTCCTAATCCTGTCCCTCTTCATCACTCCCAATGAAAATCTTAGCATCTTCAACTCTGCCACCTCCAGCTCCACCTCCTGTCTTTTTGTCAGCGCCACTGTCTCCAAACCATATAACATATAGCTGGTCTCACAACCATCATGTAAACCTTCCCTTTAACTCGTATGTCACAAATCACTCCTCCACAGTTAGCCTTACTGATAATGCCCTAACACATATTTGAGTGTGCGTCGAGGGAAACCATATGGACAACATGGCTTGCCTGACAAAAGGTCACGCCATCTGGTAGTAGCTGTCAGCTTTACACTCCAGTCACGACAAATAATATGAACGCTTATAAGTATTTGCAGAAAATTTGATTTGGCAACTAGAACCCAACGGAGATAACCTGATCCCGTTTCATGCAAGTGTGAGACTGTGAGAAGGCCTCAGGAGCATCCTGCACGGTGCACACAGGGTCACTGTGCACCGCAGCCTCTCATCCTGGACCCATGTCTTCTTTACATTCACACAGGATCTGTGAAGGCATTAAATTCCTGAAGTAAAAACCTCGCCCCAGTAAAAGAGCAAGTTCAGAAATCCTCTACTTAACAGGAAGGTTTGGCAGTTTTACAGTCTAGTCCATACTGGCCCGCTCCGAGGACGTTCCAGAATACTTCCCGCCAGAAGTTTGGTTTCTACTGAAATGGCAGCAGCCTCAGTTGTTAGCCATGCTAATCCAAGTTATTTCTTTTAAACCAGACAAAGTGTAAAGATAGTTTTCATTTCAACTGGAGAAACACTGGAGGGAGTCTGATGCTTTGAAACGTACTGAAAAGAGCAAGTAAATTCTACTTAGTCTAGCTGATCCTACTCTGTAAGATGGTTTACTGTGTAAGGTGGTTTATTCTGTATGGTGGTGTATTGTGTATGGTGGTGTATTGTGTATGGTTAGCCAAGCTCATGAGAAAGCGTCATCTGTGTCAAATGATCACGTTTTACATGCAAATTATTTTTGTCCTAATAAAGCAGCAACTAATGCAGAAATAGAGTGTAGAGCTGGCTAATACTCCCATTCAAGACCAATGACATAGAAAGTGGTAACTATCTCCTGCCCTATCTACCCCCCCCCCCCCGCACCTTTCTAGCATGCGTGCTCTACAGACAAGAGACTGCCTCTGATGCTGTCCTGACACTGTCTCACACACACACACACACACACACACACACACACACACACACACACACACACACACACACACACACACACACACACACACACACACACACACACACATCTTTCTCTGTTATGTTGAGCAATCTTTAAATCTTTGTTTGTAGCTCAAACACAGGCAGATACGGAGACACACCAAGACACAACACTCCCGGGTCAACGCTGAGCAGCCGTCTCGGGGTCTCCAAACTTCCTGCCAAGAAAACATTTATCAGGTTTCCTGTGTGTGTGTGTGTGTGTGTGTGTGTGTGTGTGTGTGTGTGTGTGTGTGTGTGTGTGTGTGTGTGTGTGTGTGTGTGTAAAACCCTCCTTGGAGAATAGCCTAGAGGGTGTCGCCTAATTGCGGAGCGTGTGTGTCTTTGATGCCGTTGGTCTGGGTCGGCGGGGCGGAGCAGGAAGGAAGACAAGGTGAACGGCTGCCTCAGTCATCTAAACACACTGATCCTGATTCACAAATCTGCTCCCTCTCATGTTATCACTGATCTTAGTGGGAGGTGTGCTCTTGTTTTATAACCCCGTCATTCTTGCTAATACATACGGCCCCAGCTGGGGCAATAACAGTTATTTCCAGCTAGTGTTCTTCAAATGACCTAACATGTCCACACACTTCCTGATTCTGGTGAGGACTTCAGCTGTTGACTTAACCCCGTGTCGGATTTCCCATCCAGTAAAACTGGCGTGCCTTCCAAGTCTTCCAGGAATATTCTAGCCTTTATGGACGAGTTTGCTGTTTCTGACTCCTGGTGTTTCCTCGACCCATCAGGGGGAGTATACTCCTTCTCTTCTCACATTCACCACACTTTCACCCATAGTGACTACTTTCTTATAGATAACCGCTTCCTTCCTGCAGTCCAGTTGTACTCTTATAATGCTATTTTCATATTTGATCATGCTCCAATCATATTAGAATTGCACATAAAGGGGCATGATAACACGCACACGCACACACCCCCCCCCGGCATCTTAACATACAATAAGGCTTGTCAAACAATGCTGCTGCTTGCTTGCCTCGGTCAAAGACCTTTGGTGACAAGGCATTAATATAGCCCACCAGCACACACTTTTCCATCGGATAAAAACTGATAAAAACTGGCGTCAGCGCATCAGTGATGACATTCAGACTGAACTCTTTGTCCCTGCTCTCCATTGGCCAATAATACAAAACTTTTATTGGGAAGCCGACATGACTGAGTGTGTCTCTGACAATGTGTGTGTCGCTGTCGTGTCATGCTATGTGATGAGTCTCTGGGTGGTGTCCTGGATAGGGTTCTGCCTGCGGTCTCGATAGTTCTGCTGGGGAACTTCAACACTCATGTGGGCAATGATGGAGAAACCTGGAAGGGCGTGATTGGGAGGAACGGCTTCCCCGATCTGAACCCGAGTGGTACTTTGTTATTGGACTTCTGTGCGAGTCATGGATTGGCTATAACAAACACCATGTTCGAACATAAGGCAGTTCATAAGTGTACTTGGTACCAGAACACCTTAGGCCGAAGATCGATGATAGACTTTGTGGTCATATCATCAGATCTGTGGCCATATGTTTTGGACACTCGGGTGAAGAGAGGAGCAGAGCTGTCAACTGATCACCACCTGGTGGTGAGTTGGATCAGATGGCAGGTAAAGCTGTCAGACAGACCTGGCAAACCCAAATGTGTAGTGACGGTGAACTGGGAACATCTGGCAGAGGCCCCTGTCTGTGAGGTCTTCAACTCCCACCTCCAGAAGAAATTCTCATGTATTCCAAGGGAGACTGGGGACATGGAGTCTGAGTGGGCCATCTTCAAAGCCTCTATTGCAGATGCGGCAGGTAGGATCTGTGGTCAACCTAAGAACCTGCTGGTGGACACTGGCAGTGAGGGAAGCCATCAGGCTGAAGAAGGAGGCCTTTCGGGTTTGATTGGCCCAGGGGTCTCCTGAAGCAGCAGACAGGTACCGGGAGGCCAGAAGGGCTGTGGCTTCGATGGTCACAGAAGCAAAAACTTGGATGTTGGAGGAGTTTGGTGAGGCTATGGAGGAGGACTTTCGGTTGGCCTCAAGGAAGTTCTGGCAAACCATCCAGTGATTCAGGAAGGAGAAGCAGGGCTTGACTCGGGCTGTGTTCAGCCGGGGAGGGGAACTGCTGACCCGGACTGGGGATATTGTCGGGTGGTGGAAAGACACTTTGAGGAGCTCCTGAACCTGGTTAACACATCCTCAGTGGAGGAGGTAGAGTCCGATGACTAGGCGGAAGCCTCACCCATATCCCTGGCAGAGGTCTCTGAGGTAGTTAAGAAGATGCTCGGTGGCAAGGCGCCGGGTGTGGATGAGATTCGCCCTGAGATGCTGAAGGCTCTGGACACTGTTGGGCTGCCTTGGCCGACACGCCTCTTCAGTGTCACGTAGAGTTGGGGACAGTACATGTGGAGTAGCAGACTGGGGTGGTGGTTGTAATATTTAAAAAAAGGGGACCGGAGGGTGTGCTCCAATTATCGGGGCATCACATTGCTCAGCCTCTCTGGGAAAGTCTACTCTAGGGTGCTGGAAAGGAGGCTCCGACCGATTGTCGAACCTCGGATCCAGAAGGAACAATGCAAACTCCATCCTGGCTGTGGAACAACGGACCACCTCATAGCTCTTGCAGAAGTGCTGAGGAAGGCATGGGAGTTTGACCAGCCAGTCTACATATGTATGTGGACTTGGAGAAGGCTTACAACCATGTACCCCAGGGTACTCTGTGGGGGGTACAGCGCAAGTATGGGGTACCGGGGCAGTTTCTACAAACCATCCAGTCCTTGTATAAACAAAGTGAGAGCTGTGTCCACATTCTCAGCACAAAGTCAAACACGTTTTCGGCGAGTGTCGGACACCGTCAAGGTTGTCCCTTGTCACCGATTCTATTTGTGATATTCATGGATAGGATCTCAAAGTGCAGCCAAGGTGAGGAGTGTGTCCGTTTTGGGAACCACAGAATTGCATCTCTGCTCTTCGCAGATGATGTTGTTTTGTTGGCTTCAACAGAACATGACCTCCAGCATGCACTGGGGCGGTTTGCAGCTGAGTGTGAAATGGCTGGGATGAGAGTCAGCACTTCCAAATCTGAGGCCATGGTTCTCTACCAGAAAATGGTAGATTGCTCCCTCCAGGTTGCGGATGAGTTGTTGCCTCAAGTGAAGGAGTTCAAGTAGCGTGGGTTCTTGTTAACGAGTGAGGGTAGGATGGAGTGGGAGATTGGCAGGCAGATTGGTGCAGCATCAGCAGCAATGCGGACGTTGTACTGGACTGTTGTGGCGAAGAAGGAGCTGAGCCGGAAGGAAAAACTCTCAATTTACCAGTCATTCCAATCCTCACCTATGATCATGAGCTTTGGGTAGTGACCGAAAGGGTGAGATCGCGGATATAAGTAGCTGAAATGAGTTTCCTCTGTACGGTGTCTGGGCTCAGCCTTAGAGATAGGGCTAGGAACTCGGACAACCGGAGGGAGCTTGGAGTAGAGCCACTGCTCCTTCGTGTCGAAAGGAGCCAGTTGAGATGGTTCAGGCATCTGATTAGGATGCTCCTGGGCCCCTTCCGTTGGAGGTTTACTGGGCACGGCCAACTCCACCACGCAAAAAAGGGAGAACATTCCAGCAGACATGGGTGAATACATATCCTTGGCTTGAGTACAACAAAGAAAGTGGAAAGGCTTTTTGCCAAATTTGCAAACAAGCATACCAGAAGGGACTTATTATTTTTTCAACAAAACTCGAAATGGCATATATTGATAGTGGGTTTGACGCATGGCAACATGCACTGGAAAGGTTCAAAAAACACGCAACAATCAGACTGTCACCGTGAGTCTTCAAGACAAAATTCTAGCACTCAAAACGTCCTTGCAATGATGAGTTCAAGCAAACAGAGCCACATGCAAGTTGCACGTGTCGTCTTGACAAAAGCGTTTACCTCACTTCAACTACCTTGCTCGACAGCAGGGACCAGCTAATCGCGGACACACTGACGAACGGTCAAACTTTTGAAAAGGATCCAGCCTCCGCACTTCTGTACCCAGACCTGTTAACTTTCATTAGACTTTGTCTAACTATACCAGTTACCACATGTACAAGCGAGAGGTCTTTTTCTGGACTCCGACGTCTGAAAACATGCCTGAGGTCAACGATGACTCAGACCAGGCTGAACAGCAGCGTTGCTAGTATCAGCCACATTCACGGCGGGGACGTCCAGGTGGACATTGAAGGATCTGTACACGAATCCATTTCACGGAGTACTGTGCGGACAAACACGTTTGCGATGTCGAAGTTACTTGGTCAGCAATCCCCTTTTATTGTGCCTATGCTAAGGTTGTATTTCGTGTCTGATTGTAAGGACAATGTGCAGGGTCAATTATGTGTGGGTTTTTTTTGTTTTTTGTTTTAGCTGCAGCTAGTATGCCTATAAGCCACTCTGTCGGTCGGTCTGTCGGTCCAAAATAGCTGGTCGCAGCTTATCACGAATTACGTGCTTCTTAAGAAGACATCCGAATTTTTAATATTATTTTTCTTTGTAAATATGGACATTTTGTGCAAGAACTGAAATGAAACCCTGTCACTGTAATTTGTTATGATTAAGATAAAGGCAGGACATTTTCTTCAAAACGAGCACCCCCAGTCATTTTTAAAAGCTGGCGCCTATGGCCCAGGTTAAGATGAACACCCTCTCAAACTGTCCTATTTCTTTCAGTGCATACCCATTTCCCCTAATCTTTATTTTGTAAATTAGATAGTTTAGTCACTGAGTTTATTTGGAATATGAAAGTTCCTCAACGTCAGAGAGCTGTTGCAGATGCCAAGGTCTCTTGGCGGTTTGCCTTTGCCTAATTTCAAATTTTATCATTGGGCTTAGAGTAATTCAGCTTTGGATCTGTTTGGAGAGGTCACCTGCTCCTCCTTCATGGCTGCTTATGGAGGCATTTTGCACTAAACCTGCCTCACTGACAGCCCTTTCTCATTCTCCCCTAAACTTTTCTTCTTGTCCTTATTCTAAAAATACCTTAGTTAAGTCTACTCTGACACCATTTTGTTCTAAAGTCATTTTCTTTCTTTGCTCCTATATCAGCTAATCAGGTTTTTCAGCCCTCTCTGATTGATACAGCGTTCTCCTTGTGGTCCAGCTCGGGCATTGAGGTGTTTGGCGGCCTATATATTGACAATACTTTTGCACCTTTCAGCAGCTCTCTGGGACGTTCCCTTTACATGTACACATTTTTTTTAGGTACCTACATATCCTTAGCTTTTTTCATAACTTAAGCTCCCATTTCCCCATTTTCCCAGAAGCCTCACCTATCGCTTCTTTCTTAACTTAATTTCCTTTCATATAGGGTATGACCTCACATTTGTATGATCTTATCCACTCATTGTGTCCAGCCTCTTTACATAAAATAAGAACTCAATGGGAGAGGGCGTCTGGGTAGTGTAGTGGTCTATTCTATTGCCTACCAACACGGGGATCACCTGTTCAAATCCTCACGTTACCTCCGGCTTGGTCGGGCGTCCCTACACACACAATTGGCCGTGTCTGCTGGTGGGAAGCCGGATGTGGGTATGTGTCCTAGTCGCCGCACTAGCGCCTCCTCTGGTCTGTTGGGGCGCCTGTTCGGGGAGTGGGGGGAACTGGGGGGAACTGGGGGGAATAGCTTGATCCTCCCACGTGCTACGTCCCCCTGGTGAAACTCCTTACTGTCAGGTGAAAAGTGGCTGGCATGTCTTGGAGGAGGCATGTGGTAGTCTGCAGCCCTCCCCGGATCGGCAGAGGGGGTGGAGCAGCGACCAGGACGGCTCGGAAGAGTGGGGTAATTGGCCAAATGCAATTGGGGAGAAAAAAAAGGGGGGGGGGTCCAAAAAGAAAAAAGAACAACTCAATGGGAGGAGGAACTGGGGGAGGAGATCCCAGAGGAGATGTGGGATGTCATTCTGTGTCGAGTTCACTCCTCATCTCTTTGTGCTGGACATGGTCTGACCCAATGCAAAATCCTTCACTGTACACACTTCACCAAAGTCAGGCTTTATAATGATGGTGACCCTATGTGTGAGAGACATCTCCAGGCCCCCGCTACCCACAATCACAAGTTTTGGTCATGCCCTTCCTTACACACCTATTGGCAGGAAATCTTTAGCTCAGTTTCAGATCGTAGTAAGATTTCGATTTGAACCAGCAGCAGTCCCATCAGGGTTTGGGGTTCCACCTCCCACTCCGCTGCTTCAAAAACACCGGGCGGACTTTGCAGCGCTTGCCAGCTCATTAGCCAGACATCTGATTTGACTGTGGTGATCTTCACCTGCACCCCCTCTCACTCCTCAATGAACAAGGACATTTTACACTTCGTTAAAACAGATAAGATTAGGAGTTCTATAAATGGTTTTCCTGCCAAATGTAATAAAATGTGGGGTCCTTTTTTGGCACATGCTGAGGGTTTGGTGTTTGCTGCTACTCCACAGTTAACTGAATGTTTGTAACACTAATGTACCTTTGCTGGGTATGCAATGTTGTTTTTCTATCAAATTGTCTGTTTATCTTTAATTTCATATGGTGACCAACAGGCAAGTTTGTTGTCTGTTTTTGTTTTCTTTTGATGCGAGTTATGTGTTTAACTACTGCACAGTTCAAGTATTTGTACTGTGTTCTGTTTGTACATGTTATGTTTCTCTCGACGCGTGCTATACTTGACACAGTATTGAAAATTGAAAAGTAACCTTTTTTTACAATTGTGTGTGGTTGAAAATTTAATTAATAAATACTTTTGAGAATTAAAATACATGTATTTTGTATTTCAAATACCAGTGTGTTGGAATTTCTCCAAAGGGCACATCTGTAGAGGAAGGGTACTAAAACCCAGTTTGTGTTATGAACAAAGACAAGTTGATAACTGACTGTGTGAAGGGTTTTCCTACAGAATAGAGGCTCACAGCCTGCAGGGCCATCATCCCCGTCAGGTCAGCATGGTAGGGTTTGACAGTTAGACAGTGAATGATGTAGTTTCAGACAACTGAAGAACATGTACAGCTGGATTTTCAGTTAGTCATGCAGTAGAACCCCTTTTGTTGAAGCCAACACACCACAGAAGGCCGGCTGAACACAAACCATGTCAGCATCCACACCAGGCACACCTCCACATCAGCATCCACACCAGACACACCTTCACAGCACAGCATCATGTGATCTTTGTACCATTCTCATCATCACCGTGACTTCAGTGACTTGTCTACAGGTAGAAAGAAGCTCGTCCCTCTTCAGTCTAAATCCTGATCTCTACTGAACAGCATTTGAGTATTTTCAAATAACAAATACTAGTCACAGAAATAGCATATTGCAAATTACATTATTTTTGGGGCATCCAGGTGGCATGGCAGTCTATTCTGTTGCCTGCCAGCACGGGGGTCGTCGGTTTGAATCCCCGTATTACCTCCCGCTTGGTCGGATACAATTGGCCGTGTCTGCGGGTGGGAAGCTGGATGTGGGTATGTGTCCTGGTCGCTGCATTAGAGCCTCCTCTGGTCTGTCGGAGCGCCTGTTCGGGGGGGGGGGACTGGGGGGAATAGCTTGATCCTCCCACGTGCTACGTCCCCCTGGTGAAACTCCTCACTGTCAGGGGAAAAGAAGTGGCTGGCGACTCCACATGTCTTGGAGGAGGCATGTGGTAGTCTGCAGCCCTCCCCGGATCGGCAGAGGGGGTGGAGCAGCGACCTGGATGGCTCGGAAGAGTGGAGTAATTGGCCAGATACAATTGAGGGGAAGAAGGGGGGGAAGCCAAAAAAAATTATATTCTTTTTTTCCCCAACTGATCAGCTACGAACTACAAAATACTCAACAGTCATTAAAATATGCATTTCAAATACTTTTAATTGAAATAGTGCCCATCTCTGAGTACCAGGACTGACGATAAAAGACTGCATACATGTTGCCATGGTATTCTATTCTTCTTTTATTTCTCTGGTCATGTTTCGTTCTACTTTGCTTTGTTTTATTTCATAACAAGTTCATGAAATTTCGTCATTTTATTTCAAGAACAATTTCATAAAGCTTTAAGGGTTAACAGATAAAAACCTTGTATCACTTTGATTATGCCAAAAACAGGCCAGAAACAGTAACATCAAGAGAACAATTAGGAGTATGATGGAGGCAGTTCGCTAAGAAAGAGGGGGAGAGCAGAAAGAGAGAGTACGGGGAAGAGAGAGAAATACACAAGGAAAGTAAAGAGAGAGGACTAGATGGATGTCAGCTGTGTGCGTCATGTGAGTCCTCGGCTGCTGGAACAGTTCATGAGCTCACAAAGCTGAAAAACTGATCCCCGATCCAACATTCACTTCCCTCGCTTCAGTCTCAAACTATTTACGATAACACACTCAACTGAATTAGTGTGTAAAACTCAAAACTGACTCCTGACAAGACAGCCGCAACCACTAAGAGAGGAAAATCAAAGCCTTTCTCCTTCTCATTAAACCCCACAAACAGGCTGTCAGAGGAACCACAGCAAAATCCCACACAAAGGGGAATGGCAGTGAAGGGCAGCTTTGTGTTTGAAATCCAACACATCACAAACCTGTCATTCTCACAAACAAGGAAAAAGACTATCGACACGCTGCATATTATGTACTAAAACTAGCTAACTGATGTCAGTTATGACACATAAAAAGAAATACCTACAACTGTGGCTGAAGTTACCTTAGTGCTCTTGGGCAACTCAACAGCTTCTCGATAGCTGGAGTTGACTGACCCCAACACCTCATGAACTAACTGTTCCATAAAACAGAGAAATGCAGAGATATGAGGTAGACGGCAAAGAAGGGCGGAGTGAAAAAATATACAGAGAGGGTGGAGAACAGCTTTGAGGAAGTATGAAAGACCAAGAAGGAGAGGAGGAGGACTGTAAGGGAGAGAGTTTCTTTAAGTACAGGAAGTCGATGTGATTTGTAACAGCCTCTCAGAGGAACACTTGCTGGACCACGTTCTATTTCTCTCCACTGGTCCCCTTGTCTCCTGCTTCCTACAGTTGCTACAGTGTGCTCTTATACTCGCATCCATGTAATGGACTGCCTCATTTCACGTGAAGGTTCCATTCTGCCACACTAAAACTGCCAAATGTAAGAGGCAAACATATGGTCGCCCATGTTAACCACACAGCCATTTACAGAGAGAAAGAGAAAAAGAGAAACCATATTGACCGGTGAATAGAAGGGCCTAGGAAGGACCTGGTCTTAGATGGAGAGGGAGACTCAACAAGCCCGGGCTGAACATTACAGCAGCATGTCAGGTCCACACAGCTCCAGGAATAGCTGCTCTGAAGAAGCCAAGCTAAATTCCTCCTCTGTTCTCCAGACACCCATCTCTTCTCATTTACATCTAGCCTTCCTAGGAAATGAACGCTAGATGATCCCACTGTCTGTTTCCGTTCCAATTATTTTCACTTAAATGCAAATTTTCACTTCGCTTTTCTTTCTATTTGATTAATTTGACTTTGTCCCCATTCACTTTCAATTGAGTACTTATTTCTATCTAATTTGTTAAGTTTTGTTGCTATGGTATCAGAATGAATTGGCTAATGGAACAAAAAAAAACAAACAAAGATTTTTGTGTAGGACTGATATCCCATAATACCACTAGTCAGACACAAATGTAGGCTGGTATCCACAAAAAATGGATTAGAGGTCCCATTCTAGAATGACCAAGGCCCCAGTACACATGTTGTCCCATATACACTGCTCAAAAAATAAAGGGAACACCTAAAAACACAATATAGACCTCGATGAATGAAATATTTCAGCTGAAAATCTTTATTTATTAGACAGAGGAATGTGTTTAGAGCAAAATAACCTAAGAATGATCAATGGAAATCAAAATCATTAGCCCATTAAGGTCTGGATTCAGAATCATACTCAAAATCAAAGTGGAAAACGAGAACATAGGCTGATCCAACTTCTGTGGAAATTCTTCAAGACGATTCAAAATGAGGCTCAGTAGTGTGTGTGGCCTCCACGTGCCTGTATGCACTCCCTACAACGTCTGGGCATGCTCCTGATGAGACGACGAATGGTCTCCTGAGGGATCTCCTCCCAGACCTGGATCAGGGCATCGGTCAACTCCTGGACAGTCTGTGGTGCGACATCGCGTTGGCGGATGGTACGAGACATGATGTCCCAGAGGTGCTCGATTGGATTCAGGTCTGGGGAACGTGCAGGCTAGTCCATAGCATCAGTGCCCTCGACATACAGGAACTGCTGACACACTCTGGCCACATGAGGACGAGCATTGTCATGCATGAGCAGGAACCCAGGGCCCACTGCACCAGCATATGGTCTGACAATGGGTCTGAGGATCTCATCCCGGTACCTAACGGCAGTCATGGTACCTCTAGCTAGCACGTAGAGGTCTGTGCGGCCCTCCAAGGATATGCCTCCCCAGACCATCACTGACCCACCGCCAAACCGGTCATGCTGGAGGATGTTGCAGGCAGCAGAACGTTCTCCACAGCGTCTCCAGACTCTCTCACATCTGTCACATGTGTTCAGTGTGAACCTGCTCTCATCTGTGAAGAGCACAGGGCGCCAATGGCGAATCTGCCAACCAAGATGTTCTCTGGCAAAGGTCAATCGGGCTGCACGGTGTTGGGCTGTGAGCACAGGCCCCAATTGTGGACGTCGGGCCCTCATACCATCCTCATGCATTCTGTTTCTCACTGTTTGAGCAGAAACCTGCACATTAGTGGCCTGTTGAAGGTCGTTTTGTAGGGCTCCGGCAGTGCTCCTCCTGTTCCTCCTTGCACAAAGGACCAGATAGCGGTCCTGCTGCGGGGTTGTTGTCCTCCTGCGGCCCCCTCCACGTCTCCTGGTGTACTGGCCTGGTGTACTGGCCTGCCTGGTACCTTCTCCATGCTCTGGACACTGTGCTGGGAGACACATCAAATCTTCTTGCCACAGCACGCATTGATGTGCCATCCTGGATGAGCTGCACTACCTGAGCAACTTCTGTAGGTTGCAGATACCGCCTCATGCCATCTCTAGTGGTGAGGGCACTAGCAAAATGAAAAACTAACCAAAGATCGGCCAGAAAAGATGAGGACAGGCAAATGGTCTGTGGCCACCACCTGCAAATCCATTCCTTTTATAGGGATTGTCTTGCAAATTGTCTAATTTCCACCTGGTGGAAATTAGACAATTTACCAACAGGTGGAATTGATTCACAAATCAGTGTTGCTTCCTAACTGGACAGGTTGATATCTCAAAAGTGTGATTGACTTGAAGCTACATTGCATTGCTTATGTGTTCCCTTTATTTTTTTGAGCAGTGTACATACAATACATCCATCCATCCATTATCCAAACCGCTTATCTTGCTCTCAGGGTCACGCAATGCTGGAGCCTATCCCAGCAGTCATTGGGCGGCAGGCAGGGAGACACCCTGGACAGGCCGCCAGGCCATCACAGAGCCATATAATACATATAATACATGTAATAATGTTCATTTCTGGACCCACTGATGCAGTCTAAAACTACTGGCTTACAGTGTGGAGACGCATCATCTGCTCAAGTTTCCATCAAAAGTATTATATCTAAGGAATTATGCTTGACAAAAGGAGAACAAATGTTTAATGTTTTAGGACTTTCACTGACCATAACACTTGAACTTATGAAATAGCACAAAGGAGTGCTGATATGAATCTTTCCTTTACTTTTTTTTTTCTTCCCATAACCGAGTCGGCTGACTCTGACTGCTCAGTACCTCACATACAGACTAAGAAAAGAAAAGAACAAACAACCAGATGGAAGCTGCTTCTGTGGTAGACTGAAGTTCATCCCTATGCCAGTTCAATAAATCCATGTTAAAAAGTCTTGTTAATTTTTGGACTAAATGGTACAGTTTTAAAAACGTTAGAAACAAATACGGACAAGTTGTAATGTAACCACATATGAGCCACAGGTGCGAATCCCTACATGAGCAGAGAAAATTGTGGCGATACGGAGACATTTTAGAGTATGTAATATGATTAGTCACTAGGACAGGTGTCATGCTGGGTATCCAGAGGCACAGGGGGAATCTCAGTGTGCCCGTGCAGGCCACACTGAGATTAGAAATACTAGAAATAAATATGTACGCTAGTTGAGCTGTGAATGTATACCGGAACGGTGTTATAGAATGTTTATGGAAATTTACTGCTTTAACCTGTGGGTTGCTACCAAAACTGTTCCTCAAAAGAGGTATTTATTTTATCTATGTTGGGACTAAGGTATTACACAAAAATGTTATTTAACACTTAAGACTTACTGTTCACAAACGCACATTTGGTGTATAAAGGATCCTGATGGACCTGTATGGACTGGAATGATTTATGTTGGACTGCAACTGAAGTGGCATGTAATAGACAATTCGTGTGAAAATGATTATCGCTGTATTGTCAATAAGTTTTCTTTTTCACAAAAGTTGGATTCTCCATAAAGATGCCAGAAAGTGAGGACCATGGGCCATATGTATCTTTATCGATTCTTTCCAGGGTATAACACTTCCAGGATTCTGGCTGATGGAGGACTCCAGGCAGGGCCATGGAGGACAATAACACGGTCAAAGAGAATTAGGTTACCGATCATTATCAACCACTTCCACACTTTCACTCTCATCTCGCACTCTTCAAAACTGCTGAACTAATGGATGAAAGGCCATCTATCCACTATCCAATTCATCAGTAATAACTTCGATCCTGAATAATGGAGGGAAAATAAAGTATACCATAAGTATATAAGAGCAGTATTTCTGCCTTCGGTGTGGGAAGATGGTAGTGCAAATTCAAGTTTGCAGCGGCCTCACTCAGTACCGTCCATGCAGTGTCTTTGTCCACGCCTGCATCTAAGTTTGTGCCTTTATTTGATGGCTGGGAGAGCTGGCGCTGGATCGGCTGGGAGAACTTGGTTTGCTGCGTCCTGTGGGAACAGGGACCACGGCCCTGCTTGGAGCTGCACCCGAAGAGGAAACACTGAGGGTGGTCTGACAGGACGCGGAAGCGGGGCAGGCTAAGCTAACCGCTAGTCCATGCAGACTGGCAGTTCCGATCGTCATCCTGGCTGGCATTCGCTCTCTTGGACAGTAAATGTTTTTTTAATATGTTGGATACATGTGTTTTCGTTGTTTTTGTAGTTTGGATATGTATTTTTGTCTTTGTGTTGCACTGCTGTGGGCTGGGGGAAACGATATCTCATTTCACTTTACATACCCAAGTACACGAAATGAAATGACAGTGTTTCTGATTTCTGAGTCCATGCCAGCAAAAGATTGAGATTCTTTTGAGCTGCGTCAAGGACCTCTTCCCCAGTATTACAACTTGAAACTGACAAGTAGATTAAGACCTGCATGGGATCATGTCATAAAAACAGACTCACTGTCTTTATCTGATTCCTGATACTCTAAATAATAAGCCTGTTTTTTGAAGGGTCCTCTGACTGTGAACAGCTGTTCCTCTTTGTTAGCACGGTACATGTCTGCCTGCATTCCTCAAAGCATTTATTCATTTCAAAAACATCAGAAGTAAAATAATATGAATTGTGCATTGCCAGGCAATCCATCCCATCCTGAGCATCAGTGAGAACAGCTTTTATCTAAAGTGACACGTACAGGTACACCTACTAGAGCATATGGTAGGTAAGATAGCTGCGTAATCCCTCATGGCAGCAAGTATCCTCTGCAATGTTCAGATGTCAGAAGCAATGGTTTCAAACGTCCCTGTGGTCCACAGAGTCTCTGGCTACTTACACAATGTGTTTTTTGAGTCTGTGGGACTGCATGCTGGGTCTGCTATGGAGCCTGTATTTAGCTTTTCAATCAAATTAACATGTTAATTTTCCCACCACACTATGACACTTTCCAGTGCTGTTCATGTGAGCAGTTTTGCTGTAAATTCATCTCTTCCATATTTGATTTACAGCCGCCCATGGCTTCTCCAGCGAGAAGTTGTGGGGCTACATCTGTAAAGTGACACAGATGTGGCATGTGTGACTCTGGAGCCGGGTCTCTGATGGAGAGGGTAAAGTTATTATTTGTGTCCTGGGCCAAAGTTGTTGAGGAAGCCTAGCTGTGTTACCTGGCAGAGTGCCTGGGCTTTGTGTTCAATTACACGATCACAGAGTCAGTCTCTTTCCTCCATGCTCCGCCACCTTATGGATGTACCTATCTAAACAAGTCAGTCTTCTTCTTTCGGCTTGTTCCCTCATTTCTCAGGGGTCACCACAGTGGATTTTACAGTTTCCATTGGTACCATGTGACAGCACAGCACCAATGGCGGCCGTTGTTATCCCGGGCCTTGACCGATCTGGTATGGTGTTGTCAATCCGCATGATGATTTAGAAAAGTTTTACGTCAGATGTCTTTCCTGACCCTAAACAAGTCAATAAGTGTGGTAAAGTATCTTTACATGGGTAAAAAAATTTGCCAGTAGAGATAGGATCTTTTTTTATATTCCTGAATAACTTGACTCAAGAACTTTCCTTATGTAGCATAGCGGTCTATTCCATTGCCTACCGACATGGGGATCACCGGTTCGAATCCCTGTGTTACCTCTGGCTTGGTCAGGCGTCCCTACAGACACAATTGGACATGTCTGCGGGTGGGAAGCAAGATGTGGATATGTGTCCTGGTCGCTGCACTAACGCCTCCTCTGATCAGTCGGGGCGCCTGTTCAGGGGAGAGGGGGAACTGTCCCCCTGGTGAAACTTCTAACTGCCAGGTGAAAAGACTCCACATGTCTCGGAAGAGACATGTGGTAGTCTGCAGCCCTCCCCAGATTGGCAGACAGGGTGGAGCAGCGACCGGGACGGCTCGGAAGAGTGGGGTAATTGGCCAAGTACAATTGGGGAGAAAAAGGGGGGAAACCCCCCCCCTCCAAAAAAAAGATATCAGTGTGCCTTATTCAAGTCAAATCGGGGTTCTTATACACGCCCACAGTGAATAGAGGGAGTTACAGTAAATAACACCCCCTGACCCGAGACCCTTGAGTCAGACCCTCATTCTGACACGTTTTCAGAGTATTGAGGTGTCTCTCAATACTTTGAAATTTTGGAAAGAAATTGCTGAAAAACGTAAAATACTTAAATAACTGGAACCAAGAGTATATTTTTAACCTTCTGTAAGGGAGAAAAAATAAGATTTTAAAGACTAAAATAAAAACAAAGCATGGACATTAACTGAATGTAAGACTAAACAGTTTGTTGACATTGACTTGTTTTTGCGTTGTGGCACACATGTAATGTACTTACAGTTCCACACTGCAGCCAGTCTATGAGGGCATGTGCTGTCTCGGTAGACAACTGGGCTCGGAGGCCGTTTCTCTCTTCCTGGCTTGTTTGGAGCTCCAGAGCCAGTTTCAGGTCCTCAGCCAGCTGAACCACCTGCAGTGGACCTGCACTGATGGGAGAGCTCAGCTCAAACAGGCCGTTAGAGAACTCTGTCGTTGCTGCTTTTGAACCTGCAGAGAGAGAGAGAGAGAGACAGACAGACAGACAGACAGACAGACAGACAGACAGACAGACAGACAGACAGACAGACAGACAGACAGACAGAGAGAGAGAGAGACAGAGATACAAAGAGAGAATGACAGAGAGAGAGTGAGAGAGAGAGAGGCAGATAGTGAGAGAGAGAGGCAGATAGTGAGAGAGAGAGAGAGAGAGAGAGAGAGAGAGAGAGAGAGAGAGAGAGAGAGAGAGAGAGAGAGAGAGAGAGAGAGAGAGAGGGAGAGAGAGAAAGGAAATATAGGCGAAACAAGGGAAAGTTTGAAAAGGCAGGGCAGAGAAAAAGAAAAGGAAACGTGAGAAGATGAAAATAAGAAACAGGTGTTTATCTGAGATATATACTGATAAAAGGAACACATCGAATATCAAAATCAATAAACTGTTATGCCTGTTAATGGAAATGTTCAAATTTGTACCAGGCTCCATTCCCCATTAATCTGAAACGCAAATAAGTTATCAAAGTCGAGTGTAATGTGAGACAGTGGCGCAGCATGGATTGCATCATCCAGTGAGTAGGTCAGTAACGCAAAGCAGAATTAATGAGAGCCATACTCCCTGCTTCCCCACTGTCCATGTGTCACATGGAGTTTCTCAGACACACACACACACACACACACACACACACACACACACACACACACACACACACACACACACACACACACACACACACACAGCTGTATGCACTTAATCATTGCAGCCTCCACACATGAGGTCAATAATTAATAAACGGTGTGTGATGAAAACCTGTTGTTATATCCCATTTAAATTCTCATTGTTAGAAGCAAGTTTTATGCAACAAAACCTGAAAGCTTTAGTAAAGCCCAGGAACAAATAGAGCTTGTGGGGGGGAAAGGTCCACATAAAATCAAGCCAAAATAACTACAAAAATCTAGCACCCAGTGTAGGGCATCCTGTTTATCATGTGTATTATATGGGAAATTGTAATCTTTCCTCCTGTTTTAACTCTCAGAAGATTGTTTAAAAAAAAACAACACTATGGAGTATTTAGTCGTCAAACTACAGAGGGAATGAATGATTTAGAATATCGGTTAGTTTCAAAAGCAGGTAAAACATAAAGATGAGAGCTTCATTTTGATGAATAATTTAGAGTTCATCTGCATATAGTATATGCAGATGAATGGCTATGGAAAAGGGAGAGTTGTATATATATTCTTATCTGTACTGCATCATCCATTCAAGTAGGCCTCGGGGCCTGAGGGCCTTGTGGAAGAATGCACAGAAGAAGGCATTATCCACACACTACCAAACAAATGTTCACTACAGCCTCACCCGGCATGAGGACAAAACCTTCTTCTCAGCTTGTCCATTTAAAAACCTGTTAAAACTTTTGGTAAAACAATATTAATGTGACATTTTTTCCACTTGCTCCGCTTCACAGACAGTTCAGACAGTCAGTCATCTGCAGAAAAGCACCTCTGGAGCTGGATGGGATTCAGTTCTGCTCAGTTATGCTTGCCAACAACATGTTAGACGTTTCCACTGAAGAATCATCTCAACTTGCTGCCATCCCAGTTCCAGCTCAAATTCAGCAAATTCACTTTAGAGGGAAAGTTAAGTCGAATATTAACAACCCACAACGAGCTGAATATATAACAATTGTACATAAAATGTGGAACTTTTTTCCCCCATCTCTAGAGATTACTGGTCCTACACAACATTTTACACCAACATAGAACCGTCACTGTTCTTACCCGCACGTTCCAAAAGGGACCAGTAGATGGCAGTCCTCTTACAAACATAACACAAACAGCAAATTTAAACCAAATCCATTCAAGGGTTGTCACTGTCATTCAAGTAAAATATTTAACCCAGGGGCGTGTCTAAAGGGGTGGCATGCGGTGCCCCCCCTCAAGCCATTGGGCTACATTACTGACAATCTGACAATGCCCAATGCCATTGGATCAGAGCGCTGTCACAGCTATTTGATTTGCGATGCTGAATCACAATACCACGTTTTTCACAACTGTCAAACAGGAGGGACACGACCCAAATTAACAACACCACATCTCTGTTCATATGGACACACTCAGTTATTTACTGTAGCGATTGGGGAAGACGGCCGCTGGACTCATGACTGTGCACTGGGAAAGCGCAGGGGATTCTGGGACTGTTGACGTTCGTGGTCAGGTTATTGTCTTAGTGCTGTTTTGATTATTGTATTGTTTGTTTGAGGGTCCGCGGTGGTGTAGCGGTCTAAGCATCGGCTTTGTGTCGATGCAGTTGCCCACTGGGGACTGGTCTCGTCAGATCCGACTATGGCCGCACGCCATGAAGCAGCAATAATTGGCAACGCTGTCTTCGGGAGGGGGGCGGATTCGACTTGTTTCGTCACGTGAATGCGTCTCTGTGTGTGTCGGGAAAAGCAGTGGTTCGGCCTGGATTCGCCTTGTCACGAAAGTGGGGAGGCGTCTCCTTCGAGACTGCCGGCCGGAGATGCAGAACACATGTAGTACGAGGATGGGTATTTGAACTAAAAATAGGGATCGATTGGCCACTAAATTGGGAGAAAAGGGGAAAAATCAGAAATAAATTTAGAAAAAAAAGATGTATTGTTTGTTTGGGGTTGACTCGGACTGGGTAGACGACTATGTTACTGACTGACTGACTGACTGTAGGACCGTGACTGAGATTTACTGTGTTCAATAACGACCTTGTCAGGGGAAACCGTTGTTCGGCAGCCACTGGGGAGAGGGGGCAGAGTGAAGGAGTACTCCTGGGGTCATGAAGTGTATGGGACGCAGGAGCCGTCATAACTGAATCTCTTGCCTCTCCTTTCCCGTCAGCTCCATTCGGTTCTGATGGAGTGTTAACACTCAACAGCACCCTCGGAGTCGTGCGGTGTGTGGGACACGAGAGTTGAGAAAAAGAGATCTCTATCTCTCCATTCATCGACGCCGGCTCGCCACACTGGTGACGGCAGCAGGATTGAGTGAAAGAATAGAGAGGGAAATTCAGAGATTGAAGCGTGACATCGAGCAGACCCTTTGGCGCTTGGAAAACCTGGCGTGGCAAAAATGACCGGAGGTTTTCCAGGCAAAGCTGATGGCTCCAGTGCCCCACCACTCCCTGGAGGACAGGGGGACCAGTACCGGGGAACGCATGTTGCCTGCCTGCCGATCGCCCCTTGGAGGCCAAGAGGACCAGTACTGGAGAGCAACTTCCCGCCACCATCGATCGCCCGGCAAGCCAATCGCCAAGCAACTGCTGCTTAGCAGGCTCAGAGCCTCGGCGGGGCCATATGACACCGATGATTGGCAGCCGTCTAGACCACCAGCAATGAGGAGAGGTCGTCCCCATTGACTATGCAGCAGCAGGAGGCAGACGTGGCCCTTGCGCTGGTGAAGGGTTAGCTGGAGATAGGGCGGTGGAAATCGCTGGGGCCCAAGGTGGGGGCCTACCACTCGCAGTGCGGTAACTTTGAGCCCTACGACGAGTTAGTGTACCGGAGGTGGCAGGCTCCCTGATGAGGGAGTGGCCTCTTGCAGCTATTGATGCCTGGCGTGCTCCGTCCTCAAGTTCTCCAGATGGTCCATGGTTCAGTGGGGGCAAGGTACCACGGGAACGCTAGACCCTCCACTGCCTCCGCGGGATGGTTCTATTGGCCTGGCTGTCGACACAAAGTAGGACTGCACGTGCACTGCTGCGACTCCTGCACCCGCTGGGCTAGGGCCGACTCTGGAGTGCAGCGCAAGGGCTGACTCTGGAGTGCAGTGGAAGAGGGCCTATGGCACATGGTGCTTTGAGTGGCTTGTTCACCAGTGACGGCCCCCTGGACATCTAAGGGACTGTGTCTTGGGTTATGGGGTTGTCGAGGTGGGGGCTATGTAGCGATCGGGGAAGACGGTCGCTGGACTGATGGCTGTGCACTGGGGAAGCACATGGGATTCTAGGACTGTTGACGTTCGTGTTCAAATTATTATTTTAGTGATGTTAAGTTCATGGTTTGATTATTGTGTTTGTTTGGGGGTTGACTCGGACTGGGTGTCTAGATGACTGTTATTGACTGACTGACTGTAGGACCATGATCAGGTGGGATGGCCACCCTCGCAGGCAGCCACACACATTTGTAGTTCATTTTGCTCAAATTTAGTTTACTTTATTTTAGGCACATCACATTTCATATCACACACAAATGACATGACACAGGTTTTCTTTCGTACATCATACTTTATTTAGCGGTTTTGACAGTAGATTGGCTCTATTTTCGTAGCGCACACATTTAGTTAACTTTTGTACAGTCAGCACTAGTTGTCTTTTGTTTCTAGAGTTACCAGTGCTGGGGATACTGCTGCTGGTTGCCATTGTTGGAGGACATCTTGCCAGGCCTGAGCAAAAGATGCGTTGTTGCTGTTGTTGTCCTTGTTCTTCTTCTTCTTCTGCTGCTGCTGCTTCTTCTTTTTCTTCATCTTCTTCTTCCGCTTTTCTTCTTCTTCTTCTCTCGGTTTACTGGCGGATCGCAAACAACTTTACGGTGCATACCGCCACCTACTGTACAAGAATGTGTAACATCAATAGAGCAGAGCTGTTAAATAGAGGGTGGCCAGTTGGGCTCTACCAAGTACCTGCCACGTCACAGCGGGGGGGGGATGTTATTCTTAATTTAGCTTTTTGTTTGTTTCTTAAGTTGGGGTAATTGGATCAATAAATTATCTCACAAAAGAAGAAGAAAATAGGTTAAGTTTTTGAAGAATTGTACTGCTTTTGTTATTTTTAGTTTAGTTGGTAGAGTGTTGTTTGTGTGTTACCCCTTTTGTTTCAAAGTGGTCTGATCAGCCAGTATATACATTTCAGTTTGTTAGGTCAGTTTGGTATGTTGCGTTTGTTATGTTCACTTTCTTAATTTGGCATAATAAGTTAAGTTCTGTTTAGTTGACCTATTTTATGGGCCCAGAGCTTTTTGTTATCACTGGGGAATTGTTTTGGGTAAATAGAAACTTCTTTTTTGAAAAAACTACATGTGATCCTCTGGCCTACCAGCCCGGTCCCCTTGCACCAAGATTACTGTGTTCAGTAATGACCTTGTTGGGGGAAGCCATTGTTCGGCAACCAATGGGGAGGGGCAGAATAAAGGAGCACTCCTGGGGTCGTGAGGTGGATGGGACACAGGTGCTGCCACTAACTGAATGTCTTTCCTCTCCTTTCCCATCAGTTCCATTCAGTTCTGACGGGGTGTTAAAATTACACAGCGCTCTCGGGGTCGTGCGGTGTATGGGACACAAGAGTTGCGAATATCACCATTCTGCTACGCCAGCTCGCCACATTATTCTGAAATATGTGGACTGGAGCATTGTCATTCTCTCCTGCAATAATATGCATAGCTGAACTCCAGACAACAGCAACAGCAGTGAGTGATGGTAACAGCAGGAGGCTACTGAAGCCTCAATTGCCCTAGTAAAAATGACATTTGCAGGCATAACGGCTTCATCATCTCATCTCATCTCTTCTCATCTCATCTTCAGCCGCTTTTCCGGGGTCAGGTCACGGTGGCAGCAAGCTAAGTAGGGCACTCCAGACGTCCCCCTCCCCAGCAACAACCTCCAGCTCCTCCTGGGGGACCCCAAGGCGTTCCCAGGCCAGATTGGACATGTAGTCCCTCCAGCGAGTTCTGGATCTACACCGGGGTCTCCTCCCAGTTGGCCATGCCCAACAAACCTCCAAAGGAAGGGGCCCAGGAGGCATCCTAATCAGATGCCCAAACCATCTCAACTGGCTCCTTTCGATGTGAAGGAGCAGTGGCTCTACTCCAAGCTCCCTCCGGATGTCAGAGCTCCTCACTCTGTCTCTAAGGCTGAGCCCAGACACCCTATAGAAGAAACTCATTTCAGCAACTTGTATCCGCGATCTCACCCTTTCGGTCACTACCCAAAGCTCATGACCATAGGTGAGGATTGAAACGAAGATTGACTGGTAAATTAAGAGCTTTGCCTCCCAGCTCAGCTCCTTCTTCGCCACAACAGTCCGGTACAATGTCCGCATTACTGCTGATGCTGCACTGAGCCGTCTGTCAATCTCCCGCTCCATCCTACCCTCACACGTGAACAAGACCCCGAGTTACTTGAACTCCTTCACTTGGAGCAGCAACTCATCCCTAACCCGGAGGGAGCAATCCACCATTTTCCGGTAGAGAACCATGGCCTCAGACTTGGAGGTGCTGACTCTCATCCTGGCCATTTCACACTCAGCTGCAAACCACCCCAGTGCGCGCCGGAGGTCGCGTTCTGATGAAGCCAACAAAACCACATCATCTGCGAAGAGCAGAGATGCAATTCTGAGGTTCCCAAAACGGACACACTCCTCACCTTGGCTGCGCCTTGAGATCCTGTCCATGAATATCACAAACAGAATTGGAGACAAGGGACAACCTTGGCAGAGAAAATGTGTTTGACTTTGTGCCAAGAATGTGGACATAGCTCTCACTTTGGTTATACAAGGACCGGATGGCTTGTAGCAACTGGCTTGTAACAACTGGCTTCAAACCCAGATAGCAAAATTGCTGCGGCCTGGACCCATCCCACACCCGCCTTTCATCTTTCTTTCATCCAGCCCACATACCGCGTGGAATGATGGCACTTGGGCGATCCGCTCCCGTTTGCCAGATCTGGGCCAGAACACTGCCATAGCAATGCCGCATGTGCCACATATTTGCGAAATGTAGCCCATATTTGTTTTGTGATATTGGGGCCATACTCACCATTTACCACACGGGACAATTCAGGGTCACATCCAGATTATATGTTGCTGAGAGCACCACATCTTTGCCAAAAAAGGACCACATTTGATTTGGTATATTTGGGTTATATTTGCTATTATACATGTGGGCCACTTCAGACTCACATCCATTTTGTCAGGGCCAGAAGAAGGCCATCAGTGCCGCATCATTGCCTGAAGTGGCCCACATCCGGATGCTATCTGGGAAAGCTCCCAGGCGTCCCGTTATAATATTGCCTAGCTAGTTAGTTAGCGTAACTTCGACAGACGAGTGAATAGCTGCAATCTATGATTATGACTTTCCCATGACATTCAGCAGCGGTGCAACACCTCATAAATAGAAACTAGATAAATATCACTTTATCAGTTCTCCCTGTTGTTTTAAATGTTAAAGGCACAATCAGTTTCCCCAAATAGGCTACAATAAGGTGGTAAACACTGAAATGTGGAGTTTGAGAATGTTAACTTAGCAATCTGATTCAATAATGGGAATTTTAAGCTGTAGAAGGGTATACACTTACATTTGCACTGGTACAAAACAATGGTTTTTTGGGGTAATTACGATGTTCAGGCTGTTGTGCAGTTCCAGTTTCATGTAATGCCACCTGTACTAGTGCTAGTACAGGGTACTGCACAAGAGCCTGAAAATCCTACCCAATGTTTTGTTAGCCAATTTTCAATGCTGTATTTATTTCTGATATAATTTTCTGATTTCCCATGCCCCCCCCCCCGTGCCACCTTATTTTTAAAAAATCCTGGAATCGCCCCTGACTTAAAAAAGAAAAAAAATCCCGATTGCGGAACGATATCTTACCAAAATATCAAAACACTGAGTAAATGGGTCTAATTTCCTTTTTGGTGATTGGCTGATCACATCACCAGTGGGATTTTAAACACCACTCTATTTGTGGTTGTTGAGACATGGTCAACTCATTGAACTCGATGAGTTCATGTTCTTTCATGTTAAATGCACAAGTATCAACTAACTGATGTCAGAGGGGGTAGCTATGCGTGCTGACTATCCAGTTGTACTGTACACAATGCCAGAAAGACCTGAACATCAAATGAAGAGTGAACAGTTCACTCAATGATGAGTAATTCCATGCAGAGATCGAACTGTGTGAACACAACATCCATTGCATGCTGTCCGTCTTGGGAGAGAGATCCCTCCTCTGTTGCTCTCCCTGAGGTTTCTTCCTATTTTTTCTCCCTGTTAAAGGGTTTTTTTAGGGAGTTTTTCCTTATCCGATGAGAGGGTCTAAGGACAGGATGTTGTGTTGCTGTTAAGCCCACTGAGGCAAATTTGTAATTTGTGATATTGGGCTATACAAATAAAATTGATTTGATTTGATTTTGATTTGAACTGTACAACCCTGCTTTCGTTTTCAATACAAATAATTTAATTTGGTGATTTTACTGGAGTGGAACTTGGATTCCATACAATGACAACATGTAAGATCACAAATTCAAGTACAATTATTAAAGAACGACAAAAACAAATAATAAATTAGTTATCCATCCATTATCTGAACCACTTATCCTGCTCTCAGGGTTGCGGGGATGCTGGAGCCTATTCCAGCAGTCACTGGGTGGCAGGCGGGGAGACACCCTGGACAGGCCGCCAGGCCATCACACAGGGCCACACACACACACACACACACACACACACACACACACACACACACACACACACACACACACACACACACATTCATACCTAGGACAATTTAGTATGGCCAATTCACCTGACCTACATGTATTTGGACTGTGGGAGGAAACCGGAGCCCCCGGAGGAAACCCACACAGACACAGGGAGAACATGTAAACTCCACACAGAGGGCGACCCGGGATGACCCACCAAGGTTGGACAACCCCGGGGCTTGAACCCAGCACCTTTCTTGCTGTGAGGCAACCGCGCTAACCACTGCGCCACTGTGCCGCCATAAATCAGTTATTATTATTATTATTATTTCTTTCATGTTTCCTGTTTTTCATCCTGTAGAGCCGGGTCCAAACTATGGACCTGAGGCAATATAGGGCAGATGTCACTTGATTGACAGTACTCGTCGTAATATGTGGGCTGTTCCGAGTAGGGCAATCTTCTGGACTGCACAGATGTGGAGTTGCCTGGGATACAATTATTATTATTATTATTATTATTAATCAATTCTTCTCTTAATTCAGTATTGTTGACCAGTCGCCTCAACATGAGGCAGCAATCAAAAGTTTCCAGCAAAAATTGCACTCCAACACTTCTCGCCACATATCCACGGGATTATGTGACAGTCGGGGAGATTTTTACACTCTGCCATATTTATATTGATAAAGCCCGTGTCTTTTATTTCTTCACAGCACTCACAGTGTCATAAGATTTGAAATTTTGTTTCAAATTCCCTCTAATGACAAAATGAGGACAGACTGGCCCCCCTGTCTGTAACGGCTCTGTCTGTAATAGCTCCCTTCAATGAGAGTTGTGACCAAATAATGTAAACACTGTCAGTGTTTGTTTTTTTCTGTTTTCTACCAGTGTTCAGATTAGCGTATCTCTTCCTCTATCATTCCACATTGTGATTAGAATAACCATGCTGTGCTCATTTGCTCAATAATTAACCTCTCTGCACGCGTGCGTGCACACAGACACAGACAAAAACACACAAACATTACCCCATTTAGGTTAATCATGTTGGCAGTGCTGACCTGCCTGCCGGAACAAGACGGACATGTATGTCTGGGTACATAAACTCAAAAAACTCACACACTCGACCAGATCCCTCTGACCCGTACGTGAGGTGATCTCAGAGTTTTGCCTCTGTCACATTTAATCCCTCAGCCATGACTACAGTTGCTGATAAATTGCCGCATGTCTCGGGCCCCGCCTCCTTTCACTGAGTGAAACCGGCTCTGTTGTTTCACCAGTAACCTACATGAAGCTCTTTTACATCGACTTGGCTCAGTTGTGTCACTTACAGCAAGACCTCGGGGTTCCAAGAAACCAACTTTTGTGCTGGAACACATTCTCTTAAACAGTCTTGCAGAAAACCTAAGCATAAATGGTGTGTAAATCCAAAATTTAAGTTTTTCATCCTGCAAAGCTCGGACAGCCTCATTTCTAAGTGAGCATTATCAGTGGCTTAAGCGTTTATATTTGTGTCCACTAATTAACAACACAATATATAAATATCCATCCACCCATCCATTGTCTGAACTGCTTATCCCACTGTCAGGGTCGTGGGGATGCTGGAGCTTATTCCAGCATTCATTGGGTGGCAGGCAGGGAGACACCAATATATACAGTATAAATACATATGATGAAAGGATTTTACACCCTCTCAAAGAATTACATGTCGTTTGGGAGGAAGAGGTCATTTGGTATGTCCTTAGCCAAGGTTTTACTCTGGCAGTTTGTTTCTCACTTATAGCATTGTCAAAGATGCTGAGAGCTGCTAAACCCTAACCCCCCAGCCTATCTGACCTTGTCCCAAGCCAAACTCATTCAAAAAAAAAGTATTCATATCTTACAATGTGTCCCTAGTGCTGCTAAACTGCCATGCTTTACCACTATTAAAATAATACTAAACAGCTACAGACTAGCAAAAACTGACTAAAAACCTTAAAGCTTTTATATCCAGTTATTTTTTTATCCATTTCAACCCAACCACTGAGGATGCACAAGCCAGCGCATTCTTAGTGCAGGTCCCAAGCCTGGATAAATGGGGGGGGGGGTTATGTCAGGAAGGGCATCCAGTGTAAAGCCTTTGCCAAATCAAATGTTCATTCATTCATTCATCATTCATTATCCAAACCACTTATCCTTACTCAGGGTCGTGGGGATGCTCAAGCCTATCCCAGATCATAAATCAGATTTTCCATACTGGATTGGTCAAGGCCTGGGTTACCAACGACTGCCACCGGTACCGTTGGCCAACAGGGTGCCGGTGGAAACTATGCTACTGTTGGGCAAAGGAGAAGGAAAGGGGGAAGACATGTCCAGAGGCAAGAGAAGAGGAAGGGTAGGAGTGTGGAGGTGAGAGTCAGAACTTTGAATGGTGGCACTATGACTGGTAAAGAGAGAGAGCTGGCTGATATGATGGAGAGAAAGAAGGTAGATATACTGTGTGTCCAAGAGACCAGGTGGAAGGGGTGTAAAGCCAGGAGCATATGAGGTGGGTTCAACCTCTTCTACCATGGTGTGGATGGGAGTAGAAATGGGGTAGGGGTAATTCTGAAGGAGAGTAGTTCAAGATTGTGTTGGAGGTGAAGACAGTGTTGGACAGAGTGATGAGTATGAAGCTGGATATCAAAGGTGTGATGATGAATGTTATCAACACATATGCCTCGCAAGTTGGGTGTGAAAGGAAGTTGGGAAGAGATAGAAGAATTCTGGAGTGAGTTGAATGACATAGTGGAGAGTGTACTCAAGGAGGAGAGCATGGTGATTGGAGCAGACTTCAATGGGTATGTTGGTGAAGGGAACAGAGGTGATGAGGAAGTGATGGGCAGGTATAGTGTCAAGGAGAGACATGTGGAAGGACAGATGGTGGTGGATTTTGCAATAAGGATGGGCATGGCTTGGTGAATACATATTTCAAGAAGAGGGAGGAACACAGGGCGACATATGAGTGGAGGAAGATGCACAGAGGTGGACTATATCTTGTTCAGGAGGTGCAATCTGAAAGGGATTAGAGACTGCAAGGTGGTGACAGGGAAGAACGTAGCTAGGCAGCCTCGGATGGTGGTCTGTAGCATGACTTTCGAGACCAAGAAGAGGAAGCGAGTGAAGACAGAGCCACACAGATCAAATGGTGGAAGCTGAAGAAGGAATATTATTGTGTGGCGTTCAGGGAGGAGTTAAGACAGGCACTGGGTGGTAGTGGAGAGTTATCGGATGGCTGGGCAACGACTGCAGAAATAGTGAGGGAGACAGCTAGGAAAGTATTTGGTGTGTCATCAGGACAGAGGAAGGAAGACAAGGAGACTTGGTGGTGGAATGAGGAAGTACAGCAAAGTATTCAGAGGAAGAGGTTGGTGAAGAAGTGGGATAGTCAGAGAGATGAAGAAAGTAGACAGGAGTACAAGAGATGCAGCGTAAAGCAAAGAGAGAGGTGGCAAAGGCAAAGGAAAAGGCATATAGTGAGTTGTATGACAGGTTAGGCACTAAGGAAGGAGAAAAGGACTTGTACTGATTGGCTAGACAGAGGGACCAAGCTGCGAAAGATGTGCAGCAAGTTAGGGCGATCAAGGATAGAGATGGAAATGTGCTGACAAGTGAGGAGAGTGTGTTGAGAAGGTGGAAGGAGTACTTTGAGGGGCTGATGAATGAAGAAAATGAGAGAGAGAAAAGGTGGGATGATGTGGGGATAATGAATCAGGAAGTTCAGCGGATTAGCAAGGAGGAAGTGAGGGCAGCTATGAAGAGGATGAAGAGTGGAAAGGCAGTTGGTCCAGATGACATACCTGTGGAGGCATGGAGATGTTTAGGAGAGATGGCAGTGGGGTTTTTAACTAGATTGTTTAACACACTCTTGGAAAGTGAGAGGATGCCTGAGGAGTGGAGAAGAAGCATACTGGTACCAATTTGCAAGAACAAGGGCGATGTGCAGAACTGTAGCAACTACAGAGGTATAAAGTTGATCAGCCACAGTATGAAGATATGGGAAAGAGTAATAGAAGCTAGGTTAAGAAGAGAGGTGATGATTAACGAGCAGCAGTATGGTTTCATGCCACGAAAGAGCACCACAGATGTGATGTTTGCTTTGAGAATGTTGATGGAGAAGTATAGCGAAGGCCAGAAGGAGTTACACTGTGTCTTTGTGGATTTAGAGAAAGCATATGACAGGGTGCCAAGAGAGGAGGTGTGGTATTGTATGAGGAAGTTGGGAGTTGCAGAGAAGCATGTAGGAGTGGTGCAGGATATGTATGAAGGCAGTGTGACAGTGGTGAGGTGTGCAGTAGGAATGACAGATGGGTTCAAGGTGGAGGTGGGATTAAATCAAGGATCGGCTCTGAGCCCTTTCTTGTTTGCAATGGTGATGGACAGGTTGACGAACTAGATCAGGCAGGACTCTCCATGGAGTATGATGTTCACAGATGACATTGTGATCTGTAGTGAGAGTAGGGTGCAGGTTGAGGAGAGCCTGGAGAGGTGGAGGTATGCACTGGAAAGAAGAGGAATGAAAGTTAGTAGGTGCAAGATTGAATACATACATATGTGTGAATGAGAGGGGAGGACAGCAGAATGGTGAGGATGCAAGGAGTAGAAGTGATGAAGGTGGATCAGTTTAAATACTTGGGGTCAACTGTCGACTGTTCAAAGTAAAAGAGTGCAGCGAGGGTGGAGTGGGTGGAGAAGAGTGTCAGGAGTGAAATGTGACATAAGGGTACCAGCAAGCGTTAAAGGGAAGGTTTACAAGATGGTAGTGAGAGCAGCAGCACGGTAGTCCAGTGGTTAGCACTGTCGGCTCACAGCAAGAAGATCCTGGGTTTGAACCCCAGGCGTCTCAAGTCTTTTCTGTGTGGAGTTTGCATGTTCCCCCTCTGTCTGCATGGGTTTTCTCCGGGTGCTCCGGTTTCCTCCCACCATCAAAAAGAAATGCATGTTCAGGTTAATATTCTTGTTTGTGCCCCTGAGCAAGGCAACGGAAAGAAAAACTGGAGTTGGTCCCCGGGTGCTGCAGCTGCCCACTGCTCCTATACAATGGGATGGGTTAAATGCAGAGATCAAATTCATTGTAAGAATACAATTCGTTGTAAGATTACAGTCACAAAATAAAGTGGCTTTCTTCTTCTTTCTTCTATGTTATATGGTTTGGAGACAGTGGCACTGATGAAAAGACAGGAGGCAGAGCTGGAGGTGGCAGAGTTGAAGATGCTAAGATTTAACTGGGAGTGACGAAGAAGGACAGGATTATGAATGAGTATATTAGAGGCACAGCTCAGGTTGGACGGTTTGGAGACAAAGCAAGAGAGGCAAGATTGAGATGGCTTGGACATGTATGGAGGAGAGATGCTGGGTATATTGGGAGGAGGATGCTGAATATGGAGCTGCCAGGGTCTCCCTCCAATGCAAAACTCCAGCAAAACTCCCCCCAATACAGTACTCCAGCAAAACGCCCTCCACGACAAAACTCCAGCAAAACTCCCAGCTGAGTTGGTGGAAGTGTACAGTACACATCTTCCTTGAATTCTGATTCCTCCTCCCATTTTAGTTTTATATTATTTGTCAAATGAGTTTTAGTATATTGTATATTTGAATATAATTATAAGACAAGTATTCTATTGTCTTTAATTTTATACTGTTGCAGTTTCTAGGAGTATGGTACCGCGCACATTGCAGTTGATGGTTGAAAGTTCGAAGTCTCAAAGTTTGCTTTTATGAAATGTGTCCCTGTCTCTGATATGTGCTACCCTGCAATTCAAAGGGTTAGTCATTGGAAGTTGTTTTGTGTGGTATTTTTAATAAAATTGGTTTACTCGTGAAACTTTATTCTTTGTTGTACTTGTGAATTTTTGAGTGATAAAAGACAGAGTACAGAGTAAAGCTGAGTGATTGTGTAAAACCTGAGAACAAAGAATGAAAAACAAAGTGAGAAATGACCGGGAGACTGGCGATGCAGTTCCTGAAAATCAGAATGTTTGATAAACTGAACACAATGTTCAATCCCGAGGCCATTTGGTTGAGAGGAGTTTTACCGTACCTGCAATGATGTCATCCATCTGCTCCAGGGCCGCTTCCAGCATATGACTGGCCTCGGTTTCCATGACAACGGATGGAAGCATCAGACTCCAGCTCTTCTGAGGTCCTGCGAAGAGAAAGAGAAGAGTATTTGATGCAAGAGACACTTAATGATTTTGAAAACACTAAAAACAGATTGTGGTTGTGGTTGTAACCGCAGATGCACTTTGTGCTTTATTTTTGGTAAAATATACATTTTTACCCTCAGTGTTAAAAGATATATCATGATCAGTTATGTTGTAACATTCAGCAAGTCAAGTCAATTTTATTTGTATAGGCCAATAGCACTAATTACGAATTTGCCTCAGGGGGCTTTACAGCAACACAACATCCTGTCCTTAGACCCTCACATCAGATAAGAAACAACTCCCTAAAAAAAATTAAAAAAAAACAACCTTTAAGGAGTAAAAAATAGGAAGAAACCTCAGGGAGAGCAAAAATGAAAAATAAAAATAAACTAGCATCCATGCTAGTTGCCAGAATGAATTTGGCCATGACATGGAGGAAAACTGTAATTATCTGAGGTAATGACACTGGTTTTTAAGGAACATTAAAATTAATGTTGGACTAAGCTGACGACAGAGGCACCTTACTCCAAGTCCTGCTGGGAGGCAAGAGATGAAGATGAGGCAGATGAGTAGAATCTCAACATTAATCTGATAATGATGGTGCATATTGCTGGCCTGGCATCTCTCTGAGAGCTCTCTCTCCAGTCACAAACCAAGACACAAATGGACACACCAAACATCTGATTTCTTTTTTTCTTTTTTTTTTTTATCTCTGTAGGGGAGAGTGCAAGAGCCCCGTTTTATAGCACAACTTTCCCATAGGAAACAAGACATGCAGGCGTAAATTCATGTTCAGAAGTGCTGCAGCAGATATTTGGTTTCAAAATGGAAAGAAAAAAAGTCAGGGATGGAGGAAGTGTGTAAGTGATCCATAATGTAATAACCTCTGCAGTGAGAACAAGGTAAGAATCTAGGATTATGATGAAAAGATGGAGTGTTATTTGGTTTTGGGTCACATGGGAGGTGCATCAGGAGAACCTGGCAGAGGAGAAACCCTGTCAAAGTACAAAACCCTGGAAGAAAAAGAAAACCCTTATTAACGGTCCTGTACTTATTGGGCATTATGGTATGTTTCTGATAAAATATCTACATCCAAGATTGTACTGCACCTACCCTGCTGGACATTTGACTCTTACTTTTAAAAAACAACCCAGTGACCTGAACTGCCTTGGATTTTCATTTGGAACTAATTTATATAATCATTAAGCCTTTAATGTAAAAACAAAGAAGTAGGTATCAAAAGAAGTGACAGGGATAAAATGGCATAATTTGAATAATAAGCCATAATATGCCAATAAGCATAGTGGGGTTTTTTTTCTTCAGGATAGGAGATCAGTAGATTTTTCTTTATCTTAATTTTTACTTTTATTTTGTTTATGTGTTTGTTTTTCTTATCTTTTATTTATTTATTCTGCATTTTTATTTATTTTTTTGTCATGATTAAAATTTACTGATATGCTGAGGCTTCATTATAAGCCCTCCTCTGGCTTCTTACATCCTTTTTCTCTCCTTCCTTGTGAAAGATGTATTTATGTACTTGATTATTGTATTTTTGTGCAAACCAATAGAAGAAAAACAATCAAAATAGAAGTTTTGAGGACTTGGAGTTTATGTACAGTAAAAATAAGCCCATATAAAACAATATACAGAATAGTGTAGTGTGAATATAGCCAAGGACCATTACACATATACATAATGTATACAAAACCACACAGGCTCACACACACACACACACACACACACACACACACACACACACACACACACACACACACACAGTAATCATTCCTCAGAGCTTCATCATCTTTCATGTGTCATCTCTTCCTCAAATATTTCTCTCAAGTCTTTTCCTCCTTCCTGCCTTACTGGCTCCCCTGCTTCTGGCAACCCTTCTAGTATCTCCAGCCTTCCCTTCCTTCAGCTTCTCACCCCCTCCTCCTGTCATCCCCTCATCCAGGCACTCATCCTTTTTCTGTCATTTCTGCTTCAAGGCACTGATCTCTCTGTCATGCTGACATTCGGATTTAGAGAGAAACAGACACCCAGGCACCAAAATTAGGTTCCACCTCCAACCTCATTATAAAGTTTGCTGATGATACCACAGTGGTAGGTCTCATCAGCAACAGCGATTAATCATCATACAGAGCGGAGGTGGCTCAACTGGTGACGAGGTGCAAAAACAACAACCTCTTCCTAAACATTGACTTTAGAAAGACCAACGCCCACCATACCCCTCTGACCATCAATGGTATGGACGTGGAGAGTCAGCAGTGTTAAGTTCCTGGGAGTTCACATCACAGAGGACCTCTCCTGGTCCTCACATGTCACTGTGCTCTCCAAGAAGACCCTGCGGTGTCTTCACTTCCTGCGGTGTCTGAAGAAGGCACGTCTCCCCTCACCCATCCTCATTACATTCTACAGAGGCACCATAGACAGCATCCTGACCAGCTGTATCACTGTCTGGCATGGGAACTGCAAGGCCTCCGACCACAAATCCCTACAGCGGATAGTGAAGACAGCTGGAAAGATCATAGGAACTGCTCTCCCATCCATCCAGGCCATCTATTATGCACGGTGCACCCGGAAGGCTCTCAGCATCGTGAAGGACCCCACCCACTCTTCCCACATCCACTTCACCCTCCTACCCTCTGGCAGAAAGTACCGGAGCATCCACGCTGCCTCCACCAGACTATGCAATAGTTTCATTCCTCAGGCTGTGAGGTTCCTCAACAGCCTGAACACTTAGACCTTCCACATAATGACTTTTTGACCATCTTTCTCACTGTCTGTGTCAGGTGTGCTTGTGATGTTTAGGTCTGTGAAGTATTTTTTGCTTTCAATGCACTTTTTGTTTTTAATATTTATTGTGTGTTATTTGCTTTTATGTGACACTGTGGTCCTTGTGAAACATAATTTCGTTCCCTTGTATGCATGACATGCATATGAGGCAATGACAATGAAAGTAGTCTAAATCTAAGTCCAATTCTAAAATGTAAACGAAAGACAACAATCACTGCTGCCCTGGAATCAACCAGCTACACACACAGACTGATGTAGCAGCAGCAGCCTGATGCATCACAGCCTGATGCACCGCAGCCAACTGCACAGAAACATTAGCACTAATTTACAACAACTGATCATTAAGACTGACACAGACAATTTGCACAGAACAAGGAAAAAGTCAAATACCTGTACTGAAATTGGTACTCCAACTCTGATGCTATAAAACTTTTTAAATTTTTGTTCATTTTATTTGACAGAGACAGTGCAATTCAAAATAGTTACAGTTCATTTTCCAGAACAGTAAACTGCTGCACATAAAGGTTACAGCAAGTTTTAAGCTATTGTCATTAGAATAAGTAGTTTATGTTATTTTGTAGTAATTAGATAAAAATGACCCATTACATTTTAAAGAAAAATAAAATTCACAACAAAAAACACATTTCATGAAATAGTCACTCCGTTAAAGTGGTCCTGCAGCTATCATTATAATCTTCAGCTTATCACATGCTCCTATCCACTCTCAGTCCATAACATAAGTCAAATTTACTAGCACAAGGTGATTAAACTCTGATTTACTTTTAACCAACACTTGCCTTTTGTAATAAAGCATTTCAAGGTAGTAGTAGTAGTAAGTTTTATTTGCCTGCAGCCATACCATAATGTGCCCTGGCTCTGGTGCATGACGGAAGCTAAGCAGGTGTGAGCTTGGCTAGTTCTTGGATGGAAGACCTCCCGGGAAAACTGTGTGGCTGCTGGAAGTGGTGTTGGTGGTAGGGGGCAGTCTTCCCTCTGGTCCTAATAAAAACAAAAAATTCCCAGTGCAGTGATGGGGACACTGTGCTGTAGGAGACGCTGTCCTTCAGATGAGACGTTAAACCGAGGTCCTAACTCACTGTGGTCATTAAAGACCCCATGGCACTTCCAGTTGCAAAGAGTAGGGGGTTCCCCGGTGTCCTGGCAAAATTCTCAACCTGGCTCTCTCCATCTGGACACCTAATCATACCCCATGTAATTAGCTCAATGATTCCTCCCTCTCCACCTCAAGCTGATGGTGGTGAGCGTTCTGGTGCAAAATGGCTGTCGTGCATCCCCCAGGTGGTGCTACACATTGGTGGTGGTTGAAGTAAGTTACCCCCTTCAATGTGAAGCGCTTTGGGTGTCTACAAAAGCCCTATATAATACATATAATCCATCATCAAGCCATCATCATTACTTCATTTGGCAAAACATTCCAGAGTCAAGGGTCATGCATTCATTTGCGCGTCTACAGTTGTGTGTCTTTCAAAATAAGAGTCTTGCATTTACAATATTTGTCAGTGGGCCCATATTTGTCTTGCAGAGACAGAAGGTGATGGCACCTTTCACACACTGACAGACTGACTCTGTCCCACAAAACCGAGACAGCAACTGACCACAGCAAGACAACAAAGCTTTTGTGTGTCTTTCTATGAGAGTTATTGTGTGAGAGAAAAGAAAGAGAGAACATGAGTGTGTGTGTTTGTTGGTGTGTAGAACTGCATGATTGTGTGAGCGCCTGTGAGGGAAAACCAGACAGAAGGCGGGAAAACTAACGTGACCCTGCATGTTTGTGTGTCTGCGTGTCTAAGACCCCGATTAACAGATTACCGTCTTGTTGTTACAGCAAGCAGGACTACGAAACAGGGACAACCTCACCAACCTGATCATACACCGCCCACTTACTCCAGCCTCTGTACAGATCTGCACAGAATGTGTGTTTAATTGTGTGTGTTTATTAGTGTATAGAAGCCTGCACCATCTGCAGCTCTACTACTGATACAACCTTTAACAAACTGATGAACCAGTCGGACCTGACATTAAATACACTGTCCGAGGCCACCAAGTCCACTGAGGGAGGGACAAACTAACAGGGCTACATACTGTCTAATGTGTTGTCTAATCTTATTCAATACACTTGATGTCTTTAACATTTATTTTACATAACTACATTTATTATTTCTGCTGTGGGGACATGGCGGCATGAATTCACCTTGGCAGCGGCCTCACCCAGTACCAGTGTGGGAAGATGGGGGTGCGAACGTTTGCAGCGGCCTCACCAAGTACTACCCATGCAGTGTCTTTGTCCATGTCTGCATCTAAGTATGTTTTGTCTTCGTTTGACGGTTTGGAGAGCTGGCGCTGGATCGGCTTGGGGAGCCTGGTCTGATGTGTGCAGTGGGCACAGGGACCACGGCCCTGACTGGAGCTGCACCCGAAGAGGTAACACCAAGGGTAGTCTGCCAGGATGCGGAGGCGGGGCAGGCTAAGCTAAGTGCTAGCCCATGCAGACCGGCAGTTCCAGCAGTCATCCTGGCTGGCGTTCGTTCTCCTGGACAGTGGAATTTTGGACTGTGTTGCACTGAGTGGACTGTGTAGTTAACTGTGTGGTTTTTTTTTTTTTTTTTTGCTTTGTTCTCTCTGTTTTTGTGTGTTTGGTGGTGTAGTTTTTGGGGAATTTGGGATGTGTTTTTGTCTTTTGTGTCGCAGTGCTGTGGGCTGGGGGAAACAGAATTTTGTGTCTTGTGCACATGAGTACATGAAAGAAATGATGATGAATTGTTCCTGATTCCCTATTTTTTTTAAAATATTTTACCCAACAATAATTTTTTTGATTGGTTTAAAAGTAATATCATTTAAATTACACGCACCATTAAAATTTCCACAGCATTGTTAAATAAAAAGCGAGATAAGATGAACGTATATAAGATATGTCCATCAAACAACTCAGGTTGTTTCAGACAGACGAACTGTGGGAATATTTCTGAAAGTCAAACCACACCTACTTCCTCCTCCTCCTCCTTCCTCCACACATCCTTCATGTGTTAGAGACACCTTTTCCCAGGCAGCGGAGCGACGTCCAGAAAAACGAGTTTGTCACCATGACAAAACGTAACTCGCTACACCCACTTCACCTCACCCACATTTTCTCACGGGCCTATAAGGACGACTGGCATGCGTATTCTAACAACGACCAGGTTTGCAGAGACTGAAAAAACATGTTATCGTAAAAACATAGCACATTTGGATGGATACCAGAATGGCAAAACTTTCATGTTTCTTTATATTTCCCTTTAGACGGGCACTTGAATTTCCCACTAATGTTGGCTTGCAACTTGCCAGTGAATTTAAGGAATTCCCAAGCAGAGGAGCTTCACTGATGAGCATTATCAGAACTTCCATGTTTTTGCTCTTTGCAGTCCTAAATGGTGCTGGTGGTTATTGGTCCTTGTCAATCATTTGGTCACTTAAAATCAAGTTGCATGCTTTAAAAAAAACTGGCCAATGAGAATTTATCCAGAACCAATGGGATTTGCCACTCAGGGCACTCTTGGTTGTCATCCAGTTATGATCCATTTCCTGGTTGACAGAGCTGTTTACTGTCTGCCAGCGTCAACACTGTAAGAGTCAGCGCCTTCTGTGCAGGAAGAAGACCGACCTGGCCACCCTCTTACAACAGAGACAGAAAGAGAAAGAGAGAGATAGAGAGAGAGAGAGAGAGAGAGAGAGAGAGAGAGAGAGAGAGAGAGAGAGAGAGAGAGAGAGAGAGAGAGAGAGAGAGAGAGAGATCTGCTACCCCCAGCAGTGAGTGGGATAAGCTCCAAAGTAAAACCCCTTTAAATCCAGCAACATGCAACCGAAGCACTCTTTTCAGAAATACTTCAACACATTGGTAGTTTCTAGAACGCCTCGTTGTTAGAAAGAAGGAAACAGCAGGTTTCAGAACAATGTTGTTAAGACAGCCCCCCCCAAGAAACAAACACACACACACACACACACACACACACACGCCTGTGGTTCCACACTCAAATGCTGCTGCTGCTACTACTACTATTACTACTACTATATTTGGCTGCTCCCGCTAGGGGTCGCCACAACGGACCATCCGTTTCCATCTCTTCCTGTCCTCTGCATCTTCCTCTGTCACACCAGCCACCTGCATGTCCTCTCTCACCACATCCATAAACCTCCTCTTTGGCCTTCCTTTTTTCCTCTTCCCTGGCAGCTCCATATTCAGCATCCTTCTCCACACATGTCCAAGCCATCTCAATCTTGCCTCTCTTGCTTTGTCTCCAAACCGTCCAACCTGAGCTGTCCCTCTAATATAATCGTTCCTAATCCTGTCCTGCTTTGTCACTCCCAGTGAAAATCTTAGGATCTTCAACTCTGCCACCTCCAGCTCCACATCCGCTCTTTTCGTCAGTGCCACTGTCTCCAAACCATATAACATAGCTGATCTCACAACCATCTTGTAAACCTTCCCTTTAACTCTTGCTGGTACCCTTCTGTCACAAACCACTCCTGACACTCCTTCCACCCACTCCATTTTGATGCGGTAGCATTTAAATATTTCCACATTCAAATGCTACCGCATCAAAATACCGCAAAAGCAAGACTGTCCATCGTCTCATGTTGGACCTACAGTCAGATGTCTGCTTTTATTGGCTATTTTAGTGTTGAGGGCAAAAAACCTACAAAGAAAAGGTTAAAAACAAACCTGTGAGTTAGTAAAAAGCAAAGTGCCACCACAAGGCTCCATCGCATTTGTAATGAAAAAATGACAGTTTTGACAAGAATGACCCAAAATGAGCTAAAATTAGGTACTGGAAAGATTCGCTTTACAGACAATATAAATAAACATAATATAAATAAACATACTCTGTACAGAGCTACCGACTGTTCCTTATACCCCTGCCTAGAGACACCACATGTTATTGTTACCATTAGCAAGGCCTTCGTGACTTTAATGCAAATAATCATATCAAAATAACTTCCCCTGCACCTGAATGTCAGAACAGATTAGTAACAAACAAACCAGTATGTCCACCGGTTCACCCCCACCTCGCTACGCCTACTCTCTCCAGCCTCGTCCAAAAACCTCTGAGATAAAACAGATTAAGACAGGCAGAGACAGAGAGAGTCATAGAGAGTCAGACATGTAGACAGTTGGGGTGTGTGTAAAGTAGTACAATGGGAAGAGTATCACATAAAGGTGAATCAGTTCATCTGGACACAACGTTTAGTGGGAGAAACGTTTCATCCCTCGTCCAAGTGACTTCGTCAGTCTCAACTGACTGCAGGTATCCCTCAAATTTATAAACAGCACAGTGGCATAACGACTGAAACCAACGATTGGATTCATATGCAAATTGCCTTGACCATTAACTAGAGTTTCAATGGCCATGTGTACTATTCACAGAGGATTAGGGAATAGTTGCAATCACAACATTGTAAAATGGTGACAGATGTACTCTTAACCCCCCCCCCAGTTCAGAGATGGTCATTCCCTCTTCACATAGATGGCCTCTTTGACTCTCCGTTCAAACCAGCGTTCCTCCCTATCAAGGATGTGCACATCCTCATCCGTGAAAGAGTGGCCACTGGCCTGTAGATGGTGTAGACTGTAGACTGAGTCCTGGCTGGCCTGACGTGTTAGCTCTCCTGTGTTGTGCCATCCTCTTGGCCAGCACCTGTTTGGTTTCCTTGATGTACAAGTCACGGTAATCCTCCTGGCACTTAACAGCGTACACTATATTGCTCTGTTTGTGCGGGGGGACCTGATCCTTGGGGTGGACTAATTTCTGGTGCAACAAGGTTTGGGGTTTGAAATCAACTGAGACACGGTGTTTGGAAAATACGCATCTCAACTTTTCCGACACTCCTGCCACACACAGAATCACCACTGGTTTACTCTTAGGCAGCTGTTGTCCTCCTCCTCTCTTCGATCGGCTGGTGCACTGTTTGGGTGTCTTCCTGACTTTGTCAAACACCCAGTTAGGATAACCACACAACCAGGGCCTGTTTAATGTGGGATTTCTCTCCTTCCCCAGCTGCTGCATTGGTGGGGACGTTGTCAGCTTGGTGTTACAGTGTCCTGATGACTCCTAGTTTGTGCTCCAGTGGATGATGTGAGTCAAACCTTAAGTACTGGTCAGTATGTGTTGGTTTATGGTAAACATCAACAGTCAAATGCCCCCATTAACTGCAATTTCACAGTCTAATAAGGCTAACATGTCATTTTTCACATCCTCCCTGGTGAATTTGATGTGGTTGTCCACAGAGTTAATGTGGTCGGTGAAATGTGGTACGCCCTGAGATTTAATGTTAACCCAGGTGTCATCCACAAATCTGAACCAATGGCTAGGTGGTGTCCCTGAATAGAACATCAGAGCCATCTTTTCCACTTCCTCAATATACAAGTTGGCCACTACAGGTGAAACTGGGGAACCCATAGCACACCCATGCCTCTGCCTACAGTACTGCCCCCTGTATGTGAAATATATGGACTGAAGACACAGCTTCAGGAGCAGACACACTTGATCAGTGTTAAGGGTGGTCCTGTTGCTAAGGGTGGGGTCGTTTTGTAATTTCATACAGACTACCTCCACTACTTCATCAACAGGAACCCATGTGAAGAGAGACTTAACATCATAAGAGACCATCGTTTCATCCCCCTCCATAATGATGTCCCTCACCTTATTGACAAAATCCATAGAGTTCTGAATGTGATGTTCATCACTGCCTACCAACGGGTTAAGAATAGATGCCAGAAACGTAAAGATGTTATATCTCACTGAGTTAGTCATACAAACAATAAGCCACAATGGCACATCCTGTTTATGTATCTAAGGTAAACCATACAGACTAGGTGTAGCTTTTCCTGGGTATAATTTATGGTACAAAAGTCTGTCAATAACATTGTCCTGTTCTAACTGCTTCACAGCTGCCTAAGCTGTGGTGATTCTGTATAGGGTGGGAATGTTGGAATAGTTGAGATGTGTATTTTCCAAACACCACATCTCAGTTGCTTTCAAACCCCAAAACGCATTGTGCCAGAAATTGGCCCACCGCAAGAATTGCGTCCCCCTGCACAAAAAGAGCAATATAGTGCACGCTGTTAAGTACTGGGAGGATTGCCGTGACTTGTACATCGGGTAAACCAAACAGGTGCTGGCCAAGAGGATGGCACAACACAGGAGAGCTAATGCATCAGGCCAGGACTCTGCAGTCTACATCCATCTATAGGCCAGGGCCACTCTTTCAAGGATGAGGATGTGCACATCCTTGATAGGGAGGAACGCTGGTTTGAATGGGGAGTCAAAGAGGTCATCTATGAGAAGAAGGAACAACCATCTCTGAACCAAGGGGGGTGGGGGGGGCACAAGTACATCTCTCACCATCTTACAATGCTGTGATTGCAACTATTCCCCAATCCTCCTTGAATAGTACACATGGCCATTGTAACTCTAGTTTATGGTCATGGTAATTTGCATATGAAGCTGATAGTTGGTTTTGGTCATTATGCCACTGTGCTGTTTATAAGGGTGGGGATACCTGCAGTCAGTTAAGACCGAAGTAGTCACTTAGATGAGTGATGAAACGTTTCCCTCAATAAACGTTATGTCCAGATGAATTGATTCAATTTTCTGTGATTTCCTTACCTGGATTTTTGAGCATGCATACAGACAATCTGAAATTAGATTTTTTTAAACAAAGTTTAGTTTCAATTTTCAAACACAAACCAATCAAACAATGGACCCGAAACTACAACACCCCCCCCCCCCACTGCCCACTGACCCCCACAGACCCATACAAATCTCCCACCAAACTCCAACCCCGCTTGACATGCCACCCGAAACAACATGAATTAAATTAAACCATAACAAAAACTAACAAAGTAAACAAGTAAAACCATAAATTAAATGAACAAAGGAAAAGGGGGAAAATCAACTAAAAAAAATAAGCAAATAAATAAGCAAAAGGGAAAGAGAGAATAAAAGAGAGAAGGTTGAGATTTAGATTGTAAGCTCACCAACCCCAGCCACCAACCAAGCATCTAACTCCTCCACAAATTCTAAAAAAGGCTTCCATGTCGAGTAGAATTTGGGTATAGATCTCATGGTATATCTGATCTTTTCTAATTTCAATGACTGCATAACATCTGTAATTCAATGTGTGAAAATAGGAGGGGAAGCCTCCTTCCATTTGGACAGTATCAATCTCCTAGCTAATAGAGTGGTTTAGGCCAACATGTTTGCCTGAGTAACATTTAAATGTGCACCAGCTGGAACGACCCCAAAGATGGCACTCAGAGGAGAAGATTCAAGTGGGAAACGTAAAAAAACAGCCAAAGCCTCAAAGAGGGAATGCCAGAACTGATTTGGTTTCGGGCAGGACCAGAACATATGTAAGTGACTGACAGTGGCTTATTTGCACCTGCACATGTTGGGTCTAAATCTGGGTTAATTTTAGCCAATTTCTCTTTGCACTAATGAAGGTAGTACACTACTTTGAACTGGATTATGCCATGTCTTGTGCATATAGAGTAGGAGTCCATGCTCTTAATTACTAGATCCCACGTTTCCTCTGAACTGGACATTTCCATATCATTCCCCCATCGATTTTTTTAGGGGTTCAAGTGATATTTGGCCAACAGTATTAATTGCATAATAAAATTTACTGATATACCCTTTTTCAGCAGGATTAATTTCAAGAATGTGGTCCAATTGGGTCTTTGGAGGCAAAACTGGGAAACAATTACATTTAGATCAAGTAAAATCACGAATCTGCAAATATCTAAAACAATGACTTTGAGACAAATTAAACTTCTCAAGACAGCTGATCGAAAGATGCAAAAGCATCATCTATAAATAGGTCCTTCAAAGTGAATATTCCATTAAGTCTAAAAAGCTCAAATGGTCCATCAGAAATAGATGAGACAAAAGACCGATTTTTTGTAATAGGCGTTCCAATAGGGATATCTTTAAATTTGAAAGCCTGTCTAAATTGTTTCCAAATCTTAACAGACTCATATATGACTGAGTTATTAGTAAATTTGGATATAGGGTGAGCCCAAGGGAGTGCTGAGTAGGGAAGTGATACATGACAAAGATAAATGAGAGACAGATGACATCTAAAAGGCTAACCAATATGGAATTTCGGTGCCTGTGAACTTAGACTGCCAAAAGGACAGTGCTCTTACATTACAGGACCATTAATATGGCTGAAAACTTGGTAAGGCTATTCCACCAAATTCACTCAATTTCTGAAGGACCGCTTTTCTGAAGGACCGCTTTGTGACCGCTTTGTGGAAAAAAATTATCTAGCAAAGCGAAGAATGTCTTTTTAATATATACTGGCTTAGATTGAGAGAGGTATAAAATTTTGGGCAAGATATTAATTTTGACTGCACAACCTGCAAGATAAATAAGGAGCCCAGACCACCGTTCCAGATCAAGTTCAGTATGGCGTAGAGGAGTTAGAAAGTTACATTATTTAAAAAGATCATATATATATAAAAACGTAGCACGAAAAGTAAGGAAATTTGTGTTTGGTAGATTATTTCTTTGTTGTAACAATGCTTCTTGGCAATAAATCTTATATCAGGCACGTGATTGTCAGCACCTGGAGTACCAGAAGCTCAAAACACGAGTCAATAGCAACAGCAAAATAAGCTGTTTGGCACTGGCAAAGAAGATTTGGCAAATTTTTCATGGGCGCAACCCACATACTCAGCTCTGCTGCTCATCCCACAAATGCATGTTCCTTACAACTGTGGCACCATTTAAAAGAGAAATAAACAGGCTTTTCAACGGTATAAGATTTATTGCCAAGAAGCATTGTTACAACAAAGAAATAATCCACCAAACACAAATTTCCTTACTTTTTGTGCTAAGTATATATATATATATATATATACACACACACACACACACACACACACACACACACACACACACACACACACACACACACACACACACACACACACACATTCATATCCGTGTTACAACAATCTTGAAAGGAATGAAGCTAAGTGGACATTTATCTGCCACGGAGTTCATTCGGATTAGTTCACTTTTATGTAAAGTTTCGTTTATTTCCAGGGGAAAAAAAAATCCAAAATCCTTCAGTACTGTCAAGATTTTAGAGATGCAGATTAAGGGGTCAGATACCAAAATCAACAGGTCATCGGCAAAAAGTGATACCTTATGTTCCTTGTCTCTATGAATACCACGGATGTTGTGGTCGCTACACAGGGATAAGGCCAGAGTTTCTATTGCTATTGCAAAGAGCAGAGGGGCTTAATGGGCACCCCTGTCCAGTTCCTCTGCGTAACTGGAAAGAGTAAGATATTTTTTTCATTTGTAGCATTGAGGCCTTCGGGGACGAGAACAATAATCTGACACAGGATATAAAATTATCACCAAAGCCAAATGTTTGCAAAGTTAATAAAAGGTAGTCCCACTCCACCCAGTCGAAAGCATTTTTTCACATCAAATGATACCACCACCTTTGGGGTCTGAGAGGGCTTAGAATAAAGAATGTTATAAAGATGACAAAGATTTTTTTTTAAAAACAGGAAGAATAGTGCCTGTTTTTGACAAATCCTGTCTGCTCTGTGGAAATTATGAAGCAGTGTCACTAAACGGTGAGCTAAGGCTTTAGCCAGTATCTTCACATCAGTATTAAGTAGCAAGATAGGTCGGTAAGATGCACACTAAAGGGGGTTCTTACCCTTCTTAAGCAATATAGAAATTGAGGCCTCACATAATGACGGAGTGAAAGAGTGAGCACTGAATGATTCACCAACTATTTTAGCCAACAGTGGGGAAAGAAATTTCTTATAAAATTCGGTTGGGAAAACATCTGGCCCCGGAGACCTGCCACTCTGCATTGTTCCAATTGCTTGCATTATTTCAATTTCAGAGATGGGCTCCTGAAGTCTATCTCTAACATTCACCTCAATGGAGGGGATGTCACGTTTTTGGAAAAAAAGAACCCATTAATGACGGATCTTCAGGGGGGCAGAGAAATAAAATTTTGAATGAAAATTATGAAATGTATCATTTATTTCATCATGGTCAGTAGTGACTAGACCCGAGGGAGTACAAATGTCTACTACAGTTTGACAAGCCAATGCTTGGTGAAGCTGATGTGCAATAGTTCTGGATTTATCCCCCTGTTCATAATTATCGGAGTGTGATTTCAAAAGGAGGTGCTCTGCATGTCCAGTTGACAAAACGTCAACTTCGGTTTGTCGTGAAAGACAATTTTTTAATAGGTCAGACGATGGGGAAGTGGCATAAATTCTGTCAAATTCCAGGATTTCATCCTGTAAGGCTGGGGTGCCCAACCAGTCGATGCGGGCTGATTGCCAGTCGATCGCGAGATGATTTCGAAGAATTGAGTTAGATTTAAAAAAAAAAAAATCGGCAGTCCCTTGTGGTCACATCTTGATTGACATCGAATCTGACCAACCATGAAGAGGCAAGGTCAGCACTGGTCCTGTATTAGTCAGATTCAACATCAATCAAGATATTATTGGTCTCTCACTCGCGAGCTCTGACGTAACTCAGCGTCAAAGTGGAGAGACGAGAGCCGCGGCTAACGGTAACAAGACCGACTTCTCTTTAACTTTGTTGTGTGTGTTCAGCGATAAACAACAAAAGTGGCAGAAGCCAAAGATCGAAACCTTATCATTTCCACAGTGAATGGGAGGAAGCTTATTTTTTCGTTTACTCAAACGCAAAATCCATCTGTCTGATCTGCGCCGCGATTCTGTAACCCAACCAGCTACAAAGAACTGGTAAAGCATCCAGACTTTGTGTGCTTTTAGGTCAGCACCTGTGTGTGGGGACACTCCGTTGGTAACGTAGTGGTACAGATCGTGTGGATTGAACTCGGGCAGACTGGACGGTTTTGCTAGATCCGTGAACACATCGGTAGGAAGAAGGTACGGGTCGCTAGCTAACCCTGCTATCGCTAGCTTCTCCACATATCGCTCTTTGTGCCGTCCTACAAGGTGACTCACTTCACAGGGCAACTCCACAACATTACTCTGACTATTGGTAGCCATCACTTAAATTTAAACTATAATAGCTACTCATCCGTCGCAATATTTTGTTTTTTTTTTGTTGTTCGCTTTTGAATTTCCCGGTCTATCACTTCCCGCCGTCCGTCATGGCGTTCATATTCCCCGCGAGTGGGACGTAACGTCACGTGCAAAGGGTCAATACCGAAGAAGGGTCATTGGGAGCGCCATTTTAAAACGGTGCCCAAAAGCCGTGATACAGATTTCCCAGTGAAAACAGCTCTACCAACCAGAAACTGCAGGAGTTGAAGTCTCAGCTAGCAACGCAGCAGTCCATTTTTACGAGACCCAGCGCCAAGGGTGAGGCTGCAACGACAGCGTCGCATCGCGTCAGTCATGTTCTTGCTAAACTGTGGAAGAGGCGTTTTCTGTGGCTGCGGCTGCACTCTTCGGTGATTTCAAGAATAAAACGGACATTGTGAATGCCGTTAAAGACGTTCAACTACCCCGGAATACTGTCAAACGGCGCTGTGAGGAAATGATGGCCGGGAGTCTTCATGAGCAACTGAAGAAGGACGTTGAGGCATGTGAGTGTTTTCCCCTCCAGTTCGACGAGTCAACCAATATGGCGGATGTGGCGCAGTTCTGCATTTTCATTAGAATGGCCTTTGACGACATTATGAGCGCAGAAGAAGAGCTGCTCACTATTTTGCCACTTAAAGGACAGACTAGAGGCGAAGATATTTTTCAAGGATCCATGGAATTCGTTAACCAGAATAAACTTACCCCTTTTATACTCATCTGCATTACAACTGATGGCGCACCTGCTATGGTAGGCCGTACTAATGGGTTCGTTGGATTGTGCAAGCAAAGTGACTCTTTCCCCGACTTCCTTAATTATCATTACATAATTCATCATTAAGCGCTGTGTGGGAAGATCTTAAACATGAAAGAAGTAATGGATATTGCTATGAAGATTGAGTTCTCGGCAGAACACACACATCTGTTGCTGCATACGGATGTAAGGTGGCTGAGCAGAGACACATTTTGTGGAGAGATTCAGTGAGTTGTTGCTTGAAATCAGAGATTTTCTCAAGCTCACTAAATATACACAGCTAGAGGACAACAAGTGGCTTTTGGATTTGGCATTCCTAACCGATCTCACCAGCATGTTGAATGAGCTGAATTTAGAACTACAGGGAAAGGATAAACGCGTAATAAACATGATCAGCTCAGTGAACGCGTTTAAAAGCAAGCTCCGACTGCTGTCAAGTAGGCTGCAATGCAGTGACCTGCAAAACTGCTCACATGCAGGCAGAACTTAAACGTCAGGGTAACGACACAGCACAGCTTGGTAATTCACATTATGAGGCGCAAGTTCAGAGCATCTTGTCAGAGATTGATAGGCGCTTTACGGACTTTGCATCCATTGGACCTGTTGCCACCTGTTTGTCGTGTGTATTGAATGGGTATTACAGTAATGTGGTTCCATATTTGGGCTGGTAGATCTCGGCTGGCTGACAAATGTAAAAGTAGATCTTGATTCAAAAACGGTTTGGCACCCCCGCTGTAAGGGATTAATATGTTGCATTTTACATTTTCGGGCGTAGTCAGAGTAAGACATAATTCAACCTCTCATATAAGCTTTTGATGTCACCCATAAAGTTGCCATGCCCATGGATATGTCTGGGGTTCGATTCTTAGAAATTAAATAATTTGATTAGACCGAAATGTGATGAAAGCTTCATCAGAAAGGAGAGAGTAGGGCGTCTGGGTACCTTGGTGGTCTATTCCGTTGCCTACCAACACGGGGATCGCCGTGTTACCTCGGGCTTGGTCGGGCGTCCCTAAAGACACAATTGGTCATGTCTGCGGGTAGGAAGCCGGATGTAGGTATGTGTCTTGGTTGCTGCACTAGTGCCTCCTCTGGTCGATCGGGGCTTCTGTTCGGGGGGAGGGGGAACTGGGGGGAATAGCGTCGTTCTCCCACACGCTACGTCCTCCTGGCGAAACTCCACACTGTCAGGTGAAAAGAAACGGCTGGCAACTCCACATGTAGCGATCGGTGGAGGCATGTGGTAGTCTGCAGCCCTCCCCGGATCGGCAGAGGGGGTGGGGCAGCGACCGGGATGGCTTGGAAGAGTGGGGTAATTAGCCGGGTACAATTGGAAAGAAAATGGGGAAAAAATCCCCCATTTTTACATTTCACATGTCCACATTAAAAAAAAACTTTTTTTTTTAAAAGTAGGAGAGAGTTAAAGCGCCATGGTCAGCAAGATAAGGGTTGGTTTGGTAACGCTTGCTCAAGAGTCAATTGGGTGTGGTCTGAGATTACGACAGTCTGATAACTGCATTTATATTTATTATTATTATTTCCATTTGCGATGAGAACAGTTTATTGTGTAGTAAAATGTAATCAATCTGAGAATCATGTCTGTGAATGTTCTCATTCATCCAGGTCATGGTTATCCAAAGGAGTTGAATGGACAATCCGAGAATCAGTCTTATGAACATGGGGGAAAAAAAGAATAGTCAAAAGTCTTGTATTTCAAATAAGTCTTTCTTTTCAAAATTGACCAGTGTTCCTTCTTTAATTATATTGCATAGAACTGTTATTCCTTTAGCTGCCCAGTCCTTAAATCTAGTATCTAGTTTATTTGGAGTAAAACTGGAGAAATCTTTAATTAAATCTTTGTTGCCAAACTATTAATTCCGTTCCTAATTTTTCTAATTTCCTCTGTATCCTGCGCCAAACTCAGTTTTTTCTAGTTACTTCAGCTTGTTCTGTAATGTTTTTCTCATGTTTTATTCCTTATTTTTTTCTAATATGAAGATATTGCTATGATTGGCCCTCTTAAGACAGCCTTCAGATTATCCCATAGAATGGGAGGTGAAACCTCTCCATTATCATTGCATTCTAAATAAAGACTAATTTCTTTTTTAATTTGGTCCTTAAAATAGGGATCATTGAGTAGACTTGAATTTAGTTGCCATGTAGTATTCTTTGGTCGCAGGTCAAAATCAACAGATAAATATATAGGTGCATGGTCACTTAAATCTATTGTCCCAATTCCACAGGTGTTTATTTTGTCTTTATCTTTTCTAAATGTTATGAAATAGTCTGTTCTTATATATACAGAGTGGGGGGCAGAATAGTAAGTGTAATCCCTTCTGTTCTCTCCATAGTCTCTCCATATGTAGGGACTTTGTTTCACAGGTTTTTCTACTGGAAGAGTCTGACTTTGGTTGTAATTATAAATTTAAATCTCCCGCACATATCAGGAGACCTTCTGTTTCCGTTATTATAATATTAGTTATTTTCTGGAAGAAACTAATATCACTTCCTGGGGGTGCACAGTAACTGGATTCCCATCTATATTCCCCCTTACTAGAATATATCTGCCCTCCTTATCGCTCATTTCAAATACTTTTTCAAAATTTAGCTTGCAACTCCTCTCCTATGTGCTGATTTATATAAAGGGGGAAAAAACAAATTAACGATGCCATTCTCTTTAGTTTTTCATGCTCCTTATCATTTAAATGAGTTTCCTGTAGATATACTACATGGGCTTGTTCTTTCTTCACTTTAGATTGAATTTTACTGCGTTTGGTTGGGTTCGACAGCCCACTGACATTAAAAGAAATGAATTTTACTTTGTCACCATAGCCATGTATATTTATATGTCAGTGTATCATTGAAGTTAGCAAAATAGAACTTAACCGATCTACTCCCTGAACAAGCAAGAACAAAGAAACGGGGGGGAAAAAAACAAAAAAACAAAAATAAAAAGAAGGTAAGGAAGCTGTGACTCCAAGGCTGGGGTCTCTGGTAGATGACTCACTTGTATAAAAGAATGATGTGCGGTTGCTGGGGGGTCATTACTTATGATTGACCGACCCTTTCACATTGGCGATCCAAATCTACTGGTTCAATTAAACCAGTCGAACCACACATCACTAATGTTAGTCTGTGTATCAGATGAGTGCGACGAAGTTTACGAGCATGGCTACAGGAGGAGACGAGAGCGACGTTTTAGCTAGCTTGTTAGCATTACCCTTCTCAAGACGTGCTTTCAGGGAAAAGCAACAAGTGATTGGAAATGGAAGGCCAACTCCCGCTCTTTTCTCGCCTATGCTTCATCACCTCACCTGTCTGGTGTTGACCATCCCCGTATCCACCTCTTCAGTTGAGCGGTCTTTCTCGGCCCTGAAGCACATCAAGACGCACACCAGAAACACAATGGGACAGGATCGACTGGGAGTTTTGGCACTGATGTCCATAGAAAAAGGCCTTCTGATGGAACTTAAATCCAAGGTGTTATATTCTTTGGTAGAATAACCACACGACATATTGCTTAATAAACTTTACTAAAAGAATTGCAAGGCAGACCGTTAGCTTCCAACATGCTCCGACAGGTTCTCAGCAGCAACTAACAACAACATTCCAAGAGTCAACCTAACCTACTGTTACTAGTGACCTAAGAATACAGCGCCCTCTAGCGGTTGGCAGTATAGAACTCTGTAATATAGGGTAACTAGATTACTGAACACAACATCCCCCCTTTATTTAAAGTAATTGCTCGTCTTTGCATAACACTGTATCAATAATAATATCTACTTGTATTATTTCTTTACGCTATCACAATCTATAAGCTTTAACAACAAAAATGCTTATTAGTTTTTTCACAATAACCAGGGGTTTCCAGATGGCAATCACAACTATCTAATAGTGCTCACAATTAACCAAATAATCTCAGTACTTTTTCATTACAAATTTTACCAGATAATCACAATATTTTTCATTCACAGTAAGAACATGTTTTTTTTTCTATGAAGTCTCGTAGTCCTCAAGCCAGGCTGGTGGCTTGTGCTCTCTGACGGGACGGTTACCCGTCCCTTGGGACAGTCCAGGCTCCACAGATGTTCCAGCCCGATACACGACATCATAGGTGAAACAGAGGAGACGCGCAGACCATTGTGCAATGCGCATCCCTGCTCGATCAGCACCTTTTGTAGAGAGGAGTGTAGTGAGGGCCTGATGATCAGTGCGCAGTGTGAACTTCCTGCCCCACAGATATGCCCTCCATTTCTCCACTGCCCAGATGCACGCAAGAGCCTCTTTTTCTACAGTGAAGTATTTCCTCTTTGTTGAAGTCAGTGAACGTGAAGCAAACGCCACTGTGCGTTCTGTGTGGTCTGGATGCATCTGGGTGAACACAGCTCCCAGTCCGTAGTCAGAGGCGTCAGTCGAAATTATGGTTGGGAAGTCCGGATTGAATAGAGCAAGCCCCGGGCTGTCCACCAGCAGCTGTTTCACAGTCAGGAAGCATTTCTGAGCCTCTTCAGTCCACTCAAATGTGCGCTCTTGTCGCAGACAAGCATGGAGAGGCTCTACCTCTGTAGCATAGTTGGGTATAAACTTTGCATACCACGAGAGCATACCTAGGAAGGAGCGGAGGCTGTTCGCATCTTTGGGAGCCGGGGCCTGAGTAATGGCCTGCAAGTGCTCTGTGTCAGGCTCGATGCCTTTTGCTGTCACCAGGTGTCCCAGGAACTTCAGACTGGCTTGGCGGAAGTGGCATTTCTTTTCATTCAGCCGCAGGCCTGCTCCTTCTAGCCGTTGTAGGACAGTTTCCAGAGCTGTGTCATGCTCCTGTGCTGTGCGCTCATAGCAGATGACGTCATCCAGGTAGTTCTGAACATTAGGCACACCCTTCAACACTGTCTCCATCAACTTTTGAAAGGCTGAAGGGGCTGAAGCCAGGCCGTAAGGAACTCTGCAGAACCGAAACAGCCCATCATATGTGATGAAAGCTGTTAAATCCCGACTTTCGGGATGCAGCGGCACTTGGTGATACGCACTCTCCAAATCAATAGTTGAGAACACAGTAGCACCTGTCAGTGTAGAGAGTAGTTCCTCCATGTGAGGAAGGGGGTAGCTATCCACTACAATCCCTTTGTTGGGTTCTCGAAGGTCCACACACATTCGAATCCCTCCTGTTTTCTTCTGTGTGACCACAAGAGGTGAGGTCCATGGCAAAGCATCGATGCGCTCTATCACACCAGCTGAGAGGAGACGATTCAGCTCTTCTGACACATCAGCTCGCACGGAGAAAGGAAGGCGTCTCAGTTTCTGACGCACTGGCACAGCGTCCGGTGACAGTCACTTTATGCATGAAACCTTTTGCACAGCCTACGGTTGCAGGTGAGGCTGGCTGGGTGGTGAGCCATCCCACTGACACTGCAGCGGCGGGCAGAGATGGAGGTGCTGCGGATGGCGGATATACCGCGTTACCTTCGATGTGCAGGCAGAGAGCGGATATGAGGTCTCTCCCCATAAGTGCAGTCCCTGAGTCCACTACATAGAAGCTGGCTAGCCGTTTTATGCCATCCATGTAACGGTCGCTTCCATGCAGCCCAGCACGTTGATAGGGGTCCGTGAGTATGTCACTAGACGGACTGAGGATTGTTGTAGAGGAGCTTCTTTAGGTGCTCCTCGTAGATGCATTGAGGTAAAACAGACACTGAAGCACCCGTATCCACCGTTAGTTTCACTGTCTTCACCACTTTCGCTGTTTGAATGTCCACTGAACACTGTATCTTATCAGGGGTGTCTGTTCCTTCCACAAGCAGGAATGTATATTCAGGCATTTCAACCTCCTTCACTGAATGAGTCTGCTGAGACTGCTTACACACACGGGCAAAATGTCCTATTTTATTGCAACCTCTGCATGTTGCTTTTACAGCTGGACATTCCTGTGAGTTAGCAAGGTGTTTCTCTGAACCACACCAGTAGAAGGTACGTGAGGAGGAGGCTGTAGCAGATTTCTGAGCAGACTTTGCATATGCACCCTTGTGTGGCTTTCCCTGGCCGCGTGCAGTTTTCTGGGTCTGCACAACTTGTACTGGTATTTGCTGCTGACCTGCCATAGACTTAGCTTGTAGGGTAGCTGCTTCACATTGAGTAGCTATGGTAATATCATCGGCTAATGTCAGGCTTGTCTTTAGCAATAACCTCTCTCTAATGCGAGGGTTAGCTACATGCTCCATGAGCTGATCTCAAATCATGTCATCAGTGTTTGGAAATTCACACGTTGTAGCCAGTTCTCTTAATTCAGCAATGTATTGCACTATGGATTCTTGTGCCCCCTGCACTCTTTTTCTGAAAGCATGCCGCTCCACAACTATGTTTACCGTCGGCATAAAATGGCCCTGTAATGCCGTAATGGCGGATGCTAAATCCTGACCTGTATCCGGCAATGTATGGAAGATCCACTGTCCTTCCAAGCCCAAACAATGCAGAAGTAGTGCTCTTTTCCTTGCCTCAGGCCACGCGTTTCCACTTGCATTGATCACGAGAAGGTAATTCTCGAACATGTTCACCCACGTTTTGAAAAGTATCGCCGGTTCTCCTGGGCACGGCAAAAAAGGTCTGGAAACGGTGCATTGGCCATCTTGTCCGTGATAAAGTATGCAGGTCCGTCTCGTCGCCAAGGTGTTATATTCTTTGGTAGAATAACCACACGGCGTATTGCTTAATAACTTTACTAAAAGAATTGCAAGGCAGGCCGTTAGCTTCCAACATGCTCCGACAGGTTCTCAGCAGCAACTAACAACAACATTCCAAGAGTCAACCTAACCTACTGTTACTAGTGACCTAAGAATACAGCGCCCTCTAGCGGTTGGCAGTATAGAACTCAATGTATTATAGGGTAAATAGATTACTGAACACAACACAAGGACAAACTGCATGATGCTGCCATTGCCCACTTCACAAAGAAAGACCGACAGATAGACTTTATATTCAAGTAGCCTAATAAGGTAAGCTGCCTAATTTTATTTTACTCCAAATCAAAGCTGGCGTATTCATTTTACATATTGTGATGGCACTTCAGCCAGTTAATACCACACTTTGCTCATGTAACATTCGGCCTACTATACTCAATATTATGGCGTAAGGTTTGGCATATTTTGCACGATTGTGTAGTAATATATATATATATATATACACACACACACACACTCTGCCAGAACGATTATTTGTTCCTAACTGAACAAAATGGCCGATGTAGATACAAAAGCACCGTTGTTTTATCAGATTATTGAACAACTGGCAGGGAGCTCTAAAAGCCTCCGCTTACTCACTCACCACACCACCGGAAGTTGAAATTTGATCATTTTTGTCTCAGTTACCTTCAAATAAGGTAGGTAATGTGTTAATGAGATCCTTTTTTTCCATCACATTTTCCACCCATTAAGGTAGTACAAGTGTTAGAGCATGCCTGTACTGTTTAATGTTACTTTTGTTTTTATCCAGTACCAGGCAGGTAAATACCAAATAACGGCAGCTTTGTTTGTATATGTTTGATTACAGTAATTGATTTATCCAACATTCAACATGTTGAAATTGCTTGTAAATAATTGTTTACACTCTTCATCTTCTCAAACCTATATGAGGTAAGTTAACTGCACATTGTTTAACTTAGAGCAACAGCCTCAGAAGTAGTTATGGGGAAAGACGTTAACTCCCACAACCATTCACACCTGGAAGCCAACTCGTAATACACATTCCTGTCATGTCAGGCACTGAACAGCTTGAAAAGCTTATCATGGATCTGATGATATGGGATGCTGGGAGGAAATGACATGTGGTCAGGGTAGGCAGGATGATAATTTAATCAAAATAACCATACAACAAATTCATCACAACATATCAAAATCTCACTCTAGTTACAAGTATGCTGTGTTATAACCTATTTTTAATATTTTTCCCTGTCGCTTTTAAGTCCTTAAACTTCTAAGAGCAAAACGCTGTATAATGCACAAGCTCATCTACTTTTTCAATGGGAAGGGTAGGCTCTGCTTTTTCAGGATTGCCTTTAACATTGTGAATTTCGGAGTTTGCGTATGCATATTGCTTCACATAAGATGAAATCAACGGACGAGGAAAGGCACTGCTTATGGCGGAAGTGCGAGCCAATCAGAGCCATCAATGTGCTAAATTGCTACAATGTCATAGATATTTGTGCTATCAATAATCAACAAAGCAAGCTAACTCATTTGGATTTGAGCAGCTTAGCTACACTTCAGAACAAAATCAGTAATGTCGACCATCGTACATCTTCAGTTTTAATGAAATGGATTACCAGCAAAAATTACTTGTCATCAAGCAAGGCAGGCCTACACCAGCTCTCCCTGACCTCCACCAGCATAAAGGGCAGAAAATCCTCCGCTCATTCCAGCCGGAGTGGTACATAAGGAGAGAGTGGCTATGCGGCTGCGGCTCCGATGCTACCACCAAAAGGCTGTACTGTTTCCCTTGTTTGCTGTTTTCCAGAGAGCGGGACAATATATGGGTAGGTGCCCGCTACTGTGACCTGAACAACCTGCCTGCAGAGCTAGTCAAGCACAAGCAGTCCAGTTCACACATTCAACATCAAATAGCATTGAAAACCTTTGGAAACTGCACTCCGATCAACCTAGCTTTAAACAAGGCTAACAAACAGCAAGTGTCCGCGCACAACGCGAAGGTGAGGGAAAATCATGAGATTCTGAAAGACTTGATACGTGCTACTTATGGAAACAAGAATCAGCCTTCAGGGGAAACAAGGAAAGCACTGGCTCATCAAACTGGGGAAACTATGTGGAGCTCTTAAACCTCATTGTGGAGAAAGACCAGCGGTTGACGACGCATCTTGAAGTTTCCTCGATGTTTTCCAGAACATCGAACCATATTCAAAACGACCCTATCTTGGCAATAAGTGACACTCTTCGACAGAACATTCAAGATTAGGTAAATGCAGCCCCTTTCATGTCCGTACAAGTTGTTGAGGCCACTGACACAACCAACAAAGCGCAGCTGTCTGTTGTATTGTGGTATGTCTACCAAAATGGAGTTAAAGAGGCATTTTTGGGATTTAGTGATGTAATACTGTGTAATGCAATGATGTGAGGCAATGGTGTTACTTAGTAACTTCACAGCTATCAAAAACCATATAAAACAAGAAAAAAGTACTTCATACATACTTTGACAATATTTTTGTTTAGGTTTTTATCTGGAGTGCAGTTCAGCCAGGGGGGCACAATGTTCTAGAATTCTGTGGCAGTTGGAAGAATGAAGATGGATCAGACTGTTATAAAACATTAAGAGAGCACAAAAGGATGTAATTTGGATTTGTGAAGGCCCACTGCCTACCCAGCCACTGACCTCACCACACATCACTGCTGGTAGGAGAGACTGACAAAGAAAAAGAACAAACTGTGCAAACACATGAACAGTGCAACACAGATACACACAATGAAGGTGAGGAAACGCGCTATCGTAACGTGACAGACAGATATGGAGGTAAAGAAACAGAACCAGACAGTAAGATACAGGCAGAAACAGAGGCAAAGAGCTTGACTCCAAGAAAGAGTGAGATTCCAGCAAAGAAATGGCAAACAGCTGAGCCCGTATAGACAGACACTAAACGAAATGATGTGAGGGAGGACTTCTTGTCTGCCAACACTTAGTCTCTTGAACCATAACCATAGCTGATTACATTAGGCTGATTTACTGTAAACAGGAGTGGGTGGACGCAAATGGGCCCTCTGTTAAGAAATTTTACGGCAATGTATGTCAAAGGTTGTTACCAAGTAAATATGACTATAATTAAAAGAACCAGATTTGGCTCTTTGAAATAAAGGCAGCTTGTGTGTTATTGCCAGCTTATACACAGCTACAGTTTGAATTTCTCATCGAAAAAGTTCACAAACTCCATTCATTGATAGTGAAGCTCCAGAATGCTTCTCTCAATGACATCACTCGGACAGCTAATCTCCTCCTTCATATGTGTCAAATGTCTAATGGCCCCTGGACAAAAAAAAAAGGAATTGGAAAAAATTGTTCAATATCTGCCTGAAACCATGGTTCTTCCACCCCCTCTGTCGATCTGAGGAGGGCTGCAGACTACCACATGTCTCCCCCGATACATGTGGAGTCACCAGCTGCTTCTGTTCACCTGATAGTGAGGAATTTCACCAGGGGGACTATTCCCCCAGTTCCCTCTCCCCCCTGAACAGGCGTCCCGACCGACCAGAGGAGGCGCTAGTGCGGCGACCAAGACACATACCCACATCCAGCTTCCCGCTCGCAGACACGGCCAATTGTGTCTGTAGGGATGCCCGACCAAGCTGGAAGTAACATGGGGATTCGAACCAGCGATCCCCGGTGTTGGTAGGCAATGGAATAGACCGCTATGCTACCCGGATGCCCTTAAACCTTGCTTTAACTGTCTACGGTCATTGGAACACAATGTGTAAGTACTAATGCCACAATCTCAAGTGCCATTTGTGCAGTTGACTCATTGATTTCTCATCAAAAAAATGTGAGATCACTGTGTCAAGAAGGTTTTATTGATTAGTTATTGGTGAAAAATTTTTTTTGTCCTTTGGGCATCAATAGATTCTCTCATAAATGACAAAAGAACAGATTGGAAGCTTTTACAGGCCTTCACTGTCCTCCATCTTTAAGACGATGTGATGCGATATTGACTTATTTACCATGTTAGCTCATTGCCCAGTCATATTGTGCATCTGTTCAACAACTTATGCCCAGAAAGAAAGAGAAATCACAAAAATACAGTTTTTTTTCTTATTGTATAGGAAAAGCAAAATCATTCTAACTTCATTTGAATCAGCCTAGGTTTTTCTGAGTGGGCGGGCGAGCTCAACAACATCAATCCAAAATTAATGACGGACTTGTTAAAGGGGGGTAGTTCTCCAAGATAGATTGTAGGCTAACGTTAGCATTCAGTTCTCTGTCACAGTAATTCTTTATATTAAGGCACACCCACTTTTTCCAATTCAATTAAATCCCGAAGAATCAAATCACATCCCTGCCTATTGCCCTACCCACGGTCCAACAATAACATCCTGTTTTAATGAAATATGTAACACTATGGAAGCAAGGTACGCTCTGAATGCCATTTAACATTGTCACACCTCTTCATTGGCACCCAGTAAAGTATAGAACAGACTTCAATATACTGCTTATCACACAAAGCCCTACATGGTCTGGCCCCTTTACCCAGTTCTGAACTTTTGCATTCTTACTCCACCTCTAGGCCACTCAGATCTTCTGACCAGGGTCTCTTATCTCTACCCCGCTCCCTCCACAAATCCAAGGGTGACTGTGCTTTTGCCATAAGGGCCCCGTCCCTCTGGAACAGTCTACCCCTCTATTAGATCAGCTAAGTCTGGGAACAGCTTTAAAAAATCTTCTCAAAACCATCTCTACTGACTTGCCTTCTCTTTAATGGGGCTATAATTTATACTTTTCTGCATAGAACTGTACATGTATATGTAGTTTATTTTTCTGCATCTGTGCCTTGTGCAGCACATTGAAGCTTTGTTTTAAAAGGTGCTATATAAATTAACTCTTACTTACTTTACAACTGAACAATTGTTTTCAAAAACGTTAGCCCTTCTGCACTGAGGGAGAGATTGTTTTTGCTTTGTTTGAGTAATACAGTATGATTCACAACTTACAAAGTTTGTACTTCTAGACTCAAGAAGTTCTTGGGAAGGAGCTGAGCTAAAAATAGTTAGAGTTTACATCATTAGAAAAAAAGGTCCCTTTTCACGATGAGACGATGTGTAGATTTTCAGATGTTCACATCTCTTCTCAGGCTTTCGTAACAGTGAAGTTGCTATTCTGACCTAAACCATGTGTTTGATTTTTGGCAAAAGTTCTCATCAAAAATATTTGATCAAGGGGTAAACATTAACATACAAACTGACTGTTAGGGATTCCAGCATGTTGAACAGTGGGTGAAACCACCTCTCAAACATCTATCAGAGCTGTCGCTCTCTTGCGGGGAAGGAATCCTTGACATTTGGAGACTAGCATCACTGAAACTTAGAGACAATTACAGGGACAGGCCTCGGAGAACAGGAAATACCAGAATTCATGTGAACCTGTAACCATTAGATGTAGGGGTTAAACATTTACACGTGAAAATAAACACACACACACACACAAGGCTGTGTGAGTTTACTGTTACCCCTCATTTGGCTTAGCCTGTTTGGATTAGTGTCACCAGCTAGAGGCCAGACCAAAGCCCTCCAGGCCATGCTGTCACATTGGGTAAGTACAAGTGTGTGTGTGTGTGTGTGTGTGTGTGTGTGTGTGTGTGTGTGTGTGTGTGTGTGTGTGTGTGTGTGTGTGTGTGTGGCCAAGCCAACAGGAAACACCGGAATCTCCACAAATTACCATCAACACAATGAGACCAGTGACATTCAAGTGACAAGAAATGGAGACGTCACTTCATCTGACTTTCAGTTCTGCTTGAGAATCTTCAATTTCTCTCCCCGCTGAGACTACATTACATTACATTACATTACAGTCATTTAGCTGACGCTTTTATCCAAAGCGGTTTGTACAATAAGTGCATTTAATGTAGGTGTGGTGTTCCCAACACAGAATATTAACCAGTGTGGGTTGGTTGGTTTTGAATGTGCACATTCAAATGTGATTGGTGCTGAATGAGGTGGAGGTCAGCTATTGGTTGTTCCTGAAGAGTATATAAGGCAGAATCGCCACCAGGGCGTTCTCTTGGTACTCCGCTCTACTCGAGATAGCTAGGTTGTTACAGCGTAAGAATAAATATACTACGTTACTGTCATAAGTCTGCCGTGTGCACTTTCCAGTTATCTACTTAAACAGTTTTAGAACAGTATTAGTGTTTCACACACGACAGTAGGAAATCAGGAGAACTACTAGTCATTAGGGGTCATAAGTGCATCTTCTCTCTAAACAAGCATCTAAGAGCAAAACCAGTGCTAAAGTGAAAATTCAAGAAAGAGATTTTTTTTTTATGAGTGAATACAATAAGTGCTAAGAGCAAGTAACAGGGTAATAGTTCTTGAAGAGGTGAGTTTTCAACCTGCGCTGAAAGATGGGCAACTGTCCTGACATCAGTGGGGAGTTCATTCTGCCCCTGTGGGGCCAGGACAGAAAAGAGCCGTGACCGGGTCGATCGGCAGCAGGGGTCTCTGAGCGACGGGGCAACCAGGCATCCCGAGGCAGCAGAGCAAAGTGGTTGGGTGGCGGTGTAGGGCTTGACCATGGCCTGGAGATAGGAAGGAGCTGTTCCTTTCACTGCCCTGTAGGCTAGCACCAGAGTCTTAAACTGGATGCGAGCAGCTTCTGGGAACCAGTGTAGGGACATGAGAAGGGGAGTTGTGTGGGAGAACTTAGGACGGTTGAACACCAGACGAGCTGCAGCTTTCTGAACAAGCTCCAGGGGTCTGATGGCCGACGCCGGGGTGCCAGCAAGGAGGGAGTTGCCGTAGTCCAGCCGGGAGATGACCAGAGCCTGGATGAGCAGCTGTGCCATCTCGTCGGTGAGGAATGGGCGAATCCTCCTGATGATGCAAATCCTGAGATCAAAACCCTCTCAACCTGTCCATAAGCAGCAAATGATTTTTGAGCCTTTTGTTTTTTCCTTACATACGTATGAGGGAAGTGTGACAATGGTGAGGTGTGCGGTTGGAATGACAGATGGGTTCAAGGTGGAGGTGGGATTACATCAAGGATCGGCTCTTAGCCCTTTCTTGTTTGCAATGGTGATGGACAGGTTGACGGACAAGATCAGGCAGGAGTCTCCATGGACGATGATGTTCGCAGATGACATTGTGATCTGTAGCGAGAGTAGGGTGCAGGTTGAGGAGAGCCTGGAGAGGTGGAGGTATGCACTGGAGAGAAGAGGAATGAAAGTCAGTAGGAGCAAGACGGAATACCTATGTGTGAATGAGAGAGAGGACAGTGGAATGGTCAGGATGGAAGGAGTGGAGGTGACAAAGACATCTGAGTTTAAATACTTGGGGTCAACTGTCCAAAGTAACGGGGAGTGCAGTAGAGAGGTGAAAAAGAGAGTGCAGGCAGGTTGGAGTGGGTGGAGAAGTGTGTCAGGAGTGATTTGTGACAGAAGGGTATCAGCAAGAGTTAAAGGGAAAGTTTACAAGATGGTTGTGAGACCAGCTATGTTATATGGTTTGGAGACAGTGGCACTGACGAAAAGACAGGAGGCGGAGCTGGAGGTGGCAGAGTTGAAGATGCTAAGATTTTCACTGGGAGTAACGAAGAAGGACAGGATTAGGAGCGATTATATTAGAGGGACCGCTCAGGTTGGACGGTTTGGGGACAAAGCAAGAGAGGCAAGATTGAGATGGCTTGGACATGTGTGGAGGAGAGATGCCGAGTATATTGGGAGAAGGATGCTGAATATGGAGCTGCCAGGGAAGAGGAGAAGAGGAAGGCCAAAGAGGAGGTTTATGGATGTGGCGAGGGAAGACATGCAGGTGGCTGGTGTGACAGAGGAAGACGCAGAAGACAGGAAGAAATGGACACGGATGATCCGCTGTGGCGACCCCTAACGGGAGCAGCCGAAAGTAGTAGTAGTAGTTTTTTCCTTACATCACCACACTTGTATATTGGTAGTCAGGCAACAAGTTTGATCATCAGACAAAATCAAAGGTGAATTATCGTTTGTCTACAACAGCACACTATAATCATAGTGCGTACAATGTCAGCAAGGTGAATGTTATATTGCCCAGGTCTTCAAGAAATGCAGTTTTGCCTCTTTGTACTGTTGACTCTCCCAGCTTGAAATCAGATTCCCTAACTCTGAGTAAGCCAAACGGTTCGCAGGCACCTGGTTCACAGCAAAATTCAGGCAACTTCATCAGGCCAAAGTGGAAGCCTACAGCAGTGAAGATAAGATCCGGTACAACAAAGTCAAGAATACACTCACAAAGGAGATCAGAGTGGCAAAAAGGTGCTACTCTGAAAAGTTGAAAAACAGGTTTTCTGCCAATGACCCATCGTCAGTCTGCAGTGGTTTGAAAGACTATACCAACTACAGGAGACCACTCCCCCCCACACACACACACACCGCAGCGAACCATCAACTGGCTGACAACCTAGTAAATGGGTTTTATTGCAGATTTGAAAAGCTCACTTTCACATCCCTCACCCTAAACAGCCACAACACACAACCAACTGCACTCCCTGCCAGCCACTCTCTCCTCCCCACCAAACCCCCAGCCACACTCAGGATCTGTAATGAGGATGTACGCCAGCTGGCCCCCGTTTTCACACTGATCTTCAACAGATCACTGGATATATCTTATGTAGAAGGCGCAATCTAAAAGGAATTGGAGACTGCAAGGTGGTGACAGGGGAAAATGTAGCTAGGCAGCATCGGATGGTGGTCTGTAGGATGACTTTGGAGACCAAGAAGAGGAAGCGAGTGAAGGCAGAGCCGAAGATCAAATGGTGGAAGTTGAGAAAGGAAGACTGTTGTGTGGAGTTCAGGCAGGAGTTAAGACAGGCACTGGGTAGTAGGGGAGAGTTGTTGGATGGCTGGGCAACCACTGCAAGAATAGTGAGGGAAACAGCTAGGAAAGTATTTGGTGTGTCATCAGGACAGTGGAAGGAAGACAAGGAGACTTGGTGGTGGAATGAGGAAGTACAGCACAATATTCAGAGGAATAGGTTGGTGAAGAAGTGAGATAGTCAGAGAGATGAAGAAAGTAGACAGGAGCACAAGGAGATGCAGCGTAAAGCAAAGAGAGAGGTGGCAAAGGCAAAGGAAAAGGCATATAGTGAGTTGTATGACAGGTTAGACACTAAGGAAGGAGAAAAGGAGTTGTACCGATTGGCTAGACAGAGGGACCGAGTTGCAAAGGATGTGCAGCAAGTTAAGGCAATCAAAGATAGAGATGGAAATGTGCTGACAAGCGAGGAGAGTGTGTTGAGAAGGTGGAAGGAGAACTCTGAGGGGCTGATGAATGAAGAAAATGAGAGAGAGAAAGGGTTGGATGATGTGGGGATAGTGAATCAGGAAGTTCAGCGGATTAGCAAGGAGGAAGTGAGGGCAGCTATGAAGAGGATGAAGAGTGGAAAGGCAGTTGGTCCAGATGACATACCTGTGGAGGCATGGAGATGTTTAGGAGAGATGGCAGTGGGGTTTTTAACTAGATTGTTTAACACAATCTTGGAAAGTGAGAGGATGCCTGAGAAGTGGAGAAGAAGCATACTGGTACCAATTTTCAAGAACAAGGGCGATGTGCAGAACTGTAGCAACTACAGATGTATAAAGTTGATCAGCCACAGTATGAAGATTTGGGAAAGAGTAATAGAAGCTAGGTTAAGAGGAGAGGTGATGATCAGCGAGCAGCAGTATGGTTTCATGCCACGAAAGAGCACCACAGATGTGATGTTTGCTTTGAGAATGTTGGTGGAGAAGTATAGAGAGGACCAGAAGGAGTTACATTGTGTCTTTGTAGATGTAGAGAAAGCATACGACAGGGTGCTGAGAGAGAGGGTGTGGTATTGTATGAGGAAGTCGGGAGTTGCAGAGAAGTATGTAGGAGTGGTGCAGGATATGTATGAGGGAAGTGTGACAATGGTGAGGTGTGTGGTAGGAGTGACAGATGGGTTCAAGGTGAAAGTGGAATTACATCAAGGATCGGCTCTGAGCCCTTTCTTGTTTGCAATGGTGATGGACAGGTTGACGGACAAGATCAGGCAGGAGTCTCCATGGATGATGTTCGCAGATGACATTGTGATCTGTAGCGAGAGTAGGGTGCAGGTTGAGGAGAGCCTGGTTAGGTGGAGGTGTACACTGGAGAGAAGAGGAATGAATACCTATGCGTGAATGAGAGGGAGGACAGTGGAATGGTCAGCCTGCATGGAGTGGAGGTGACGAAGGCATATGAGTTTAAATACTTGGGGTCCAAAGTAACGGGGAGTGCAGGAGAGAGGCAAAGAAGAGAGTGCAGGCAGGGTGGAGTGGGTGGAGAAGAGTGTCAGGAGTGATTTGTGATAGAAGGGTACCAGCAGGAGTTAAAGGGAAGGTTTACAAGATGGTTGTGAGACCAGCTATGTTATACGGTTTGGAGACAGTGGCACTGACGAAAAGACAGGAGGTGGAACTGGAGATGGCAGAGTTGAAGATGCTAAGATTTTCTCTGGGAGTGATGAAGAAGGACGGGATTAGGAATGATTATATTAGAGGGACCGCTCAAGTTGGACGGTTTGGAGACAAAGCAAGAGAGGCAAGATTGAGATGGCTTGGACATGTGTGGAGGAGAGATGTTGGGTATATTGAGAGCAGGATGGTGAATATGGAGCTGCCAGGGAAGAGGAAAAGAGGAAGACCAAAGAGAAGGTTTATGGATGTGGTGAGGGAAGACATGCAGATGGCTGGTGTGACAGAGGAAGATGCAGAAGACAGGAAGAAATGGAAACGGATCATCCGCTGTGGCAACCCCTAATGGGAGCAGCCAAAATTAGTAGTAGTAGCTTCAACAGATCACTGGAGCTGTGTAAAGTCCCCTCCTGCTTCAAGAGCTCCACTAACATCCGGGTCCCAAAGAAACCCCATATCACAGGACTAAATGACTACAGGCCCATTGCCCTAATGTCTGTGGTCATGAACTCCTTCAAGAGACTGGCGTTGGCCCACCTGAAGGAAATTACAGGCCCCCTGCTTGACCCCCTGCAGTTTGCCTACCAAGCAAACAGATCAGTAGATGATTCAGTCAACTTGGAATTGCATTACATCTCCCAATACCCCGACTCCCCAGGGACATACGCAAAGGTCCTGTTTGTGGACTTCATAATCTCCACTCCAAACTCACCCAGCTCACTGTACCAGCCCCTATCTGCCAGTGGAATAAAAACTTCCTGACAGACAGGAGGCAGCTGGTGAGGCTGGCGAAAAATCACATCCAGCACCCGTACAATCAGCACTGGTGCCCCTCAGAGATGTGTGCTCTCCCCTCTACTCTTCTCCCTCTACACAAATGACTGCACCTCAGGTGACTTGTCTGTTAAACGCCTGAAGCTTGCGGATGACACAACCATCATTGGCCTTATCTGGGATGGTGACGAGTCTGCATATAGATGGGCGGTTGAACAGCTGGCCCTCTGGTGCAGCCATAACAACATAGAGCTGAACTGCTCAAAACTGTGGAGATGACAGTGGACTTCAGGAGGAGCCCCCCAATGTTGCTCTCCCCAAACATACTAAACAGCATGGTGTCCATGGTGAAAACCTACAGATTTCTGTGCTCCACAATCTCCCAGGACCGAAGGTGGGCATCCAACATATAGACACAATTATCAAAAAGGCCCAACAGAGGATGTACTTTGTCCACCAGCTCAGGAAGTTCAACCTGCCTCAGGAACTGTTGATTCAGTTCTACACTGCAATAATCCAGTCTGTCCTCTGCACATCCATCGCTGTCTGGTCTGGATCAGCCACCAAACAGGATAGGGACAGACTACAATGGACAGTTAGGTCTGCAGAGAAAATCATTGGTGCCAACCTCCTCTCCATTCAGGACTTATTCACCTCCAGACTCAGGAAATGGGCAGGCACCATCACTGTAGACCCATCACACCCTGGTCACAACCTGTTCCAACTCCTCCCCTCTGGTAGGTGCAACAGAGCATTGTACCCCAAAACAAACAGATATAAAAAACAGTTTCTTTCCGTGGGCTGTCATTCAAATGAACGCTTAGCACTGTCAAATTAATCCAACCATTTTGTGTATACTGTACTGTACATTGTACGTACACTGGTACACTCTGTCAAGTCCATCTACCTCAGTCATGTATGTAAGTGACCTGCTAACATCTATTTCAGCATCACTGATATATTCTCTGCACCAATGCACTTTATCACCTCTTATTTCACCTGTATAAGTCAATCCTTGTGTATATGTTTGAAGATTGTTGTGTTGTTATTCTATGTTAAGTACACTGAGAAAGCTGTGAAACCGGAGTCAGATTACATGTAGTGTAAACCTACATGGACAATAAACATGATTCTGATTCCGCATCATTGGATTGTACTGAGGGGGTGGTGGTAACATTATACTTCACCTTTCTTAAAAGTTAGAACATACAGGGGTTACTATGTGGCTTTTTTTTAATTCACAATCTAAATTAAAAACATGTTGTAACTCCACTCCCCATCATCTAAGTGATAATGGTGTAAGCGTTGAGCTCTTACAAATACAGAAAAGTAAAGTATAACATACTTTACTTTTCTGTATACTTTACTTTTCTGTATGCGTAAAATAGGGTCTGTCTGGCTACATGAATGTTGGGCCTAAAGACAAAATATAACATTGCCTCGTTTAGCTCACAAAAAAGGAATAATAATAACAATTATTATAATTGCATGTTTGAAAGAAACTCCTGCATTTTACTTCTATTTTTTTCCCTTTGTTACTGATGTTAGATGGCTAGTGCATATAGAAGAAAGGAGAAAGCCACTTTATTTTCGTCATTGTACAGTTGTTCAGTTAGAATGAAATTCATCTTCTGCATTTAACCCATCCTATTTTATAGGAGCAGTGGACAGCTGGAGCACCCAGGGACCAACTCCAGTTCTTCTCTCCATTGCCTTGCTCAGGGACACAGGCAGGAGTATTAACCCTAACATGTCTTTTTGATGGTGGGAGGAAATCAGAGCACCCGGGAAAAACCAACGGGGACACAGGAAGAACATGCAAACTCCACACAGAAAGGAATTGGAACAGCCTGGGGTTCGAACCCAGGGCCTTCTTGCTATGAGGCAGCAATGCTAACCACTGGGCCACTGTGCCACTCCATACATGTTTACATCATCTGTCTTATCTCAGTTGGTCACTCCTGACGACAGCAAAGGCATATTTCAATATTAGAATAACGTATTAGTTATTACACAAAAACACATCCACTCGTGAATTAGGGTACTTGGTTTCAATCTCACCTCATCATCAGCCGCTTCTTCGGGGGTGAGTCACAGTGGCAGCAAGGTAAGTAGGGCACTCCAGACACCCCTCTCTCCAGCAATGCCCTCCAGCTCCTCCTAGGGGATCCCAAGGCATTCCCAGGCCAGACTGGACATGTAGACCCTCCAGCAAGTTCTGGGTCTACCCCAGGGTCTCCACCCAGTTGGACGTGTCCAGAAAACCTCAAAAGGATGACACCCAGGAGGCATCCTATTCAGATGCCGAAACCACCTCAACTGGCTCCTTTCCATGCAAAGGAACAGTGGCTCTACTCCAAGCTCCCTCTGGATGTCTGAGCTCCTCACTCTATCTCTAAGGCTGAGCCCAGACACCTTACGGAGGAAACTTATTTCAGCCGCGATCTCACCCTTTCAGTCACTACCCCAAAGCTCATGACCACAAGTGAGGGTTGGAACAAAGATTGACTGGTAAATTGAGAGTTTTCCCTTCCGGCTCAGCTCCCTCTTCACCACAACAGTCCGGTACAACGTCCGTTATACTGCTGACGCTGCATCAATCCGCCTGTCAATCTCCCGCTCCATCCTACCCCGACTCATGAACAAGACCCTGAGATACTTGACCTCCTTCACTTGAAGCAACAATTCATCCCCAACCCAGAGAGAGCAATCCACCGTTTTCTGGTAGAGAACCATGGGCTATATATATATGTATATCCATCCATCCATTATCGAAGCTGCTCATCCAAATCCAGGTCACGGGATGCTGGAGCCCATCCCAGCAGCCATTGGGTGGCAGCGGGGAGACATCCTGGACAGGCCGCCATTCCATCACAGGGCCATATATATATGTGTGTGTGTGTATATATATATATATATATATATATATATATATATATATATAACTTTGTTAAAAGAAACACTCAAAGGTAGGGAAAGTGCTCAACAAATAAGGAGCAAAATAATCCAGTGAGCGGCACGGTGGCGCAGTGGTTAGCATGGTCGCCTCACAGCAACAAGGTCCTGGGTTCAAGCCCCGGGGTAGTCCAGCCTTGGTGGGTCATCCCGGGTCGTCCTCTGTGTGGAGTTTGCATGTTCTCCCCATGTCTGCATGGGTTTCCTCCGAGTGCTCCGGTTTCCTCCCACAGTCTAAAGATATGTAGGTCAGGTGAATTGGCCATGCTAAATTGTCCTCACGTATGAATGTGTGCGTGTGTGTGTTTGTGTGTGTCGGCCCTGTGATGGCTTGGCGGCCTGTCCAGGGTGTCTCCTCGCCTGCCGCCCAATGACTCCCCGCAACCCTGACAGCAGGATAAGCGGTTAAAATAATGGATGGATGGATGGATAATCCAGTGAGTCAAGTAAATTCTGTATGAGACAGTACAAGTCTGTTTCATGCCTTAAGCTCCTGAATTGTTGAGCTCTTTTTTCTACATCAAAGGTTTCATTGCAACATCCTGTAAACACACACATATATATATATATATATATATATATATATATATATATTAGATTTCAGATTTCTCATGGACTAGAATGACGGATCAAAATATACATCAGCTACTGCCAATGGTAAACACCACAGCTAAAATGTGGTTTAAAAGGTTGAAGCAGCTCCTGGTCAGTGTCTATCTGAACTAGAACATAGATAAGAAAGTTTGAATCAGTTCTGCACCCACTTAGTGTCCAGTTTAGCTACCATTCTATGCATAAAATCTGTCCCACGGCTAGGGCTGCACAATATATATATATATATATATATATATATATATATATATATATATATATATATTAATCACGATTTCTGAATTTGCTTCGAAAAGCCAATATCTTCCATAAATGGGTTGTGACCCGGGTCGTTTATTCCTGCTGAGTTTAGCTCACTCTGGTGTGAGCAAAGTGTATCTTTGATTTGAAGATTTGCAAATTTGAATGTTTATTTATACATTTATGAAATACATGTAAATTGATAGTAAGATATTAAATTGCCCCTAGGTGTGAATGTGTCTGTCTGTGTGTCTTCCTTATGATGGACTGGTGACCTGACCAGGGTGTTTCCCCGCCTTCCGCCCTTCCACCCTATGAGCACTGGGATAGCCTCCAGCTCCCTGTCACCCTAATTAGATATGAGGCTTGGAAAATGAATGAATGAAATACATTATGAATGTGAGGGCAGTTTTTTTTTAAATTTTATTATTTAAAACGCTCAATAAAACAAATTGTGTTCCCAAAATGAACAAATAATCATGACAAATAATTGCGAAACGATATTAAGCAAAATAATCGTGATAATTGCTTTAGCCATAATCATGCAGCCCTCTCCGCAGCCACCTCACATACTGTGTAACCCGGCCTAAAGTTGACTGACAGACATACAGATCTTGAGCTAGACAGATAACGTCAAGAATGTTCACACTTTTTTTTTCTTGTTCTTTCCAACACCTAGAACGAAAAGTATTTATATTTTATTTCTCTCCTCCCTTTATGAGGCCCTGCTATTACCCAAGGTTAGAAACCAGCAGTAGGTTCAGACACTAGTATAGCAAGCTAGCACTAAAAAACAAACTAGCATTAAAAACAAGCTAGCACTTAAAAACAAACTAGCGCTAAAAACCAAGCTAGTACTAAAAAAATGTCAACACTGCATTATACATATACATATACATCAAAGACAGTGACAACCCCAACAAATAGCCAATGGAGGGCCTTCTAATTATTGACTTGACTCATTATGAGTCTCAATCAACCACCGATACACATGTTGTTAAAAGTGAAGAGATGACAAAGCATGATGGGGTATGGGGTATGAGATGGGCTGACACATCATTCAGGTGGTCGAGAGGTGTGTTTGGATGCTGTGCATTTCTTTGTGCATAAGTCTCCAAAGTTAAAATTAAAAGTTCTAGAGACAAAATTGAAAAGAAAAAAAGCAGTTCTCTTAAAAAAAATTCATTTCCTGCAGTGACTACAAAACATATATGACAGAACAACATCCACCCTTTGCTGTTGTGCAGCACACACAGCAGAGACAAGCAGCCTTACACAGAACAAACTAGGGTTACACTGAGTCAACGCTCAATGGACAAGCAGACTATCAGACCAGATCACACACAGATCACATTACAGCTACAATTACAACCACCATGAAGGTACAGGCAATGTGACATTGTGTGTGTGTGTGTGTGTGTGTGAGTGTGTGCGTATGTGTGTGTGTGTTAATGTTTTAGTTTAATGTTTTAGGATCCCCAGAGCATATCCATATAAATTTCATCCAGATGCAGATGGAGCCTTTGGTAGTCACACAAAAGCACACTACTGCGTGTGCGGGCGCATGCCTGCGCGCACCATGCGCACGCACACACACACGCACACACACACACACTTCAATTAAGCTAAACCACACAAAATTATAATGATTAAAAAAAAAGTCATGACATTTATCCGGTGTGTGAAGATGGCAGCGGCCTCACCCAGTACCGTCCATGCAGTGTCTTTGTTCATATCTGCATTTAAGCTTTGTCTTCGTTTGATGGCTGGGAGAGCTGGTACTGGATCGGCTGGGACAGCTTGGTCTATGCGTCCTGTGGGCTCAGGGACCACGGCCCTGCCTGGAGCTGTGCCCGATGAGGTAACACCAAGGGCGGTCTGACAGGACACAGAAGTGGGGCAGCTTAAGCTAACTGCTAGCCCATGCAGACCGACAGTTCCGATAACACCGAGGGTGGTTTGGCAGCGACCTCACCTGGCATTGACTGTGGTGTTTTTGGTCTCATTGTGTGGAGTGCCGGGAGGTGTGTCAAGGGTGTCTGGCTGGGATTGGCTGGGGGAGCCTGGTCTGCTGTATCTGGTGGGCCCAAGGACCACAGCCCCTGCCTGGAGCTGCGGCTGAGGAGCAAGTACCGAAGGCAGTCTCATAGGATGTGGAAGCGGGGCAGGCTAAGCTAACTACTGGCCCATGCAGACCGGAAGCTCCGACAGTCATCCTGGCTTGGCGTTCGGTCCCTTGGACAGTGATTTTTATTTATTTATTTTCTTTAGTTTAGATACATGTGTTGGGTAGTATGTGTGTTGTTGAAGTTCTTGTAGTTTTTGGATATGTGTTTTTGTCTTTGTGTTGCACTGTTGTGGGCTGGGGGAAACGATATTTTATTTCATTTCATGTACTCGCATACATGAAATGAAATGACAAATAAAGTGTTGCTGAAAAAGCACTCCATGTGCTTATGGTGAGGATTTCTGCATTGCAAACAGGACTACTTTCATCAAGTGTTGTCACAAGTTGTGAGGTTTTCCAAGTAATTTGGTTTTTCCAAGTACAGGTTGGTTAATTTTTAATTCTCCTACCCAGGAAATCATGAAAATTAAGAAATCTTATTTGGAAAATGGCTGCTGCATTGCTACAGTATCACTGAATCCCCAAGTTAAACAACTTGCAGTGCAGGACTTATGGAGCACATCGACAGAGATGGATTTTTATTAATAATAAAGATCATAATATTAAGATTTCAAAGGTTGACTTGAGCAATCTACATGCCTCAAAGGAATTAGTTTGTACAACTCCTGGTCTTACCGCACCAGGCAGCAAAGTAATGCATACCTGTTACAAAATAATGCATACCTGTTACAAGGTAATGCATACCTGTTACAAAGTAATGCATACCTTTACAAAGTAATGCATATCTGTTACAAAGTAATGCATACTTGTTACAAAGTAATGTATAGCTGTTAGGAATCAGGAACATTTATTTGTCATTTCATTTCATGCACTTGTGTACATGAAATGACATGATATATTGTTTCCCCTAGCCCACAGCAGTGCAACACAAAGACAAAAACACGTCCAAACTACAAGAACTACAAGAAAACTACAAAAACACATATATCCAAAAAGTAAAAAAAAAATGTTTCACTGTCCAAGAGAGCGAACGCCAGGATGACTGTCGGAACTGCCGGTCTGCATGGGCTAGTAGTTAGCTTAGCCTTCCCCACTTCCGCGTCCTGTCAGACTGCCCTTGGTGTTTATTCCTCAGGCGCAGCACCAAGCAGGGCTGTGGTCCCTGGGCCCACTGGATGATCCCGGCCGATTCAATGCCAGTTCTCCCAGCCAAACACCTTCGACACACCTCCCCGCACTCCACATGACGACACCAAAAATAAAGTCAACACTAGGTAAGGCCGCCGTCAAACTGCCCTCTGTGTTATTGGAACTGTCGGTCTGCATGGGCTAGCAGTTAGCTTAGCCTGCCCCGCTTCCGCGTCCTGTCAGACTGCTCTCAGTCGCAGCTCCAGGCAGGGCCGTGGTCCCTGGGCCCACAGAACACAGCAGACCAAGCTCTCCTAGATGCAGACGTGGACAAAGACACTGCATGGACGGTACTGGCTGAGGCCGCCACAAACGTAAGTTCACGCCACCATCTTCCCACACTGGTTACAAAGTAACGCATAGCTGGTGCAAACAGCTGAAGTCAGAGGTGAGAAGCTGTGTGTGTGTGTGTGTGTGTGTGTGTGTGTGTGTGTCTGTGTGTGTGTGTGTGTGTGTGTGTGATCTTTGTAACTACACTGCAAAGGTACAAACAAAAGGAGATAAAGGTGAATACTCGAGTTTTCCCATGAAGCTATTCATGGTGAGCAGTGAGCAGTCAACATGGTGGAATGAAATAGTTTTCTGAAAATTTAACACATAGAAAAGGGTTTCTCAAAGTCCGGACCTCGGTCCGGATCCAGACCAAATGGCAAGTCCATCCGGACCCAGTCCATGCCTCATATTATGAATACAATATAATGCATTATGAAGTATGACGTTTTCTAGTTTGTGTATTGTTGCTGCCGAGTTCACACATTAACGTTACACTAGATAATTTACTTTGAGGGAAGCTTTTATTGTACTTACAACTTACAGTAACGTAACGAGTGTAGTTGTCAACACCAGTAAAGCTGTCGTCACTTCACCTGGTTCACTGTCTCCTCCGCTCTGTGTGTGTGTTTTCTGTGTGTGTGTGTGTGTGTGTGTGTGAGAGAGAGATAGAGAGTGAGTGTGTGTGTGAGTGAGTACGTGAGTGAGTGAGTGAGTGAGTGAGTGAGTGAGTGAGTGAGTGAGTGAGTGAGTGTGGGCGGGGGGGTACTAGACCATAAATGACAGTAACGAGTAGCCTACCGCTATGCGAGCTTTCGTGAGGGTTAGAGGTAATTAGAGGCAGAGTAGGGTGGGTCTTCGCAGATCGCCCATCCTTCCGGACCTCTGACCTTAAATAAAAATCAGATGAGGACCTTTGAGTAATACATTTGAGAAGCCCTGGCATACAATTTGCAAAAACCCTTCTCATCTTGACACCCAAGCACACCTGACCAGGTGCCAAGGAAAGTGGGGAAAGTAGTAGAGTCGGCATTACATTACATTACAGTCATTTAGCCGATGCTTTTATACAAAGCAACTTAAAATAAGTTCATTTAACATAGGAAATCAGGAGAACTACTAGTCATCAGAGGTCATACGTGCATCTAAACAAGCATCTAAGAGCAAAACCAGTGCTAAAGTAAAAGCGCAAGAAAGAGTTTTTGTTTTTTTTGATGAGTGAATACAATAAGTGCTAAGAACAAGTAACAGGGTAGTAGTTCTTGAAGAGGTGAGTTTTCAACCTGCGCCGAAAGATGGACAGCGACTCCGCTGTCCTAACATCAGTGGGGAGTTCATTCCACCACTGTGGGGCCAGGACAGAAAAGGGCCGTGACCGGGTCGATCGGCAGCAGGGGCCTCTGAGTGAAGGGGCAACCTGGCGTCCTGAGGAAGCAGAGTGACGTGGTCAGGTGGGGGTGTAAGGCTTGACCATGGCTTGGAGATAGGAAGGAGCTGTTCCTTTCACTGCCCTGTAGGCTAGCACCAGAGTCTTAAACTGGATGTGAGCAGCTACTGGGAGCCAGTGTAGGGACATGAGAAGGGGAGTTGTGTGGGAGAACTTAGGGCGGTTAAACACCAGACGAGCTGCAACTTTCTGAACAAGCTCCAGAGGTCTGATGGCCGACGCCGGGGTGCCAGCAAGGAAGGAGCTGCCATAGTCCAGCCGGGAGATGACCAGAGCCTGGATGAGCACATGTGCCATCTCGTTGGTGAGGAATGGGTAAATCCTCCTGATGTTATAGAGGGGAAATCTGTAGGTGTGAGTAACTGATGCAACGTTTGCAGCAAACGACAGTTGGTCTTCCAGGATCACACCCAGATTCCTCACAGTCCGAGTTGGCATCACCACGGTGTTGTCAATGGTGATGGTCAGGTCTCGGTGCAGGCAAACTTCCCCCGGGAGGAACATCGGCTCTGTCTTGTCCAGATTGAGCTTCAGGTGGTGTGTCGTCATCCACTCTGAGATGTCAGTCAAGCACGCAGCAATGCGTGTCTCTACTTGTGTGTCAGAGGGAGGAAAGGACAAGATGAGCTGGGTGTCATTGGCATAGCAATGGTAAGAGAAGTCATGCGAGCGAATAACAGAACCCAGGGATGTCGTGTACAGGGAGAAAAGGAGAGGACCCAGAACTGAAACCTGTGGAATGCCTGTAGTCAGTCTGCGAGGCTCCGACATAGATCCCCTTCATGTCACCTGGTGGAGCGACCCGTCAGGTAGGTTGCAAACATTGAGAGTGCAGAGCCCGTGACACCCAGCCCCTCGAGGGTAGAGAGGAGGATCTGGTGATTCACTGTGTCGAACGCAGCTGACAGGTCCAGGAGTATCAGAACAGAGGAGAGAGAGTTTGCTCTCGCAGAGTGCAGCGATTCTGTCACTGCAAGGAGGGTGGTCTCTGTCGAGTGACCCACCCTGAACCCAGACTGGTTGGGGTCCAGGAGGTTGTTCTGGTGGAGGTACAAAGAAAATTGGTTAAAGACAGCACATTCAAAAGTTTTGGATAGAAAGGGCAGAAGGGAAACCGGTCTGTAGTTTCTGACATCAGAGGGGTTAAGTGATGGTTTCTTGAGAAGGGGGGTGACTCTAGCAGTCTTTAAGGCAGATGGAAAGCATCGTGCCTGGAGGGAGGTGTTGATGAGGTGGGTTAGAAAGGGAAGGAGTTCAGGTGCTATAGACTGAAGAAGAGGGGAGGGGACTGGGTCAAGGGAGCATGTGGTGGGACGACTGGATGTGATGAGGTTTATGACCTCGTCGGGGGAGAGGGGAATGAGGTGGGATAGGATGGGACGTGGAGAGGTGAGGGAGGGTGCAGAGGGTGGGATAGTGCAAGCAGCACTAACCGGGTGGTGAGAAAAGGAGGATCTGATGTCGTTTACCTTCTTGTCAAAGAAGTTAGCAAAGTCATCAGGGAGAAGGGAGGAAGAAGGTGGAGGAGGTGGGGGTTGAAGAAGTGTAGAGAAGGTTTCAAAGAGTTTCTTAGGATTAAAGGCAGAGGATATGATTTTAGAACGATAGAAGGCAACAGAAAGGAAGGAGGAGAAAGTGGAAAGAAGAGTTTGGAAGTTGAGAAGGTCCTCTGGGAGTTTGTCTTTTCTCCATTTGCGCTCTGCCACTCTCAAGCTCCCAATGTCAGTATGTACTGAGTCGGTCAGCCAAGGGGCAGGTGCAGTTGGGCATGCAGGCCTGGAGGTGAGGGGACAGAGATTGTCCAGAGAAGAGGAGAGGGTAGAGAGAAGAAGATCAGTAACAGTGTCAGGGGGTAGGAGAGAGAAAGATTCAGGTGTAGGGAGGATAGCGGTAACAGAGGAAGAAAGATCAGTGGTGGAGAGAGCGGAGGTGTCTATGGGTGGAAACCATGTGGGTAGGGGAAGGGGCTGAGGGGAGTGAAGAGAGGGAGAGAAAGTAGGACATGAAATAGTGGTCAGAGAGCTGGAGGAGAATAACAGAGAGATTAGAAATAGGACAGTTTCTAGTAAAGAGAAGGTCCAGCTGGTTGCCGGCCTTGTGGGTAGGAGGAGAGGGTGAAGGTCAAAGGAGGAGAGGAAAGACAGAAGAGGATCTAGCTTGTTAAGTGTGGATGTTGAAGTCACCGAGAAGGATAAGTGCAGAGTCATCAACAGGGAAGTGTGACACAAGTGTGTCAAGTTCTCCAAAAACTCACCAAGGGGGCCTGGTGGGCGGTACACAACCACGATAGTGAGTTTGACTGGATAAGAGACAGTATCAGCATGAAATTCAAAAGAGGGTGGAGAAACTTGTGGAATGGAAACAAGTGAGTATTTCCATTTCAGGGAGATTAGCAGGCCAGTGCCACCACCCTGCCTCCCAGCTCTGGGAGTGTGAGAAAAAGAGTACACATTAGACAGAGCTGCGGGTGTGGTAGTGTTTTTGGGCATGATCCAGGTCTCAGTTAGAGCAAGAAAGTTGAGGGAGAGCAAGGATGCATAGCCTGAGATAAACTCAGCTTTCGGCACCGCAGACTGGCAATTCCAGAGCTCAACGTGAGTGGAATGAGTGGGATAGATGAGATTGGTAGGGTCACAGCGTCTAGGAGTGACCCAACATCTATGCCAGCCCCGGGAAGAGGAAAGGACAGGAATGCGAAGGAAACACATAGTCTATACTAGGTACACAAAATACAGACGACTGACCAACTGACGACTGATCTAAAAAGAGCAGTACTTGCTTGACGAAGTCTTGGCTTGAAAAAGTCACACTTGCCTTTGTTCACTCTAGCCTTCATTCAACCTAGACCTGTTTGCCCTCGGCTTGTTTGCCTGATGCTTGGAAGCAGCAGCAGTGATTTAAAGAACACTGATTGCTAATTGTCTGCCAGGAGTGCAGGCCACACCCTGGCCACTTAACACCCAATTGGCCAAAGAGGTACACTGAAAATAGGCCTATTGCCCAGAAACTGGTCACTTATGTAAAACTCTATCAAACCTCACACAATACTATTAAAACTGCAAACAGCAAGTTACCAAGGAATATATTTATAAGCTAAAAGGATAACTAAGTCAAAACAGCTAGGCCACAAGAAATATTCAAGGACACACTAGGTGAAAAACAGCTACAGATAGAATAAGTAAATAAGACAAGTAAATAGAATAAGACGGCTACAGCTAGAATAAGATCCCACCAGGAACCAGCAGCAGATGTATAGAAAGAAAGACTAATACTCAAGCAGCTGGAATAAGACTAATAACAACTTGTTAAGCAAGAAAGATGATACTTACTCCATTCTAGATGAACCAGCAATTCAGAATCACTCCAGAAGTTAAAATGCACACTCATAAACTTTGGAATGTAAGTTTTGGAAAGTTATATCTTTTTTTTTGTTGCATACTTTCATTCTTCCCAATCCGAAAGTATGACAGGAGCTTTCCAATGCGATCACACATTTTGAACAGCACCTCATCTGAAGTGTGCAGCAGCCCTGAGGTTTACTGCTCTGTCAAAGTGAAACAAAAGACGGGGACGGCGGTCTGTGCTGGGCCATGGCCACAACCCAGGCATCCACATTTGTTAGGGATGCTGGTCTAAACGACAGTGGGGCTTCAGGGATTCCAGTGACATGACATGGTGACAAGTAAGTAATGTGTGCTCTTAAAGCAGCCGGTATGTAATTCAGGTATGTGGTGAGCTGACTTCAAAAGGCCTTATGCCAAACAGCTGGACAGCCATTTGAGCCTAGAGCCTTTGTTGGATTCATTTCATAATTAACTTTTGCCTTAAGCTCTTCTAATTATTTTTGCTTTGTTGACAGTCACCCCCCCCCCCCGATTAGATACACTCTGTGGCCACTTTATTGGGTACACCTATCTAATACAGGGTAGGACCCACCGTTTTCTCCAGAACATATTGAAAACTTTGCGGCATGTATCCCCAAGGCGCTGGAAACATCCCTTAGGGATTTTGGTCTGTGCTGACTTGACAGCATCATTGTGGCCATAAAGGACTGCACATGGTCTGCAGCAATGCTCAGGTAAGCTGTTGCATTCAAATGATGCTCAACTGGAATTAAGGAACTTAATGGATACCAAGAAAACATCCCCTACACAATTACAGCCCCACTGCCAGCCCGGAACATAACATAAGGCAGGGAGGAGTCATGAATTCATGCTTTTTACACCAAATTCAGATTTTGCTACCTGCACGCCGCAGCAGAAATCGACCTTCGTCAGATCAGATAATGTGTTTCCAATTTCCAATCCTTCTCTTAGGTGACAGGAGTGGAAGCCGGCATGGTCCCTTGCTGTTGTTGCCCTGTCACTTCATGGTTTGACATGTTGTATGTACGTTCAGAAATACCAGTGTTAAGAGGGGTTTTTTGAGCATTTGTGGCCTTCTTATCAGTGTAGCCATTTTCCTCGGACCTCCCTCACTAACAAGGTATTTTTGGTGGAGGATTGTATTTTTGCTTACAGAACTGCAGCTCACTGGATGTTCTTGTTTTTCGTACCAGTCTCTATAAACTTGTGAGACTGTAGTACAAGAAAATCCCAGGACGTCAGCGGTTTCTGAGATATGGAACCACCTCATCTGGCACCAAAAATCCTTCCACAGTCAAAGTCTCATAAGTCGTACATCTTCCCCATTCTAATGGTTGGTTGAAGGTTTGTTTGGTTTCAAAGGATAGGTCTATCTCTGCCATCAATCTCTTTATAAAGTCCTTGTCATTGAGCAAATAGAACGAAGACTCCACCTTTGTGATCTAAGTCATGCTTCAGTGATCTTAACAGCCATAAAAACAGGAACACACAGTTTTGTGTGTCAAAATAGCTACAGTGTGTCTGACCCAACCACTCTTTTCAGTTTATTATGACCTTGGGTTATTAATCATCAGACTCAGAATCAGAATCATGTTTATTGGCCATGCAGGTTTGCACAAACATGGAATTTGACTCCAGTTTTGTGGCTCTCTCGGTGTACTTAACATAGAATAACAACACTACCATACAACAATCTTCAGCTATATACACAAGAACGGACTTATACACATGAAATAAGCGGTGATAAAGTCCAGTGGTGCGGAGATTATATCAGAGATGCTGAAATATACTTAGCACAAAAAGTAAGAAAATTTGTGTTTGGTAGATTATTTCTTTGTTGTAACAATGCTTCTTGGCAATAAATAGTATACCGTTGGGAAGCCTGTTTATTTCCCTTTTAAATGGTGCCACATTTGTAAGGAACATGCATTTGTGGGATGAGCAGCAGAGCTGAGTATGTGGGTTGCGCCCATGAAAAATTTGCCAAATCTTCTTTGCCAATGCCAAACAGTTTGTTTTGCTATTGCTATTGACTCTTGTTTTGAGCTTCTGGTACCCCAGATGGTGACAATCAGGTGCCTGATATAAGATTTATTGCCAAGAAGCATTGTTACAACAAAGAAATAATCTACCAAACAAATGTCCTTACTTTTTGTGCGAAGTTTAGATGTTAGCAGGTTACTTACATACATGCCTGAGGTAGAGGGACTTGACAGAGTGTACCAGTATACGTACAATGTACAGTACAGTATATACAAAATGGTTGGATTTATTTGACAGTGTTAAGTGTTCATTTGAATGACAGCCTGCGGGAAGAAACTGTTTTTATATCTAGTTGTTTTGGGGTACAGTGCTCTGTAGTGCCTGCCAGAGGGGAAGAGTTAGGTGGGGTGGTGGTGAAGTTTGCCCCTCTCCTGTTTAATCTATACATGCTGCCTTTAGGCCAAATTCTTCAGAACAACAACATGGATTACCATAGTTATGCAGATGATAATCAGATATATCTGGCTCTCTCGCCTGATGATCTCAGCCCAATAGACTCACTGTATCACTGTTTGGAGCAGATAAATAATTGGTTGAGCCAAAGCTTTATTCAATTAAATAAGGGGAAAAATGAGATTATTGTGTTTGGCTACAAAGAGAAGAGAACTATTATAAATGAACAACTCAAGTCTGGAGCTCTAAAAACCAAAGACCAAGTCTGAAATCTTGGTGTTTTAATAGACTCAGATCTCACATTCACCAGCCATATCAAAGCAATCACTAAAACAGCCTTCCATCATCTTAAAAATATAGCTAGAATCAAGAGTCTGGTGTCCCAAAATGACCAAGAGAAGCTCATCCATGCTTTTATCACTAGTAGAATTGATTACTGTAACAGTCTCTTAACTGGTCTTCCCAAAAAGACCATTAAACAGCTACAGCTTATTCAGAATGCTGCTGCTAGAGTTTTAACCAGGACCAAGAGAACAGAGCACATTACTCCAGTCCTGAAATCTTTAAACTGGCTTCCAGTTAGATACAGAAAAGATTTTAAAGTGCTGCTACTTGTCTACAAATCACTGAATGGTGTAGGCCGAGAATACATCACTGACATGCTCGAAGAGTATAAACTGGGTAGGGCTTTAAGATCCATGGACTCATGCCAGTTAGTTCAGCCCAGAGTGTAAACCAAACATGGTGAAGCAGCATTTAGCTGTTATGCTGCATACAACTGGAACAAATTACCAGAAGATGTGCCCCAAATATAGCAATTTTCAAATCTAGGTTAAAAACATTTCTTTTTTCTTGTGCGTATGATTGAGCATTAAAACTTGCACCTCATTCCAACTGCACTTTGGTAGAAATAGAAGTAGATCTCTAGTCATTCCTGGCGGGGAAGTGACTGTTTTTATTCTTTCTTTTTTTTTACTTTATATTTTCTTTTTATAGTACCTGTCTTTTAATTGCATTACTCTTTATAATTGCTAATTCCAAGTACATTTTATGTACTTTGTACTCTTTTAATTATATTTCATATATGATTGTTCATATTTGTTTTTATTTACTATCTTTTAATTATATTTCATATGGTTGTTCCTTTTCTGTTTTTATTTGTGTAAAGCACATTGAATTGCCCTGAGTATGAAATGTGCTATATAAATAAACTTGCTTGCTTGAAGTTGGTAGTGGATGGTGGTGAAGTCTACCCATTTCAGGGAGGAGAGGATTGTAATCCCAAGGAATTTGAAGTGAGCCACTTTCTCCACCACCTGGTTGTTAATGGCCAGCAGCAGTAGTTCTCCCTGATTGTTACGGAAGTCAACCACAAGTTCTTTAGTTTTGTTGATGTTCAGTCCCAAATTGGTATTGCTACACCACACAACAAAAGAGGAGACCTCCTTTCTTTAAGCTGTGTCATCATCACAAAAAATCCGGCTTTCCTCCCCTGCTTCCTGTGCTGCAGATGTTGGTAGCTGTTGCTAACACTGTCCTTGACTTCATGTCTCCAGTAACAAAGTCACTTGAGGAGTATTCCAACTTTGGCTGAAAGTTACCCATGGACTGTCAAACATGTACCAATTCAAGTCTATTATATTTGATTTGGCAGTCAACACGTTCAATCCGCAAAAACAAAAACAAACAAATGGACAGGTAGAGCAGCACCACGTCATAATAACACAGTGCCGTCTCGATCGATCACTCCTCCCCCCTCCTTCACTCTCTTAATTCCACTTTCCATTTCTCTCTCTCTATCTTTCTGAATATATTTCTTCTTCTACCACCAGCAGATTGTGTCTAGATTAACAAATTTTTCCAACCTGCCTCTTTTTGTCGATCCAAGGATGGCACGGTAGTGTGCTGTCAACTCACAGTAAGAAGGTCCTGGGTTCAAACCCCAGGGTTGTCCAACCTTGGGGGTCATCCCAGGTCATCCTCTGTGTGGAGTTTGCATGTTCCCCTCATGTCTGCGGTGGGCTTTCTCCGGGTGCTCTGGTTTCCCCCACCATCAAAAAGACATGCTAGGGTAAATACTGCTGTCTGTGCCCCTGACCGAGGCAATGGTAAAAGAACTGGAGTTGGTCCCCGGGTGCTGCACAGCGGCTGCCCACTGCTCCTAGCTACACAACTAGGATGGGTTAAATGCAGAGTGTAATTTCCCTACAGTGATCAATAAAGTATCTCAAATAAAAAAGAAAAGCCTCTTCCCCTGTCCTTTAATAATCCCTCTTTTCTTTCTCTTAGGGAGATGGAAGGATTATGGTTCACAAACACATTCCTTTCTGTTGTACTTTTTTGATGTTTTAGGCCAGGCACTGGACAAAAATGCTTTTTTGTTTGTTTGTTTTTACTGAATACTTCCACTGAGTGTGACAATGTGTTCTCGTGTTGTTGTATTAATTCAGCAGGTTAAGGTTCATACTGTATATTTGTGACGTCATTTGTGCGCCTTATATACGTTGATAAAAATCAGCCCCGAAACAACAAATGTGTACAACATTAAGTAAAAATTCTGCTTTACTCTTTCCACCTTTATTTTTCCAACCTCTAGTCTTTCTTTGCCCCTTGCCAGAAGGGACCTAAGGACGATAGCAAAAACAGAGAATGCCACTTCCCTTTTTATCGCTTTCAAAAACACCTCTTGCTTTCTCCATCTTTGCTTTTCCTCCCTCCGTCTTCTCCGAGGCAGATACCAGTGGATTACCACATTTACATTTCCTCATTTAGCAGATGCTTTTATCCACAGCAGCTTACAAGAGAGTAGCAATTAGCAGATATTGTGTGTCAACAACAAGCATTATAGAGCACTAAATAGCAATTATATCATAGCCAAGGGTGCATGTTATGTAGAGTGCATTTAGTGTAACAGTGCCTTAGATCATCAGCAGCAACTAATAGGAGACTCAAATTACAAAGTAGCTGCACAACGCCACGTATCAGTATTTCAGACATATCGTAGCCGAGTGTGTGTCGTGTCACGTGCAGGTAGTAGAGGAGCACAGTAGTAATAGTAGACAACGGTTCCGTAGTAATGAACTCAAATCCCAAGCTAGCTGGGCAATGCTATAATCACTTTTGGAGAAAGGTTTTAAGGCTGTTCTTGAAAGAAGTAATTGAGTCTGCAACTCCGACGGAGGAATGGAGTCAGGCGCGCGGGAAGATGTTTTAAGTAGGGGGGCTGCCAACTAAAACCAAGAGTATTGCGGCGAGCCGGCGTGGGAGAATGAGTCGAGAGCCAGAGATCTCTTTTTAATCGCCACTCCCGTGCCCCCATACACCGCACGACCCCGGGGGTGCTCTTTTCTTCGGCCAGAACGGACCAGAACTGACAACGAGCCCCCCCCCCCATGTCGCAAGTGGCGACATCAGTCCTAGTTCGTCAGTAAACGGTCTCCTACTTAGTCTGAGTCGAACCCCCCGAAAACGACAACACAAGAATAACCACAACATGAACACCACATCATTAAAACACAATTTTAAATCTAACATTAACGCTCCCATCGGCCATTGCACTCCCCCAGCGCAGAAGCGCCTGCCGATAGTCAGAGCAACCGCCTCCCCCGGTCGCTACAGTATGACATCATTGTTTTGTTTGTAAGGCGCGTGTGTAGCATATATGTTTACTCATTTTATTATTCAAAATGTACATTCCACACAACCCTAGCCCACTGTTTAGAATAAAGGTATGTTTTGGGTTTTTTTGTTTTTGTTTTGTTTTGTTTTTTTGCATTTGTATGTTAGGAAAAGTTAGGCATACTGTTGGGTCTAAGATGTTACACAGCCACCTGCCACTACTGGGGGGCTGCACACACCACGAGGGGGAGCTGCAGCCCCCCCCCTTCCCGGGCTAATGAATGGAGTCTGTTCCCCCATTTGGAGGACAGGTGTGAGAAGTACTGGAGCTAGTTGTTTTTGCAGTGATGCTAAGATAGTAGCCTTCCAGAGACAGAGCAGACTATAAACAGACAGCAGCGGGAAGCCAGTGCAGTGGACCAGGAACTAGGTAGCATGTTCTGACAGGTACGATCTCATTTTGTCAGATGTTACACGGAGCAAAGCGGCAAGAATGGGAGACAGCTGTAATGCAGTCAGAAAATGAAAGGCAGTTATTGATCATCACACTGAGGACTCTTGGGGAACCAGAGGGCATGATTGTCCATCTCCATCCATCCATCCATTATCCAAACCGTGTCTCCCTGCCTGCCACCCCGTGACTGTTTGGATAGGCTCCAGCATCCCCGCAACCTCGGCAGCAGGATAAGCGGTTTGGATTGTCAATCTATGAAGCCCAATTGTTATGCACCTGGAGATATGGGGATTGGCGAAGGAGGGCCAATTACTTGATTTTGGACAATGTTTAGACTAGGAATGGGAGCAACAGGACTGTCACATAGTCGCTGTTACCTTAAGTACGATCAGCTGATTGTTACTATCATGATGTCGGCCTTGTCTTATTCTCTTGCATTTGCCTCCATACTTTCTTCTTTTCCTTAGTTCACCTTTCCACCTTTTCTGTTTCCTCTCTTCAAAGAAAAACCACCTGTCATTGACATAACGTATGCTATTAGGTGAACACTTCTCTCCACAGCACCCGTCACCTGCAGCACGGGTGGCCTGACTGGGGGTGGAGTGTGTAACCCTGACGGCAGGCAGGACCATGCTCCACTCACTGAGCTGCAGGTCCAATGAACCACCCTCCTCCTCTCACTTTGCCTGTCCTGTTCTCACACCCTCTTTCTCTCCTGTCTTCTCTCTCCTTTCCCCTTCTATCCTTTGCTTTCCTTCCCGAGGAAGCAGAGGATTACTACTTCTTGTAGATTAGTACGCTGACTTTGCATTCCTCTTCTCCGCCTATTTTTTTCCACTTCCTATCCTATCTTCTGCTTTTTTCTCTCACTCTCCCAGCTTATTCTCCTCTATCTCTCCTCTCCTTCTCCCTCCCTCCCTCCCTCTCTCCCTCTCTCATTCTTCTTGCCTCCGCTCACATTTTCTCTTCTTCTCTGTCAGGGTGTGGGGGATTACCCCCATTCAACCACAGTAGTTGCGTGATTAGCACAATCTCACCAGTGTTAAGATGACAGCGCAATCATCTCAACCTACACTTCATGGCCTTATAGAAATCCGCTGCTGTTGGTGAAATACAGGACTTTGATCAGAGGGGGAAATGCCGTCAGCTGCAGATCCTCTGTGTGTGTGTGTGTGTGTGTGTGTGTGTGTGTGTGTGTGTGTGTGTGTGTGTGTGTGTGGCACTGGTTGGACTGTATGCACATATGTGTCTGTGCTTGTATGTACATAGCATCTCTAACAATGAATGTTTTACATACCTCATAAATAAGTATATAAGTGACGCCGTTTACACTTGGTTTTAAAATGCGTTTTTCTGCGATCGGATCACACGTGCACAGCGCTAAATACTACAAGTGTAAACGACCACCAAAACGTTTTGTGAACCGGTTACTAAACCACTTGCCGAGGTGGACTGGGGCGCATTTGACCACACATCTTTTGTAGTGTAAACGTTAATGCGTCCTGATGCGTCCCCGACAAGGACGTAACAGGAAATCTTCTTCTTCTTCTTCTTCTTCTTCTTCTTCTTCTTCTTCTTCTTCTTCTTCTTCTTCTTCGGAGTAACGAAATCTGATCACAAGTGGTCTGCAGGACGCATTTGGAGACGCGTGATAGACACGGCTGTAAACGGCGATGTGTCTCGCTGTCCACTTGTGATCCGATCACCCACAACGCATTTTAAAGCCAATTGTAAACAGGGTCAGTGTTGAAACAAACTTGTCGGCGCATCAAGCGCCTCTTCTACTCAGCTTAATTCACTCGGCTCCTCTGAATGCTGATATCAACAAAACCGCACATAAAAAGAGTTTCACAAATTCACTCGTGTCAACGGGAATGACGCCTTGCGACTGCCTCCTTTTTAATGACATTTGCAATAGAGAAGCGGCTGAATCAAGTGGTGTCGACGGGGCTGCAGCAACGAAGACTTCATCCTTATTCAAGGCTCTAAAGCAGACTGTGCGTGCGCGCGTCTCTTTGGCGGTAGTTACAGCAGATGCTTCAACCAAGGGGAGCCACGCAATCAGCCGTTATGTGTTATTAGCATATCAGTGTCAAATCAATTCACCTACAGCACCCGCCCCCCCCCCCCGTCAGATAGTGATGATCCGCAATTACGCAGCATGTGTCAGCACGGCTACACACCATCTGTTAGCTCGCGGCTCAACAGTGCACGGCTGAACCAGCGGAGAACCGCCGTGGCTACCACGGTTCCTGTTTGCAAGCCAAGTGTCCGAAAGACGAGCCAACTGAGTTGTTATCCGCCCTCGGGAGGTGTACTGTAAGCCACCGTAACTTTAACAGGTGTGCGTTACTGTACACCTCCAGAAGTACGGCGTGTGGGGCGCAGGTAAGATGCCTGGTGGGCTTCATTCAGCTGTGCCCTCTGTGCACCTGTAGCGCGTGCAGATCCCCCGGTGTGACGCCTGCTTTTCTCCTCCACTAGTTACTCTCTGCTAACTGGCGGTCGACCGTCCAAAGAAACCCACGCTATCAAAGAGTTTGGAAAGCGCGTTTTAAACGACACCCACGGCTTAACTTCAGTTATTCAAGAAACACAATCGGTCTGATGCAATTAGACTACTTACGAAATCCGTCTCCCCTGAAGTTTCGCCGTACCAATCCTTCAGTTCAGTTTCCTTTTCGTAAAAAAAAAAGCAAAAACAAACAAACAAAACGAAAAAAAATGTTAAAAAAAATAAAAAATTGGACAACGCACAAAACACTCACGATACTCGGAGATGGAAACAAGAGCGAGCTGCTGTCGGTGTGTGCGGCTCCAACGTCAAGCGCCGTCGCCCGTATGTGCGTGCGTGCGTGTGTGTCTGTGTTGACTCCCCGCAGCATCGTGGCCATGTGGAAGGCAGCCGCATGGGGGCGCAGCACGGCTCATGTAGACGCAACGCACTCCGGTATGAGAAGGCCAACGGGAACGCATGGCAAAGTCCACAGCGTTATCAATCAATCAATCAATCAATCAATCAATCAATCAAGTTATATAGCGCTTTTCTCGCCGCAACAGCCACTCAAAGCGCTTTACATTTCTGGTCAAATCCGAAATTACTTTCAGACACTTTTCTAAACATTGTACCTGGAATTCGGAGCGCGGCTCTGAACACCTCCAAGAGGCTTTTCGGGTTTTCAAAGGAAAAACTTGATTAAGACGCCTCTCTCGTTAATAAGAGAAGCATCTTATACAACTGACAGAATTGTGCCTACTAATGTGTCAGCTGTCATATACGGGCATAGTAAGAGATGAGTGCGTGGAAATGTGGCGTCATATTTTTCGAACGCTGCCGCGGCGGTTTTAAAACAGCCCGCAAGCGAACAAGAGTACAAAGCAAACAGCGTTGCACGCAACCTTTCACAGCCCTTTAATTTCCAACACGACTCAGCGCTGCCATCTAGTAGCCAATAATGTTAGTAGCAATACAGACTGCGGACAACACCCTTGCGTTGGCCACACATTTTGTACAGGCTACTGCCCTTGTCTTAAGGGTCATTTATGACCCGCCTTCATTAAACTGCTAAATCAAAGCAACTTAATTTAATTTTAAACGACAAATCTATTTTGCAGAACGAAGCAACCTGTCATTCATCACAAACTCTGTGACTATCTGGGTTTTCCCTCTTCACAGCGCAGAAAGACTGCATTTAATCAGTGGACACCGCTCGTTTTTATAGGGTCAAACATCACCCTAAGACAATCTTAGTACCCTAGTGGTGTACAGCTTTCATGGCAATATGAACAAAAACAATGCTTCACTTTTTCTAATGTTGGGGGTCACGCTGGGAAAAGTCGTTAAATTTCAGGTTAAAAAAAGATAATTTAGAGTCTTTTCTCTGCTGTTAAACACCGTTATGGGTCATTTTGACCTGCATGACAACAAAAGGGCTAATAATCCATTACTGTGTCTACTGTGTCTGATACAACACACAGATTTTGTGTATGTTTGTCTGGATATCGCATAAAGGCAGTGCATGTGAAATAAACAAAAACAGCTTGTTCGCATATTTGTAATTTGTGATATTGGGCTATAAAATAAAATGGACTTGACTTGTGTGTGTTTACCATCCGTAGTCAAATTATTGACTGTAAAGACATGAGGGTTTTTCAATATGACGTGCTTCTTTTGCAAGAGAGAAACTGAAACATTATCATGGGAATAATAGTGCTACATTTTAAAAAACTTCCAAATTGTTATCCAAAGGAATTGAATCAAGTGCAACTGGACTTGGTATATATCCGTAGTCTATATACACCAAGTCCAGTTGCACTTGATTCAATTCCTTTGGATAACCATGACCTGGATGAATGAGAACATTCACAGACATGTTCCAAATTGTTCTGCGTAACTGCAACATGTATATTTTTGCACAGTCAAACATTAAGTAGTTTGCAAGGCTTAGTTAGGACACTTTTGTTGTATTCACTGCATCCATAAAACACATGTTTTGCAATCCAAATGTTAGATGGTCTGATAAGCAGATGTTGCTGTGTAGAATCGTCAATGTGTCTAGGACATGTAAAAATGAACAAAACTAATATTAAAACAACAGCAACAACAATAGATAATTTCATTGTTATTAGTTTTATGAATCCAACAACTACCTGCCCCTTCCTTCATTGGCCATACATAAAATATGAGGGCCCAGCAGCACAATATTCAATACATTTTCTTAATGATTTTGTCTACATTTAACAGCAGTCAGTCTCTGGATTGAAATTCTGAAAACAGTTTTTGTTGTATTATTACCCATATTTTAACTGCTAGGTCCAGTAGGCTGTCACGTATAAAAATCATATCTTTTTTTCCATTATTCTTCAGACAGAGAACCTCACACTGCATGTGTGATTATGTATGTGTCCGTCTTACTTTTTAAAAGCAGAGAATAGATTAAGATTTACTTTGGGATTAAAAGAAAATTCTGACCAGCAGGGTGCAGGTATTCACTGTAGTCAGCAAGCATGATATTTCATATGGCTTCCCAAGCAAACTGAGGACTGCGTTCCACCCATGAGAAGATCAATACGAGCACTTACCCCTGCAAAATCACCAGCAGATGTCAAAATCAGTTGTCTTACTCTTTTTGAAAGATTGTACTTATGTTCCTTAAATCTACTTTAGGTACAGACTATAACTTGTATATGTTTAGAGATCAATTTGATTTGGAAACATTTACATTTTCAGAAAACCCAAAGTGTAAATGTAATGCACGCCTGTATAGATGGGTGGATGGATGGATGATTGATTGCTGCTCATATGATGTAAATGTAACACTGAGGAAAGCCATCAAACAGAACGCCATAATCCCTTAGTCACCCGAAAATGACCCTTAAATCTAAGCTAATATCTCGCGCTTCCTTGATAGAGTGACTTGAGTGTTGTAAACTCAGTAAACGATAAATGACGATATGTTGTTGAATTGCACTTTAACACACACACACACACACACACACACACACACACACACACAAACACACACGTGCATGTGTGCTAGATACTCTCGTGCGCGGCACCTATAGCGTCTGCGTTCCGTTCCATCTTGCATTCTATTGGACGACTGGCACGCCCGTCATAGTTTCCCCGCACTGAACTGTTTTCTAATTGGTCAGGAAAGCAACGACGGTGAGCTCCCAAACTTCATTGGTTGGAAAACTAGGTTAGTGGTCCGACAGGCATGACGGGGAAGAGAAACTGGGTCACCGATTGAAATGCATTTATGTCACAGTTTTGAGGTTGCTATAACGTTTTACCAAGCGAGTTTCAATGGCTAGGTATATCCCTTTGGATCTCATGTAAGTACACAACGTAGACAAGTCTGCTAGCGGTGACTGATCATGTAAATCGGTGGGTCGTTTTTGTCCATGATGCCATGCGTCGATGTTTTCCTTGTGCTGTGGTCATGTCAGTCTGATATTCTAGAGCAAGAGGAGGGACATTAGCTCGCTGGCCAAATCCATTTTCTTGACAGCTTACCTTCCAGAGCTAGCGAGCATGCTAACGTTAGCCAGTTGCGCCAAGTGTTGTAATGAATTAAAGCTGCCTAACCGCCGCCGTGTTGCTACGCGGGCTTGGGCACTCGGCATTCAGTACGCGTCGGAGGAATCGTTTGCTTACACAATTCCCGCCGGCTGGTTTGTTAAACGAACGAGGTGCCAACGAATGCTAACTAATGCTAGTGAGCTATGAAGAAAGGCCTGGGTGGCTGGCACAGTTTCTTCGATAGCATCCATCCTCCCACACGGCTACTGCCATACCTCTGTTGTGTATGTTTCGGACACCGTTCCAACATTATGGCAATCGTGAATATAAACGGTGACAAGTTATGTCGAGCACTACCAGTACCAACCACACAGTTTGGCTCATGGTGGGTTATGAAATATGGTGATGTGATTTTTTGGCATTGGCAACCTTTTTCTTTCTGCGTGTGTCTGCAGTGTTTTGTTTAAAGGGTGATCGGAATGGGACATTTGGCTTTTGGGTCTCAAGCAGTCCAGACATGCGATCATAGTCCAGCCTGTGTACAGCAGTACATATTTTTATTTGTCATGTGAAAGATTTTTGTTTTTTGGAAGCCTGTTTAGTAGCGGGATGTTTCACAGTTTTTGGAAAGTGATGTGTCAGTCACTCATTGTTTTCAGCGTGTGCATCCTTCTCATCAGAAGGATAGACACTCTTAACGAGCGCAAGAATTACCGAATGGCATCGTTTATTGCGGAGAATAGAGAGGCTCCGGCTGTTGTTACCGGTCAGTTTGCGGCGTGCCATAAAGGCGGGTTGGAGAGCGAGCAGCTTGTTGTGAGTACGGCAGGTTTGTGATAACATTAAGGTGTTGCTTGTTTTGACTCTCGCTGACGGGTCAAACCTCCCCAGTCTCTAAACAGGGAACCCAAATGAAAGCGGACATTCGAAAGGAATAGTGACTATCTAGAGAGCAAGAAAGACACTAGGAAGAATTTAGTTTTGTCAGGTGAATTTTCCCCCTTGTTTTAAATGGCTTATTTATTTTACCACCCAAATGTAAACCAAAATTGTTTTCAAATAAATAATTCAGTTTTTTCAACAACAAAAAAGAGTGACTAGAGGAGTCAAAGGTGTTGTTCTTCTTTCTTCTGTGCGAGTACTTCCACAAACAGCTTTATCAAAGTTCATTCCAAAAACCTGGCTGGATAATAATACCAGTAGATATCATCTTAACTCTCGACTGGTAACCATCTTTTTTCCTTTCAGTAGGTTTTTGTAGTGCACCTCAACCTCCTGTTGATTAAATGCAGTGGACTCGCACCTGAAAGTTCCAACAGATTAACAGTCTTGACACATCCTCAATTTGTTTTTTTACTTGCAAGAAATAGTCGCGAACATGATAGTACCTTTTACTTAAAAAATGTTTGGACATATTTCTCTTCTTTGGGTAGCTGTGTTAAATAGTCATCAGTGGTCTTTCCAAGTAGCATGAACCAGATTTTTGATAACTCTCCTACCTTGACTCTTCATGAGGCTCACAGTCATCATCCTCATTTATGTACTCAGCAACTTTCTGGTCTGTTCCTTTTTCTTTCTTTTTTTGTGGTATTTTCTTGATGGCCTTTCCGAGATTTGATCAGAATTTGTTTTATCTGCCTTTTCTATAGTGTTTTCCTTTTTGTCTGGCCAAGTAATACCCTGGTCTAAGGTTGGAGACTCCCTATAGAAATAGTTGATCACTGTTACTTTGTGCTTTCATTTGTTAGTAGCAATAATCCCTTCAAGAAGTCTTTAACTGCAGAAATTTGGCAGGCAGGCGAGACATCTGCTGATTTCAAGGGCAAAGCAGAGGAATCATCTTAAAGGGCTCCGAGCGTGATGTTCTTGCTGATGAGAACGTTTGATCTTCGAATGGCCTCCACAATGAAAACAAAAACGAGGCATTTTCATCAGAAGTGGATGGGGGTGAAATGGAACGTTTTATGGTGATGTGGCTGTAGGAGGTGTGGAGCTGGTGCGAGGGAAATGGAACATGGGTTTTACAAGACTACTTGGGTCACTGTTTTTATTGGTCCTCTGGATGGATCTCTGTGGTTTTTAAATAACTTTTTTGTTGACAGTGTTTCACAATAAAACAACCTCCTCCCTTAGTTTATTAGTTCATGAAAGTCTACCTCCCTCACCCTCATTCTGTTCACTCTGGAGTTGCAGCAAAGTGTCTTTAGCCCCTGTTTTTGTTTTTATCTAGCTGGAGAATGTGTGTTAGATGAGGGAGTAGTATTGCAAGTGAAGGGACCACATATTCTCTTATGCAGCCTTGACAAGCTTCAGGGACTGCTCAGATTTTGTGTTGTCCCGTTAGGGCAACTCCTCATCCATTTCCTCTTCGGTCTAGTGGGTTGACATCTGCATTAACACATTCTTTCAATGAACCAGGTCCTCTCTTGTTAATTCCCAGCCGTGTAGAGCAAGCAACAAGGAAAGCAAGATTGAAAAGAAAACTTCATTAAGTTCAGCAGTATGTTATATTTTGTATACCTGGGATGTAGTGCTCTCACGCCTTCTCACACATGGCTGTGCCTTTTATTGTAAGACAGTTGGAAATCTGAGTATCTGCCTTGGGACTGAGTGCACTGAGGGCAATTCCAAATCCTGCCTGCATATCGACCCTAGCTTGCTCTGTAAGTCCCTGTCTGAGTGTCTGTTAGGGGATCCTGATTGGTTTGTCAGTCATGTTACTTTTACTCTTGTCAGGCAGAGATCGTAAAGACCCTGTGGAGCAGAAATGAGAGGAAGCGATGTCTTTGGTCAAAAAGAAGTTAATCGTGTGCTAACAGAGTATGCATCGTATTTCTGACACTGCTTGGCAATATGCTCACTGACAGCTACCTGTTATTTGAGCAGCTGGCAGTAAACCGGAACATGATATACACATTTTAACCTGTCCGTGATCCACCAGTGCCCCATCTCATGTCCAGGAAAGGTCAGAAAACACCAGTGCCAGTCAATGCTTCTCAAGAAGGACGCACCTGTTTTTTGTTTTTTTTCCTATATAAAATTCCCACATCTACCAGATAATTGTTATGTTTAGCCTTAGAAGTGCAGTCAAGGCACAACCATTTCCTACTGAAAATGTGACCATGAAGAGGAGGATATAGGTGTTGTTGCAACAAAATGTTTGTCAATGGGCCAATTGTGAACCTAGTGAGAGAAATGGAAATGATCATACAGACTCATGGCAGTTTACCTAATCTAACCTTTCTAACAAACTGAAAACTGAAATGGCTTCTCAGCTAATTGACTGGCTGGTTGATTTTTTTTATAAGTTCACATAGCGACTGACTCGTTGACTGATTGTTTGGGTGTGAACATTTGTGACATGAGAGATTTTGGTAGGTGGCTGGCTAACAAACCGGACTGCTTTATTGACAATGTATTGATCAACTCCCTTTCTCAGGACATTAAGTAGGCCCTTGAAAGGTATGCTGAGCAGCTCCTTACAGACTGACAGACTGGTTATTGAGTCTAGAATAAAGAAATAAAGGCTGAATTGTTTGCTGATTGCCTGGATGCTTGGTGACGCACAGACAAAGTAAATGTACCCTAAGTGGTGGATGGAAATGTAGTTGGCGGGTTTGAGACTAGAGAGACTGGCTGACCCAGTTTACTCCAGCACCAGTTCCTATCTGTGTTCAATCATGACACAGTGGTTTTCCCCTTGTAGCCCAGAGCTTTGTCCCAGTAAAGCAGCTCGCCGAGCCATTCCTGACCTAATACTCTGCATCACACTACTTCAACAATGGCTGCTAAGCGTAACATTTTTTTATAGATGCTATCTGGTCTCCCTTTTAAGGGGGGTCTCTCTCCATATTAAGGCTTTGGGTAACCTAACAAGTTGTTTTCTTCTAACCCCTTTAAAAATGGTTCAGGGACTCAGAATATGTTTCGAAACCCCTTGACGGCATTTATTTTTTCCATCCAAGTTTGTGGTGAGAGCCCCCCCCCCAAAAAAAAAATCCTCAAACATAATAAAGACTGAGTGGCTCTTGTTTTGAGCAAATGGCTTGCTGCCTGGCTAGCCAACCTGGCAAGGATCAGGACCTCATGATAGGCTACGTATCATACGTGGGTCACGATGTTAATGTATCACCATACATTGCGATACGATACATACTGCAATACATTGCAATACATTACATAATTTACTGAAAATGTTAAAGTGTAGCTGAAAATACAACTTGCTGTGTACCACCTGGATAGTCTAATATCTACATCACATATTTTGATAACTCGATGGACAAGCTGAGTCAAAACTATTTAATTCAGTTTCCATTCACATTCATTAGAATGGTGTTTGCATTACACAGTGCACGCTGTCACTGAAAACACTGAATGGACATGTAGATGCCATATCATATGAAAATAAAGTGTGCATAATAAGTATACTTGTGTCATAGAACACACTGAACTCAACTGCAATGTAGATGCCATGACAACATGAAGTACATATTAAGTGTTGTTATTGTGTCACTGAACACATTGAACGGAAATCCTTTTAAAACATTGTTTTATGTATCGATATGAGGGGCTGGAAAATCAAAGTATCGTGAAAAAAATGCAATATTGAGCTGTAATGATTTTTTTTTTTGGACAGCCCTATCATTTATAATGTCAATAGTTCTAGAACATTCACAAAAACAATCACCCAACCAGTCCGTTAAGGTACTATACAGTCAGCCGTTCGGTAGTCAAGCAATTGGTTTTTGACTTTTGCTTCCCAAACCCCCCCCCGCCCCCCCCCCGTTTTCTCCCCAATTTTATCCAGCCAACTACCCCACTCTTCTGAGCCATCCCGGTTGTGATCCGGGGAGGGCTGCAAACTACCACATGCCTCCTCCAATAAATTGGAGTTGCCAGCCACTTCTTTTCACCTGACTGAGGCGTTTCGCCAGGGGGACGTAGCGCGTGGGAGGATCACGCTATTCCCCCCTAATCCCCCCCCCCCCCAACAGGTGCCCCGACCAAGGCGCTAGTACAGCAACCAGGACACACACCCACATCCGGCTTCCCACCCACAGACACGGCCAATTGTCTGTAGGGATGACCGACCAAGCCAGAAGTAACACGGGGATTTGAACTGGCGATCCCTATGTTGGTAGGCAACGGAATAGACCGCCACACCACCCGGATGCTGCCACCACTGCTTTTTAGCCCAATATTTGGTCAGTAATTTCAGCAGCTCTCCATAGATTCCATGTGTAACATAGGCTTTACTTGACAGGGAATAGTAAAACTCTTCAGCTAAAACACAGACCAATAAAACACATCTTGCCCCCGTGCAAATGAAAGATGTCAGGATGTTTAGATGCTCAGCATGGAATAATGCTTTGTCTGCCATACTGTGTCTATAGGTGCACCATAAATATCTGGTTAATGGCCTAATGTGTTAATACAGCCAACATTTAGTTTGGATATTGATGTGGGTGTTTTTTCTCAGCCACGAAGCAAGTTAAGTCCTCTGAATTTGAAGTGGGGAGGGCAAAATTCATCCTTTATTTGGACCTAGTGTGTGATTATTTTTTCATATTTGGGCAGTCAGCTATTCCGTAATCAGCGTACGACTCTGAAAAGCAGAGTCCAAATGATGGATATTTTCGGGATGCTGTGGCATCAAGTGACATACTGGTGGCGCTACACTGAATCACAGGACAACTTTGCAAACTCGGATGTTTGTACGCTTCTTTAAAAATTCCCAACAGAATGAATTGAATTTCATATTTGTACTTACCACTCTAAGTTCATTTTTTTTCCCATAGATTTTTTCACTTTGATCCGTAATTGTAGTTTCATGTAGCATAAAATGACCTACACCAGGAAGTATGGTTGTTGAGTATTAAGGCTAATTGCATAAATGATTAAGCATTAGCTTTCAAAGGTGGGTCTCATTTTTTTCTCTTATACAAAACAAGTTGAAGGCAACTTTGATACAATCATTCCACGGCTTGCAACCTTGTTCAAAGCATAACGGCTGAATGTAATACTGGATATGGGCCAAGCAGCAACAAAGTTACCCATAACTCCCAGCATTAAAACTGAAATCTACGTTACTTGTATCTCCCGGAGAGTTTCTTTAATGAGGTCAAGGAAAAAGTGCCTGAAAAGAAAGAATGTCTTCACTCTGAAACTCGCAGGGTGAAATAACACCAGGCTATAAAGTTTTCTTAACATTTAGCCCTAATTAGGTTGGCCCTCCCAGACCCGGTGTTACATTTCGTGTTAGTCTCAAGTGTAGTTTTCTCAGATGGCTAGAACAGCAACACTGAGGCCTGGTCCACACCACTTACCTACCTACTCTACTTTATTCCACCTGTGTGTGACGGCTACCTCGCTGAAGTGCTGCAGCTCGCATGCATGTGGTGTCCACGCGCACAGCACTGCTGCTGCAGCGCTCCTACTGCCGGCCATGTTGACGTTCAGTTGGCCTTTGATAGTGGCCATTAGTGATCATTATCTCTCTCTCTCTCTCTCTCTCTCTCTGTTCATTATAAAAATTCATTTATATTTAGCTTACACTAGGGGTGGGAATCACAGAGTAATTCATGATACGGTACTATCATGAGCCGCTGCCCACGATACCAATAGTATCATGATACATTGCCCCGATACAGATAGTATCATGATTCTGCGATACCTAATACATTGCAAGACAGTTGTTTACGATACCTCACGATATCTGTGTAACTGAAGAAGAAAAGATGCCCCTAAAAAGGCAAAAGCAGGAATTATGTATTCACTGCATTGTGGTTTAAGTTTCACAGAATTTGACACCTGAAATGAAATACAACAAAGTGCGTAGTCTTAGCTTAGTGCCTCTTTCACACACACACACACACACACACACACACACACACACACTCTGACTGCAACTTGTCCATGTCCATGTGTGCCATCATTCCAATGAAAAATAGCCATAAACTGGTAACAGGCCTGACTGCTAGAAAGCAGAACAGTTCTGGGGTTAAAATGTTTAAAGGAAGGATAAAACTATGCCTCACAAAATATTTTTAATCTGTGTAAATTAACTTGACAGAAACCTAAAACAATACATTAATACAAAAAATACACATTTCTGTCTCAAAAAAAAATACACATCTTTGCTCTTGTCTCTGCATCCAATGCTGGGATAGCTTTTTCGGTGAAACATTTTCAACTCGGTATGTCGTCTTGGTTCCAGTGTTTGAAGCATTCGGCAAAAACCTTCATTTTTGACTACACTGTATGAGAGAAGGTCCTTGCAAATAAACCCAGCGATAGACTTGGTAGTATTGGTAGCCCTCGGGGATGTAAAAGGAAGCTTTGCTTGAAACATCGTATTTATTGTAGGCTGACTTCCAGTTGTGGTCACGTTAGCCCTCATCTCCAAGACGAGATCAGGGTGATGGTGAACTAGGTGGCCATGCATGTTCACAGTGTTGCCCGTGGACTTAACTTTCACATGTAGTCTTTATCGATTTTGTTTATCCCGTCAGTATTGTAAAAGCGGAAGTGGGCCCAGACTTTCGACTTGAAAGATGGCGGTGCCTCTATGATTTGCTTTCTCCCACTGTCTGCCATTTTCCTCCTGTGGGTTTCTTCTTCCTCACCACAAGTTTACTCTCATTCATTTGATAAGTGCAACCACGAGGAGTCATGAAGCCATGACTGTGACAGGTCAGACTGGTGGAGGAGTCCGTTTAGAGCGCCTGCATATTTTGATAAGAAATGTCGATATTTGGCGCCAGTGTATTGATAAAATATCGCAAGAGGAAGTCATACAATATATTCCCACATCGATATTTTGCCCCACCCCTAGTTTACACACATTTGGCCTCCACTTTCTCCTAACATGATGTTGTTAAAATGGTTAAAAAAAAATTCACTTTTGTAATGTTGGTGGTATCATATCAGTATGGCTATCAACAGATCATTTTCTCTGTATTTTTGCTGAGAACCACACGCCTCATGCAGAGAAAATAGGCTTGACACTGAAACCAGATGATGCGTCGCTGCAGTGCAGCTGGTGCTGCGCCTGAGCCGCGTTGCTCAAGCGGGCCGTGTGGCTGCGCTAACCTGTTAACATGGGCGTTGAAATGATGAAAAGTTATAGGTTCCTGCTCATGTAGGCGGTGTGGACCGGGTGAGAAGCATCTGTGTGTCTTCCAGCCAGTTCACAGTATGCAGCAGCAACTTGGCAGACTTGGGTTATGTGTGGTGGAAGTGGGACTGGAAGGAAAGACTTTGTTCACTGAGAAATTCAGATGTATGCTTTTATAGGTTTATTAAAGCTCTTAAAGATATTGAATCAATGTAAATTCACTTATTCTGTTTTTCAGGTCAGCGGTAATCAAAGTAAGAATAGTTCTCTTTGCCTTTCTGCCCATGCACAGTGTTGTACCCATAGATAGCTCAAACTCTATGCAAACATCAGACCTAAGGACTGCTCTCTTTACAGGTAGACAAGCCAAACAGGTGACTTGGACACCAGATCATAAGAGAGTGGACCGTACCAAAGTGGATGTGACTAGATCATACCGAGTCAAACCAAACTGAGCCCAGACCGGCTCAGACCAGCCTGATTCCAATAGTACCAAGCCCGGACTGGGAGGCTTGTTTCAGTTTCCTAGCCAGGTACTGTATCTTCACTTTCTGAGACCTCGTGAGATCGTTCTTCTCTCATCTTTGTTCTCTTCATTAGGCTTGGGGGATATCAAAATTTAATTACGGTGATATACATTCAATAATAATAATGGTATACGATATCATTGCTATATGAGTGTAGCTGAAAGCATGCTTATACACTGTCTTACTACATGTGGCTTTTACACAACAGGGTCCTATTTAGCAATATTAAAGTAGCTTGCCCTTAATTTGATTTGCAGTAAGTTTGTACCCTTTGTCTGTATCTATTGTGACTAAGTTTCTCCTTAGCCGGGCTGAAATTAAACAACTAAGATACGTTGTGCTTGTTGGGAAAAGAAGGTGATTTTGATTCTGATTGAGTTATTACACAACTCTGCAAAGCACATGCTCTATAACCACATTAGCCTATTACGCTGCTGAACAGTCGACACTAATAAACTGATCAAATTAAATAATTGTACATGATTTTTTTTTCTTCTTGAGAAAATACTATCAATGTGGGTGCAGCCAAGTATCGATTATAGCCTTGTCCTCACTGGACCCAAGTCTTAGGATGACATCTAAAATAAAACTTACATAAATAATAGGCTTAACTATGCCAATAAGACCGATGTTATATGCAAATCTGCCTAAATAACTACAAATCTCAACAATTATGCGTTTTTGGCCATAAAAACGAGTGTATCTGCTTTCTTTAGCGTCATCAAAGTGCCACGAAGCATCAACATTTCCAGCTGGGCTTAAAATGCGGTCCAATGCAGGACTAGCGGTGTACATACAAGATCACATTTGGGAAAGTTTTGACATGATAGAATAAATTTTCCTTTATTTTCATGTAGCATGTACACTAGTATAGTTCATAATAGGGAGCCAATGTACCTTGTAGCACCCCTTGTATAGTTACCACCGTTTTCTGTATAGACGTTTGAATCCCATGTCACTGAGTTGAGAGACGGCTGCTAAGTGGCGTGGGGGAAGCTTTGTGAATGCCACGGTATGGTGGTTCACCAGATGGGGGTGCAGGTTGTTTTTGCATGTAGCTTTTGTTGCAACTTTCTTTTCATGAATTATACATATACCCTCATCCACGTTTGCTGGCCCTCCTTTCTCATTGGGTTTGAAACCAAAGAAATGCCAAATAGATGAAGATTATTTGTATCAAGATTTGCTGTCTCTCCTCCATTATGCACAAAATATGTTCAGACTTGATCGTCATTGTCTTCCCTAAACCTTTTGATACTTTTTTGTGAAAAGGGAAAGGGCTGTGCTGACCTGTTTATCATCTCATAGGGGCAGGCTATAACTTTACTCATGACTTCCCAATGTCATTCTAAACGATAATGTCCCTATATTGCCAAAGCCTACTCTACATAGTTTACCCCTACTTCAGAGACATTGAACGGGATCAAGAAAGGCCTACTGATCTAGTGTCTAGCTTAATTCTACATCCTTTGAAAACCACTGGTTAGTGGAATATATTGAGTTAAAAGCGGTTGGTCCAAGAGAAAGAACTGGTCAGAATGGAGCGTGCAATGTCCGCGCAGTGAAATCCAGTTGTCAAGCCCATAAAAACTATGTAATCCATTCCCATCCTCATTGCGCATGATGCTAGATCTTTATTTCCTTCCAATATTCTCAAGGTTCAGAGCCTCAAAACAATTCACCAAAATACCAACATTTTAGGTTTATATACATGCCTACATATGGTTTATGTTTACATCTGTTCAATTCAAGGAAAATAGTAAACACTTTTATGAAAGGATATTAAAGACTGGGTCAGCTGGGTCTCCATAGAATGTATTATGTGTACTTGTTCACAAATGAAGAGCTAAATTTAACCACATACTACTGTGCTTTCCGTCTTGTGCTCGGGAAGTAACCCAGTTCCAGAACCCACAAAGTAAAGAAAGTAACCAAAGGAAGCCACCTGTTTGGAGAGCTTTTTAAGCAAGCCTAAAGAGTCTTGATTCAGCATGTCTTCAAGTGGTTAGGCTGTGCAAAACTGGGTCAAATTCGCTTGGGAAAATATCATGAGTCAGTTAGAGTACTTGTGTGAATTGAAATAAGTGAACTGGCACATAGACACGAACGCACATAGTCGCTGCCACAGCCACCCACTTGTACTTCTTTTATGAGGAGGATATTGTATGTTGGCCTATATCTATTCACAGAATTGATTTTGAGACAATTCCCTTATGGGTTTGATGAGACAATTATTACTTCACATTTATTCTCCTTCCCGTTCAACTGGTCTGTTAGGAATTTGCTTACACCATGACCTAGATGTCCTGATGTGGTGCACATGATGTCCCGGCTACGGTGTCGCCTCTCAACTTTGTGTTTCCTCTAACCTTTTTCTATTTTTTGACCTCTTGCAAAGCTACAAATAAATCTAATGTAATTTTGAAAAGAGTCCAACCTATTTTAGTCTCTCAAACTGCACAGAATTATTGTAAACATGATGATTTTGTGTGCTCTGTCCACAGTCGAGGGCTCTCGAGTGGATGGAAGGAGATGATTTTAACACAGAGGCTGTGATGAACATCTGCGGTGAGTATGACGTCATGATTATCTGGCCCAGAGCAGAGATACTCGCAGCCTTATTAAAATGTTAGATAATCCAGACAAGCATTTTTGTCTTGGGCCATCACAGGGAAATCTTAAAATGTTTGGGTTCAAGCTCCCATGTGAGTTAACATCTCCCTACACCCCAGGCCATTAGTGCTGTTCTATAGATAACTCTGCATTTTATCTCCTTCACTGGGCAAAAGAAAAAAGTTAATTCCTCCAGGGATCAGTGATGTATCACATTACTCTTCATTCATTATTAGGATTCTGACCCCTACACAACATACTTACTCCCTGACTCCATGCCACTGTGGGCTTTCCCACCCAAGTCAATGCCAGTCGGAAAATGTGGTATTGTGTATACATGTTTATGTATAAGACGGAAGTGTTTGTCTTTGCGTTGTAGATGATCTGATGGCAGACCAAAGGATGGACATCTCGTCTACAATGACAGACTTCATGTCTCCTGGCTCCACTGACCTCATCTCTAGCTCCATCAGCACACCCAGCATGGACTACACCCGCAAGAGGAAAGGGAGCACCACAGACTACCAGTACGGAGCTGCAGATAAAACAAGTTGTACAAAATAGATGGAGAAAGAAAAAGAAGGAAATAATTGGAGAGAAAAATAGATGGAGAGAATAAAAGCAAGAGAAGGGGAAATGGAGAGAGAAAGACTAAATAAAAGAAAAAGGATTCACATGAGGAAAGTGTCTGACTACCATTTGGAACCAATACACTATTATACGTTGTGTTGCTTTAATAAATTCTGTATAGAAATTACAGCTTGTTTTCAGCAACAAATGTTTTACAGCATTTAGAAGTCATTAATTATACTGTTCATTAGAGATGCACGATGACATCGGCACATCATCAGTATTGGCCGATAAAGGATTTAAAATGAAATATAAGCATAGGCCCGAAATGCCGATAAGATGGCGCTTTATTATGTACACGCGGTACCGGAGCGCATAGGCGCCGATTTATATTTTTGCCCAAATTAAGTGAATACCACCAAGGTGATGATTGTCATTAGGGCTGGGTTAAAAAAAAAATCGATACTGGGCTATACAAATAAAATTGACTTGACAGCTCAGTATTGCAATATTTTTTCATGATACATTATCGATTTTCAACCCCCTCGCATTGATACATTAAAAAAATTATTCATGTTTTTCAACTGAATTAAAATGTGATTAAATATCCCGCAGATCCCTGTGATCAAATCGCCTATGACCTGTGCTCCTGTAGATGTGGGCTAGTAGTAGTCTAGTTGCCACCCAGCAACCTGCACTTGCAGCAATCTTTCCGAAGCAAGCATGGCAGAAAATATTAGCAGCGCCTTCGTCTTTCAAAGCCGACCTTGGGGTGCACTTTGGCATTAGACAAAACAGGGAATAGCGATTTATATAAAACTAATGCCATTTGCTGGCTTTGTCATACTAGGATAAAATATTCAGGAATCACAACCAACTTGTGATCTCACTTAAGAAGACACTACGCAGATAAAAAATGTAACCATTTGAAAATTAAAATGTAGCCGTTTAAGACTCAATATCAAAGTATAGTGGACACTTGCAAATAACGAGTTGGATTGCTGTATGTTAATTTTTACAGCGTATTTACAGCACACTGACTTTTAAGTTTTATGAGTTTTGTTTATAAGAATACTTAATATGAACTTTATGATGTTATTGTATCTACATTGCAGTTTGGCATCTTATGTTTCAGTTCAATGCATTTGCACTGTGCAGTGCAAATGCAGTTCTAATAAATTGGAATGGAAATTTTGAATTAAATAATTTGATTCAGTTTGTCCGCTGCACTATCAAAATATAATGTGATGTAAATATTAGACTATCCAGGTGGTATAGAGCAAGTTGTATTTTCAGCTATATTTTTTAAAATTTTCAGTAAATTATATAGAATATTGCAAAGTATCGTGTCACAATGACACAATCGTACCGTGAGAAACTTGCCAATACCCACCAAAATCGCTTATTGCGCTTGCTTTAGTAATTAACGTGACGTAGGCTTACTTGGCTCTTGTCGTCTGTCAGACGTAGACACAAAGCGCAATGAAATGCGACACTACTCTGCAACAGATTATAATAGGTTACACCATACCAACACACAGACATATTTACTTATTCGTTTATTATTTGATCAGCCTTCCCACTGGTTACTCGGCCTTTTTGATGGGTGCTCAAGCACTGGCGCACCCATAGGATCGGCACCTATGGTGGGGCAGAGCGAGGTTGTTTTTTTTTTACCCCTTGTGTTGTGCGTGGTTGTGCTGAGCCAAATTTATTATTTTATTCTATATTTTTATTTTCCCTGATTTTTTTTTATTATTATTATTATTTTTTAATGCGAACTTCCCCAAAATGAGTTCCTACCTGTAAATAGGTTCCATCCTAGTGGTTTTCAACACATACGTTTTGTTCCCCGGGGGTGCTGTTATAGCTTCAGTGAGCACGTTATGCCGGGAGCTGGCAAGTTGTTTTCTAATGCGCTCTCTCTCTCTCTCTCTCTCTCTCTCTCTCTCTCTCCATACCACAAAAAAAAAAACTCACGTGAAACACTCTACAAAACCTCACACCACTTACTAGGGGACGCTGTTAAAATCTAACCATTGCATGCTGCCTATTAACCCACGAGACCAGCGTGTACAAAGCCCCGTTGTAGCTAGCATGAGGTTAATTAAATTAGCCAAAGAAACATGAATAACACGGTCTAAATCAAAATTACAAGTCATTTACACAATGGAGGATAGACCAATACGTTCGTTAGCACCTCACATTACTGTGTGTATCACCATAATATCACTTAAAGGGAAAAAAAATGAAAATATGTAAGCTAATGGAGAGAGCATCAGAAAAGGCTCAGAGTTGTCACACCAGAACAGCACCCCAGGGGAACAAAAGGTATGCGTTTAAAACCGCCAGGGTGGAACCTATTTACAGGTAGGAACTAATTTTGGGGACGTTGACAAAAAAAAAAAATTCTGAGAAATTAAAGAAATAGAATAAAATGAGAAATTTGGCTCGGCTACAGTTTGTCCCAGCCATGTTTTCTGAGATTTCAAGTAGGTAGGCTGCTTTGGAAAATTGGTAAGTTAAGTTGCAAACGCTTTAACTGTTACTGAATTACTAGATCGTTTTAACTACAGGATTATGGATGCACCTTGATTTGATTGATTTATTTTAATGTGCAATGAGAAAAGGCCCATAAGATTGCATTGCCGTGTCGTATTGCCTGTGGTACAGAGTTATTTATTTAAATCATAATCAGATTGTAGTTTTTTTTTTAACACAGTTGTAGTTATTGCCTGTTGGAAGGCTGTGTAGAAAAATAGAGATCAGCAGCAAGATGCCCACGTAGGTGCGCACGGCTTCCATGGTCAGTTCAGTCCACTACAGGAGGGACTTGATGTTCTCTGCAATTAGGTGGGGGTGGGGGTGGCAAAACAAAAGTGCATATATTGGTATCAGCAATCAGCCACAATGAGATGGAAAATATCGGTGTATCGGGAAAAAATACAACATCGTGCATCCCTACTGCTCATGTGACTGTGCAGCATCTGTCATATTCATAAATATATTTGCATTATTGGACATGATAGGAAGTGTTCTTGAGGTTTCATATTAATGCCTTGTTCATCTATAAGTTATCAGCTTGATCAATACCTTGGCTACAAACTAATTGGTGCATTCATTTTTCTTTGCAGGATCGATGGCTTTTCATTTGAGTAAGTTCAATCACGACCTGATGTTCTGTAGCTTGACAGTGAAATACTATGTTTGGTATGAAATTAATAGTAGGGGCCCTTTTCATTGGTCATTTTTGTACCATGGATTAATTAGTATACAGAGCAAAACACTGAGGCCATTTAACTCTTATCATTATTTTCTAAGTTAAAGTTTTTGTTTTTTGTTTTTTTTTGGAAAGTAATACTTAATGTAAGTGTTTGATGATGTTTTTATTGAAACTAATGTCACTCTTTGTTCCTTTTGTCCTCAGTGACATGGACCCAGACAAGGACAAAATGGGAAGGTAAGGTATCATGAGGATGAAAACACTGCATCTATTAATGATCTCTTTATCTTCAATGTCTTTTTATCAACACCCCACTCTTTGCTGAGGAAATTATCTGCTCCTGTCTCCAGTGCTATTGGAGTCGCAGGTCTCTCAGATTTAAATCCTTTGGTAAAGTTTGAGAATAGGGTAAAGCAATAAATACATCTTCTGCACTTTGGTTTGTCCCTGGTTTCATAGCTATTTATACCGTGCAAACCTTGTGAAAGGAAAGACACTGTACATGTGTGGATGAGAACGTAAGAATGTGAGAGTTTACTACAATACTGCAACATGTTACATGTTTCTATTACTTCTGTTGAGACATTGTGTACAGTTGAAAACGTTATCTTTTTTAAACAATGAGTGGTTTATTTAGCAATAGGTCTATGCCACAGAGAACATAGGATGTTCTGTGTTTGGGACCCTTTGTTACATCCTCACTCAACATCAGCCTAAACCTTATTCATTAGAATATATTTTGTTTCATAAATATGCTGCCATATGGCCTTGAACCTGGGACTGTTGTTTTTTCTCTCTCCCCCATTGTACACAAGTGTCCTTTCTAACACATTCCTCTTTTCACCATCTTTCCCTTTTGTTTTTACAGTGACCAGCAAGGCCGAATAAAGAATGCCAGGTAAAATTCTCCTTTTCTTTCTTGCTTTTTTTCTTGCTTTCTTTTCCACTTTCTTGTTTGCTTTTCTTGTTTTGTTTTGTTTTCCTCTTTGTTTTTTCTTGTTTACAGAGCTCCCCCCCCCCCCCCCCATTGCTCTCGCTGAGGTTTCTTCCTATTTTTTTTCCTGTTAAATGGCTTTTTATGGAGTTGTTCCTTATCTGATGTGAGGGTCTAAGGACAGGATGTTGTGTTACTGTAAAGCCCCTTGAGGCAAATTTGTAATTTGTGATATTGGGCTATACAAATAAAATTGACTTGACTTTGCTTTCTTGCTTTCACTCTTCTTACTTTGTTTCTTGCTTTCTCTTTTCTTTCTCTCTCATCCCCTTTCCCATTTGATAATGTATTTTTAAATGTAAATATATAAGATCTGACAGGATACAGTTTTGCTTAGTTGGATATTAAGAAACTATACATTGAAGGGTATAAATCTTAAGTATTACCTGAGATGGGGTGAGTCTGCGGGTGGATTCAACATTTAGAAGGGAATGTAAGAACAACGGCTCGAGGCTGGTTCTCTTTGCATAAAGGACTCTTCGTTGCTGTCGGTTCAGCCAATGTGGAGTGAGTGCAGCTTCACTAACAGTAGGCAGGTTGGATAGACGAAAGGATGTGGTCTTATGTGTCTGAGGGAAGGACTGAACACAATAATAGGCACTCACACTTTCTGAAACATGCCTTTTCCTTGGTTCCTCACTGGCTGGATTATAGAAGTTTTTGCATTATTATTCTAAACATGCTAGAGTTCGAGCAAGATCAGTAATTGCAGGTGTTATTTCTTTGACAAGGATGCCAGTCAAAGGTTAACTTGCTGGAAGTGCTGCCTATAAATAATAATGTGTGCTAAAATAAATCTCTTGTTCTCAGTCTTAGTCTTGTTCTTGGATGGCCTTATCTGTGTATGTCCAGAGCCAGGTGTTTGGTAAAGTTTCGGTGCTTCCTAACCTCTCTGCCACCCTGTTCACAGGGAGGCACACAGCCAGATTGAGAAGCGTCGCCGGGACAAGATGAACAGCTTCATTGATGAGCTGGCGTCATTGGTGCCCACCTGCAACGCCATGTCCCGCAAGCTAGACAAGCTTACCGTCCTGCGCATGGCCGTCCAGCACATGAAGACTCTCAGAGGTTAGATAGAGCTGGTCTGAAGACAGGTCGATGGAAGGATGGCTAGGTGAATTAAGCAATAAGATGAATGCAGCTGAACTGGAAGGACCCTTAAAATTCAGCGATGACAAGCTCTCTAAATGGACAGATTGAATGAGAGCGTGATTAATTTTACTGTGGTGAAAGAGGATCTGCAAGAATGAAGTACAGGTTAATGGACAGTCACACAAAAGCATGGAGTACGACTTAATAAGTACATTAAAATAAATGCACTCATAACTGATCCAGCAAGAGTTTTTTTTTAGGTTTGCTAGTTGGCGGCAGAATGGAGCTGTCACATTAAATGCACGCGAGCGGCTGTAGTCATTCAGAATTCAAATTTTGGTTGAAATTTTGGTTTGTTTTTGCCAGTTTAAGCTTAAACTTGGAAGTTGATAGGCTTGTTGTCTTGGTGTTTGCTTTTAGGTGCAGCCAATCCCTACACAGAGGCCAACTACAAGCCCTCCTTTCTATCAGATGATGAGCTGAAGCATCTGATACTGCGGGTGAGTTCAACGCCTCAAATCAAAAGGCATGATGCGACGTTGGGTGACACTTAGATGAGTTGAGATGAGTCATTTTACTCACCGTTGGGATTAATAATTACTTTTCATCTCTTTCATTACTCAAGCTTGTTTTAGGAAGTTGGCCAGATACAATAAAACCACTTGAACAACATAGTAATATTTATATTGACATCAAAGAAAGTTGGATCAGTGATGATGGCTCAGATTCATGATTCAGAAAGGGCCAGTGTGGGTGCAGGTCTTTGTTGCAACCAAGCAGTTACCCACCTTGAGTCTATTAGTCAACCAATAGTCTTTGCTAAGGATCTTGATTTGTAGACTTAGGTGTGTAACTGCTTGGTTGGAACAAAGACCTGCACCCGCACCCGTGCTTTCTGGATCATGTTGCCCATCCCTGACTGAACACGTTTATTGGCAGAAACGTTTCATCACTCATCTAAGTGACCTCTTCAGTCTCAACAGACTGCAGGTATCCCCGCCCTTTATAAACAGTACAGTGGCATGACGACCGAAAACAATGATCACTTTCATATGCAAATATGGGCGTGACCAGCAACTAGAGTCACAATGGCCATGTGTATTATTCACAGAGGATTGGAGAATGTTTGCATCACGGCATTGTAAGATGGCAACAGATGTACGCTTAGCCCCCCCCCACCCACCTTGGTTCAGGGATGGTCATTCCCTCATCACATAGATGGCCGCTCTATGTCCCTGTACTCTTAGCCCCCCCCCCCCCCCCCCGGTTCAGGGTCGTTCCCTCATCACAAAGATGGCCACTCTGACTCCTTGTACTCTTAGCCCCCCGTTCAGGGTCGTTCCCTCTTCACATAGATGGCCTCTTTGACTCCCCGTTAAAACCAGTGTTCCTCCCATTATTTTATTTCCGCTAGTCAAGCATTTGGTCATAGAACCATAGTTAATTCATTATAAGCATTTAGCATTATTTCATTTTAATAGGAGCTATAATCAAAAGCTGGCAATTATCTTGTCCCATGTCCTTATGATCTGAATTCTGTCTTGGACTGAAGATGAGTGAAAAATGGGGGGAAGAAATTATTTAACAACACCATCACAATGTTGCAGTAAAAGGTGGTGGTGGTGGGGGGGTTGAACAAAATGCACATCAATATTTTCAGACATTTTCACAATTTTTGTTTTGTATCATGTTTTCTTTTAGTTATTGTCGTCAACGCTAGCTTGTGAGTTGCTGGAAGTAACTGCCAGTAACTGCCAGATAACTGCCAGATAATGACACCCACAGTAAAACGGCACAGCATCCATTACCTCTTGGCAGTGTTTGCTGTTCTTTCCACATGAAGTGCACGTCTTAGTTGACTTGGCTGGCGTTGGCTGAGTTGGCCCAGTGTTTCACTCATACAAGATGTCCAGCCATCATATCAACATTAAATCCAATTTTTTTTTTTTTTGGGGGGGGGTGGCCTTCTTTGAATATGATTAAACAGGTTTGTTGTATTGCCATTGAACTTGTCTTTACACATATTATAGATGGAGGTGCTTCGAGTATTGCCTGTTTTAGTGCGTCAGAATAACTTCCAAATCTTGAGGTCATAGTATTCTAACTTGACATCATGCCACCTCTGGCAGTCCACACATTTTCCAGCAGTGCGTAAACAAGGTAAATGACAATTCCGGTAACTGGTTTTGCCTTTTTGAATCACTGAGGAGGTTGGTGTGGAAGCTATGGCATGAACATTTTGTCAAAGCCGTGATTTAATCACATGATGAAAACTGTGGATGGAAATTACCCATGGACACATTGTCCATGATCTCTCAATGAGTGCAAGTCTAAACCAAATTTTAACTGATGATGATCCATCCATCCATCCATCTGTTATCCAAGCCGCTTATCCTGCTCTCAGGGTCGCGGGGATACTGGAGCCTATCTTATCCCAGCAGTTGGGGTTCGAGCCCCGGGGTGGTCTGGCCTTGGGGGTCACCCTGAGTCATCCTCTGTGTGGAGTTTGCATGTTGTCCCCTTGTCTGCCTGGGTTTCCTCCGGGTGCTCCAGTTTTCTACAGTCCAAAGACATGTAGGTCAGGTGAATCGGACTCACTAAATTGCCCCTAGGTGTGAATGTGTCGACCTATGATGAACTGGTGGCCTGTCCAGGGTGTCTCCCGCCTGCCACCCAATGGCTACAGGGAAACGATGATGATTTGAGATCATAATACTATCCTCCAACTTATCACTGTACATAGAACAAAACATTGATTAAACTTGCATAAGCATATTTTATACTCTTGTGTTGATGAATTCAGGCTGCCGATGGGTTCCTGTTTGTGGTTGGCTGTGATCGTGGGAAGATCCTCTTTGTGTCTGAATCCGTTTACAAGATTCTCAACTACAGCCAGGTACGTGAGTAGTGTCCACCACAGCATTGTGGTCACTGTAGGAGAAAGAAAACGATGGTATCCACTTACTGGTCCGAAAGGTTATTAATTATTCATCGATTATTAAATTTTAGGAAGGAATTCCTATGAAATTACAATAAACGACATTTCATATTTTTTAGGGATGTGGGGAGAGGTCAAAATTGACCTCTTCCCACACCCTTTTGCAGAGACCTATTCGCAGGTTTTATAAAAAATATTGTAGTAAAGACCTGTGAATTTGACAAATCAATGACATTTTACTTTAGTAGAGTCAAACAGGAGCACTTATATCTACCAACTGATCATTACAACCTGTTATCAGAGTTAAACAGCTAGTAAAGGCAGGTTGTATGACTCAAAGGGCCCCGCAAAAGAAACTTTCAGTTTCTCACTTGAGAGCTAAGATGCTGAGTGTCCTTCCCTTTGTGTTGATACTGCAGACCAGGCCTCAGACTCCATCCAGAACACTTGAAATGACTTAACACTGTGGTGGAAGTCATGGGCTATCAGACCATAGCTGTACAGTCTGGTAACCTGCTGCCGTGATGTAAATCACGTTAGTTCTGCAGAGCTGATTCATTTGCTAGCTTCTCTCTATTTATGACATTGTTATTTTCCACTTCTTACCCTCTCTCCTGCATTTTCTCTTCACCACTCCCTTGCTCTATCCCGTATCTCTTGTTAATTTTCTCTTTATCCCCCTTGTTTACCTTCCCTCTAGAATGACCTGATAGGCCAGAGTTTGTTTGACTATCTTCACCCCAAGGACATTGCCAAGGTTAAAGAACAGTTGTCCTCTTCTGACACAGCCCCGCGTGAGAGGCTTATTGATGCTAAAAGTAAGCGTCCACACAAATGCAGTCTTTTTATACTTAGGAAATGTGACATTTTCTAATGCAGGTTCATCTTGCAGTTCATATTTTTTCTATACTTACTATGATTTATTGAGAATCAGAGCATGACTTGCATTGGTGTTTTAGCATTCCCACTCCCACAGATCCATTCAAAATGAAAGAGTCACCAGTACTTATAACTTGGGTTCGTTCCTGACTCAAAAAAAAAAAAAAATTGAACGTGAGTTCTGAAATTCTAGGATCAGTTCGTAATGGTCTTCTACCAGTTTGTTCCATCATCTGTTTATTATCCACACCAATTTCTTGTTGAAACTCGCTGTTACGTGCCCCGATCAGCCGCATATGGCTGCCATGCTGAAGATGTAAAACGTTCATTTTTCTTGAGTCCTCCCCCACCGTAACCGTGAAAACGATGTGCAGATTTGGTTTTGTCTCGAATACTCTAGCAATATAAAGTTTTAAAAAGGACATTTGTTTGCATGTAAATCTAAAGATTCATAAAGCAACTTTTGATTGTAATTTGGATTTTGTTGCCAGCAAGAGTTAAGAAAGTCAGCCTTGAATCAGTTCCAGCCTCTGTTTTACTCCTGTATCAGTAATAGTTGCAAACAGGCCAGATATTCTTATAGCAGGAACTTCAGTGTTTTAATATAACAATTTTACGTGTTGTGTATATTTCCAGCTGGTCTGCCAGTAAAGACCGACATCACCCCTGGTCCGTCGAGACTTTGTTCTGGAGCCAGGCGGTCATTCTTTTGCAGGATGAAATGCAACAGGCCCTCTGTCAAGGTAGAGGACAAGGACTTCCCCTCCACCTGCTCCAAGAAAAAAGGTAGTCCCATTGCACTCCTTTTTTAAATTTTTTTGTCTTCTCAAACTCTGCTCTGTTTCCCCTCAAGAAATGTTACCCCACAATCCCCCATCTGTTTCAAGGCTCGCTTCCTCCCTATCTTGATTAGGGATGCATGGTACTGGATTTTTGCCGATATTCAGTATGCCGATAATTTCAAACACACTTTGGCCGATTGCCGATATCAATATATACACACCTTTTTTTTTGTTTCATTCAAGAGATCACCAAGTCTCTCCTGTACTAGAATTAATCTAGTACTCTTATTGTGATGGCCTTCTTGTGGTAGATACAGACATAAAAAATGTCCTTTGAATTTACCCTAAATGTACCCTTTTACAAATGTAGACATTCACTTATGGTTATCGAACTAAAATGGAAGGAATTCTGTCTCGTCTTGTCTCGTCTGTCTGCAACTGGACGAACAGCGCCACCCCGCCATTGCAAACTACATAGTGGTCAGAGGGGGGATTACATCCGAACAGGCACTGCACTAGTCTGGGTGAATGGCTGAGCAATGAATTCAGTGATTTTGCTGTTAAGGGCTTTCTTTCACCTTTGAGTGATCGCTGCTGTGTTTCTTAGCTTTGTCAAATGACTGAAGTAGAGGCTGCTGAAAGGTTTTGCTGGCACTGTTTTTATTGCTTGCTTTTCAGAAACTGGTGTTCAGGATGATGGCACTTAAAATGCACAATTGAATTGGTAGTGTTAAAGTAGTGTGGTTTTACCCCTCCTCGCATCACTGGTGCTTTACAACCATTGCAAATAGCAATATTGTTATCTATCTATTCCAGATACTTTGAAATACATCCATACAGCTGGCATGGTGAAGCTTGTTGCTGGTGTTCATAATAAACATTTAACGTCTTCATGTGCACATAGTTAATGCGTCACGTTATCTGCTATGCACATCTTCAGAAATGTTCATATCTGCCATAATTCATCAACTTCTTAAGTTTTTATCAGGTGATACCGATATCATGTCGATATCATCGTGCATCCCTAAGCTTGATTGCCGTTTGCCTGCTACTGTGCTTTTGAAAGCCTCGCGCTGCCATTTCTCACCTCTCACTCCCAGTCAGGTGTGTGTTTCTGTGTTTCTTCAGTGGAGGTGGGTAGGGGGGTTAAAGGGGTTTTTGTACTAACGACAGGGGAAAGAACAGCGGCCTTTTTTTTCTGGTTTTACTCCATGTGGTCTATTTTTAGGGATCCATCCTTGCCAGACCCGGGAAGCACAGCTCAGTTAGCACAGAAGGCAATCCCCATTACACAACTGAGGAAGTAGGCCTGTTTGGACATTATTACGTATTTATCCTTTATTTAACCAGTCAGGTCAATTAAAATGAAATTCTGTGTTGAAATAATTCAAATAGGCTTTTTAAGCCAGCTGGGTCTACTCATCAGTCACACATTGGCAGAATGCATAAATCATTCATAGACAAATGACAAAGGAAGGACTTGTTTTTCGAATGGTATGTCAGTTCATATATTAAACGTTTGGTACAGGTTTTACAAACTTTAAAAGGCCTTACCTGACTGCTTTACTTTTTTTTTCTGACATTGGGCTTGATTGAAATATGTTTTTAAAGGACAGCATGTCCAAACTGGACTTTATAGCACAACTTCCAAGGTATACTAAAGGAATAGTATCCTTATATTAAGGCATATTTCCCAGGCTAGTCAACTGAAAATAATAGGACAAAAACATTTGCAGAATATTTAAGAGCAGTCACACAATGCAAATCACCAGTGTCACCATTTATGCTGAATAATTCATTGCCAATATGAATATTTTATACTGTAGAACCTTTTGATTCTCCAGGCTGTGCTTTGTGTGTCAGAGGGAAAAAATGGTTGTTTCATTTTGGGAACTGGCCAGCATCTCGGACTCTTCTGGCAATATCGTGACCTGGAATATCACGTTAAAATCATGGTGTAAGGAATATAAATCAATAATCTGGAGAAATTTATGCAGTGAAATGTATAAAAAAAAGATTTTGTGTGCATGAGCTAGGTTACTTCTTACCTCCAATGCCTGCCTGCTATCAAAAGCTCTACAAATATATCAGCAGTAAGCCGGAAGAGGCTGAACTTAACAGGATTTCTTTTAGAATATTTAAACGTGCAGTTCGGAAGTTTTGTCTCCCCCTTCTGGCTTTTTCTAGGTTTTTTTTGGGGGGGGGGGTTTGGGTTGCAACCTATCACAACAAATTGGAAAAACAATCAGAAACATTTTAGGGGAAAAAAGAAACAAAACTTACAATAACCTGGCTGCATAAGTGTGCACGCTCTTTTATGATTTGGGATGTGGCTGTGTTTACAATTAACCGGTCACATAGTAGTTAGTATACACCTGCCATCAGTTAGAGTGACTTTGATTAACCCCAAATACAGTTCAGCTGTTCCTGCTGGATTTTCCTGACATCTTCTTGGTTGCATCAACTGTAAAAGCCATGGTCCACAAACAGCTTACAAATCATGAACGGATCTCGTTGTTGAAAGGGGTAGAAAAGAATTTCCAAGACATTAACTATACCATGGGACACCATGAGGACAATCATCATCAAGTGGAGAAAATATGACACAGCCGTGACATTAGCAAGAACAGGACGATCTCCAAAATGGATGAGAAGGAGAAAACTGGTCAGGGAGGCTGCCAAGAGGTCTACGGCAACATTAAAGGAGCTGCAGGAGTTTCTGGCAAGTACTGGTTGCTCCCTACATGTGACAACAATCTCCCATATTCTTCATATGTCTGGGCTATGGAGCAGGGTGGCAAGACACAAGCCTTTCCACACAAAAAAATAACATCCAAGCCTGGCTAAAATTTACAAAAAGATGCATCCAGTCTCTCAAAACCCTGTGGAAAAATGTGTTATGGTCTGATGAGGACAAGGATTAATGTTTTGGCCATAATTCCAAAAGTTATGTTTGGTGCAAAAACAACACAGCACATCACCTGAAGGCCACCATACCCACGATGAAGCATAGTGGTGGCAGCTTCATGCTTTAGGACTGCTTTTCTTCAGCCAGAAACGAGACTTTAGTTAAGGTGCAGGGAATCATGAATAGCTCCAAATACCAGTTGATTTTTGGCGCAAAACCTCAGGGGGTCAGCTAGGAAGATAAAGGGGAATTTCACCTTTCTTCACCGAAAGAAGATCAACATTTTGGAACGGCACAGCCAAGAACCCAGACCTGAATCCAACTGAAAATCTGTGGGGTGACCTGAAGAGGGCTGTGCACAGGCAATGCCCTCGCAGTTTGATGGATCTAAAACGTTTTTGCAAGGAAGTATGGCCAAGCCAAGGCAAGATGTGCCAAGCTAATAGACTCTTAAAAGGACTCTCAAAAAGACTGTAAAAGTGTAAAAGTTCTGTAGTAAAATCAAAAGGTGCTCCAACACAGTTATTAATTTAGGGGTGTGCACCAGGTTATTCTAGTACGTTTTGTGTATTTTTTCCCTAAAATATTTGTCACTTTATTTTTATATGTTGTCATTTCAAAAAAGTGGGAAAAGTTCTGACATAATTTGTCTTGGTTTCATTTTTTTACTTCACAAAAACCTGCCATTCTGACAGAGGTGTGTAGACTTTTTATGTATGTATGCATGTATTATGTATGTATGTACACACACTCACACACAAACACACGGAGTCCTCAAATGTTACTCATGCTCATTACATTTGCTGCCCCGCCCCCATCCTCCTGCTACAAGAGCCAATTTTCTGCACAGTATGGGTCACTACCCTCCCACTGCTGCTTAAAAACTGTTCCTCTCTCCCTCTTTCTCTGTTTGTCTATCGATTCTTCATCTCCGTAGCGGATCGCAAGAGCTTCTGCACCATCCACAGTACAGGCTACTTAAAGAGCTGGCCTCCCACCAAGATGGGTCTGGACGAGGATAACGAACCAGACAACGAGGGCTGTAACCTGAGCTGCCTGGTGGCTATTGGCAGGCTGCACCCACATATCGTCCCCCAGCCCAGCCTGGCAGACATCAGGGTGAAGCCTACTGAATACGTCTCCCGGCACGCCATTGATGGAAAATTTGTCTTCGTTGATCAGAGGTCAGGAGCAATTGACACTTTGGTCGAGTTAACTTGGGAAATCCGTATATGTGTATGCATAGTTTTGTTTTTTAGGTCATTGCCTTGTGTGTCTCCTGTTCTCTCTCTCTCTCTCTCTCTCTCTCTCTCTCTCTCTCTCTCTCTCTCTCTCTCTCTCTCTCTCTCTCTCTCTCTCTCACTCTCACTCTCACTCTCTCTCTCTCACTCTCCCTTGATCGCTCTTGATCTGTTTTTCCCCCCAATAATCCTTAATCCATCCACCCACTGTATACACCTAATCCGAGTCAGTGTAGCAAGGGGTGGGGGTGGTGGAGTGGAATCTATCCCAGCAGGTATTGGGTGAAAGTTGGGAAGACACCCTGGACTGGTGACCATTCCATCACAGAGCCCACACACACCTATAGGCAATTTAGAGACTCCTGTTCCCCAACATGGATGTCTTTGGACCGTAGGAGGTGAAGATAAAAGTTCCAGCAACACCAGGGTAGGAAAAACAGCCCTGGTGAAGGCTATGCTGAATTGTTTTGGTGTTTTTAAAATAAACACTTAAGTCTTTGCAACCCTAGTGTTGCTTGAATTTTCATCTTCACTTGCCTCATTTTTATTCCATGCACATGGATTAATACCAAGTAGTGCCCGAGTTCCCCTATCACTTTGTGCTCTGGGAGGAAGTCAGACAACCTGGATGAAAAACCGGGAGAACATACAAACTCCTGCAAACAGTGGGGCTGGAACTGAACAACTGACCCTCTGCTGTAAGGTGGCACTAAGTCTTGGTGCAGCCCCTATTCCTAAATCCCCATTCTCATTAATAAGTTTCAAGGTGGACTTTTCCCGAACATCTAGTTCCATCGGTGTTAATGCCATCTTCACTAAATAGAGCCTCTTGTTCCTTCTCTGCAGAGCCACAGCAATCCTAGCCTACCTGCCGCAGGAGCTGCTGGGAACCTCCTTCTATGAGTATTTCCACCAGGATGACATCAGCCACCTGGCAGAGTGCCACAGACAAGGTAGATACAGCTTCATACTGCTGTAGGATGAGGAAACATGAGAAACTGAATTTTCTTCATTTAACTTGGAATTCGTTCCGTGATGTAAATGGAACTTGTCTTTCTTCTACACTTGCCTAGACTGTTTTGTAGTTGTGCGTGGTGGGTCGCTACACGTGTGTCTGTGCTTCGGCCCACAGTGCTTCAGATGAGAGAAAAGATCAACACCAACTGTTACAAGTTTAAGATCAAAGATGGCTCCTTCATCACGCTGAGGAGCAAATGGTTTAGCTTTATGAACCCCTGGACCAAGGAGGTGGAGTACATCGTCTCCACCAATACTGTTGTGTCGTAAGTGATGGAACACACACATGCACACTTCCAAACCTTAAACTGTCTGATTGATAGAAAAACATGGAAGTTTTCCTTTAGTTTTTTTTTTATTCCACCAAATAACATATATGATTTGATTATCATATGCATAATATACAGGCTCTCTAGTGTGCTGTGAAGTATTCCAGGATAAATTGCAGTAGATGTTGTTTCGAAATACCTCTTGTGGGGTGTCCAGGTAACAGGGGATCTGTAGTTCGAATCCCTGTGTTACCTCCAGCTTGGTTGGGCGTCCCTAAAGACACAGTTGGCTGTGTCTGCGGGTGGGAAGCCGGATGTGGGTATGTGTCCCGGTCGCTGCACTAGCGCCTCCTCTGGTTGGTCGGGACGCCCGTTCGGAGGGGAGGGGGAACTTGGGGGGGGGGAACAGCGTGATCCTCCAATGTACTACGTCCCCCTGGTGAAACTCCTCACTGTCAAGTGAAAAGAAGCGGCTGGCGACTCTACATGTATCCGAGGAGGCATGTGGTAGTCTGCAGCCCTCCCCAGATTGGCAGAAGGGGTGGAACAGTGACCAGGTTGGCTCGGAAAAGTGGGGTAATTGTCCAAGTACAATTGGGGGGGGGTGCCTCTTGTATAGGAAATTCTCAGGACATTAGGGCAGTGGTCCCCAACCATCAGGCCACAGACTGGCTCAGGGTCACAAAGCATTTTCAGCAAAAAAAATTAAGAAATATAATAATAGGCTATATAATTATAGGCTATTTGTGTGGTAATTACATTGAACTTGGTGCAGTCTGTCAGTAATGCACCTTTCCTCACCATTCCCTGTCATGCCCACAACAGGATGAGGATGCTGATGTTGAACTTGAGTAATGCGACGCACGAGAGTCCATCAGTCGGTCATCACCCACTTACCTACTGGATGTGCGTGTTGCAGCTAGCTAGTCATGGTGCAGCTAGCTAGCTAGCTACCTATACCTACCATGAGTAGCTAGCTTAGCTACCATGAGTAAAAAACAAACATAGCTTGAAAGAGTTTCTTTGGAAGAGGTGGGGACGGTAAAAGGTCTAACCATGAGGATAACGCAGAGACAGCAGGGGCCAGGACTGCAAAAAAAAAAGCTTCCTTCAAAATGAAATGCGACGAGTCATAACTAAAATATGGCATTATTGCGACCGATGACTCACGTGTATTGACCGTCTTGTTGCAGGGAAACATGATGCTATCGACTTATAAAGTCATTAGCATCATGATTCTGGTCGTGATTACCCCCCCCCCCCCATCTGCAAGAATATTGTCAATATTAAGCCGGTCCGCTGTGCAGAAAAGTTTGGGGACCCCTGCGTTAGGGCACATGACCTGTAATTGTATTTTATTGTGGCTTATCTTGGTGGGTTGCTTCCACAGTTATGTGGTTGTTTAAATAAACATTGTATGTTATTGTTTTGCTCTTCAGGTGCCCCATGATGGAAGGATCAGACTACCCCCAATCTGCTGCTTCTCCTCAGAGTATGGACAGTGTTCTCACCTCAGAGGGTAACGTGACCAACTCAGCCCTGAATCAAGGCCATATCATTGCTCTTAAGCTTTACTAGCTTTGTAAGCAAGGATACCATTTGGTGTCAGCAGAAGGCCCCTCATGAATGATTTGTTGATTTGTTCTTGTGCCAGACCAACCGTTTTTCTGATTCTTCTGCCGGTTTTTCCATTGATTGGTAGGTGGAGGAAGGCGAGCGCTGCAGACAGTGCCTGGTATCCCAGGTGGCACGAGAGCAGGAGCTGGCAAGATTGGCCGCATGATAGCAGAGGAAGTGATGGAGATCCAGAGGTGAGAGCGGACAGAATTCTCATGATCCAGTTCCGCATATCTTGTTCATATCAGTGAGAAACTGGTTTTAGAACGCTGGTTTTGAGATTCACCCTAGACAGATTACTTCCATGAAGTCCTGTGACTCAGTGTTCAGTCAAATTCATGTTGCAAAAGAAAGAACACACACACACACACACACATACACACACACACCCTGCCTCTGCTGCATGACGGAAGCTAAGTAGGTATGGGCTTGGCTAGTACTTGGATGGGAGTCCTCCCGGGAAAACTGAGTTGCCGCCGGAAGTGGTGTTAGCGGGCCAGTAGGGGGCAGTCTTCCCTCAGGTCCTAATAAAAACAACAAATATCAAATGCTAATGCCCCAGTGCAGTGAGAGGGGCACTGTGCTGTAGCAGACCACGTCCTTCAGATGAGATGTTAAACCGAGGTCCTGACTCACTGTGGTCATTAAAGACCCCATGGCACTTATCACAAAGAGCAGGGGGTTCCCCGGTGTCCTGGCAAAATTCCCAACCTGGCTGTCTCCATCTGGACACCTAATCATCCCCCATGTAATTGGCTCGGTGATTCCTCCCTCTCCACCTCAAGCTGATGTGTGGTGAGCATTCTGGTGAAAAATGGCTGCCGTGCATCATCCAGGTGGTGCTGCACATTTGTGGTGGTTTAAGTGAGTTTCCCCCTTCAATGTGAAGCACTTTGGGTGTCTAGAAAAGCCCTATATAAATGTAATGACTATTATTATGATTATATATATATATATATATATATATATATATATATATATATATATATATATATAATATAATAGTACGGTCAGACATCGATACACAGCTGTGTATGCTTGACTAAGTTATCACAGAAAGTTGAATCAGTTATCTGGGCACAACATTTATTGGGAGAAATGTTTCATTACTCATCCAAGTCTTCAGTCTCAACTGACTGCAGGTTATTTACTAATTGACAGGTTATTTATTAACTGACTCCACCTTTATAAACAATACAGTTGCATAACAACCCAAATCAAAGATCAGTTTCATATGCAAATTGCTGTGACCATTAACTAATTACAATGGCCATGTGTACTATTCACAGAGGATTGAGGAATAGTTGCAATCGTGTGTTCCTGTTGATGAAGCAGGGGAGGTAGTCAATTAGAAATTACAGGACGACCCCAACCTTAACAATAGGACCACCAGACCAAGTGTGTCTGCTGCTGAAGCTGTGTCTTCAGTCCACGTTCTTCAAATACAGGGGGCAGTACTATGGGCAGAAGTATGGTTGTGCTATGGGTTCCCCAGTCTCACCTGTAGTGTCCAACTTGTATATGGAGGAAGTGGAAAAGAGGGCTCTGATGTCTTATCCAGGGACACCACCTAGCCTTTGGTTCAGATTTATGGATGACACCTGGGTTAAAATTAAATCATGGGGCACCCCGGTGGCTCACCTGGTAGAGAGCGTACTACATAAGGCTGAGTCCTTACCGCTGCGGCCTGGGTTCGAATCCGACCTGGGCCCTTTGCTGCATGTCATCCCCTCTCTCTCCCCTGCCTTTCTTGTCTGTCTCTCCACTATTGCTACCAAATAAATGCGGAAAATGCCAGGATGTACCTCATTTCACTGACCACGTGAACTCTGTGGACAACCACATCAAGTTCACCAGGGAGGATGTGAGAAATGACAGATTAGCCTTCTTAGACTGAAATCGCAGTTGGTGATGGGGAACATTTGATTGTTGATGTTTACCATAAACCAACACATACTGATCAGTTGTTGTTATTATTCATCCATCGCAGTGACGGGGACCATCTAGTCATCCTTTGATGGATGACTGATGACTTGCGCAAATGATTAAAGTGAGGAAGAGTTGCACATCATCAACCCCACTCTCTCGTCCAAGACCACCTACTACCAGTTGCAAGACTAGCGAGACGACTGGCTGTGGAGACGGATGCAGATTTTTCCTCAGGGGTTCTTCCCAAAGCCTTTCCCGTAGACGAGTATACCCGCAAGGCAGCAGAGGTTTTAAATCAGAGTTTGCCCTCTCCTAGATGAATTGCCTGACAGGCTAACAAGCGTCCTCTACCGGGGTTTGAAATCAGAGTTGTCCTTCTGGATTGGCTGCCAACCAAGGCTAACGAGTCCAATCGACCCACCCGGTTATACCACCGGGAACCCGTTCAGCCCCGCAGCAGACTCAGTGAAAACAGGAGGTACCACGAGAAGGTGCTGCTGCAGACACATTTGCGTAAGAGCAGCCATATGCTAAGGTCCTGATGGACCCGTGGTGATCACTACACCAGCAAGCGAGAGGCCACCGCACCGCTTCGCATTCCTTTCGGCAAGTAGGACATCTGGCCCAATACTCACCACCTCCCTAGCTTAGTACTGATCAGTACTTAAGTCAAACCTTAAGTACTTAATTACTTAAGGTTTGACTCTCATCATCCACTGGAGCACAAACTAGGAGTCATCAGGACGCTGTACCACTGAGCTGACAACGTCCCCACCGACACAGCGGCCGGGGAAGGGGAGAAATCCCACATTAAACAGGCCCTGGTTAAGTGTGGTTATCCTAACTGGGTGTTTGAATGAATGCCTTTATTTGTCATTGCACAGCTGTACAACAAAATTAAGTGCAACTCCCCTGTGGTACAAAATTAAAAAAATAGATAAATAAATGTATGCAAATAGTCAAAATACAAATAGACACATTTGCAGCACAATCAACATATATTCAAGGCTCAATGTTTTCGGTTTTTATTTTTCAAAGCCATCCAGCATACCAAATTTCGCCACAAGTGAGTCAAGTGAGTCTGCTTTCTATGGAGCAGTGATGGAAAGCATACTCACTTATGGCATCTTAGTGTGGTATCTTAGTGTGGTAGGCCAGCTGCACCGTGGCTGATAAGAGAGCTCTGCAGAGAGTAATGAAGTCAGCACAGGAAACCATTGGCACACAGCTACCTTCACCTGAGGACATATATACAGACCCCAGTTTGGAAACCCAAACAGTGCACCAGCCGATCGAAGTGAGGAGAAGGACAACAGCTGTCTAAGCGTAAACCAGTGGTGATTCTGTATGTGGTGGGAGTGTCGGAAAAGTTGAGATGCATATTTTCCAAACACCGCATCTCGGTTGCTTTCAAACCCCAAAACACGCGGCGCCAGAAGTTGGTCCACTCTAGGGATCAGGTCCCCCGGCACAAATAGAGCAATATAGTGTATGCTGCTAAGTGCCAGGAGGATTGCCATGACTTGTACATCGGGGAAACCAAACAGACACTGGCCAAGAGGATGGCACAACACAGAAGAGCTAACACCTCAGACCAGGACTCCACAGTCTACACCATCTACAGGCCAGTGGCCACTCTTTCAAGGATGAGGACGTGCACATCCTTGATAGGGAGGAATGCTGGTTTGAACGGGGAGTCAAAGAGACCATCTATGTGAAGAGGGAACGACCATCCCTGAACTGAGGGGGGATCTAAGAGTACATCTGTCACCATCTTACAATGATGTGATTGCAACTATTCCCCGATCCTCTGTGAATAGTACACATGGCCATTGTAACTCTAGTTAATGGTCACGCCTATTTACATATGAACCCGATCATTGGTTTGGGTCAGCATACCAATGTATTGTTTATAAGGGTGGGGATACCTGCAGTCAGTTTAGACTGAAGAGGTCACTTGGATGATGATAAAACATTTCTCTCTCAATAAAAGTTGTGTCCAGATGAACTGATTCAACCTTCTGTAACTTCCTTACCTGGATTATTGAGCATGCATCAAGACATTTTGACTCGGTTATGTTTCAATTTTTTTGTAAAAAGTAAAATCGGTGCCTAGTCCGCGGTGGTGTAGCGGTCTAAGCATCGGCTTTGTGTCGATGCAGTTGCCCACTGGGGACTGGGGTTCGCGCCCCGGTCTCGTCAGATCCGACTATGGCCGGACTCGATAAAGCAGCAATCATTGGCGATGCTGTCTTCGGGAGGGGGGCGGAGTCGGCTTGTGTTCGTCACGTGAATGCGTCTCTGTGTGTGTCGGAAAAAACAGTGGTTCGGCCTGGAGTCGCCTTGTCACGAAAGTGGGAAGGCGGTCTCTTTCGAGACTGCCAGCCGGAGAGATGCAGTTGGCGAACGCATGCAGTACGAGGGGGGGTGTTTGAATTAAAATAGGGATCAATTGGCCACTAAATTGGGAGAAAAAGGGGAAAAATCAGAAATAAATTTATATTAAAAAAAAAAGTAAAATCAGTGTCAGACAAAAGGTCATTAAAGAAAAGCCTAATTTACCAGAAACTCCTCCAAAATGGTTGTTCTTCTAGAATACTGCAGAGTAAAACTGTGCACTTGCAAAGAGCACATGTTTTTGGATTTCTTTGGTAGCATGAGCAAACATCTTTTCAGATGTACCATAAAACTGCTCAGGGTTTGGATCTGGCAGGTTTTGTCTTCTTCAGTTTACAGTCACATCATCTAAACATCTCAGTAGGCTACAGAGCCTTCTTGAGGGCAGTTCTCTTTTGTACACTGACCAGTATGTTTCTGAGCTAATCTGCTCACAGGTTTGAGACGTTAGAATTATTTTCCTCTTTTTGTATCTGTGATGTACAAAACTTCAATGTTGTGCAAGTGTCAGTAACACTGGAAACATATCTGTCAGGATCCGAGGTTCATCGCCCTCCAGCTGTGGCTCCAGCCCTCTAAACATCACCAGCACCCCTCCTCCCGACACTTGCTCTCCAGGCGGCAAGAAGGTAACGCAGCCCACCCAAACACACCCCGCGCACACTTTTCTCATGTTTCTCAACCACCCCCACTCCCCAGTGTGGGAGATGTTTCTGTCATGTGAAACTGGTGCCCCATCACATGTTGTTCCCATCATGTCAGTGTGCTAGTTTGTGTAATTGTGCTAGTTTGTGTAAGGGTTGGGTCATTGTGTAGTTGAAACCCGATCCACGACTGCCATCCTGGATAGATGAAATGTACCTGAACAAAATATGAGGGTTCCCATTTGTGAATAAGCTGTTCAGATGGTTAGACAGACCGCTGGTTTGATAATGAAAATATTAATTAATTGATATTGGACCAGGTGGCACGGTGACGCAGTGGTTAGCGCGGTCGCCTCACAGTAAGAAGGTCCAGGGTTCGAGCTCTGGGGTAGTCCAACCCTGGGGGGTCGTCCTCTGTGTGAAGTTTGCATGTTCTCCCCATGTCTGCGTGGGTTTCCTCCGGGTGCTCCAGTTTCCTCCCACAGTCCAAAGACATGTAGGTCAGGTGAATCGGCCGTACTAAATTGTCCCTAGGTGTGAATGTGTGTGTGTGTGTGTGTGTCGGCCCTGTGATGGACTGGCGGCCTGTCCAGGGTGTCTCCCCACCTGCCACCCAATGACTGCTAGGATAGGCTCCAGCACCCCGCAACCCTGAGTAAGGACAAGCGGTTTGGATAACGGAGTGGAATGATATTGGACCTCTTTTCATAGATTGATAGCTTTATGCCCATGAGCTCATGGATTACCAACTGAATTACTGACACAATGACTGTCATGTAAATTTAGTGCCCCGGAGTTGCTGCTGTACTATTTGCCTCTTCAAGAATTATTATTCATTTCCCTTCCTAATTATAATAAACTTGATGTAACCAAGTGATGTATTTCTTTATATAAGCAGCAGTTTACCTAATAGGACACGGACTTCTCCCTCCAGTGTACATGTACACAAACTGCCAAAATTCACAGTTCAGAAACTTTTGTTTTACAGAAACAGCAAGGGTATTTGAAGTGGAAAAGAATGTGAACGTGATGTCTGCTGTGTATGTGCTGCCTCTGTGGGTGAAAGCTGATCTAGAGAGTAGGCCTCTGTAGTTGTGCTGAAAGCTTACCTGAGTCCACTGTCTGTAGATCCAGAACGGAGGGACACCAGACCTTCCGACACCAGGCATCATCCCTGGGCCTGACTCTATAGGATATCCCTACTCCAATCAGTCTATTATGAGTGAGTAGGACCCACACACACACACACACACACACACACACATGTGTCATATTAAACCAGGTTCTTATAGAGCATTCTTAACACTTGAACAACCACGGCCACCATTATGACCGTTTTGGATTTTCAAAGTTTAATAACTTTGTGGGGGGAAAAAAGATACAGACCTGCCGCTCCCTGAATTCTCCTAAAATTGCATATATTTGTATTAAAATTAGTTTTAGACCACTTGCACAAAAAAGTTATGATAAAATCTACCTAAAACGACCATGAGCAGTCAACATGACTGTCTCGTAATTTACGCGTCTTCGTGTGTGTGTATGTCACTATTTATGACGTGTGTTGGTCACGTCATTTCCTTCGTGAAGTTAATTGCTCTGTCCTAGAAACACACTAGCATACTCCAGTGCAGAGAAATAGTCTAAACTTGATTTTTTATTATTGCCATGACTGGTTACAGACGCACCCTGACTACCACTGAGGTGTTGCTGTATTTACAGGCAGCGGCCATTTTAAATTGTTTGAAAAATAGTATTAAAAGTTGTTAAATGTTCATTCTGGTGTCAGCTAGTTTGATAACAGACATATTAACATATGTAGTGCATTAATATCTCAATTGGGTATTTATCTTGATAGAATATAGAGTTTAGAAATGCTCATGGTCGTTCTAGTAGTGTCTAAGTTCCCGTCATGTTTGGAACTGTTTTAATATTTATTTTCAGTTCTTTTTTTACATCTCACGTTTTATAGGCCTTGTTAAGTTTGTTTGATTAGCAATATGTGTTTTCCATTTTGTTTTTCAGGTAATGTTTGCACTTTTTCAATTTTGCTATTCAAGTTCGACCATGTGTTTCTGAAGTTTAAATTGTTTAAAAATAGTATTATAGTTGTTAAAATGTTAATTTTGGTGTCACTTAGTTTCTTAACAAACAAACTAACATATGCAATGTATTAATATCTCAATTGGGCATTTATCTTGACAGAATATGGAGTTTAAAAACTGGCGGTCATTCTGACTGCCCATGGTCGTTTTGGGTAGGAGTGAAATCCCGGCCGGTCTGGTGTTAAAACTCTTCTACTTCAACTGAGATTACTCCTACATAGCTGCACTATCATGTTCAAATGGACAAAGCAACAGTTGCCTATAAAAAAAAAAAAAAGTGATGGTTCTCTCAGTGCTGACTCTTCATCATATGTTATTTCGTCCATGCTGTCATGCATGATGAGGAAGTTGGGAACTGACTTAAACGGTATTAAAGGTACTTCCCAGGTTTTAAATTAACCTAATCCGGCCCTGTCCTCTGGCGTTCTCCGCTCTGTGTTCCTCTGCCCTGTCTAGGTGACAACTCCCACCTGAGCATAGACATCATGGATGAGCCCGGCTCCAGCAGCCCCAGCAACGACGAGGCCGCCATGGCAGTCATCATGTCTCTGTTGGAGGCCGACGCTGGCCTGGGAGGCCCCGTTGACTTCAGCGATCTCCCCTGGCCTTTGTGAGGTCTAAAAAGAGACTGCAGCTTAAAAACCAGAGCCATTGACAGAAAGGGTTTAATCAGGTCATATTAGAGGTATCATGTTGCCGTGCTCCGTACACAGAAGAACAGCTGAATCTAACTTTGACAGGCCCCCTGACGTTTCGACACGGTGACATGCACAGCGTCGTCAAACTGGGGAAATGCAGAATCGCTGGTGACGTAGCAGCGGCTGCGGAGGAAGGCTGCGATGTGTAACGTGACTGCCAATTACTGCCGTGACTAAACGCTATCTATTAGTGGCTCTGGCCCCCCACCACGCCCTGTCAGCCAACAACCAGCCCTCAACCGACACCAGGTTCTTAAAGAGTTCGGTTTCGAGAACAGATGTGGAATTCCGTGGCTTAGTCGCTAGATGTTTCCAAGGCAGGAAGTAGGGGTGGAGTGTTTTTTTGGGTGGCGGACCAGATGACCTAATCAGTGCACCATGACCCTTGTAACATCTGTGTCTGTGTGTTAAAGCAACTCCTTGTAGACAACTAAAATCGATTTGATTTAATACAAGCAGGGCATTTGGTACCCTCAAAAAGCCCATATCATCCAAGGTGTGTGTGTGTGTGTGTGTGTGTGTGTGTGTGTGTGTGTGTGTGTGTGTGTGTGTGTGTGTGTGCGCGCGCGCGCACATGTACGAATACTCTGCTTGCATGTGTGGGAAAACCAACACAACAAGGTAATGTTTGGGAGTTTATACTTTTGGAGACCAGCAGGAGGATCTGTGGGGTGACTTGATGAGACCGGCCCCTCTTAAAGCTTTGCAGATCTTCAGCCGTCCTGTTGCAGGCACTTGGCTGAGAACAAAACCACACTTCGTTTTCAACATCGGATCATAATGGTAAAATATTTTGATGCGAGTTGAAATCTGCTGCTATAGCTCCCCACCCGATACCACTTGTAGTATCTTCTGAAGACCTACCCGGTCCAACTGACCAGATGTTCTCTCTAGTCATCAAGTTTTTGTGCGCTCAGGCACATGTTTGTCACTTCAGCGGTTACCGGAGGAGACGTGAGAAGAGACCTGGGTTGTAATGAAGCTCCCGTAGGTGCTGGCACAATTCACTGGGTGATGAGAGAGGATCTGGTCGACTCTATTCAGCAGATGCTGTGTGCGTTTTGTTGTTTTAAATCTGCCCTCTGATGCTGTCAACCACCATAAAAGTGGTGCTTAAGCCACTACAGGAAACATAATTTCGGTTCACAGCTGATGTTGTGCCCTTGTTGTGGGGTACTGCAGTTTAGGCCAGACATGTCGAAAAACCATCACCTTACTCTAAACTTGCAGTCAAAACATTTCTGAATATTTGAATATTTTGAGGTGTGCTCGATTTACTTCAGTTCAGTCCTTTTTTCACGTTTTAATGTAGAATTGTGCTCCGCAGCGATTGAAAGAAGGGCTGTCCCTTCACGTGGAGCATGCACACCACTTCCTGTGGTGAAACAGGGTACGCCAACACCTGCTATGGATGTTTAACTGGTCTTATGGATGTTTATGGATGTGTAACTGGTCTGCTACAACACTCGGTGGTGGAGCTCTGAGCGTGCTGACCACCCTAGCTTTCCACTACGCCGCTGCTTTAGCCCACGTAAAACTCCCGTGTTGACGAACTCAGACCGTGAGGATGGCCCACTCTTACAAAACCCTACCTGGACTGAATTCCACGATCTCCCTGATCTGTCCCTCCATCCTGGCCACGAAAACTACGAACGAGGTGTAGCAATCACTTGTGTGCTGTCAGCACTTAGTCATGTGACATGACTCCATTGTTCAGATGGGTAAATTATAAATTAAATGGCGTAAAATCTCAGATTTCAGCTTTAGCTTGGTTCTAAAAGATCAGGCTCAAAACACATCGCATTAAAACGGTTTCATCCTTACACGCCTTGTCAATGCAGGCTATGCACCACAAAAAGGTTGCATTGCCTTTGGGAAACATGGCGCAAGGCTGCGTTACAGAAACTCTCACCGCCCCGTTCTGCTGACTGCTGGAGGAAGCTTTGGAAAGCCCTCTGACAGATAATCCTGTTTTTATTGGTTATTAAAAAAATGTTTTGTGTGACTAAAAAAAAAAAATCCCCCCCGTAAAAGACAACTCTGGGGGTTTGCAATGAAATGAGTTTTTAAGCTGCCTGTGATTTACGGCTTCGCTCCGCTGGATCTGGAAGTTTTTAAGAACCTCTATGATTAGACCCATCTGTCAATACAAACCACTTTTTTTTTTTTTTTTTTAGCTGAGCAGTTTCTTTGGGATCTTTGCTGAAAGTCGATGTGCTGGAGACGAGTAGAGCGGCAGTCAGACATGATGCTTAGAAATAAAGGCAACGTTTAATAATCCGGAATAACAGGAGTGTGTCATTAGGGAGAGGAGTTGTGCGGTTGCTGGAGCTGTGTTCTCTGAGAACGCAGGGCCAAGCGTGTCATCTGAGAGCTTCTGAGCGGAGCTCTTGGGTTCAGTGTCGCTTTTCTTACATTGTCGATTAATCTCCTCAACATGGCCTGTCTGTTTAACCTTACCAGCCATCTTGATTTTAGGAACTTTTTGCTAAAGACCACAATTTTTTAATGAGATGATATTTAAAGGCAAATCCATTGGTCACACTGGGAAGAAAATTACATTTCTTTATTTTCAGATATCACACCCCTCTGCAAATATTGAGGTGGTCATCGGGCATCCCTGCCGGTAAAAGGTATATTGAACTGAAGTTGGATGCCAATTTCCAAATGGAAACTCGGGGCACCTCATTTGATGCACAAGCTCAGTCTTTTTTAGCGGAGCAAATAATTCATGTTAGCATAGTAAATGGCAGGAAACCCATGCTACAAAAACTTCAGGGTGGGAGAATTGGTATGCAACATGCTGACTTTAATTCTGAAGTGCTTTGAGAAATGGCTGCAAACATTCTTATGCAGTGAAAGTGTTTGTTCTGTGCTGAACTGTGTGCACTGAAGGTTGTCACTCAACTGGCATGCTTGGATCTCCTCAGATGAACTTATTTCGCCAGTAAGAATCTCCTTATCTCCACCCCCTCCACCCCCCCAAAAGCGTGCAGGTTTCTCACTAACGTTGAAAATGCCACAGGTGAAAGGAACACAAAAGGGGACCTTTTACAACAGTCCTTTTTAAATCACTGATGTTTTACCCATTTCATTGAACATATGTTAATCCAAAAAAAATCAAAAAACAAACAAAAAAACTTGTACTCTACACTGTTTGATGGTTGTATCACTTACTGTGCGAGAGATGTGTCCGTTAACACATGAAGATGTGCACAGTGTTGGGTTGGAAACGGACGTGTCCAATGCCGAGTTGGGAAAAACAGGGAATGGTAAATTGGGCCGCGCCAGGTGAGAATATATTTTGCCTCCACCTTCATAATCTGATACTGGCTGGTGAGGTTACCTCTGTGACTCTGTTCTTAGTGGTTTTCTGTTTCAATAATTTTACACTACACACTTCAATAAAGTGTTCCTCTTGTTGATATGCCTCTCCCTACCTGACAGTAATGTATCAGATCTTTAAATATTATCATGTTAAAAGTATACTTTATGCAAATATGAGTATAATGAGTGTATTGTATGTATCAGCAGTGAAATATTTTTAAAATAAAATCTGTTTCCGTCGACTGGATTTCCCTTCTGTCAAGAAGATACTTCTGATGTTTTTTGTTTCATATTTCTCTCCATTAGCAGTGTAAGTGCAATGCAGTCCATAAATATTTCTCTTAGAAGAGTAGAAGTCCAGAGTCCCATGCTCAAGAAAATACACCGTGACCTTCCTGGTCCAAACCTGAACTCATGGTTCTGGTGTGTTAAAGGCTTTGCCACTTCTATTTGCCTTGTTTAGGTTTGTTAATCAATTGGCAGTTAAAACATGCCGAATTAATCTCTTTCTGTTGTTTGCACTATAATAAAAAGACCAAGAGGTCAAACATCCGATGTTTCTGATACTCCAATCCAGTTCAAGAGTCAGTACCTGTAAAAAATTATTTTACACAATGGCGGACTACAAAAACAGAATGTTCTGTTGAGGTATAGTCGAGTCCATAAATATTTGGGCAATGACAAAATTTTGTTTTAGCTGTCTACCACAGCATATCAGAGTTTAAATCAAAAGATGAATATGAGCTCAAAAATGCAAATGTTCACCTTTAATTTGAGGGTATTTGCATCCAAATCGTGGGAACGGTGTAGGAATTACAGCACTTTTTATATGAGCCCCCCCCCCTTCTTAAGGGACCGAAACTAATTGGACAACTCGACTGTTCTATGGCAAGGTGTATGTTATTCCCTCATTTCATTTTCAAGTAAGCAGATAAAAGGTCAGCCACCTGCGATGCACAAGCCAGTGCATTCTTAGTGCTGGTCCCAAGCCTGGATAAATGGGGAGGGTTGCATCAGGAAGGGCATCCGGCAGAAAACCTTTTGCCAAATCAAATGGTTGAATCATACCTCAGATTTCCATACTGGATCGGTCGAGGCCCGCGTTACTAACAACCACCAAGGGTACTGTTGGGGGAAGAAGGAGAGGGGGATGGCATGTCCAGAGGCAGTGGGAGAGGAGGAAGGGTAGGAGTGTGGAGGTGAGAGTCAGAACTTTGAATGTTGGCACTATGACTGGTAAAGGGAGAGAGCTGGCTGATATGATGGAGAGAAGAAAGGTAGGTATACTGTGTGTGCAAGAGATCAGGTGGAAGGGGACTAAGGCCAGGATCATCGGAGGTGGGTTCAAACTCTTCTACCATGGTGTGAATGGGAGGAGAAATAGGGTAGGGGTAATCCCTAAGGGAGAATATGTCAAGAGTGTTCTGGAGGTGAAGAGAATGTCAGACTGAGTGATGAGTATGAAGCTGGAAATCGAGGGTGGTAAATGTTATCAGTGCATATGCCCCGCTAGTTGGGTGTGAGATGGAAGAGAAAGAAGAATTCTTGAGTGAGTCGGTTGATGTGGTGGAGTGTGTACCCAAGGAGGAGAGAGTGGTAATTGGAGGGGACTTCAATGGGCATGTTGGTGAAGGGAACAAAGATGATGAGGAGGTGATGGGCAGGTATGGTGTCAAGGAGAGACATGTGGAAGGACAGATGATGGTGGATTTTGTGAAAAGGATGGAAATGGCTGTAGTGAATACATATTTCAAGATGAGGGAGGAACATAGGGTGACTATATCTTATATAAGAGGTGCAATCTGAAAAGGATTGGAGACTGCAAGGGGGTGACGGGAGAACGTAGCTAGGCAGCATCAGATGGTGGTCTGTAGGATGACTTTGAAGACCAAGAAGAGGAATAGAGTGAAGGCAGAGCCAAGGATCAAATGGTGGAAGCTGAAGAAGGAAGACTGTTGTGTGGAGTTCAGGGAGGAATTAAGACAGACACTGGGTGGCAGTGAAGAGTTGCCAGATGGCTGGGCAACCACTGCAGAAATAGTGAGGGAGACATTTAGGAAGGTACTTGGTGTGTCATCAGGACAGAGGAAGGAAGACAAGGAGACTTGGTGGTTTGATGAGAAGTACAGGAAAGTATACAGAAAAAGAGGTTGGCAAAGAAGAAGTGGAATAGTCAGAGTCAGAGAGATGGTAGACAGGAGTACAAAGAGGTGAAGAGTGGTGCCAAAGGAAAAGGCGTATGGCAAGTTGTATGAAAGGCTGGATACTAAGGACTTGTACTGATTGGTTAGACAGAGGGACTGAGCTGGTAAGGATGTGTAGCAGGTTAGGGTGATGAAGGATAGAGATGGAAATGTGCTGACATATGAGGTGAGCGTGTTGAGAAGGTGGAGGAGTATTTTGAGGAGCTGATGAATGAAGAAAATGAGAGCGAGAGAAGGTTGGATGATGTGGGGATAGTGAATCAGGAAATGTGGTGGATTAGCAAGGAGGAAGTGAGGGCAGCTATGAAGAGGATGAAGAGTGGAAAAGCAGTTGGTCCAGATGACATACCTGTGGAAACATGGAGATGTTTAGGAGAGATGGCAGTGGAGTTTTTAACTAGATTGTTTAACACAATCTTGGAAAGATTGTAATGATTTTCAAGAACAAGGGCAATGTGCAGAACTGTAGCAACTACAGAGGTATAAAGTTGATCAGGCACAGCATGAAGATATGGGAAAGAGTAATAGAAGCTAGGTTAAGAGGAGAGGTGACGATCAGCGAGCAGCAGTATGGTTTCATGCCAAGAAAGAGCACCACTTATGTGATGTTTGCTTTGAGACTGTTGATGAAGAAGTATAGAGAAGGTCAGAAGGAGTTACACTGTGTCTTTGTAGATTTAGAGAAAGCATATGACAGGGATATTAGAGAGGAAGTGTGGTATTGTATGAGGAAGTTGGGAGTTGCAGAGAAGTATGTAGGCGTGGTGCAGGACATGTATGAGGGAAGTGTGGCAGTGGTGAGGTCTGTGATAGGGGTGATGGATGGGTTCAAAGTGGAAGTGGGATTACATCAAGGATTGGCTCTGAGCCCTTTCTTGTTTGCAATGGTGATGGACAGATTGACGGACGAGATCAGGCAGGAGTCTCCGTGGACTATGATGTTCGCGGATGACTCTGATCTGTAGTGAGAGTAGGGAGCAGGTTGAGGAGAGCCTGAAGAGGTGGAGGTATGTACTGGCGAGAAGAGGAATGAAAGTCAGTAGGAGCAAGATATGCATGAAAGAGAGGGAGGGCAAGGGAATGGTAAGGATGCAAAGAGTAGAGGTGGTGAAGGTGTATGAGTTTAAATACTTGGGGTCAACTGTCCAAAGTAATGAGGAGTGTGGAAGAGAGGTGAAGAAGAGAGTGCGGGCAGGGTGGAGTGGATGGAGAAAAGTGTCAGGAGTTATTTGCGGCAGAAGGGTACCAGCAAGAGTGAAAGTGAAAGTTAACAAGATGGTAGTGAGAACAGCTACGTTGTATGGTTTGGAGACGGAGGCCCTGTTGAAAAGACAGGAAGTGGAGCTGGAGGTGGCAGAGTTGGAGATGCTAAGATTTTTGTTGGGAGTGACGACTTTAGCTTATTTAAGAAGCAAAAGACCCAGCTCTTTCACGAACACCTCCACACTTGATGGTATTAATAAAAATGCCAACAAAAAAAAATGCTCCTTTGCACGCTATGCATTGCCTTTGTGCACTGCCTGTTGACATCTATGTCCTATCGGACTTGATCCTAGTTTTTTGGCACTTACTTGTGTTGTTGTCTCCTGACTAGATCCTTGCTTGTGTTGTATTAACTCTCAGATGTATGTCGCTTTGGATAAAAGCGGTGGAAATGAAATTGTAACTTTGTAATTGTGACATTGTGATGAAAAAGGACAGGATTAGGAATGAGTATATTAGAGGGACAGCTGAGGTTGGACAGTTTGAAGACAAAGCAAGAGAGGCGAGACTGAAACTGTTTGGACATGTGTGGAGGAGAGATGCTGGGTATATTGGGAGAAGGATGCTGAATACGGAGCTGCCAGGCGCGAGGAAAAGAGGAAGGCCGAAGAGGAGGTTTATGGATGTGGTGGGAGAGGACATACGGGTGACATGCAAGTGACAGAGGAAGATGCAGAGGACAGGAAGAGATGGAAACGGATGATCCACTGTGGTGATCCCTAATGGGAGCGGTCGAAATAAGAAGAAGATAAAAGGTCTAGAGTTGATTTCATGTGTGCCATTCGCATTTGGAATTTGTTGCTGTTAACTCTCAGTATGAAGTCCAAAGAGCTATCATCACCAGTGATGCAAGCCATCGATTGGCAGAAAAATCAATACAAACCCATCAGAGAGATAGAAAAAAACATTAGGTGAGGCCAAATCAACTGTTTGGTACATTCTTGAAATGTGAGCTCAGGAACCCCAAAAGGCCTGGAATACCATGGAAAACAACTGTGGTGGATGACAGAAGAATTCTTTCCCTGGTGAAGAAAAACCCCTTCATAACAGTTGGCCAGATAAAGAATGCCTTCCAGGAGTTAGGTGTATCTGTGTCAAAGTCAACAATCAAGAGAAGACTTCACCAGAGTAAATACAGAGGGTTTACAACAAGATTGAAACCATTGATATGCCTCAAAAACAGGAAGACCAGATTAGAGTTCGCCAAAAAACCTCCATAAAACCATGTACAGTTCTGGAACAATATCCTTTGGACAGATGAGACAAAGACCAACTTGTACCAGAATGATGGGAAGCTGTGGCGGAGCCAGAGCGGGGGCATGGGGGCGGTCGCCCCAGGGCCCACAAGGTCGGGGGGGCCCGTTTGGAGCTCTGTTGCCGAGTTTACGAGCGTTCGTGAACGCACCGGGTCTCGGGACTCCGACGCATTCAGTGACACACTCGTAAAGTCGGCTAATGATAAAAAATACAGTGCAGTACGGGGCCCCTATACATAGATATTAATGGCCCCTATAAAGGCTAAAGCCTTTTTTACGACTATTCATGATTACACCGGAGCTGTGAGCCAGCTGTGATTGGTTGTGAGGTATAACTGCGTCACACTGCCAGAAGGGGGAGTGACTAAAATGACTATCACAAGGGCTCATCGAGAAGCTCCGCCACCTTTGTGCTGAGACCCACACTCCGCCCCTGATGGGAAGAGAAGAGTATGGAGAAGGGAAGGAACTGCTCATGACCCGAAGTATACCACCTCATCTGTGACACATGATGGAGGTAGTGTTATGGCATGGGCTTGTATGGCTGCCAGTGGAACTGGTTCCCTTGTATTTAATGATGATATGGCTGCTGACAAGAGCAGCAGGAGGAATTCTGAAGTGTATAGGGTTATATCATCTGCTCAGATTCAGCCAAATGCTTCAAAACTCATTGGACGGAGCTTCACGGTACAGATCACAATGACCCGAAGCGTACTGCAAAGCAACCTAAAGAAGTGGAATGTTCTGCAATGGCCAAGTCAATCACCTGAATTGAAGCCAACTGAGCATGCACTTCAATTGCTGAAGGCAAATCGCACCCAAAACAAGCAGGAACCGAAGACAGCTGCAGTAAAGGCTTGTCAGAGCACCACCAGGGAAGAAATCTAGTGGCTGGTGATGTCTATGGGTTCCACACTTCAGGCAGTCATTGACTGCAAAGGATTTGCAACCAGGTACTAAAAACAACAATTTAATTTATGATTATGTTAGTTTGTCCATTCCCTTCTGAGCTCCTAAAATTGGGAGGCTATATATAAAAATGGTTGTAATTCCTAAACGGTTCATACAATATTTTCGACAAAACCCTTAAAGTTGAGTCTACACCCGGATTTTTTCATTTCAAATCCATTGTGGTGACTTACAGAACCAACAATTGGAAGCGAAAAGGTGAAAATTTTGTAACTATCCCAAATACTTATGGACCTGACTGTACATTCTGTTGCCATTGAGATGGAGAGGTCTGCTAGACAGAGACTAGGACTAAGGACTAGGACTAGACAGAGACTAAGGACTGTTAGAAAAAAAATTTACACTTCAGAGACTGAGAGATTGTTGAAGAATGAGACGTTGAGTTTTTATAGATTATTAGTGTTTATAGCTGTATTAGCAACCAAGAACATTGCTTAATTTGGTTGTAGCTGTCAGAGTTTTGTTCAGCACTCCAAAACTATAGCTGGTTTGGAATTTTATTTTAAAATGTATTTTTACCTCAGGATGCATTTCAGAGATGGTTACTTAGGACTGCAATAGTACATCATAAATTAGGTTCATGTTAAACATGGAGGAATTGGGTTTATTCAGCTTTCACAAACATTTTCCAAACAGCTGAGGAAAATAACCCCATTCAGCACCAGCCTTCTTGGACGGTAACTACACCGGATGGTCAAACCTACCACCTTTATAACTGCATTTTCAATACAAGGTGTACACCCAATAGCGCTAAAATTGGCAGTCATTTCTCCATACTTACCATATATACATGTTTAATTGCATATTACACCCAAGTTGTACATGTACCAATTACAATCACCGCTGGGTCACCCCATCCAACCACCGTATCAAGGTGTGCAGGATTACTACGTGATGAAACACTGACTCAAATGATGACACACACCTGGCCAAGAACAGAATGTGAAGACCTCTAATCATCATGCCGTAATTTCCTTTCGAAAGGAGATTTACCTGACAACTCTGGTGTGGGAAGATGGCAGCGCAAATTCATGTTTGTAGCGGCCTCACTCAGTACCGGTGTGGGAAGATGGCGGCGCAAATTCACGTTTGTAGAGGCCTCACCCGGTACTGTCCATGCAGTGTCTTTGTCCATGTCTGCGTCTAAGTTTGACTTCATTCGATGGCTGGGAGAGCTGGCGCTGGATCAGCTGGGAGAACTTGGTCTGCCGCGTCCTGTGGGCCCAGGGACCACGGCCCTGCCTGGAGCTGTGCCTGAACAGGTAACACCGAGAGTGGTCTGGCGGTGGCCTCGCCTAGCTTTCACTTTGTTTTTAGTGTCATCGTGTGGAGTGCAGGGAGGTGTGTCGAAGGTGTCTGGCTGGTAGAGCTAGTGTTGGATCGGCTGAGGGAGCTTGGTCTGCTGCGTCCTGCGGGCCCAAGGACCACAGCCCTGACCGGCGCTGTGCCTGGAGTGGAAATACCGAGGATGGTCTGACAGGACGCGGAAGCGGGGCATGCTAAGCTAACTGCTAGCCCATGCAGACCGGCAGCTCCAGCAGTCATCCTGGCTGGTGTTCGTTCTCTGGACAGTGATTTTTTTTGTTTCTTTGTTTAGTTTAGATATGTGTTAGTTTGGATATGTGTTCTTGTAGTTTTTGGATATGTGTTTTTGTCTTTGTGTTGCACTGCTGTGGGCTGGAGGAAACAATGTTTTGTTTCATTTCATGTGTGCAAGTGCATGAAATGAAATGACAAATGAAGTGTTTCTGATTCTGAACTGCTTTTTATGAACTTGGAACAACAAGTCAGTCATCACTGAGGTAACTGTCGTGAATAATTTTATTACCAAAAGGGTGTCTTTATCAAGTATTCTGACGCCTGGTAGGGACCCAGTAGTAGGCTCCTAAGCGTGCAGTGGTACAGTCAAATGTGACACATGGCAAACTGTAGGCCTATATTGATACACAGAACGTTTTGACTGAAACAGGTAAAATTCTCAGTGTCTGACAGATTTTTTCAAATAAGAACATAAACAATCAGCATGGATAACTTTGTGGATTTCTAAGGAACAGAAGAGGTAAAAAAAATTGACATTCCGAGTTGTTGAGGAGGGGGGATAACACCCGTCTATGTTTGATGTGTCAAAATGTTTTATGAACACTGGAAAAGTGAATACTCAAGACTGTGTGGAGTAATCAAAAGTAAATTCCCCAATGTGAGGTACTGTATCACACAACAGCATCACTCATTGACGCACACACATACAAACAGTCAAGCCTCTACACACCATATATCTATGATTCACGTCAAGATAATGTAATCTACAGTACTTAATTGTGTCTTTTTATGCATATAGAAGACTGCAACAAAATAAAATCTCCTTTGGTCGGGTTAAAAAAAAAGAAGACAGGTGAATAAGGAGGTCCAGTGTATATACTGTGTGTGCTTTATCTATCCTTGGCTGTTGACATTAGCTTGTTCATTTTAGGTGTGGGTGACCACTGTCCTCATACAGACGGTGATGGTGTGTCGGGGTCTGGCTCATAGTGATAAGTGTACTGGACGGGGTGGTTGGGTGGAGTAGGGTTGCTGCCGTGTTGCTGCTGGTTACTTTGAGCTTGGCTGTGCGAGGGCTGGCCAGGGCTGTCCTGCCCCTGCGGTTGGCTGTGGCTGGCATCGTGGCCATGTTCAGGTTGATGGCCGATGCTGTCAGGCCCTTGTTGGGCCGGGTGGTTGATACCGTCGTGACCCTGTGTTTGCTGGTGGCTGACGTTCTCCTGCCCCTGTGCTGGTTGGTGGCTGTCGTTCAGCCCCTGCTGAGGCTGGTGCCCAGGCAGAGTGTCCAGCTCATCCACTTGTGGTCCTGGTGGCTGCATGACCACTAACTGATCCTGAGGTATGTCTGCAGCGGCGGCAGCCAGGTTGGTGGTAGACTTGGACTTAACACACTGGAAATCCACGTGACGGCTTTTCCCCTCTTCCTTCTCCCAGGACATGCGGATAAAGGGACGTTGGACATAGTTGTATATGACTTCCGGACGACCTCCGGGACGCCGTTTCACTTTCTCTTTATATGTGGGGTAACCTAACAAAGGCAAAGGTCAAAGGTCACTGAAGGTGTTCAATAATAGTGGGAAATAAATTCAACCCTCTTTTGTCACGACATTACTTTGTCACATTTTGAAATACACTTTTTTCCCCCATACAGAAAGTTCATTTATGTTGTAAAATGTTCTTACGTTTAGCAGTTTTAAGGCTCTTTATGTGGATGATGGCGGACATCTCCCATGTGTAAAAGATGCCTCATGACCCAAATCAGCCAAGAACCACTGCTGACTTTTAGAAGAATGGATCTTAAAATATACATCAATAAAAAACATTGATCCAGTACCTTCTATGCCTAGCCTGATCTTTTTCAGCCCTCTGTCCTTCAGCACAGATTTGGCCACGTCACGGTTCTCTATGTACTTGAAGAAACGGTACAACTTGGTGCTGTAGATGACTGTTGACGACAGCAGAGAAGAGGACATCAATAACATGAATCCATCACACAACTCAAAATAGATGACTGCAGTAAGGGGATAATTAACTACTTTAAAAATCAAGCAATAAAAATATTGATATATTAAATATCGATATAAATATATTTATATCAATATGTTTATTACTCTGGCAGTAGGCCTCCTCTTTCCCCCTCTATGGTATGTACCATGTAAGAATTACTAAAATAACGAAACTACAACATACATAAGTCATTGTAATATTTACCTTGGAGTAATAGTAAAACATCTTATACATGGAGTAATAGTAAATAATAGTACATGGAATAATAGTAAAACATCTTAATAATCAAAGTGCTATGAAAAATACAGCAGTAGTAACCAATCATTCTCTAAGAATGATTGGTTACAGAATCACCCTCTACGTAACCTGACATCACGAGACTCATTTACAAACTCTGGAACCTCCCAGTTCATTTTCCATTTCCAAGGGGCAATATCGTTGCTTGATATCCGACAGAGTTGTAAACTCGTTACACTCCATTCCTACTCTGGGAACCGGATGAAACTGTAAGCTCATGTTTTACATTTGCTCTGGCCTCCCTCCCATTCTGACAGATTTCCAGCCGACCTAGCCCAGGTGGGGCCAATCACAACTGTTTATCTAATATGGGGCGCGTTTTATACGATGACGTACAGCCTTATTTTTTCCCCACCTGCATTCTGGGAACTGTGCCTCTGATAGGCTAGTACTCATTGCCTCTGTTGGTTAGGTTGGTTAAGTTGGTTAAGGGTGGGGTTAGGGGTAGGGTTCACCAATCAGAGGCAGGTCTTCCCAGAATGTGGGTGGGAAAAAATAACGCTGACCTTCAGAGGCGTGCCGTTGGCTGCTGCTGATGTAGTAACAACTACGGATAAGTAGACTCGCTAGTCCTTGGCTAACGGGTCGGACCCTTTAGTCGACTGATTAACGTAGTTGTTAATCAGTTAATCGTTAATTAGTCATTAATTAATCAAAACTAACTATGATGTCGGGCGATATTGAGAAGACATGCCGTCTAACGCTTGACAACGGCATCAGTCCCACCCGCGGCGCTCATTGGATAATCACTCTTTCAACCGAGAAACCGCTGTTTCATGTCATGTTGCCAGACCAGAAGAATCGGTCAACTCGGTGGAGTGAGCGGATTCAATGGTCTGGACTGAGGCAAGCATTATCAAAGGGGGCAGATAAAAATGCCTCTGGATGCAATTGGATAGAGCTACAACCATTTAGAGCAACAAAACTTGGACATATCCCCATCTTTTTGGCAACCAGCGGGGTCAGTTGGTAAACTAAACTTTACCAAATCCTGTTGGAAGTACGGCAAACACATCTTTCTCATCAACAAGAGTTTCATCGTATAAAACCCACCCCATATTATATAAACAGCTGTGATTGGCCCGACCAAGGCCAGGCTGGAAATCTGTCTGAACGGGGGGGCGGACGTATATGCCAGAGCAAATAAAACACGAGCTTACAGATTCGTCTGGTTCCCAGGCTGCCCTCTTTGTATTAGTAACAATAAAGACAGAGTTAACTTTCCACCAAGCAACAGTAACTTTAATCACATTAGCATTATTTCATTTTGTTAATACTTTTCTGTCACTGGTACTCCTCTATACGATGTGAATTTAACTAGATGGTACATGAATACTGATCCGCATATTTGATTTGGCAAAGATTTTACGCCGGATGCCCTTCCTGACGCAACCCTCCCCATTTGTCCGGGCTTGGGACCGGCACTAAGGATGCACTGGCTTGTGCATCCTCAGCGGCTGAAGGAAGAGTATGTCAAGAGCGTGCTGGAGGTGAAGAGAGTGTCAGACAGAGTGATGAGTATGAAGCTGGAAATTGAAGGTTTATTGCTGAATGTTATCAGCGCATATGCCCCGCAAGTTGGGTGTGAGATGGATGAAAAAGAAGAATTCTGGAGTGAGTTGGACGACATGGTGGAGAGGGTACCCAAGGAGGAGAGAGTGGTGATTGGAGCGGACTTCAATGGACATGTTGGTGAAGGGAACAGAGGTGATGAGGAGGTGATGGGAAGGTATGGAGTCAAGAAGAGAAATGTGGAAGGACAGATGGTGGTGGATTTTGCGAAAAGGATGGAAATGGCTGTGGTGAATACATATTTCAAGAAGAGGGAGGAACACAGGGTGACGTACAAGAGTGGAGGAAAGTGCACACAGGTGGACTATATCTTGTTCAGGAGGTGCAATCTGAAAGGGATTAGAGACTGCAAGGTGGTGACAGGGAAGAACGTAGCTAGGCAGCCTCGGATGGTGGTCTGTAGGATGACTTTAGAGACCAAGAAGAGGAAGCGAGTGAAGACACAGCCGAAGATCAAATGGTGGAAGTTGAAGAAGGAAGACTGTTGTGTGGAGTTCAGGCAGGAGTTAAGACAGGCACTGGGTGGTAGTGAAGAGTTGCCAGATGGCTGGAAAACCACTGCAGAAATAGTGAGGGAGACAGCTAGGAAGGTACTTGGTGTGTCATCAGGACAGAGGAAGGAAGACAAGGAGACTTGGTGGTGGAATGAGGAAGTACAGCAAATTATACAGAGGAAAAGGTTGGCAAAGAAGAAGTGGGATAGTAAGAGAGATGAAGAAAGTAGACAGGAGTACAAGGAGATGCAGCGTAAAGCAAAGAGAGAGGTGGCAAAGGCAAAGGAAAAGGCGTATGGTGAGTTGTATGACAGATTAGACACTAAGGAAGGAGAAAAGGACTTGTACCGATTGGCTAGACAGAGGGACCAAGCTGCAAAGGATGTGCAGCAAGTTAGGGCGATCAAGGATAGAGATGGAAATGTGCTGACAAGCGAGGAGAGTGTGCTAAGAAGGTGGAAGGAATACTTTGAGGGGCTGATGAATGAAGAAAATGAGAGAGAGAGAAGGTTGGATGATGTAGGGATAGTGAATCAGGAAGTTCAGCGGATTAGCAAGGAGGAAGTGAGGGCAGCTATGAAGAGGATGAAGAGTGGAAAGGCAGTTGGTCCTGATGACATACCTGTGGAGGCATGGAGATGTTTAGGAGAGATGGCAGTGGAGTTTTTAACTAGATTGTTTAACACAATCCTGGAAAGTGAGAGGATGCCTGAGGAGTGGAGAAGAAGCATACTGGTACCGATTTTCAAGAACAAGGGCGATGTGCAGAACTGTAACAACTACAGAGGTATAAAGTTGATCAGCCACAGCATGAAGATTTGGGAAAGAGTAATAGAAGCTAGGTTAAGAGGAGAGGTGACGATCAGCGAGCAGCAGTATGGTTTCATGCCACGAAAGAGCACCACAGATGCGATGTTTGCTTTGAGAATGTTGATTGAGAAGTATAGAGAAGGCCAGAAAGAGTTGCATTGTGTCTTTGTAGATTTAGAGAAAGCTTATGACAGAGTGCCGAGAGAGGAGGTGTGGTATTGTATGAGGAAGTCAGGAGTTGCAGAGAAGTATGTAGGAGTGGTGCAGGATACGTATGAGGGAAGTGTGACAATGGTGAGGTGTGCGGTTGGAATGACAGATGGGTTCAAGGTGGAGGTGGGATTACATCAAGGATCGGCTCTTAGCCCTTTCTTGTTTGCAATGGTGATGGACAGGTTGACGGACAAGATCAGGCAGGAGTCTCCATGGACGATGATGTTCGCGGATGACATTGTGATCTGTAGCGAGAGTAGGGTGCAGGTTGAGGAGAGCCTGGAGAGGTGGAGGTATGCACTGGAGAGAAGAGGAATGAAAGTCAGTAGGAGCAAGACGGAATACCTATGCGTGAATGAGAGAGAGGACAGTGGAATGGTCAGGATGCAAGGAGTGGAGGTGACAAAGACATCTGAGTTTAAATACTTGGGGTCAACTGTCCAAAGTAACGGGGAGTGCAGTAGAGAGGTGAAAAAGAGAGTGCAGGCAGGTTGGAGTGGGTGGAGAAGAGTGTCAGGAGTGATTTGCGACAGAAGGGTATCAGCAAGAGTTAAAGGGAAAGTTTACAAGATGGTTGTGAGACCAGCTATGTTATATGGTTTGGAGACAGTGGCACTGACGAAAAGACAGGAGGCGGAGCTGGAGGTGGCAGAGTTGAAGATGCTAAGATTTTCACTGGGAGTAACGAAGAAGGACAGGATTAGGAACGATTATATTAGAGGGACCGCTCAGGTTGGACGGTTTGGAGACAAAGCAAGAGAGGCAAGATTGAGATGGCTTGGACATGTGTGGAGGAGAGATGCTGAGTATATTGGGAGAAGGATGCTGAATATGGAGCTGCCAGGGAAGAGGAGAAGAGGAAGGCCAAAGAGGAGGTTTATGGATGTAGTGAGGGAAGACATGCAGGTGGCTGGTGTGACAGAGGAAGACGCGGAAGACAGGAAGAAATGGAAAGGGATGATCCGCTGTGGCGACCCCTAACGGGAGCAGCCGAAAGTAGTAGAGGTACATGAATACTGAGCTTCCATATCTCGTGAATATTCCCGCATAAAGAGAGAAGCAATAGACTCATTTAACAGCATCAGTGATATTAACAGCACTAAGTAATATTTTACTCTGTGTACTCTTCTCCAGTGAGCCATAGATGCTTTTTTTTTTACAATAAACACGAGAACTACGCTTTGTGAATTTGAATATTCCTCATCAAAGTATAGTTGAGTGTTCTGTGTCACCAGTGAAGAATACAAGTACGGCTATCGCCAACTGCACCAGTGATATCGCCGGTAGTGTTAACAACCTACTTTGTGAATACTCCTCCCCCATCTGTGGTGGGTATTCTTCGTCCCAGTCTACCACATCGTCGTCGGTGAGCACCACCACGTGACACTCCCTCTCTCCACTCTGAGCACTGGCCACCATCAGAGGCAGCACCATCTCCTCCAGGTAGCACTCAAACTGACGCCGTGCCCCATCGTTGGACAGCTCATGCATCAGGGCACCTTAGAAATGGGTGGGGAGTTGTGGGATATACGGCATTAAAGACACATTTCATCACTTCAGTTCTGAATCCCACTCAATCTGGAAGCGATTTCTGAAGCGAATCATTACTGAAAATGTGACTGTGCTTTCGATTTGTCAACGCTATGATGCTTACAAACCTTGTATAGAATAAAGTGAATGTCACACACTGGCTGTCTTTACTTCAAAATGAATATCGGAGCACAACAAAATATTGTTAATACAAAAAACTAAATCCCACCATGTAAACAAAGCTGAGGGGGTTGAGTGAATTTCAACAGGAGGCAGTTTTTAAACACAAGAGTTATTTCTAGAGATGCATCGATCAACCTTTTTTTCAATTCCAATCTGATTCCGATGCCTAAATTTGGATACCTGCCGATACCAATCTTCTTCTTCTTCTTCTTTCGGCTTGTTCCATTTCCCAGGGGTCGCCACAGCGGATTTGATAGTTTCCATTGCACGTGTGAGGGCACAGCACTGATAGCGGTCTTGTCAATCCGCACAATGATTTGGCAAAATTTTACGTCGGATGCCCTTCCTGACACAACCACTAACCCTATGGATGGGGGCACAGGGAAAGCGCTGGACACCATCCCAGTATTCATGGACTTGTGCCCATGCCTGTCGCCATACTGGCATCTGCCAACACCAATACTGACCGATAATGATACTAGAGCTCCCTTTTCTTGAATGTTGTTTTCGTTGTTGTTGTGGTGGTGGTGGTGTAAGGTTACATGAGGCTGTAGGAAACCACGTACCACTTCTAAGAAAGATGAATCAGTTCATGTGGATACAACCTTTAGTGGGAGAAATGTTTCACCACTCATCCAAGTGACTTCGTCAGTGGAAAGTTGCTTTAACCCCACTATGTAACCCACCACAGACTCTTCCACACCTAAACTAGTATTACAATAGCACGTTATCAGCTCGAACCCAAGACCCTCTTACTGTGAGGCGACCGCGCTAACCACTGTGCCACCGTGCCGCTCTCACTATACTATCACTATCCAATAAAAATAGGCGGAACATTTTTTTTTTAATATATCATTGGAGTGGAGGTGTGTCTCTTGTAAACATGATGTGTCTGCTTTGAGATGCTGTAAATGTGACATAATTATAACTTTAGTAACATTGTTGCCACCTGTGATGTTCCATGTAATAAACCGTAGTATTGCAGTATTCATTCTACTAGTCTTTCAGATCATTGGTAGTAGGGTTTAACAGTATGTGAAGTAGTGGATGTCGATCATGATTAAATATTTCTGAGTGCAAAAATCAATAAGTATCGCTCTGATCTGCCCATCTCTCCCTCCATTAATGTTTCAAGATCCAAAACTTAAAGTCTGTAAAGGGAAAAGATGAAAATCAGAAAAACAAACAAATGGGGCGGACAGAGAAAATAACATCCTGTGATTCATCACAATTCGTTTTTTGTTTTTTTAGCATCCTTTCCTTTCTTGTGAACAGGTGCTTTTTAAAGCTTTCTTAAATGATTACATTCTTTTTTTCATCTATTAACTCAAACTCTTAACAGTTTTTGCGATGCTGTGACAGTTTTCAGAAATTTAGTTGTGTCCAGAAAATTAGTTTGATAGACTTGCTATGAGTTCGTTCGTTCGTTCATTCAATCATTCATCAGCCGCTTCTCCAGGGTCGGGTTGCGGTGGCAGCAAGCTAAGTAGAGCACTCCAGACGTCCCTCTCCCCAGCAACGCCCTCCAGCTCCTCCTGGGGGATCCCAAGGTGTTCCCAGGCCAGACTGGACATGTAGTCCCTCCAGCGAGTTCTGGGTCTACCCCGGAGTCTCCTCCTAGTTGGCCGTGCCTGGTAAACCTCCGAAGGAAGGCGCCCAGGAGACATCCTAATCAGATGCCCAAACCACCTCAACTGGCTCCTTTCGATGCGAAGGAGTTTTGCCACGAGTTTCATCAAAAACAAAACATCGATCTCTTCCAAAGTGTACAGTTCACTTGTTGGTCACTGGGAATCTGGTACCATGCCACCTGAGTCGGAATCGTACTCCACATCATCTTCATCCTCCTGGCTCTCGGTGAAAAGCAGGTCCACCACCTCGTCCTCCCCGTCGCTCTGCGCCTCAGCTGCTGAGGAGGTTACACACACAGCAGCTGCCACCAACTCCACGCACACTGGGTCCCTCTGATACAATTACGATGTCTTCTACAGCCAGTTTATCTTTCTCCGAAATACTATGGTGTTTAGGAGACTCCAGGTTTACTTCTTCTGTTTTTATTTTTTTGTTGCTGTTGTTTTGTTTTCTTTGTTTTTTCTTTCTCTGTGTGAGTGCTGTCTGCAGGTGCTGGAAGCTGCTGTGTACCAGAGGCAAACTCCTTGTGTCCACAAGCACGCTTGGCCAATAAAGTCAATTCGGATTTTGTGGGGTTTCACTTGTTTCCCCACAGCCAAAGGCCTTGTTACTCCCCCCGCCCCCCACACCTCCTCCCCCACTGCTTCAGCCACCTTGTTCGGTGGCTTCCGCATCCTCCAAGTCCCACTCTTTATGCGGGTAAGCGAAGTACTCGTGTCCCACGTCCCTGCACTCAAAACACTTCATACTACCTGAACTTACATTTTGGCCTATGGGCTTAAAATTGCATGTTTGTTTGAAATCCCTAAAAAAAAAACAAAAAAAAAAACAGATTGAGTCTGGATTGGTCACGGCTCAGTCAATCTGATATTCAGTGAGTGAATTACATCAGTATCGGCACCCGATACCGATATTGGATAAGACCCAACTACTTATTTCACCATTTCTCAAAACATTATTCCTTTTGCGGGTTAGTTCTTTATTGTGACTGACAGCTAACATTTTGAAAGTGTCATGACACTTGAGTAAAAAAAAAGCAGATATTAATATATAGCGATTTTAGCCTGCTCTCAGCCTGATATCTGATACCAGCATTGGTGCACACCCAGTTTTTATCTTTTTCTTTTTTCATGTGTCCTTCACTTTGTGCACATTGAGTTTCCTACATCCTCAAAACCGAAAGTCCAACCCTGACTACCAACAAGGCAGCTTGCACAGTCCTCCTTGAGCACCGCAGTTGTCTGTTGTTGTTGTTCTCTGCCAGCTCTCATCTAAGTTAGCTTAGCATGTGCCTGTGTCAGCTGAGGAGAGGGTGACCATTTATAATCATGAATAGCGGCACAGATGACAGGGACGGGCATAATTCTTTAGAATAAATGTGACTGAGAGGAGTAATAACATTACTTTAATGACTTTACTGAGTTAGACCACCCAGAAGTGACCTCCATCCCTGGCCTTCGGTGACGCTGCCCGTTTTCATACAGTTCACCGAGTACTCGCGAACACAATATCTCCCTTCTAACCTAAAAATCCCTTCGAATCACACAAACAGGACAACGTGGTTTAGAATACATGCCGCCACGATCAGCTCATTCGAGCCGGACACGAAAACAGGGGACATTTGATAGGAAATGAAAGAGTATTTGAAATGAGATTGGACGTGATTGAGGCAATATGACCCAAAATGAGAACTTACTTACCAAAAATCCCTAAATATCGTCCAAAAAAGAAGCGGCGGCTCTAATGCTACTTGGTTTGTGGCAGGCAGCTGCAATTATCTCACCACCATCAAGTCTTGCAGCTAATCATGACCTACATAGAGCTCAGCGGTCCAACGCAGCCGCTTGCAAGCTGCATCTGCCCCCCCTGCTCACTTGGAGGCACAAACAGAAAGGCAAAAAAAAAAAAAAAAAAAAAAAAAAAAACACACAGGAATATACACGCAGGTTCTACCTCTAATACTCTTGCAAACACAAACGCACAAAACGTACAGAGAACAACATGCCGTACAGACGGGTAGATGGGTAAAATGAAAATACAAACCACTTCTGTTTCAACAGCACAACCTCAAGGTTGCCTCAAATGCAAATTTACATCAGCCGCCTCCCAATAAACAGCCACGACTCTACTTTTACAATTAAAAGAATGTGAACGTGCTTCATTCTCAGTCCTCGCCAAGGATCCTACAGTAACATCACAAATACAGGGGGCGCGTCAATCCGCGGCTGTCACTGTGCTAAACTATAGCCTTTACCCTTACTGCCGGATGAGTCACATTCAGTACTGCAAAGACAAAGGGTAACTAACGACATCTTTACCCATTGCCCCCTCCCCCACTATTTTATGACCGAATATATAGCGAATGGGCTGTTCTGGTCTCCCCTAGGGTGACAACATAAAAACAGTGTCAAAGAAATTAGACTGGTGTTTGCCTACGCTCAGCACTCACCCACGCTCCAGCATTAACAACAACAGGAACAGGCTTCAGCTATGGGCTCAGTCATGCCTGGAAATGGCCTATAGATCCAAGCACCACGCATACGAGCTGAGTCTAGCGGCGGTACTTACTGAGATCTCTGCACTTGATGGTGTTGTAGTTGAAGGAGATGCAGAGGTAGTCACATGCCTCCCTCAACTCTGGAATGGAAACGCCATCAGGGCAGCGGATTATCCCCGACTTGTAGTAATCCTGCCATTTCACCAACAGGCAGATACACACACACACACACACACACACACACACACACACAGTCAGGCAGTCACACACGCGGACAAGCAAGAGGGAAAAAACAAGACGCCATTATTGATGCCGCTCCACTCACACAGGAAAGAGGGAGAAACTGTGTAGGGGGGAGACAGAGGGAAAGGGAAAGAGCTTGGAGAGATGAAGAGCAAGTGGTAATGAAGGCAAAAAAAACAAAACAAAAAAAAAAACAGCCATTCTCCTTCACTTTTCATCCTCTATCTGGTCGTGTGGCTCGGGTCCTGGGCTGTTCCGGTGGCGTCCGGACACTGCTTGGCATCCTCCTCATCATATTCTTCATATATTTTATAATTCCATTATAATTCTGTTATCCTCTTTCAGTGTTGTATTGTGTAAATTGTGTACACACAACATCCGTTGCACGCTGTCCGTCTTGGGAAAGAGCTCCCTCCTCTGTTGCTCTCCCTGAGCTTTCTTCCTTTTTTTCTCCCTGTTAAAGGGGGTTTTTAGGGGGCTGTTCCTTATCCGATGAGAGGGTCTAAGGACAGAATGTTGTGTTGCTGTAAAGCCCCCTGAGGCCAATTTGTAATTTGTGATATTGGGCTACACAAACACAATTGACTTGTCTATCCCTCAACTCTCAGCCTGTGCAACATGGAAGCCACCCGTGTGCAACATGGAAGCCACCCGTGTGAAACACAGACAAAGAAGAGACCGTCTCAGTGTTTTCTGCAGAATAACAGGCGGTCACCGTGGATACCCTCCGTACGCCATCCCATTTTAGCCATTTTGTGCAGCCAGTGGGTTGAAAATGAGCAGAGGTAGGGAAGACATTTGTTTTTCAATGGACACAGCTGAGAGGCCTCGGTTTTCTTCTCCATTTCACCCACTTTCTCTCTCACTCTCTCACACACACACACACACACACACAGACACACACTTACTTGTGGGGGTTTCTTTCCATTCACTACTAGAAAGTCACATTAGTACAACACCAGATAAAATGGGCCAATACAAAGCCATGATGCTCTGATGGTGATGCACGTAATGAGGTCAAAAAAGAGACATTTTTAACCCAAACCAAGTCTGAATGGATGAACAGAGTTAAGGACGCTGTTGGTCACCATGATAGTTTACAGACAGTGGTAAAAAAAAAAAAGGAAATTAAACTGGTCTGGGCACATTTGCTGAACGGAAAGGACACTTGCAAAGGACATCCTGCAAGGCCTGGTAGAAGGGACTAGGAAGGATAGGGAACGGTGGAGGAGACTTGTTGAGGCATCAGCTGTGCTCCTACGGCCTCCATAGGTTACGAAATTGATGATGATGACGTCTTAATGGATGTTGGATGTCCAGGTTTTATTTGCACGCCACCACTTCCTTGCTGTTCAGGGAGTTTGCACACTTTGATCGAATTTGAGTCAGAGCACCAACAGTCAAATCAAACCTGCCCCAGATATCTATCAACATGAACACAGTCTGGGTGACCACATCCATCTCTCCTGTCATGTGACCAAGTCATCCACCTTTTCCCCTTCCATCTGCCCTTCCTGCCACTGCATGCAGTACACATCTGAGGCACGAAAAACGAGACAACAGATGGATGGATGGACGGACGGATGGATGGACGGACAGATGGATTGGGAGAGAAACAGGAACACTAGCACATCATCCAGTGTTAGCAGCTTATGTCTTGTAAGCTGCCTTACACAACACTACTGTAGAGTGTACACACACACACACACACACACACACACACACACACACACACACACACACACACACACACTATACCGCCACTGTTTTCTTTGGAATTAAAGAATAGCAGAACCAGCCAGGAGCAGATGTTCCTGTAGATGGAGGAAACACTGAGGGCAGTCCGACAGGACACAGGAAGCAAGGCAGGTTAAGCTAACTGTCAGCCCATGCAGACCGGCTGGCAGTTCCGACAGTTCTCCTGCGTTCGTTCTCTCGGACAGTGATTTTTTTTTGTTTGTAGTTTGATATGCGTGTTCTTGCAGTTTGGATATGTGTTTTAGTCTTTGTGTTGCACTGGTGTAGGCCAATTCCTCATGTTACTTCATCAAGCCTTAATTACCTCAACAAAGACCTCCAAACAGGAAGTCTTTATCATCAGTGGCGATATGATGTAGAAGAGGATAAAAAGAGGATAAAGAGAGGAAAAACGCTATCAGAAAGAAAAAAACAAACACAGGATGTTGTGAATCAGCAGGCTGGCTCACTGAAAACAGCACACAAAAAGTGGATGGACAAATGATAATGGGTGGATGGGGAGGAAGGAGCTGCCTCTGAAGACAGTAGAAAATAGATAAGACAGGAATAGGACAGAGAGAGAGAGAGAGAGTGGGAGAGAGAGAGAGAGAGAGAGAGGGATAAAGAATGGTGATAAGAAGTCTTCCGACTGTTTTCTAACCTTGTGATTTTTTTTGTATATTCTAGATTAGGCTTCAGTGTACTGCAGTATACAAACAGGACAATCCTACTAGATAACAGGAGAGCAATCTGCATTCACAATGTTGGATGTAAAGAGACTTCAGCAACAGCGTGACACCCCCATGTTCTTGCTTAAGAAAACTGGTTTGGCGGTATCATGTCAGGCAGAAGAACGTATCTTCTGTTTATCGTAGCTAAGGGACGACTGGAGTACAGAGCACTTTGTCCTGCCCGGGATGGACAGACTGGACAGTGGAGGGAAGAGAGAGATAACTGGTCAGACAACTGACCGATAGGTAGGTCAAAAAAAAAAAATTCAGGTATGGAAGGATGTATCTTCATACTGGATAACAGTGAGACAGAAAAATAAAAATGGCAAGATCATAAATAGATAGGGAGAACAGAAAGTAAAGGAGACAGTAAACGAGAATGGAGACAGAGACAAAAAGAAAGACGGATAGAAAAACGGGGAGAGAGACAGCGAGCCAACCAGGGAGGAAGGGAGGCAGCCTGGGGCTAAAGAGCCATCACGATGGCCGAGTACACGAGGAACTGGAGTGGGTCTTGTCTTACCAGAATAGCTCTAAACACAGTGGAGCTGATGCCGTCAGCCACCTCAAACTCCCCCTTCTCATTGGGCCGTGTGAAGTTGTAGTCACGCCCCGAACCAAACATCCTGCGAACCAAACCGTGGCGTGATATCACAAACTGCGGCACAGGCGCTGCTAATGTTTTCTAATCACTACTACACAACAAAGTCAAACGCACACTGGGCTGGAGGTTTAACACTAGCATGACCAAGGCGGTCATTTTGACGGTTTTGGATTTTCAAAGTTTAATAACATTGTGGGGGAAAAAAAGATACAGACCTGCTGCTCCGTGAATGCTCCTAAAATTGCATGTATTTGCAATATAATGATTTTATATCAATTGCACACAAAAAAGTTATGATAAGCTCTACCTAAAATGACCATGAGCAGTCAAAATGACTGCTCATAATTTGCGTGTGATTGTGCGCGTCATGTCACTATTGATGACATGTGTTGGTCGCATCATTTCCTTCGCCAAGTTCATTGCTCTGTCCTAGAAACACACTAGCATTCTCCAGTGCAGTCTAAACTTGATTTTTGATTATTTCCAACATGTCTGGTTACAGACACAGTTATAGACGCACCATGACTACCACCTACACGTTGCTGTATTTACAGGCGTTGGACAGCGGCCATTTTAAATTGTGTAAAAAGTAGTGTTATAGTTGTTAAAATGTTAATTTTGATGTCAGTTAGTTTCATAACAGACATACTAACATATGCAGTGCATTAATATCTCAACTGGGTATTTATCTTAACAGAATATACAGTTTAAAAACCGGCAGCTAGTTTGACTGCCAATGGTCGTTTTTAGGTAGGAGTGAAACCCCGGTCGTTCTGAATTTGGCCACAGCTCGTATTTGCTATCAGATGAACAGGAGTAATAATACACCCAAAAGGTACCCTCTTCATGCAGGGCAAAGACAGGAAATCTTACAAAAAATGTACCAAATCAAAACAAACCTTCAAACCTGTTATTATCAACTACTTATTGATTATTCTTAGGCAACGAAGTATTGAGTATAATTAACATATCAACTCTTTTATCGTACTACCATAAAAACTATCATTACCTGCCCAGCATTGTGTTGGGCTGAGCTGTGAAGATTGCAGGATCGACCACGAATCTTGTATTATCCACAATGAGTGTCACTCTCTCTCCCGCCCGCAGCACGCCACGGGGCCCCTCTTTGGTGCTGAGGTCATACACGTAGATCATGTCACATGATCTGTGGCTCAGGCCGATGGTCTTAGGGTGAGGATCCCCTCCAGTGAGACCCAGGGGCTGGATGATGTGTCCCCCCATCAGGGCTCCTCCGATCGGGGAGCAGGGTAGAGAGACTCTGGGAGGACGCGGACTGGAGGATCTGGAAGAGGAACCTCCGTCACCTCGCTCACGGTCTGAACACATGCACGCCCACAAGATGGAGACAAAAACAACAATCACACAGATCAATGAAGCATGGGTTCTAGTCCTTAACTTTTCTGAATGAAATTAAATCAGGGTGTAACACCATCTCCCGCAGTCTCCCTCCCTCCTTGCTCACCAGGCTGCCGAGTAGGGGAGGTGACATTCCTGATGCAGGGGGTAAGCTGGCCTTCTCCTCTGTCATGGGAGGATTCTCGTGAGCGGTCACTGGAGCGTCTCCGGTGCTCTCTGTAATGTTCAGCTGCCCCGTTCTCCCCGCCACTGGCCCCAGCCCCATACAGACTCATGGCACCGAGCCGCCGCTGCTGGTCGCAGTCCAACACAGATAATTCACACGTCTGTTCACTGAAAGGACACGAGGGAGGAAACATGTACACACGTAAATAAATCTCAATCCATAAAAGAAATCGGAGGACGCTGGTGTTCATGCAGAGGTCATCACATCAATGCAAGAGGACACAGAACAATGAAAGAGATTAATTGTGCACGGATGCAAACGTTAAATAAGTCCGCATACACTCATGTGCACTGCAATGAGGGAGGAAAGGGGGGGGTGTTGAATATCAATATGTGAAGAGAGAATACAGAGCCTATAAAAAGTCTGCAGTTAACCTATGTGTGTGGAGCTGAGTGCTGCAGTGAAGCCAAACAACAAACCACCACCACCCTCTGCAGCTAGGGACACACGGACACACACACACACACACACACACACACACACACACACACACACACACACACACACACACACACACACACACACAGACATCAACTAACACCATCCATTAGAGAGTTTATCCATGTGAGAAGAATCTGAGATAGCTGAACTCACTTATGTATAGGCCCACAAATAGATATGGTCTGACCTATTTACCGGCTCCGGAGGCGGCTCTTCTAGAAACTAACCTGACTGCCAGGTAACAACCGCTCTGCCTCGTCTTCAAACGAAGGATGTGTAATTGAGGGTGCCAGAGGCACACAAGTAGCCCTGGGAGCACAGCAAACCTGACCACAATGGCTTTTTGCATGTACAAAAGCATATTCAATGGTATGCACACACAGCAAGGGACTGAGCACTGGATTCATTTCCATTCATTCCATTTCATGCAAATACTGCATTACAGCTTTTTTCTCAGTCTCAATATTTGTGGAGAAAATAATGTTCAAAATCAAAAGGATCATTTTAGAAAAAATGTATAAAATTATATCCAAAATATATTCAACTCATTGTATTACAATATGAATGAATGAATGAATGAACCCTTTATTTCTCCAAGTGGAATTTGTCTTGCATACGAGCACATCACAACAGACATCCAAGATTCATTAATCATCAGTCGTTACAAACTAGTCATCATCATCAAACCATACCAGTGGACTAATGAAATAGGGATGTATAAAGTGCATCTACACAGGATGCAAATTGCATTGGCAGGACAACAAAAAATGTCCATGTAAAGTACAAGTGCTGAGTCTCTGATTTTGTTTAGAAGCACTATGCCCCCCTTGGTACAAATGAGGTAACAGGCCTGTTTGTCTTGACACGGGCGTCAGGACCCTGCTGAAGAAGGGTGCACACTGGAATACAGGCTGGGAGATTGTGCTGGTCAATATAAAAAATATTTTGATCACAAAAACCATGGGTAATTTTAGACCATATCAAGCTATATCACTATATCTAGTTACATAAGAAAAAAATACCATACTTCAGAATTCAGCTTTGAACTTTTTGTTAAAGAACGGCCGAGAATTCACTCCTACTCAAAACGACCATGGGCGGTCAAAATGACCGCCGGTTCTGAACTCTATATTTTGTCAAGATAAATACCCAATTGAGATATTAATGCATTCCATACGTTGGTATGTCTGTTGGGAAACGACTGACACCAAAATGAACATTTTAACAACTATAATACTATTTTTAAACAATCGGTCTTCCGGCCGTGACGTCACATGCCGCCATCTTCCATTGTTGTTAGCTGTTAGCACAGATTTTTCTTACTAACTCTAATTAGTGCGTCAAATATTTTTTTTCAAATTAATGTTAAGATCACACATTTTCTCTGGTAAGATTTTAGGTTATATATATATATACATTTTTTAAGGTAACATTTTAGGTTAGATTGGATACATACGTAACTATATATTAGATAGTGCACGCAGGCGAGATGGTTGGGCATTCCTGCTGTGTGAAGAATTGCCACAGCAAATCCCACGATCGCTCCGGTATTAAACTCGAGAATGGGTTATGCTTTTTTTTCTTTCCCTTCTTGGAACAGAAACGAAGGAAAGACCATAGCGGACTTAACCATGAGGCGCAGAATGGCCTGGGTTGCAGCAGTGAGACGCAAATCGATCACGTTCTTTAAACATCTCAGTGAGGTAAGGGTAAATGTAACGCTAATATATGGCTAAGTCAATGGCTTAAGTGATAGCTAATTCGTAAACAATGCCTCTGATCCTTGGAAGATGGCGCCCTGCGTCGTGTTGCACTTGGAAACGGCCTAAGTCCAAAAGACCGATTTAAACTTGATAGAGAAATGGCCGAACTTGAATAGCAAAATTGGAAAAAGTGAAAATATTACCTGAAAAACAAAACGGAAAACACATATTGCTAATATAACAAACATAACAAGGCATATAACACATGAAATATAAAAACAGAATGGAAAATAATCACTGAAACAGTCCCAAACACAATCGGAACTTAAAAACTACTAGAACGACACGGGTTTTAAACTCTACATTCTGTCAAGATGAATACCCAGTTGAGATATTAACGCATTACATATGTTAGTATGTCTGTTAAGAAACTAACGGACACCAATCTTAACATTTTAACAATTCTAATACCATTTTTCAAACAATTTAAAATGGCCACTGTCCAACGCCTGTAAATACTGCAACGCGTCGGTGGTAGTCATGGTGCGTCTGTAACGGCGTCTGTAACCAGACATGTTGGAAATGATCAAAATCAGGTTTAGACTATTTCTCTGCACTGGAGAATGCTAGTTTTGTTTTGTTGTAGAGGAGCTCAAGCAGGAGTCGTGACAACTTTCTCTTTCGGCTACACAACGTGCACCATTTATTCCTTCCACCATTACAACAACCACCCCCGCAGCGGAAGTGCACCACTGTAAACCCGAACCGAGAAAACAGCAGCTGTAAACTAACGTTCCTACTAGCTCAATAAGGGGAATTATGTATCCCCATAACCACTAAACACGTCCCCCCAGAATTCGCCTTAATACGAAAAGTCAGTGTGGCGGATCTCTCTGCCCCAACGGCTCCGCTGAACAGGAGCTGGGGGCTGGTTAACCGCAGGCAAAGCAGCAGAGTCCTCACAGCTGGACCGGGGAAAGGGAGGGGCTGGGGAAGTAGGGGGCGGCTCACCGGGGGAGGGGGGAAGGGCCGGGGGGCACCCCCGCTATGGGGGCAGGGCAAGACCAACAGGGCGGTCTAAGTCCAGGTGAGCGGGCTTGAGGCGGTCCACAGAAACCCGCTCCAGCTTGCTGCCAACCTCCACCACAAAGAGCTTATCTCCAGTGTCCCGTACCCGAAATGGGTCGTCGTAGCGTGGCTGCAGGGGACCGCGGTGCGCGTTGTGACGGATGAAAACATATTCCGCCAACCGCAGCTCCATGGGGACATAGGACTGAGAGCCGCCATGCTGAGAAGTGGGGACCGGTGCAAAAGCCCTGGCTTCCTCCTGCAGCGCAGTCCATTGGCAGCTGGCGGACCAGGGAGCTGTGGCAGTGGGAAGGAAATCCCCCGGGACCCGAAGTGGCTGTCCGTAGACCAGTTCGGCGGATGAGGACTGGAGGTCCTCCTTGGGGGCCGTCCTGAGCCCAAGCATGACCCAAGGCAGTTTGTCGACCCAGCAGTCGTCCTTGAGGGTAGCCCGCAATGCGGCCTTCATCGAGCGATAGAACCTCTCGACCAATCCATTCGCTTGAGGGTGATATGCTGTGGTGCGATGGAGCCTCACCCCTAAACCCGCGGCGATCTCCTCCCAGAGCGCTGACGTGAATTGCGGCCCTCTGTCCAAGGAGAGGTCAGATGGGGTGCCAAAGCGGGCGACCCAGGTTCCGATGAACGCTCGGGCAACCTCAGGCGCTGTCATGGATGAAAGCGGGACGGCCTCTGGCCATCGCGTGGTCCTGTCGACCAGGGTGAGCAGGTTATGTGAAACCACGGGAGGCGGGTAGGGGGCCTACCAGGTCCACATTCACGTGGTCGAACCTCCTCTCAGGTACCGTGAAAGGTATCAGGGGCGCTTTGACGTGCTGGAGCACTTGGGAGCATTGGCACTCCACACAGGTGTCAGCCCAGTCCCTCGCATCCTTTTTGAGTCCATGCCAGACAAACTTTGCCGCCACCAACCTCTGTGAAGGCTTTCTGCCAGGGTGAGACAGCCTATGGACTGCGTCGAAGACCCGCCGCCTCCAAGCAGTTGGAACGACGGGTCGGGGCTGACCTGTAGAGATGTCCCACAGGAGCGTGACGCCGGCGTCATCGAAAGCCACATCCTCCAACTGCAGCCCTGTGACGGCGGTCCTGCATGCCTGCACTCCTGGGTTGGCGGCCTGGTCAGCCGCCATCTGGCTGTAGTCAAGTCCCAAATGGGCGGCACCAGCGATGGCCCTGGAGAGACAGTCGGCGACCGGGTTGGACTTCCCAGCGACATGCCTCACGTCGGTGGTAAACTCTGAGATGTAGGCCAACTGTCGCTTCTGGCGGGCTGACCCCGGCTCTGCCACCTTGGCCATCGCGAACACCAGCGGTTTGTGATCGACGAAAGCCGTGAACTGACAGCCCTCCAGTAGGAAACGAAAGTGCTTAACAACGAGGAAAAGGCCAAGCAGCTCACGATCAAAGGTGCTGTATTTACGCTCTCTCAGGTTCAACTGCCGGCTGAAGAAGGCAAGCGGCTGCCACGCGCCGCTCACCCACTGCTCGTAAACCGCACCGACAGCATAGTCCGAAGCATCTGTCGTGATGGCGATGGGCGCTCCAGACACAGGGTGTGCCAGCATCGCCGCGTCAGCCAGGGCGGCCTTCACATCCTTAAAAGCCTTGTCCCTCTCTGCAGACCAGTCCACGGCATGTTTGGGGGCTGTGCCCTTCAGAGCCTCATATAGGGGGCGGAGGAGATCAGCAGCCCGGGGGATGAACCGGTGGTAGAAGGACACCATGCCAATGAACTCCAGGAGGGACTGGGCCGTGTGTGGGCGTGGAAAGTCTGCGATGGCCTCCACCTTAGACGGAAGGGGGGCCGCCCCGTCCTTGGTGACCCGGTGGCCCAGGAAGTCGATGTTGCTCAGACCAAACTGGCATTTGGCCAGGTTAACTATCAACCCGTGCAGGCTGAGCCTATGGAAAAGGGCTCTGAGGTGGGACAAGTGCTCGGACACGGAGGCGCTAGCGACCAGGATGTCATCCAGGTACACAAAGAGGAAAGGCAGGTCCCGCAACACTGAGTCCATGAGGCGTTGGAAGGACTGCACAGCGTTCTTGAGCCCAAACAGCATGCGCAGGAACTCGAACAGTCCAAACGGAGTTGTCACAGCCGTTTTGGGGACATCAGCGGGATGGACGGGTACCTGGTGGTATCCACGGATGAGGTCCACCTTGGAAAAGATCATTTTCCCAGCCAGGTGGGCGGAGAAATCTTGGATGTGAGGGACCGGGTAGCGGTCCGGTGTAGTTGCGTCATTGAGCCGACGGTAGTCACCACATGGACGCCACCCACCGCCAGGCTTAGGCACTATGTGGAGGGGTGAAGCCCACGGGCTGCTGGAGCGACGGATGATGCCGAAGCGCTCCATGTTCTCAAACTCCGCCTTGGCGACAGAGAGCTTGGTCGGGTCGAGGCGCCGAGCTCGGACGTGCACCGGTGGGCCAGTGGTGACGATGTGGTGCTCAACCCATGTTTGGTCGTAGATGACGAGAATGTGGGCTGAGTGAGGTCAGGGAACTCAGAGAAGATGGAGAAACCCGTCCTCGTTGGAGAGCATGCTGGACAGCCTGACGGAGCCTGTATCGCTGAGTGCACACGCGTGTGAAGCGAAGGTGACGGCGTCAATCAGGCATCGATTCCTGACGTCCACCAGCAGCCCATGAGCACAAAGGAAATCTGCACCGAGGAGGGGAAATGCCACGTCGGCGGTGACAAAATCCCAGCTGAACCGCTGTCCGTTAAAACACATGTCAATGTGCCTCGTGCCGTACGTACGGATAGAGCTGCCGTTAGCAGCTTTCATGGGAGGGCCGTGAGCGCCTGACAGGGCATCCACACTCGATGCAGGTACGACACTCCTCTGCGCCACAGTGTCGCATAGGAAACGCCGCCCCGAGATGGAGTCTTGCAGGAAAAGTAGCCTGTTGTCCTCCACGCCGACGCCCATGGCCACGAGTGAGCGCCGGCCTTGGCGTTTCCCGACGAGCTGAAATTGCACGGGGAGTTGCACTTTTTCACCTTGGCCCCGAACTTTGCATTGTAAAAGCACAGTCCAGGCTCCTGTCGCCGACCGGGGGTTGCCGCGGCGACCACCATGGACTCACCAGGTGGTGGCGTGTGGGGGTGGGCAGGGGTGAGCGCGGACGCGCAGTGCTGCTGTTGGCTGGCCAGGAAGAATTTGTCAGCTTCTTCAGCTAGCTTGCGGCAATCGGTAATGCTGGTGTTAGCCAAAGCGGTCCGCACCTGAGCAGGCAGTTGTCGCAGAAACAGTTGGACAAAGAGGAAATCAGGTGTGTGCGCCGGTCCCAGCAGATTCAGCATTTTGTCCACGAGCTCGGATGGCTTGCTGTCACCCAAGCCTTGCAGAGAAAAGAGACGGTGGGCCCTCTCGGCGTCGGAAAGTTCAAAAATCTTCAAGAGGTGATCTTTGAGCCCCTTGTATTTGTCTACCGCCAGAGGATTTGTAAGGAGACTCACCACTCTAGTTGCAGTCGAACACCCGAGCGCCGATACCACGTAGTAGTATTTAGTAGCATCATCTGTTATTTTGCAGATAGCAAACTGCGCTTCCGCCTGGGCGAACCATGTCGTTGCCGGTGACTCCCAGAACTCTGGCAATTTGAGAGAAACCGCGTTGATTTCGTCACCCATGTTCGTTCGAAAGATTGTCTCTGATAACTACCAAGAGACAAACGTCGGGGTCACCAGTGTAGAGGAGCTCAAGCAGGAGTCGTGACAACTTTCTCTTTCGGCTACACAACGTGCACCATTTATTCCTTCCACCATTACAACAACCACCCCCGCAGCGGAAGTGCACCACTGTAAACCCGAACCGAGAAAACAGCAGCTGTAAACTAACGTTCCTACTAGCTCAAGAAGGGGAATTATGTATCCCCATAACCACTACATTGTTTTGTTTTTTTCTAGGACAGCGCAATGAACTTCGCGAGGGAAATTATGCGACCAACACACGTCATAAATAGTGACACAACGCGCACGATCACGCGCAAATTACGAGCCGTCGTTTTCGGTAGATCTTATAACTTTTTTTGCGCTATTGCTCTAAAACTCATATTAATGCAAATATATGCAATTTTGGGAGCATTAAGGCAGCGGCAGGTCTGTATCTCCGCCCCCCCCACATAATTATTAAACTTGGTCGTTGTAGTTAATGTAAAGTATAATATTAGAAAACTAGTTTTCAAATACTCCCTGAAACACTTCAGACCTCGTTTTATGAGAAATTTTAGGTAATGGAATTGTTGCAATTAATTCAGACAACAAAAGTGTGGTTAGTGTGGCTGGTGTAGTAAGGGTTATAATGGCAGGGCAGGACATTCCCCCCGCGCCCTCACACACACACACACACACACTGAGCACATAACAGTTTATGTCAGTACAACTGAAAGATGATGAACAGGAACACAATCACTGCAGCATACTCTGTGTCTAACACATTTTAAGGTGTGTGAGGACACAGGCGGGATGTGCTGTCCTGTTATTATAACTTTTACTACATCAACCACCTAAACCCCAATTTAGGCAACTAACATAAGAAAAGCCCTGAAACTCAGCTGATAAAGTGGCCCATCTGGGCTGCGTTATGGGGATCCTTTTTAATCATATGGGCGCCAAAGTGTTTGTCCCTCCTTATGTTAAGAGGACATATGAAAGATAACAAGATGCCTCTAAGGCATTTGATAGAATTAATCATGAGAAATTATTCTGGCGGCCTGTCCAGGGTGTCTCCTCGCCTGTCGCCCAATGACTGCTGGGATAAGCTCCAGCATCCCCGCGACCCTGAGAGCAAGATAAGCGGTTTGGATAACGGATGGATGAAAGATATACTATAAAATTACAGTTTTTCAGAAAGCAGCTGTGAATGCAGAGTTAACGATGGAGGAACAAGCTTAAGAATAAGGAGAGGAGAGTTTGGGCAACAAGCACCGTGTGTACACGCCACATAAAGCTTATATGGAAAGAAACACGATGGCGAAAGAAGGAAGCTTCCACATGGTTAAGGGTAAGAACATCCTCAGACTAAATTGTAGGTTACATTTTCATCAATTTCAGTTCATGAAGTGTATCTGTTCGTTTTGATGGTTTAACTATAGCATTTTCAGCATTTTCAGATCTCAGCACCATCACAAACAGAGACAACCACTGGGAGTGAATGCAAATGTTTCCATCTCCCCAATTAGCCTCACTAGCTGATAGCATTCAGCCAACCTCAATGGAAAACACACACACACACACACACACACACACACACACACACACACACACACACACACACACACACACACACACACACACACACACACACTACCAATACAGAAGGCCTTGCTATGAAATACAGTATGACGACCAGTTAGTGTAGAGCACCAGAGGAGATTCTGGTGAATGTGGTCAGACAGATGGATAGATGGAGACAGAACAAGGAAAGGAGTGATAGACAGATGACCTCATTTTTTCTCATTTATTTTTCAAACGTTCAAACGTTTCAATAAACATTTGCAAATAAAATGGTCTGCATAGTATCCCTTAGCCTTGTTCATTTATAAACTGCAGTTGTTAGTTTCTGCAGAATAAGCCCAGTCATTGGTCTGTGTTCAGCAAAACATGGAAGTTGGTCTTCCAGGAAGGACACTGCTGGACTGTTAGACCTGCTGGACATCTGACCTACTGCTCACTAGATGAGTGAACTACAGACCGATTATCTCAGGGATTAGCTCACTTAGCAGCTGGACAGGTTGGCTGATTTACTGAAAGCCACAACGTTACGAGGAGTATGAGAAGATCAGAAAGAGTATCAACAAGAGAAAACAAGGACCACAACAGCCAACGTCAATTTAGGTGAAACACAAAGAAGAAACAGAGCCACTTTATTTTGTCATTGTAGGTCACAATGAATTGTTCTCTGCATTTAACCCATCCTATTGTATAGGAGCAGTGGGCAGTTCCAGCGCCCAAGACCAACTCCAGTTCTTCTTTCCATTGCCTTGCTCAGGGGCACAGACAGGAGTATTAAGCCTAACATGCATGATTTTTGGATGGTGGGAGGAAACCGGAGCACCTGGAGAAAACCCACACAGACACGGGGAAAACATGCAAACTCCACACAGAAAGGACTTGGGACGGCCTGGGATTCGAACCCAGGGCCCTCTTGTTGTGAGGCAACAGTGCTAACCGCTAGGCCACTGTGCCGCCTGTAAAGGTAATGGATTAATTTTTGCCCTGTGGTCCCATTGTGAATTGTGGTGTTTAAGATGTCCATATACAAAATGCAAATTGCTCCTATACAATAGGACGGGTTAAATGCAGAAAACAAATTTCACTGTAACCACACAACTATACAATGACAAAATAAAGTGGCTTTCTTTCTTCTAAAAAAACAAAGGTCCTCTCTGCAAACACAGAGCTCAAAACTATTAAAAAATTGTTGAGACTGCAGATGGAAAATATAAAGAGCATAAATCAAAACAGAGAGGGATAAATATAACATCAGTAAGGATGTGGTTTAAAGCCCTGGAAATATTGCCATTCATCTATTACTTAAGCATACCAAATGAGAGGGCAAAATGATGAAAAATGGCATGAGTGAATAATAAAAGCCCTGCTCAGTGCACTTGCTGACGTCTTGCTTGCACAGTGCGGTTACAGACACTGGATGTCCTTGAAGATGGGGTCACCATAGAAGCGGAGAATAGCAATGAGCACTCACTCACACACACCTTTCTCATCCATTATAGTCCGAATACCCAACTGGCATTCAGGTAACATTTCTGCCACACACAAGTAAGAGTTGATATCATCAGACCTCAGTCACAGACTCAATGCAGACCCATTCAATGCAAACGTAAAGGACACCCATTATAGGTCATACTTAAAAGAAGGTATGAATGCAACCCAAAAAAAGGGTCTGATTTCTTAAATAAAATACCAGGAAGTTATTCATGAAGATCTGATTGAAATACTTCTGTTCACATACATGTATAAAGCTTAGTGCCTTGCCTGGGGCCTGCAGAAATACAACATTTATGTTGAATGTGATTCTAATGAGAGGCCGCAATGGATTCATTTTTCCAGCTCGGAAAGCAGCCAGACCAGCAGCGGTGGAAGGAACAAAAGAACTGGAGGGGGCAATTTTTCACTTAGACCAGCTCCTTTCATCTTTCACAGTCATGCAAATCTAGACAGCAAAAAATTCACAGCACAGACGGGATTTATAGGTTAAAATTTCATATTTTCAATTTCCCGTCCCTCTCAACCGTTCTCTTGATATTGTTTTTTCTTATCAGCTAAATAGGTCAACGGTCTACAGCTTCACCACCTTAACTTAAGCCTCCGCTAGATGTAATGTAGAAAATAAACGCACAACCAAAGACAACTACGCCATCTAGGACGCATAGAAGTCCGGTAGAAACGCAGTGTGCTTGTGGTCTATTTAAGCGCACTGTGAAGGCGGAGGGTCCCATGTATTATTCAGGCTGCCTGCCGACGCGGCCCGCGGACGGACACACAACACAGAGGCTGTCGCGCTCCGGTCCGAGCATAGATTCAGCACAAAGAGCCAGTAGGAAACAGTAGAAAACGATACGACGAGACGTGATAAATACCCCATATACGAACACACGTGATCATTTAAATAAGACAATTCTTTGAAAAGATGACAAATCGTACGGACGGCGAGGTAGTGGGTGTTGAAAAACAACGACAGTATGACGGGATAGTGAGAGATTGAATGGCGCACCGGGCACAAAAAGCGGTCTTACACTCACCAGTCGGGCTCAGCGGGCAAACTACAAACAAAGCAGCACGGGATGAGCTGCGGGATGACAGCGCCGCAAAACGCTTGTGCTCCTCCGAACAAAGCAGGCTTGCCAGCCGGTTCAGCATCCTCGCTCATTACTTTCCAACTTCAGCATTATTTCACAGACCACCTTGCACGTAACTTACTCGCTGCTAAGACACAGCTTTCATCCAAATGTAGCATCGGTGACCCGCTCGCCGAATCCCGACCGGTCAGAGGTGGAGAGGGAAAGGGCGAGGAGAGGCGCGCCAGCGACTCATTCAGTCACGGAGATCTTAAAATGTGAATGGCCGTGTGCGTGACTGAGTCACACATGCACGCACGCACGCACGCACCGAGGAGGACCTCTGACGTAGCTCAGCTCGACCTCCCTTTACCATCCACAAAGGAATCCGCCTGTCTGCGGGATGTCCCGTGTTGGCTTTAAGCCCGTCTCTGCGGGGCTCGGGTCAGTGGTAAAAGCCAACTTAATGGAATGACACCTTACCTCACGTTACGACTACTAATCGCTGCATTGTCTTGGTGAGACCAAATATAATTAAACTGATTATTGGTGTAGACCTCATGTTAGCTTTATTAATTATAGTGCTGAACAATCACACGGGCAAGGAGGTGCTTCATTTGTAATAAACCATTTGGTCTTGGAACACCAATAGGGTGGTGATCAGCTGGGTCAAGTCTTAATTTATGACGATATGATGGAGTGGGACTGGGACTTTGTGATCAAGGCTCTTTCTGCATCTGCTTTGTAGCAAGCCAACAGAGGCAGGCGGGCCACACTTTGGCTCGCTGCCTCTTTTTTTGTGTGGCCAAAAGAGGATGGCTGAAAAGGGGAGAGACAGCCAAAATCCCTGTGTCCAGTTATGTTGGGCAGCTGGTGGAACTTCCCCAGATCCAGATGGAAATACATGTGAAACTCTACCAAATAGCCACTTCACCTTACTATGTGCAATGGTGAAATTCATCATGTGATTTTCTCCTAATTAACAGCTCGTGTAAGCATACTCTGTGCTCCACCCATCTCTAATGTGGGGTCTAATCTTGAATGCTTGCCAGATGCAGGACAAATATAAACAGTGGCAAATTATTCAAGTGAACATCATGACTATGACATGATCATACATTTTTCTTGTGAAACTTGTTTTTTTCTTCATATTGTGACAAATAAAATAATCCAAATCAAATTCATATATTTATTAAACATTTTACATTCACAACGTCCGGTTTGGCTTATGTGTGTATTTTTATTTGCACAAGTTGGATCAATCCAATTTAAGCAGCACCCAAGACACAATGTGAAACATACACTGACTGCATCAGATGTGTCTGAAGGCTAGCACACAGACAGCTCTACGGATTAAAAAATGGCTACACTTTAACTGCTTCTAACTGGATAGAGAAGCTGCAGGGATGTGTAGGCTATTCAAAGTTCTATGCAGGATTACTCTGCTTTGATTAAATTATCAACATGCATATTGCAGACCCCCACTTGAGTCAAGTCAAATGACTTGACTCAAGTCCCGCCTGTAGCACACACAAGAAGCTCCACCTGAAACGTCAAATATTAATGGTTATAAGTATTCCGTGCTCCTCTGCAAAACAAGCAAACATCTTTTCCTAGAGAAAATCTGAGTTTGTTGGAACACTGACGTCAGGGAATAGCAAGTGTTCTTAGAATTCACAACTCCTCAAATAAACACACACCAGCCGTGCAGCAACAGTGTGTGTGTTGACCCAGATTGCGTTGTCTTTATCGGCAGTGCAGACAGCGGAACACATGGACTGACGGAGTGTTGATGGACGAGCAACTAATAACAGTGGTTTCAGGATTTCCTAAAGTATAAGGCAAAACACTTCATATATTTAGAGATTTGAATGACAAAAATAGGGGTTGGCATATAATTGCCAATGATCTTGCACCAATCAGGGATTCTAGAGGGAGGGAAATCATTTTTTTCCGGAATATAGTGTAATATACAAAATTAACTTTTCTTGATACAAAAATGTGGGATTCTCACAAATAGCTGCAGTAATGTAGGTGGTCCAATGCTGAGAGATGTTGGATTCTGGCAGAAAAGCATCTGATACTTCTCAAGCACAAATCAAGCGCCTTCCTGGCACTAGAAAACCTAAATCACAATGTATAAGATGACATGTCACTACTCAACAGTGCTTAAAGTATGGTACTACTTTAAATAAAGGAATAAATATAGATATCAATAAAGGCATTAATACCACTAAAGAATACAATCCTGTCACCTTCAGAGACAGATAGACGGATGAAAACAGACTATGTCTATAGGGCTTACATAAAAAAATCAGACTTATTGTACCAAGTGTAAAGGCTACTAATAAACAGGGACTCAATTAGAATATTTTCTGGTTAACACAACAAAGCAGGCAACTTGACAGGGTAGAACAGGGTGCATTTCCAATTGATGGCACAAATTCTGTTGTGTCTTTGCAGCCTACATCAAACCCCTTATTAAAACTGAACGAAAACTGAACTGAACTCATTCTGCTCAGACTTCCAGATAAAGCATGGGGGGTACAGTTATGCATCAGAATCTTTCTTTGCTACAGAGGCATTTAGCCACTGACTTGTGTTCCTGATCAACATTAGTAATTTAAGAGGTGTACTGTTCCTCTGTATATTTTGAATGCAGCTCTACGGATTCAAAAAGGGCTACACTTTAACTGCTTCTAACTGGATAGAGAAGCTGCAGGAATGTGTAGGCTATTCAAAGTTCTATGCAGGATTACTCTGCTTTGATTAAATTATCAACATGCATATTGCAGACCCCTACTTATATCCCAGCAGTACAAGTTGATGAAAATACATCCTATAGTTTATAACCTGACCATGCTTGTTTCAAACTAATTCATTCCAATTGCTTTGGGACTACATGTGAACGTGCTGGTCACTCATTCCTGTTGTTTACACGAGTCTTCCTTCCGAAGTTGTTTCCAAGTACTAACCTAGAGCAGGCAATGCCACCTCAGCAGGCAATGCCACTTCAGCAGGCAATGCCACTTCAGCGTTGGGCAAGTATGTTGTAATTATATTTCAACTGAACTGCCGTTAACTGCATGCTAAGCTTACATTATGCTGACTGTGAACTGAAGTTTGATTTAGAATAAAGGCATTCAAATTTAACGCTGTCTCAGTCAAGAAATTAAAAAAAGTCCTTATTAGATATAGATGTCCAAGAAATAGATTTGACAAGCGTCACAGCCTTGTTAACACTAGTCGTAGACACAACTGGGACACAACACACTCGGTAAAACTTCACTTCGGGTTCCTCACGGTGGGCAAGGAAACGCTCCGTTAGTTCAGCTAACGTTAGCTGCCTGGCTAGTTGGCTACATAAACAAGACTCGTGTGTCATTACCTCGTCGCATTGCATTCAGGTTTCAAGATTTATCCGGTGGTATCGCGGTCGTTTGTGCGATTTCGGTGAACGCGTTGAGGACTGACGAGTAACTGTTTATTTTTCAGTCGTTGCCAGAAAAATGCGTAAACCGCTCGGCTCGGGGATCCCGTTTGGTTTTCGAAGGCTAAGTTTGAACGGTGCATCTCGCGAGAGAATCCGTGTTTCCAAAGAACTCGTCCCGAGCCCGAGCAGTCAACGGATCACTGAGCGTCATCCAATCACTGAGCTCGGACGGCTCGCGTCGTCGTCGTTGTCGTTGTTGTTGTTGTTGTTGTTGTTGTTGTTGTTTTGTTTTTTTAACTGTAAGAAACAGTACAAGACGGAACAAGGTTCACATGAAAATTAAATATAATAAAAGAGACTTAGAGAATAAAATCAAAAACCAAGCTCATTACATACAGTTCTGGACTTTATAGCTTTGGAATTCGTTCAATGTTTTAGAGCATCTATGTATGAATAAAGTGACTGATGTAATACAATAAAATACTGTTTCTGGATAGCAAATGTTCTGGAATGAGTGTGGAATTCAACGCAAAATAGAAGACGCTGATAACATATTTTGTTTTTCATATTAAACTACACCAAATAAACTGTATTCAGTTGAAATTTAAAACCGGACATCAAGATTCAAGAAACTTTATTGCCACAACCAGGTTGGTGGTATTTGTTTGGCGGCTCCGTGTTAACATACGCAACTTCCCAACCTAAATACATACAGGACACACACGTCAACAATAGCATAGACATTGTAGTTGAGTCATCTAGCCGTGAGTGTGTGTGTGTGTAAGATAATAAGTATGAAAGAGTGGCGTGTGGGGGGGGGGGCAGAGAGAGAGAGAGACAGAGACAGAGACAAAGAGAGAGAGAGACCTTTTGACCTTTAACCAAGCCTTTAATGTTCCAATTCTTCAGTCACATCAAGATAACATCAACACAAAAACTCATATACATAGTGGAAAAACACAACAATCGCCATACACAGTAAAAACAAAGGATACACCTTCCCCCTAGTTCCCCTTTTTTCAAAGATTAAGAATAAGCACTTGGTCTTCCACTGTGCACAACACATCCCCATGCCCCCACATAAAAATAAATCCTTCTAGGTTTGAACTAAGGTTGAAGAATATGAACTCTATTTTCAGCCGAGCAGCCACTAGACCCCTGAACATGAGCATGGCGTCTGTGGACCCTGTGCCTTTCATCTTGTTCCATCTTGTTGTGTTCTTATGGACAAAGTACCCGGAGATGACTTTATGTAAAGGAGCTTTTATTCATATCTCCCGGCTGTACATGTCCACCTGACGGTCAAGGCATTGGAGAGCGCAGTTCGGGTTTTGGCGCTTTTGCACCTAATATTTATATCCTTTCTGGGCGGGGTTACATCCGGTCAACAACATGTAAACAATAAGTAGTTCCGTATCCACAGTGAATGATAGAACATTTATCAATACACCACATTCCTCCCCAGAAACTTTAAACCACTTATATTTTCATCTGAACAACAACAAAAAAAATAAAACCCGTTTTCCACCCACAGCAGTGACATTCTTTTTCCTATTACAGTCAACAATCAATGAACAGTTGTTTACAGTCAATGTTTCTCCTAAGCAGATTATAAAGTTAACCTATCAGGTGCTCGCCTGTTTCACTGTGGTCTGGTGCGTGGTGCTTCCGTAGTGGCAGATGCTTCATCTCTTTCCAGTTCACCACTGGGTACCACCTCTGTTTCTGGAGCCCTGACAAACACATGTTCTGCAATGTCAAATTCTGGGTCTCCTGTGTTGTCTGTGGTCTTATCTGTGATCAACTGGTCAATGTGTTTCTTGAGGGTTTGCCCCTCTACCTTGACTAAGTAAGTCACTGGCCCTAGAGCTCGCTCTATCACCCCTGGTTTCCATTTCTTCCCATCCCCTCCCTGAAAATCCCTAACCTTCACCTTCTGATTGGGCTGGAGGGTTCTAGGACTGCCTGTAACCTTTGTGTGTTTGTCTTGCATCTGTGCTGAGAATTTTGGCTTTATCAGCGACAACCAGGTTCGAACCTGTCTTTTCAGAAAGAGCTCCGCTGGGGTTTTCCCTGTGGTTGTTGATGGAGTGTTCCTATAACTAAACAAAAAACTATCAATGCACTGTTGCACCGGATACCCATATTCCTTCTGCTTCTCTAAAGACTGTTTAAAAGTCTGGACCAACCTTTCTGCCTGTCCATTGGAAGCTGGATTGTAAGGAGCGGACTTGATGTGTTTGACACCATTTTGTTCTAAGAAGGTTGCAATCCCTTGACCATAGCTGTGGGCCATTATCTGAAACGACCAATCGGGGGCGCTCCCACGCTGCAAAGAGGCCCCTCATTGCATCTACTAGGGCTGTAGCTGTAGTCCTGGTCATAAGCTTGACCTCTGGCCAGCGCGAGTATGCTTCACTGACCAAAAGAAACTGCTGTTTCCCTTTTTCTGCAAAATCGATGTGGATTCGTTCCCATGGCTGCTCCGGCCATTTCCGTGGGTGTACGGGCGCTTTGGTGGGCAGGTGTCTGCTTGCTTGGCATAAAATACAATTGTTTTACCATATTTTCTATTTCCTGATCTAAGCGTGGCCAACAAAAATGGCTTCTGGCTACTGCTTTTGTCTTCACAATGCCCAAATGCTCTGCATGCAACTCTTTCAAGAGTGTAGGTCTCAGTGTCATGGGTATGATTACCCGTAAACCCCATAACACACAGTCGGCTTCCACTGTGAGCTCGTCACGTCTGTTCCAGTATGGCTTTAATTCTTCATCTGCTACATGTTTAGGCCATCCTGTCTGTATAAAATGCCTAACTTTTGTGAGCACCCTGTCTTTATCTGTTTAGATTTTAATATCTTTGGCTGAGACTGGCATTGCTTCTAACCAAGACACTCTGTACTCTGGGTTATTCGTTGGTGCTTCTCCCTGTACTGGGAGCCTGGACAGACCATCTGCATTTGCATGCTGTAAGGAGGGTTTGTAGACTATGTCATACTGATAGGCAGAGAGGAGTAATGCCCATCTCTGCAGGCGGGCAGCGGCTAACGCTGGCACCCCTGTTGTTGGCCCTAGAATCTTTACTAAAGGCTTATGATCCATCAATAATATGAATTTCCTTCCGTATAAGTAGTCCCTAAATTTTTGTATCCCAAAAATGATGCATAGTGCTTCTTTTTCAATTTGAGAGTAGTTGATCTCAGTCTTGCTAAGCGTGCGTGAGGCATGTGCGATTGGACGTTCACTACCATCTGTCATTCTATGTGCTATCACTGCTCCTAACCCATAGGCACTTGCATCACACGCTAGTAATAGTGGTAGCTGGGGGTCAAAGTGAGTCAGCACTGTGTCTGATGTTAACTGGCTCTTGGCTTTCTCAAAGGCTTCCTGGCACTTAGTAGACCATACCCATGGCTTGTCTTTCTGTAACAACTCAGTCATAGGCTTTATGATAGTGGATAAGTTGTCCATAAACTTCCCATAATATGTCACTAGGGCTAAGAATGCTCTCAGTTCTGTGACATTCTTTGGGGTGGGAGCGTTTGCTATGGCTGTTACCTTCTCTTCTATGGGGTGTAACCCTTCCTTGTCTATTTTGTGCCTTAAATATGTAACACTCGGCTGGCAGAAGGCACACTTGTATTTGTTCACCCTTACACCTCTGTCTTGTAACTGCTCCAGCACTCGTTCTACATTTTCCCGGTGTTCGGCTTTTGTTGTCCCTGTGATGAGTATATCATCTAAACAGCACACCACCCTTGGCAGCCCCTGTAATACCTGATCCATGATGCGTTGGAATATTGCTGGGGAGCTTGCTACTCCATATGGCAACCTGTTTAGACGATACAGCCCCTTAGGCGTGTTTATAGTTAGGTACTGCTTGGATTCATCATCCAGCTCTACTTGCTGATATGCTTGTGTGAGGTCTAACTTGGTGAAATACCTGCCACCTGCTAGTTTAGCAAACAGGTCTTGTGTCTTTGGCAGAGGATATTTGTCTACCTCTAGCCATGGGTTTATTGTCACTTTATAATCCCCGCATATTCTGACTTCTCCATTTGTTTTGGGGATACATACTATGGGAGTAGCCCATTCACTATATTCTACCGGGGTCCATACTCCTTTTTCTTGCAGTCTGTCTAGCTGCTGTTCTACTGCTGTAGTCAGTGCATAAGGCACTGATCTTGCTTTGCAAAACTTGGGCGTGGCGTCGCTAACCACCTGTAACCTTGCTTTTACTCCTGAAATGACCCCCCTGTCTCTCTCAAACACCTGGAAGTATTTCCGATACATCTCAGTCAGTGGATCTACTATCACCGGCACATGGTTCACTCTAGACCAGTCTAACTTTAAGAACTGGATCCAGTTTCTACCCATCAGTGTTGGCCCATGTCCCTTACACACTAACAAAGATAGCTGTTCTGTTTGCTCCCCACACTGTACTTTCACTTGGAATTTACCCGACAATGGAATCGGCTCTGAAGAATAAGTTTTTAAACTTACATCACATGGCATTAGTTGACACTTGCTAAACCTCTGTCTGTACAGTTTCTCATTTATGATACTCATGGCTGCGCCTGTATCTACCTCCATTTTGATCTTTACACCATTACATCTCACCATGACCATAAATGGTCTGACATATTCATTATCATTTTTAGGCCTACCGGTAACGGAAAACAACCCCAAGTCTTTTTCAGTCCCTGTTACCTCGATGATGGTCAGCTTGTGGGTTTTGTTGGAGGCCCTGTAGTCCTCATAATCAGTCTCTTCCTCCGATGCACTTTGCTGCTCGTGGGGAGACTCCTCCCTGTTGATGTAGCGAGTCTGCCTCTCTGCAGGCGTGGCCCTCCTGCTCGTCCTAGGTCCCCGTCTGGAGCTGCCGCCGTGGTTGGCTGTCTCCGACTCCGATGATGCAGTGGACCTGCACGCCCTCTCCAGATGGCCCTTCCGGTTGCAGGTTCTGCACTGGAACTCTTTGTACCTGCATGTCGCTGCTTGATGCCCCTCTCCGAGGCACCGGTAGCACGCCGTGTCCCTGGCGCCCTTTTTCATGCCCTTTTTCAGCAAAATGGCGTTGCAGAAAGAAAAAATAGGACGTTGGTCGAAGCAGCTAGAAGCATGCTGTCTCATGCAAAGTTGCCGAAGATGTTCTGGGCAGAGGCTATAGCCACAGCAGCTTACATACAGAACAGGCTGCCCACAGCTGTTCTGAAGGAAGAGACACCCTATGAGAGATGATGTGGAAAGAAACCTAACATGAGTCACATGAAGGTGTTTGGCTGTATTGCTTATGCACATGTCCTAGATGAAGAGAGACGGAAACTGGACAAAAAGGCTATAAAGCTTCGTTTTGTGGGATATGCAAACAATGCCAAGGGCTATCGCCTGTACGATGAAGAGAAGAGGAGGATTCTAATCCGTCGTGATGTAATCTTTGATGAATCAAACTTCGACTGGAAGCAGGAAGTGAAAGTACCCTGTTCAGAGAACGAGATAAACATGAAAACAAATGACAGTGAAACACAAGATGATGCAGTCACTGCTGATAGCAGCACTATCAGAACAAGCGGCAGAACCAGAAATGCGCCAAGGAGATATTGATATGATGAGTTCGCTGATATAATGACTGTTGATCATCATGCCAACATGTGTCGTGTGACAGAGCCAATCACACTAAAAGAAGCATTGGAGAGTCCTAATGCAAAAGAATGGCAGGAGGCGGCTGACTTGGAATATGAGTCGCTGCTGGAAAATGAGACTTGGGACTTGGTGGATTTACCAAGAGAAAGAAAAGCAGTAGGATCGAGATGGGTGTTCAGAGTCAAGCATCATAGTGATGGAAGAGTGGAACGATACAAGTGTAGGCTTGTTGCCAAGGGCTACTCTCAGTTGTATGGTGCTGACTACGAGGAAACCTTTTCACCAGTTGTACGCTTCAGCTCTGTTCGTACATTACTGTCCTTTGCTATTCAAAACAATCTACATGTACACCAGATGGATGTCGTAACTGCATTCCTTAATGGAGACCTGGAAGAGGAAATCTACATGCAGCAACCAGAGGGCTACATAAAACCAGGACAGGAGCACCTGGTGTGTAAACTGAAAAAATCAATCTATGGACTGAAGCAGTCTCCTCGCTGCTGGAGCAAGGCCTTCACAGAGTTCATGATGGAAATTGGATTCAAACAGAGCACATCAGACCCCTGTGTGTTTGTGAGATTAAGACAAGAGCTTGAGATACTTGCGGTTTATGTTGATGATCTCATCCTGATAACAGAGTCAACTGAAAGCATGAACGGGCTAAAAGTGGCTCTCAAGGAGCGCTACAAGATGAAGGACATGGGTGAGCTGTCCTATATACTGGGCATCTCTGTGATTCAAGATAAAGAAAAGAACTGTGTCATTCTTCATCAGAAGCAATACATTGAAGCCATACTTCAGAAATATGGAATGGACAGTGCAAATCCTATAGCAACTCCTGCTGATGCCAACGTCAAGTTGAGGAAGAGTGATGGTGTCAGTAAGCCAGTGGACCAACATGCCTATCAGTCAATGGTAGGAAGTCTGCTGTATGCTGCAATGGTTACAAGACCAGACATAGCTCAAGCAGTGTGTGCTGTGTCAAAGTTCAACACAAATCCAGATGATTCACATCTGACTGCTGTGAAGAGGATACTTCGTTACTTGAAAGGGACAGTGAACTTTGCTCTCAAGTATGAGCAGTCAGCCTCTGGAGCTTTGATTGGATTCTCAGATGCAGATTGGGCTGGAGATCAGGATGATCGCCGCTCAGCAACAGGCAACATCTTTCTACTGAGTGGAGGAGCGGTGAGCTGGCTCAGCAAGAAACAACCAACAGTTGCACTTTCAACAGCAGAAGCCGAGTACATGGCACTCAGTCAAGCCACTCAGGAAGGAATCTGGCTGAGACGATTACTTAGTGATCTCGGAGTGGAGTCTATGTCCACAGTGATCCTGGAAGACAACCAAGGAGCCATCGCAATCGCAAAGAACCCTGTGAACCACTCCAGGACCAAACACATAGACATTCGCTATCACTACATCCGTGAATGTGTGCAGAATGGACAAATAGAACTGCAATATTGTCCAACAAATGACATGAAAGTGATATATTGACCAAGCCACTGACCAAACAAAAGTTTGAGTATCTCTGGGGAGAAATTGGACTTTTCCCTGTTTAATTAAAGTGGTTATTTGTGCTTGACACGTGTACGCCGAACGCTGCCTGATAAAAGCAAGTCTGAAAAATGTGATTCTTGAATCTGAAATGTGAAAAAGAGCTCCAGATAAAAACAATGTAAACAACAGTATTTGAAAAAGGAAGATTTTTTGTTGTTGTTTAAAGTTTGATGACATTATTGTTGTGAAGGAGAGCACGGCTCTGTAATATTATTTAAAGGGACTTAATGTTATTGAAAAAGTAAGTGGGAGTGTTGAATGTAGTACTTTTCCAATAGACATCGCCAATAGATGGCACTGTTGCACTGCTCTACAGTATACCACCTCTTCTAATCTAGAGTTCCGGTTCGTGCGCACTGTGTGTATCATGCTGTTGACGCTGTGTGTGTAGCTCACGCTACAAGCTAATAAAAAGCTCTGCAAATAACAATATCACAGTGGTTACTGACTACAAGCCGCTGGTGCCCATGTTTAACAAGCCATCCTTCTCTCCCCCTCCCAGAATTGAACGCTGGCTACTAAAGCTACAGAACTTAAACTTCTCTGTGACCTACAAGGCAGGTGTTGGTAACCCAGCAGACTACTTCTCCAGACACCCAGTCCCCACACGAGTCGAATAGCACACATGCCACCGAGCTGGCTGAAGCACACGTGCGTTTCATCATTGACCATGATGTTCCCCGCGCTATGACACTGCAGGAGATCCACACTGCCACACGGTCTGACCCATGCCTCCAGCGGGTCATAGCTGCGGCCAGAACAGGACAGTGGCACACTCTTCTGGAACAGACAGCAGACATGTCTCCAGCCCAAAAATCACTCCTCCGATGTTTTCATGCACAGAGGTCAGAGCTCATGGTGTCCACATCTGATCTCCTTCTCAGAGGTAACAAGCTGGTAATACCCTCATCCCTGCATAACCGAGTGATTGACATTGCTCACGAAGGCCACCAGGGGTTGGTAAAGACAAAGAAACTTTTGAGGGAAAAAGTGTGGTTCCCTGGTATAGACCAAAAGACAGAAGATTGCGTCAAAACCTGTCTTGCTTACCAAGCAGTGACAAACACAACGCAATCTCACGCACCACTCCAGATGACTCCCCTTCCAGCTGCACCCTGGACTGAGGTGAGTGTGGATTTTTGCTCATTGCCAAATGGAGAGTACTTACTTGTAGTGATGGACGATTATTCAAGGTTCCCGGTGGTGGAGAAGGTGTCCACCACATTTGCAAAAGCTGTTATACCAAAGCTAGACAGCATGTTCCCATTATTTGGCATCCCAGAAGTTGTCAAGAGTGACAATGGTCCGCCTTTCAATTCTGAGGACTTCTCCAGGTTTGCTTCATACCTAGGCTTCCGCCACAGAAAGATAACCCCTTATTGGCCCCAAGCAAATGGGGAGGTTGAGCGCTTTATGAAAACGCTGAAAAAAAAACGATCCAGATTGCCACCCTTGAATGCAAAAACACTCAACAAGCACTGAATCGCTTCCTGAGAGCATACAGAACAACCCCACACAGCACCACTGGGAAACCACCTGCCACAGCCATTTTTAGCAGGCAGGTGCGCACAACACTACCCAATGTCCAAAACACAGTTCCAGACAAGCTCATGAGAGCCAGAGACACACAAGCAAAAGAGAAGATGAAAGGGCATCACGACAAATACTTCTGTCGCCCATCCCCTGCTCTGAAAGTGGGTGACCATGTGCTGGTGAAAAGACTGCGACCCGAGAACAAATTCCAGTCCTTTTTTCCATCCGGAGCCGTTTCAAGTCACTGCAGCAAAAGGAACAATGATCACTGCTCAACGGGGGCAGCAGGTGGTGACAAGAAATGCGTCACACTTCAAGCGAGTGTCCCCCACACTTGGTCCAACTGGTACACTGGGAGAGGACAACAGCACGCGGAGTGAGACTGGCCCAAATGACTTTGTTTACAATGATGAACCCAACCCAACGTCAGGCCCAGTGACCTCAGGCGCCCCTCGCTACCCAAGAAGGGTTGCCGTGAAGCGGCCAGCGTACCTTAATGATTTTGTGCAATAACATAACACCTTGGACTGTGTTGTAGTGGAGCATTAGCTTGGTTTTTGTATGCCGTTAATTCAAAAAAAATGTTTATGTTGTGATACCTCTAGTGGGATTTGTTACAAAGAAACTTCAACCCCTATCCTATAGCAGGAATTTAATGTTTACTTTCTTGGGAATGTTGGAGGGATGTGATGTTCAGTATTAGGAGAATACACATTTAAGGACACTGGGAGTTATGGGATAGTAAACAGAGCAGCCACGGGAGCGAAAAGGTAGACGAGAGTCAGTCGGATTATGTGCACGTTACGCATGGAGCGAAATAAACATGCCGAAGTTCCACGGCTAATTCAGAAACGGTGTTATAATCTGTGAGAGTGAAAAGTAGGTCATTACAGACACCTCTTCCAGTGAGTGGATTTTGCTATTTCAGCCACACACATGGATGGTAGATGCATAAAATTGGGCACACATCTATCTCTATAGTAGAATGGTCATACTGAAGAGCACAGTGACTTTCAGTGTGGCTCTGATGCCACCTTGCCAACAAGCCAGTTCGTCAAATTGTTTTGCCCTGCTAGACCTGCCCCGGTAAACTGTTAGTGCTGTTATTCTGAAATAGAAACTTCTCGGAGCAACAACAGCTCAGCCACAAGCTGACAGAATGGGACCGCTGAGTGCTGTAGCGTGTAGCGTGTGAAAATCATATGTCCTTGGTTGCAACACTCACTTCTGAGTTCCAAGCAACGTCATTTTAGCAGAGTGGAGATGCTATATGTTTAGTTTTTATTTACCCCCCCCTCCTTTTTTGTTGTTGTTAATAATTGAACGATTACTTTAGTCTTTACAGCAAGGTAATACACTTTCAGGTCAGTAGATGGTGCTGTGGTGCTGCTGTGATCCAGTGCTGCACCCGCTCTACTATGAATCCTTTCTATTTCATGGAAAGAAATTGCGTAAAAATTGTATATTCTTATTGATAAATTGTACAATCCCCTAACCCATGTTGTAGAGGTTGCAAAACCAGCATATTCAATGTACCCCATACACCCAGGCACTTTTATTCTTATAAACACTACGACGCTTGCGCAAAGGCCAGGCTGCAGAGATTTCACATTTGGACCTGTTCAGTGCATTGCACTGATGCACAAAAAGGAGTTCGCAGCGGCAAGCTGTCTGTAGCCTGTGATAAAGTAAAGGTAAGTGTTAACTTTCAGCTCTGGTTAGCTAACGGGACGTCATTTTCCGCCACATGGGATAAACCATTCCAGTTAATGTTAGGTATAATGTTCAGCTTTTTAAAAGCAATAGGCTAGATTCAGAAATCAAAGAGCCCAAACCAATTAACGTTTAAAAGCTAGCTCTCTGAAAGAGCTTCAAGGTTTGCCAACAGGCGTGGAATCGTGGACTAAAATTTTAAACAAACGCAAGACCAAGAAATCTACTGACTGGAATGATATTGATATGACAATAGTTAAAGAAAATAATCAAATGTATCGTTAAACCACTAAACATCGATAACACGTCCTTTCAATCTGGTAAAGTTCCAAGCAAAATGAAAATAGCAAAAATTATACCCCTATATAAAACTGGGGGTAGACACCAATTTACAAATTACACACCAATTTACAAATTACAGACCAATTTCATTACTGTCACAATTCTCCAAAATACTAGAAAAATAAGTTGCTGTTAGACTAGACAAATTCATTGAGAAGCACAATCTGCTGACCAATAGCCAGCACGGGTTTCCACCGAACAGATCCACATCTCTGGTTCTCATTGAATTAACTGAAGAAATAACTAATTGCATAGACCAAAAAAAGTTTTCTGTGGGAAAAGCCTTTGACACTATTGACCACAACAGATTAATAGATAAATTGGAAAGGGTATCAGAGGAGTGGTACAGAATTGGCTAAGAAACTATTTAAGTAAGAGGCAGCAGTTTGTAATGATAGGTGAATATAAATCGTCATGCATGGATATTACTTGTGGTGTACCCCAGGGGTCAGTTTTAGGTCCAAAACTGTTCATTCTGTCCTTAAATGATATATGCAAGATATCAATAATATTGAAATGTGTTCTATTGGCTGATGACACGGATATATTTTGTTCTGGTGAGGATTTACAGCAGCTTTTGGAGGTTGTCATGTACCGGTTTGGTATGTAAGGGCACCCGTATGTATGTGACGTCACCTGTTGATGTGGGGAGAAGCGCGAGGAATATTGTTCGGGCAGTCTTGCAATACGGGGGAATAAAGCAAGCCACGTTAGGCATTGTGTAATAACGGTGTGCCTAATCATTTATAATCAAGGACACCTAAATAAGCATATGGGTGGGAATAACGGATCAGAACAATGGCGACGAGTGATGTACCGAGCCTAAGCTAAGTACAGAGGTGACCACAATAGAAATGGAAAAATTAAAGCGGTGGTTTGACAAAAACAAATTGCCCTTAAATCTGGACAAAACAAAATGTACGTTGTTTGGAAATCGATTCCTGTATTTTCACAATGTGTGCCCCGGTGTGTGTCTGTGTGGGAGTCTATAAACGGCCAAACTAAAGCACTTGGGGCCTTGATTCTTTTTGGAGGTTATCGGGGATGATCGGGGGCACCTATAAAAAATAGCAGAACATTAAAAATATGCATAATGTGCGGAATATGCATAAAATATGTGGAATCCCTTCATAATCCTGCGCAGTTCAACAAGATGGCGGGCTCTGGCTACGTCACGCCTCGGCTCTTTCCGCCGTTCGCACAAACCTCGCGTTCTTAACGGGTTGCTGGATGGTGGTCGGAGACAGCGAGCAGCGTTGGAACTACAAAGCGTCCGTGAAATAAGCCACAACGTCAGAGTCGCATTTGCATGGGTCGAGCACGGGCGTATATGGCGGCTGTCACGTGAAGTGAACCCAATAAAGTTTTCTGTTTTTGAATGTAAATCAGCGCGTGCGGGCGGTTCGGGTTTTGGCGAGTCTGACGAACAATAAAGTCGGCCGCTGTTGCGCGCGTGGAAGTGTCCGAGTGTCTTATCTGATGAATAACATTTAAAGGCCCAAACATACTCGGGCGGAACGCACGCGGAGCGGACTCCACGAGGAATGTCCGCAGTCGTTTGGGCTTCCGTAGTCGAGCGCACTTCCGCGTTGTAGTTTCCTGTAAAACTGTCCGTGAAACACTACATTACCCACAATGCTTGCGTGTTGTTTACACTCTTCTGTCATGGCGTCCGACACTGACGACGAGGAAGAGATGCTCTTGCCTGCTGGCTCTACAAGAAAATAAACTGAAGAGACGGTGGTATGTATCCTCTCTGTGACGTGTCGTACAGGTGTGGGTACTTTCGCACCTTCTACTCATATATTTTCGGAATGTGTGTGTGTGTGGTGTTAGTGTGTGTGGTGTTAGTGTGTGTGTGTTAGTGTAGATAGCGGGACCGAAAACTAAAGCATTTATGATTCTAATTTCTTTTGGAGGTGGTAGGTATTGTTCCAGAGAGGACCAGAAAAATAGCAGAAAATTAAAATATAATTATAATAATTATGCAAAATATGCATTTTCTAAAAATGGCTAAAAACCTCTTTTTGTCACAGCCTCTCGCCCTTGACATAAAAGCGATCGCCCCTGACACCTGCTGACCCCCCCTGTCACAGCCTCCACAGCCTCTCTCCCTTGACTTCAAAGCAATCAGCCTCTCGCCCTTGACATCAAAGCGATCGCCCTTGACACCAGCTGGCCATCAAAGCAGTCAGCCGCTCTCCCTTGACATCAAAGCGATCATTACCCTTAAAAGCCTCCACTGTGGTCCAGTCTTCGCTGGAACGTCGCCTTTCATGGACTTCTGCCTGCCTGCCTATCTGCCACTGAGCCAACTCCTGCTCTACCCCTGAGATCGGTTACTTCAATAAAGACTTGATTCTTCCCTTACCTGGTTGTCCCGTCTGCTTTTGGGTTCTTTCCTGATACGTGACACTTTTCTCGGCATTTCAAGTGATTCTGAGCATTTGGGGGGAGGGAGTTGGAGTGGGGGGGGGGGGGGTTAGGGGCAGGGGGAAGGCGGTTAGCTGGCAGGATGAAGAGGAGGGAGATTTAGACGGGTGGATAGCTAATAAACGTCATGATCACCGCAACTTGGTTGCGGGTCACTTACTAGTCACATAATAAATACCAAAGTAGTGATAGACAATGTCCAACTAGAACGAGTATCTGAAAAGAAGTGTCCAGGTGTGATACTAGACCACACAAAATCTGCTGGAAACCTCACATAACATTATATATATAGTAGAAAACTCGGGGGCAAACGCAGGAACCGCCGCAGCCAGGACGCGAACCCGTATCTCCCGCGGGTGAGATCGCTAACCGTTCGACTACAGGGGTCCAACACACTAGCGAAGAGCTAACGTGTCTACTTATCCGTGCACGTTACAATATGTTGTAGCGAATTCGGGGGTCAGTCCGGAAGACCGTCGCCACAGCCGGGACGCGAACCTGTGTCTCCCACTCCGCAAGCGACAACGTTAACCAGTCGAGGACCAACGTGTCTACTTATCTATGCACGTTACTGTTATGTCTGCACACATCGACAGTGCTGCATTTGATTTGGTGCTGTTCTATTGTGCTCGGATCGATTGGTGATGCCTGCGGGCTCTGGGTTGTTTGATCGGGTCTGCCTTTGATGCTGTGTCAGTCTAAATAAAGAATGCCACGGAGAGGTTTGTCGAGCGACAGCGCTGTGTCCTGACGTGATTTAAAAATACAATATTGGCGACGAGGATGGCTGATATCTCTCTCCCACCACCTGCCCCCTTCCTGGCATTACCTGGCGAGCCTCCGGTACCATGGACTCGCTGGCTACATAGTTTTGAAAATTACATCATCGCCTCAGGGCTCGACGACGTGAGCCAGGCTAGGAAGACGGCTCTGTTGCTACACTGCTTGGGAGCAGAGGGTCATCGTGTGCTCGGGACTCTGGGGAACGTCACAAGCTTTGCCGAAGCTGTGGGACTTATGAGCACCCATTTCGCTGCTCCACAGAGTGCCCTCCTTCGGCGATTTATATTCCGTCAGCGACACCAACTGCCTGGTGAGTCTGTGCGGCAGTACGTAGCTAATTTGCGAGGGCCAGCTAGCTCATGCAAGTTTGGCGCGCTTCAGGACGAGATGGTTCGCGACCAGCTAATCGAACACACCAACAACGCAAAGGTGCGTGAGACTCTCCTGCTGGAAAAAGACGATCTGCTGCTGTCCAGAGCAATTACCATCGCACTACAGGTTGAGGGAGCAGCTGAGTGTGCTGCTATGCTAAATACACAGGAAGTGGCCACCTCCAGTCAAGCTGCCAACGACTCCTCCCTCTACTCACGGCTGCCCCTCGGGACGAAACCCAACCAGAGCGAGGCGGGCGCCGACTCCACTGGGGACGTCTTGCAACTGCAACGACGGCGTTCTCGGCCCCGCCCTCAACAGTCCTGTGGTAACTGTGGGTCTCGGTCTCATGTTTCAAGGGCTCAGAACTGCCCTGCCCGTGGCCAGACATGCCGTAGCTGCGGTAAGCACAATCACTTTGCCAACGTCTGTCGATCTTCCCCGGCTGGGTCAGAGGGCCACACCCCCCAGTCTTCAACCGCCGTCATTCACAAGGTGAGCTCTGGGCCAGTGTCATTCAAATCATGCACAGTCAACATTAATGATGTGTGCATCCCCCTGCTGTTGGACACCGGTGCAAGTGTGTCTCTCCTGAATGTTGATACCTACAGTCAATTTTTCGGTTCACTGCCACTGTCCGCACCCTCAGCTGTCCTCTGTGGGTATGGTGACTCCAAAATCGATCTGGTTGGCTCTCTCCAAGTGACTGTCCGCTATGGAACCAAGCTGGTGCCCAATGCAGTTTTTCATGTGGCACGCCGTGGGGCCAACCTGATGGGCCTGGACCTGTTCTCCGCTCTGGGGTTCTCCCTCTTAGACACAAGGGGGGCAGCAATCTTGACTGTCGCCACACCTTGGCAGCAGAAGTGGCCATCGCTGTTTATGGGGCTGGACTGCCTCTCCGCCTTCACCCATCAACCTCTCCTCAACCCTGCTGTGAAATCTGTCATCCAACCACTGCGCCGCATCCCGTTGGCTCTCCGTGATGGGGTCTCCGTCGAGCTGCAACAACTGCTGGAAGCTGGCATCATTGAACCGGTGGACGCGTCACCTTGGGTCTCAAACCTCGTGGTGGCTAAGAAGAAGTCGGGGGACCTGCGTGTCTGCGTCGATCTACGTGCAGTAAATAAGGCAGTGGTCCCTGATAAGTATCCACTGCCCACCTCAGAAGAACTCACTGCTCAGTTCTATGGCTCTGAGGTGTTCTCCAAGCTCGACCTCAGACAGGGGTACTTACAGGTGCCCCTCCACCCCAGCAGCCGAAACCTCACAGCCTTTGTGACACATGCAGGAGTGTTTCGCTACACCAGGATGCCTTTCGGTCTCAGCTCCGCCCCTAGCTGCTTCCAGAAAATCATGGTCTCCGTGCTGGCTGGCATACTGGGCGTGGCCATTGATCTGGACGATATAGTGGTACACGGGCCCACCAGTGAAATCCACGACAAGCGCCTTAACATGGTCTTCGCAGCCCTGTCCTGTCCAACTCTCAATGCTGAGAAATGTGTCCTCTCTGTGCCAGCCATCGACTTCGTGGGGTTCCGGCTGTCAGCGAGCGGTGTAACTCCACTACAATCCAACGTGGACGCCATTCAGGCCATCCCTGAGCCCAGCTCGGCCGTCCAGGTCGCCTCCTTCCTGGGTATGACAAGTTACTACCTGAGGTTTCTTCCCCAGTACTCTGCGACCACAGCCCCCCTGCGCCAGCTGCTGCGTAAGGACGAGCCATGGGTGTGGTCAAAGGCATGCAGTGACGCTGTGTGTAATCTCAAGACTCAACTGACTTCACCACCAGTGTTGGCTCACTTCGACATCTCCAGCTCCACCTTTGTGACCTGTGACGCATCAGCCGCAGCGATAGGGGCTGTGCTGTCTCAAACCCAGAACGGTGTGGAGAAGCCCATTGCCTTTGCCTCCCGTGCCCTCAACCTGACCGAGCAGCGGTACTCCGTGGGTGAGCGTGAGGCGTTAGCCTGTATCTGGGCTTGTGAAAGGTGGCACCTCTACCTCTATGGCCACTCCTTCACCCTCAGGACAGATCACCAGGCCCTGACAGCACTGCTGTCCACATCTGGGACAGACCACAAACCCCTGAGGCTGCACCGCTGGTCTGACCGCCTCCGCCAGTACAACTTCAGCCTGCAGTTCACCCCAGGCACAGACAATGTTGTCGCCGACCTGCTCTCTCGCTCTGTCTCCACCCCAGCTCCACAGACGGACACTGACTGTGTGGAAAAGGACATTGTCCAAATGCTACACACACCCCTCCAGGCCACTGTCTCTCTGCAGGAGCTGAGGGCAGCCTCCGAACAGGACCCTGTCCTCTCCCAGCTCCACACCTACATCCAGAACGGCTGGCCTCACAAGGTCCCAGAGGAGCTGGCTTCGTTCGCCCGAGTCAGACAGGAGCTCTCCTGCTGGAACGACACCTGCGTGGCACGTGGGTTTTGCACAGTGGTCCCAGCTGCTCCCCGTGCACGTGTTTTGAATACGGCGCATGAAGGCCACCTGGGCATTGTGAAACTGAAACAGCGCTGCCGAGACCTGGTGTGGTGGCCGGGGATAGACAGAGATATTGAGGCTCTGGTGAAGGACTGTTCTGCCTGCCTTGTGAGTGGCAAGACTGGCCACCAGGCTCCCCCACCCCTGCAACCTCTCGCCTGGCCCTCTCAGCCCTGGGAACACCTGCAGTTGGATATTTGTGGTGAGATCCATGGAGTTCCCCACCACCAACGCTTCATGGTGGTCGCCTACGATCTACACTCAAAATGGCCTGAACTCACCACTTCCGGCATTGTGACCTCACAGATCATCATCGACTTCCTGGACTCTCTTTTCTCTTGCTGGGGCCTCCCAAAGGCCATCACCACTGACAACGGCCCTCAGCTGGTCTCTGCTGAGTTCACTGCTTATCTCGAAAGCAAGGGCATCCGTCATAGACGCACTGCGTACTACCACCCCCAGGCCAATGGCGGCATTGAACGTTTTCACCAGTCACTGAAGAACGGCCTCAGAGCACACATGGCCCAAGGGTGCTCTTTCACGCAGGCCATCCGTCACACTCTGCTGCACTATCGGGCCACACAGCACTCGACTACAGGCGTCTCCCCAGCCTCTCTCATGCTAGGCCGGGAACTGTGCATGCCCCTTGACAGGCTCCGCCCCTCCACACCTCAGGCACCTCCCTCTGGGGTCAGAGCCTCAGTCACTCGTCAGCAGACGCGGATGAAGCAACGGTTTGACCAGTCAAAACGAACCAGGGTGCCAGACATCAATGTGTCAGACTGGGTCAGGGTCCGCAGGCCCCACAGGGACAATAAAATGGCTTCATACTGGTCCTCTCCTCTCCAAGTCACCCGTCAGCTGGGCCCAGCCACTTACCTCCTCAGCGATGGCACTCGGTGGCACTCCAGTCGTCTACGGAAGGTGTCAGCTCCGCCACACACAGCTGGTGACACAACCATAGCCATTCCCTCAGCATGGCGAGACGCCCCGGGGCTTCATGCAGCTCCTACACGGGCCCCAGACATTTCTGGGCCTCAGCTTCCCCTGCCATCTCCCTCCCCACCTTGGCCTGCCCAGCCTCAGGCCGCCCCGCGACCTGTTCGCACACGTTTACGCCCTGGCCACCTAGAGGACTTTGTGTCAACCTTTCATGTTTGAAATCCTGCCGGGGGGGGGGGGAATGTTATGTCTGCACACATCGACAGTGCTGCATTCGCGTCCCGGCTGCGGTAGTTCCTGTGGTTGCACCCCGAATTCACTACATTAGTTTCAGAAGTGGGATACGCGCGGACGCGATTTCCCGAAGAATGGGGGGGGGGTAGTGTAACGTGCATGGATAAGTAGACACGTTGGCTAACGGGTCGGACCCTTTAGTCGAGCGGTTAGCGATGTCTCATACGGGTTCGTGTCCCGGCTGCGGCAGTTCCTGTGGTTGCCCCCCGAATTTGCTACAGTATTATATAATATATGATATATATATATAATATCATATATTATATTAATTATTATATTATATTTTATATATATATAAATATATATATGTGCGAGCAAAGCTGGCAAAGAGCATTGCAGTCATGAGGAAAGCAAGACACATTCTGGATCATAAATCATTGTACACGCAACTTGTTTTGGGGTTTGAAAGCAAGATGCTTCGCCAGAAGTTGGTCCACCCCAAGGATCGGGTCCCCGGCACAAACAGAGGAATCTAGTGTGAGAGGGAACGACCATCTCTGAACCGGGGGAGCTAAGAGTAAAGCTGTCACCATCTCAATGCTGTGATTGCAACAATCCCTAATCCTCTGTGAATAGTACACATGATCAATGATCACACAAATATTTGCATATGAAACTGGTCGTTGGTTTCGGTCGTTAGGCAATGTATTGTACTGTATTGTTTATAAGGGTGGGGATACCTGCAGTCAGTTTACACTGAAGATGTCACTTGGTTGAGTGATGAAACGTTTCTGTCAATAAACGTTGTATCCAGATGAACTGACTCAACCTTCTTTGATTTTCTTACTTGGATTAGTGAACATGCGTCAATACAAAGGTCTGATTTTCAAGAGATATAGGGACGATGAAGAGTTGTGTTAACTGCTAAAGTTTTATGCCGCTCTGATGGCTGAGCGGAAATAACCGCCGTTCTTGCAATCTGCTCATCATGTGGCTGGTAGGTTCGTGTCCACGGGGTAAGGCATTCATTAGGCCACCCTTACCCGAGGGATAGTGGGTGGGTGCAGATCGGTGTAGTGTTCGGGAATTCGTCGTTCTCCAGCGATCTCTGGCCCATCCGGGCCCCTTTAGCCAAGCAACCGAAAGCGTTCTCCCTACGTCTCCTTCGGGGTCTGAAGGTAATGCAATCCATGCGAAGCGAGAGCAGCCGACACGAGTTTGAAGGAAGCTGGTTTTACGACCATCTCCTTCCTGTGGAAACGTGAGCTAGGGGGGTTATTCGACAAGAGTTCCGGCCATATGCCATTGGGTGGGATAAGGGGAAAAACTAAAAAAAAAAAAAAAACTTGAAATTTTACTTATCTCCAAACATTCCTAATTACATTTTTCCTTTATATGACACCGCGTGGATGTCTGGGTTGTATATATATATATATATATATATATATATATATATATATATATATATATATATATATTGTAGCGAATTAAGGGGGCAGGCCGGGACCGCGACAGCCGGGCCGTGAACCCATGTCTCCCACACCGCAAGTGACAACGTTAACCAGTCGACTAAAGGGTCCGACCCGTTAGCCAAGAGCTACCGAGCCTATTCATCCGTGATCGTTACATGGCCCCCTTCCTTTGAGATTCACGGCCCCGCGAATCGCCACAGCCAGGACGCGAACCTTGGGCTCCCGCACCGCAAGCGACAACGTTCACCAGTGTTAATGTTGTCGCTTGCGGTGCGGGAGACACGGGTTCGCGCCCTGGCTGTGGCGACGGTTCCCCAGGCTGCCCCGCCGAATTCTCTACATTGGTGTCAGAAATGGGATACACGCGGACGCGCGTTCCCGAAGGAGGGGGGTAGCATAACGTGCATGGATAAGTAGACACGTTGGCTAACGAGTCAGACCCTTTAGTCGAGCGATTAGCGATGTTTCCTGCAGTGCGGGAGGTTCGCGTCCCGGCTGCGGCAGTTCCTGTGGTTGCCCCCTGAATTCGCTACAATATATCTGTAGCTTTTTGTCATTATTTTTGCTGTATATATTTTTTTCTTTTCCTTTTTGCAACGTATAGTAGCTGAAGTAACTTAAGAGTAGCTGAGAAGGGGTAGGGAAAAATAAGTGTATACTTCCTCCTGCTCCTTTTCCAACATGTAACAAATAACCCGATGTATATGGAAATTTGTTTGCTGAGTTTGATGTGTGGATTTGTTGATCACTTCAGATTATTGGCAATGGATTATCTGTATGTTATATCCTGCTTCGAAATAAATCATCATTCAGCCTTTCATTCATTCGCCAGGAAACTCATTGATTACTTACATGACGTTATCATTTTGATAAAATATTTTATTACTGTAGGCTTGGGCTGCTATAGTTGCATGCAAAGGAAATCCGAGCATCATTCATAGGAATTTTTTTATTATAGATTACAAATCTGTAAAAGGTTGGGTTTTCAGGGATCAGTCATTTTACTAGGAATAATGATGTTGTATAACATTCTGCTCCTCAGAGTATTGTTTTTGTTTTTTTTGTCTAATTACTACAGTACAGGGAAATGCACAGATAGACCCCAGGTAGTGCTCAAGCACCTGCCCTTTTGCCCTCTGACCAGATAAGTGCCCTTTTTGAAGGATTTAAAAAAAAAATGTGGCCCATCAATTCTCAATTAAAGGCGTGTAACAATGCCTGAAATTTGCACTTGAGTAATTCTGCGAGGCCGCACTCTGTGGTCCCCCCCCCTCGCCCCTCCTTCTTCGACTTTCTTGTTGACGCGGCTGCCACACAAGCAGCATCCACTTCTCCCTGCCTTTTGGTGACATGACAGCCAGCCAGGTAACATTACTATCAGAGGCTGTAAGGGCTCATTTTTAAAGCTAGAGTGGAGAAATGATCCTCATATGAAATCATATGACACTCGAAGACCTAAGGCATCTATTGGTATCAACCCTGTCATGTTTGTTTGTTGGGAAGGAGGCTAAATAACACTTCAAAGTTAAGCTAAATGTTGGCGAGGGAAAGTGAGGGCCATTGACAGTTTCAGTCTGGTAAGACTTACTGTTGAAATGCATCAACTCTCTCGCCAAGCAGTCTTACTGACCGCAACACGCTTAGTATTTAACGAATTAGAGAGCTAGCTAGTCAAAGTTTGTGAAGTGAAATGGGCCAGCTAGCTAGCTAGCTAACAGTGCACAGAATTAACTGCAACACGCTTAATATTTAACGAATTAGAGAGCTAGCTAGTCAAAGTTCGTGAAGTGAAATGGGCCAGCTAGCTAGCTAGCTAACACTAGTGCACGAAATTGATTGCAACATGTTTAGCATTCAAGGAATTAGAGAGCTAGCCAGCCAAAGTTCGTGAAGTGAAATGGGCCAGCTAGCTAGCTAGCTAACACTAATGAACAAAAATGACTGCAACACACTTAGTATTTAACAAATTTGAGTTGTTTTATTTGATGAACGTGAGCGCTGATAGGCAAAAATCTTCACCAAGCAGTCTTACCCAAATAAGCATCACATCATATTCTTTGTCTATTTTGGGGGGATTAACCCTTAATTATATTGCACAGCATTGAATTTTGCTCATTTTGCAATTGCAACAGGTATAATACCAAGAAAATATAGGGTAAGAAAACAAAAAGAAAGGGCGCTACAGCGGGCAGCCCAGGGAAGCAGCTTTCTGTTATCCTGGATCAGGCCTACTGTTGGGCTACTTCCAGGTTGGGGTTATAGCTGACATGATATAAAAGATCATTTTCATGCTGTTAAAATGCTCATGTAATTTAGTTAAAATATTTGACATCATCCTCTCCAGAAAGTCCACAGACATAGGCAAGCAATCGCGCAAAATATGTTAATTAAGTGATCAAATAATAATAATAATAATAATAATAATAAATACACGTTCGTTTGATAGATTAGACAATTTAAGAAAAAGATAAACAGCACGGGCGGTCAAGTCACCCGGATTTTGTGAATTAATTAAAAAAATTGGTCCTACAAATCCTTCAGTTAATTTGATTTCTTGAAAGAAATAGCCTCATCAATCATCACTAACCACCTGGTTAGTACGTTAAAGTGCTTGGAGCGCTTAAGACAGGGAAGCCTCCGCGCCACGAGTTTCCACATCTACTGCCTCTTTACCGAGCAGGTAAAGGTAAATCTACTGTCACTTTACCGAGCAGGTCAAACTCAGACAGACATGAGAACAACAAATACAATACAGACGAAAGAGTCTGTCGCTGCTGTAGAATGCATGAGGTGCAAAAAAATAAAAAATTCTAGTGGCCACCTGGCGCATGAATGGGCCAAGACCACATCCAGAGCCGGCGTCAGTGCCCGTGGCTGAGGCGCTGGTCCATATGGTCCGGCTCCTCGCTCACCTCCGCTGGGAGCTCGGCCACGTCCTGAGCAGGCGACGCGCGCGCCGGAAGCGGCTCCTCCCGGCGTTCCGCGGTGTGGATTCCCCGGACCCTCATCTGCAGCCAGTCCTGCCGCACGTACACGTGCTTGTGCTCGCCCAAGTTGTGCATGAGCTGAACCTCACTCACTGTCCTTTTTCTGCAAGCAATGCATACGAAACTGTATGAAACACGAAGATAGCATACAGGGTGGCTAACCATGTGCCGCGGAGAGCCATGTGCATGCAGGTTTCCATTCCAGCCGGACTCCACGTCAGGTGATTTCACTGACTAGCAACCCTTCAACCAGTGAGAAAGAATGTATCAGTGAAATCACCTGGTGTGGGAGTCCGGCTGGAATGAAAACCTGCATACACATGGCTCTCCATGGCACATGGTTAGCCACAGCTGATGGACAGAGTAGGGTAGGCCATCATGATTACAGATTATTAAATTTAATAGGTGAAACACACACACACACACACACACACACACACACACACACACACACACACACACACACACACACACACACACACACACACGTTTCTCTTGTAGCCAACGTTTATTTAGATGACTGTGGGATATGTAGTCAACGTCTACAATAAAAAGAGGGGAGATTACCTCAGGGGTCGCCCTTTGCAGGATGTAGAGAGGTACAGAGTGAATAGCGAGAATATTACAATTTTAGTGTCCAAATGTCTGACGAGTAACATGATGATCTGTGAAATATAAAACATTAGCAGGTCAATTTTAGATGTTTCCCAGTTGCTATCAGACATCTATAACATAAATATAGCACTGACCTGAACCCTTCAGGCTGAATGCATTAGCATTGGCCTTTTCCAGCTTTTTATAAGATTTTGTGACGTTGAACGTACCTCTGGTCGTGTCTTTCCGTGGTCGTGTTGGAAGTTAAAAGTCTTGTTACATGAAAGTGTCAGTAAAAGCTGCACAGTGGGGAACACTGGTGTGATGTCTAGATGCTCCTGTCAGTTATGATAAGCAGCGGGCTCTCCACACTCCTTTTATAGCTTCTGTCCAGCATTGATCAGCCGCCGTCCGTATTGTTACTGATGTCAGTGCTGCAGCCGCTGGTGGCAGTAGGAGAGGCATGCAGATGGGAACACCTTCCCTGGCCATCGGCTTTCAGCACACTCCAAACTAATTGCTCTGCATTTGACCCCGGCAGCTCTGCTCTTGTTGGAGTTAACTGGTGAAGACCGGTCCGGCCCGTCTGAAATACTGAACTCAATACTCCGTACCCTCGTCTGCATCCCCAAAACATCCCTCTCCCAAGCAATTTACTGTTGGACTCATCCTCCACATTTCATATTTCAAATTTGAAGAATTCTCTTGTGGTTTTCATGTCCCCTTTGTAACTCAACTGTTATTTGTGGTGTGTCCTAGTTGTCGGTCTCCCAGTTTTTCTCACAACAATAGCTCCAACATTCGCACAGATTTATGACTGACAGTGACTATTATCAAATCTCCATAGTTACATACACGCCCACCCCGGAATCACCATTGTTTTCCCTGGCTCCTAAAATAAAAGCTTTTACACTGTTATGACGTCAGAAAAACCAGCCCGAATCAAAGGGATGAATGAAAGTTAGAGAGGCGTGTCCGCAGTCATGCCGTCATCCTGCCTGTCATCACCACAGCCCTTTGTAAAGTTAAACTGTGTGTGTGTGTGTGTGTGTGTGTGTGTGTGTGTGTGTGTGTGTGTGTGTGTGTGTTCTCTAGGACTATAGCCTAGTGTGTTCTCTAGTCCAATATTCCCAGATACATTTCTGCATCCCACCTCTTCCCTCAGCATCACGTCAGGACTTTCCCTCCACCATGCAGCCGTCTGTCCCGGGCATCACGAGGACGCTCCATCCGCTGGTGAAGCAGTTCATGCTGGACAGGAGCGCCCTGCTTGTTATGGCTGCAGCAGTGACACATTAGGTAATGACACGGGTATGAGTCTTCTAAATGTAGCAGGGCTAGGCATGGTTATGTCATGACACAAAGGCTCTGTTTACACTTTACACTGCATCTGTTGTCAAACTGGTTTGCAGATATTAGGGCTAGAAAAATCTTACAAATTAACAATAAATACAGCAGTTGCAGACTGTTGGATCTGCAGAGGGGACATTTTGATGTGTGCTGCCAAGCAGTTAGAGCCTCGACTTTAAAGTGTATGAGTATAGTGACCTAAATGTTTTTTTTCTTTCTTTTATTGTATTGTTGCTTTTATGCTATGGTCCGGCTGTGTGTCCGAAATAAAGATTATTTATTTGTTTATTTATTATTTCCCCCGAGAAACCAGTCCAGAATGCTTGGCTGTGAACTGGGAGCTGAAAACAGGTCCGACTCCACATGTACTCCTCCCATCGCGTTGTTTGGTTTCTTGAGCTCCTCCTGTCTCTATTACACTGTAGTGAATTCAGGGGCAGCCGGGACAAGAACCCGGGTCTCCCGCACCGTGGGCGATTGCGTTAACCAGTCGACTAAAGGGTCCGACCCGTTAGTCAAGTGCTAGCGAGTCTAGTCATCCGTGGCTGTTACACTACTCCTTCGGGAAGCGCGCCCTCGCGCTTCAGCATACCAACTCCCTCACGCCTCTGGGCGCACGCACTTCCGATGGCCTCACGGTCTCACCATCCCACTTCTGACACCAACGTAGCGAATTTAGGTACAGCCGGGAAGCGAACCCGGGTCGACTGCACTAACCAGTCAACTAAGGGGTCCGACCCGTTAGCTAAGGGCTAGCGAGTCTAGTCATTCTTGATCGTTACACCACCCCCCTCCTTCGGGAAGCACGTCTCTGCGTTTCAGCATACCATCTCCCTCACGCCTCTGGGCGCACGCGCTTCCGATGGCCTCATGGTCTCACCATCCCAATTCTGACACTGATGTAGCGAATTCATGGGGCAGCCGGGAACCGCCGCACCCGGGATGCGAACTCGGGTCTCCCGCTTCTCGAGCGACTACGTTAACCAGTCGACTAAAGGGTCCCACCCGTTAGCCAAGGGCTAGCGTTTCATCGTAGTGTAGAGGATGAATATCTACATAAGGATAAAGGGTCTGTAGCCACGTAATGAAAATATTTCTCTTGTCAGACATTCAGTACAAAATGTTTTGTTATTGAAAAATTAAGCACAAATAACCACTTTATTTGTACTCAATTTGTCCCTCATATTCTTTATTTACAGGGTCATCAAGAGATCACTTGCTAATGCTAATTATCCTCTGAGCTCAGGATGTGCAGCTGTTGACACATAAACAAATGTCACGGCTGGCTAATGATTAAAATTGTTTTCATGCCAGGTTTCTAAGATTTATGGCGTTACTGCTTAAAGATGGGGACCACCCCCTCTTGCTTTCCCATACCATTATGGACTACTGTGTTTAGATGACACCCGCCGAACAGAACGACCTTTGATCTTAGCAAAGGTTCTAAAGCCCGTCGTTCACATTAGCTCATGCTGGCATAACGCGGATCATGTGTCGCGTGGCATGCAGCAGCAGCAAGGTGCACAGAAACTAGGTTACATGTAAGAAACCAAAGTCACTGATCTCCTGGCAAAAAATGGGTAACCCCCCCCCCACACACACACACACATAAAAGGCAAAAGATAGGACTGAATTAATTTGCCACTTTTGAAATGATTTGCCAACTTATCAGTATGAAATGTAACAACATACCTATAAATGATCTGCTTTAAATGAACATAAATGTGATTAACAAAAGAATGAAGACGACGCTAAATGTTGGCCGGTGACCTGATATTGAGGGCTGCGGGTCGGTGCACCAGTAACCAGCTGGTCTCTACTTAAAATAGTCACAGTGCAGAAAATAAAGAGCATGGCAACGCTATTCCAGGTTATGCTTTTGTTTTTATAGAGAGTGACGGCATGTTCGGAGATGGGTGACAGAGAGGATAAATAACATAGCAGAGATTCTTCTCATCCCAAGTCTTTCGAAATGAACTAAAGAGAAAACACAACTTTACATAAGCAGTTCGTAACAACTGTTTCTTGTGAAGGATAACACTAAAAAGATGTTTTATAAACCTCATTAAAAAAAACACATGTTTACATTTATTTCACAATTGATCCAGGTGGGATGCTCAAAAGGTAAACAGGAGATTTCTGTTTTTCCATGTAATATACATGACAGACATATCCAGATGTTCAGTCAAACTACTGGGTACCAGCTCATTCCACAAGATGTTTTTGAAAACGCAAAACAGATTTCCAATGTAATGGAGCAATTACACAATTTGCCATATGACTTCAGACACTAAACTTTTTTTTCCCAGACTCAAAGTGCCCTTGATGATGTTCCTTGTTTACGTTGTATAAATGAGTGCCAGATATAAGATAGTGTATCAGAAAAGGTCTGCACACTTGTGGCCTATGGGCCAGCATGTATTGAAAGATACTTGTTCAGAAACTCATCTGTAGAAAGTTAGAAACATAGGAGTTACACTAGAGGATAAAAGGTCAAATTGAATTTCTAGCTAAACTAAGCAAGGCAAGGCAAGGCAAGGCAAGGCAACTTTATATATTTAAAGCACATTTTATGCACAAGGCAGACTCAGTGTGCGTCACATAAAAGAATTAAAAAACCATTATACGATAAAATAAGATTTAAAAAGTAATTCATAAAGACATTTGAATTAAAGAATCTATATATATAAAGCGAGAGTGTATGTTTGTATGTTCACTCAAAACTCCAGAAATACTCAGTAGAACAAAAAGAAAGATATCTTCAGAATCAGCACTTTCCAGTGATTGCACAGTTCGAAAAATATTTCAAAAATCAAGTAAAAAATTTGATTTATTTGCGAAATTGAGATTATTTTGTGTCGATTTGTGGCGGCAGCGGCCAAGAGTGTATGTTTGTATGTGCGCTTAAAACTCCAGAAATACTCATTGTAGAACAAAAAGAAAGGTATCTTTAGAATCAGCACTTTCCAAGGATTTTACAGTTCGAAAAATATTTCAAAAACCAAGAAATTTTTTTTATTTATTTGCGAAAGACGCATTCCAACGGTGCTTTGTGGAGACTTCCGGCAAACCCTTCCATTGGTCAAGGGAGGCACTACACCTAACATAGTCAATGCTAGCCTGAAGGCACACAACGTGGTTTTACCCTGAGGCACTTGAGCACTGAGCGATTAATACACAATAATATGGTCTCAGTTGCTAATTTCTAATCTTAGTAAGGACTCGAGCAGCAGCGTTCTGAATCAGCTGCAACTGTTTAATCAAATTTTCAGAAAGACCTGCAAAGACACCATGACAATAGTCGAGTCGACTGAAGATAAATACATGGACAAGTTTTTTCAAATCCTGCTAAGACATAAATCCTTTATTTTTTGATATATTATTCAGGTGATAGTAGGCGGACTTTGTAATTATCTTAATGTGGCTATCTAAATTCAGGTCTGAGTCCATGACTATACCAAGATTTCTGGCTTGGTTCAAGGTTTTTAACATTACTGATTGTAGATGAGTGCTGACTTGTAGTTGTTCTTCATTGGCTCCAAAGACAATTACTTCAGTTTTACCTTTGTTTAATTAAAGAAAATTCTGAGACATCCAATCAATGATTTGTTCAACGCACTTACTCAGTGCTTGTATGGGATTATATTCCCTTGGTGATATGGTTATGTGAAATCTACGTGTCATCTGCATAATTATGGTAATGAATGGTGTAGGAGCAATGGGGTCGTTTATTTCCTCCACAAAACTTAAAAGGCACAGTTCACAATTATAAACTTGGGCGGCTTGAAATGCTAGCTCACAACCACTAATAACCTCAACCTCCTGTCTACCCACACTCCCCTTCTGCTAACCCCTGAACCCACCGTCTTAAAGAGACAGTCTCCGGTCAACATGATGAATGTCTCCCCTGCCTAAAGTAGGTCACTACAGTAACATATTTTGTTGTTTTCCATAATCTTGACTAGTAGAATTATATATATGTTAAACAGAAGCAGCCCCAGAATGGAGCCTTGCGGAATTCCACAGTCATTTTTGTATGCTGAGATTTGTAAATACCTATAGACACAAAGTAGTCCCTGTCCTTTAATTAGGATTCAAACCAATGTAGTGCTGTGCCAGAAAGTCCCACCCAGTTTTCCAAATGTACCAGTAATATGTTGTACTCACCTGTGTGAAGTGTAGCACTGAGATCCAATGATATCAGGACTGAGATTCTGCCACTCTGTGTTTAAGTGGATGTCATTAAAGACCTTAACAAGAGCAGTCTCAGTGCTGTGGTGTGGTCGAAATCCTGACTGGAAGACATTGAAACTGTTGTTTAGTGCCAAAACGTTGTTGACCTGCTAGAAAAGTTTTTTCAATTATTTTACTCAGAGATGTGAGGTTTGATATTGGCCTATAACTGTTCATTAATGAAATGTCTAGATTATTCTTTTTTTTTTTTAGAGTGGCTTGATGACTGCAGTTTTCAGGGCCTGTTGGAAGAGACTTGAGAGAAGAGATGTGTTGACAATTTGTAGAAGATCTGACTACATGCAATTAGAAACATTTTTGAAAATGGCTGTTGGCAGAATATCAAGGCAGCAGGAGGGGGATTTCAGATGTTATATAACAGCGGTGCCTAACCATGTGCCATGAAGAGCCTGTGTATGCAGGTTTTCATTCCAACCCGACTCCACACCAGGTGATATCACTGATACATTCTTCCTCTTTGGTTGAAGGGTTGCTATTCAGTGAAATCACCTGGTGTGGAGTCCGGCTGGAACGAAAACTTGCATACACATGGCTCTCCATGGCACATGATTAGCCACCCCTGCTGTATAATGTCCTCCACGTTTTTATGGTTGATGGGATCAAATTGTGACATGCTATTTGAATTAATTTTAGGTGGACTTAAGGACAACACTTGCCCTGTACCTAGTATGGAGACAGTAGCTGGCTGTTTAATTTTCTGAATTTTGTCATTAAAGAAGGAGGTAAATTGCAGTGCCTGGTAGATAGAAATTCAGAGGCTACTGCCACTGAGGGGTTTGTTAGCCTATCGACAGTAACAAACAAGGCATATACATCATTATTGCTTTTCCAAAGTATAAATGCGCAGTTTCTCTATAGCTTCTGAGTTACCAGTGCTAATGCTAGCTTGGCATTACCATTGTGCTCACTAACAGGCAGCCCATTCAGAATAATAAACCTGTCCTCCAGCCGAACCTCTGGAGAGACAGTGGAACTAACTGTGCTTTTTGTGTCTGACTCTATTTTTACCCTGGAAAACGTCTGTCCAGAGCTCAGGATTTGACACTGCGGGGGTAGAACAGGTCTTTGGTCTTGTGCCCTGGTTTAGCCAATAGCACATATCCAGATCCACGGTGGTGTCGGTCTCAAGCGGGTGCAGGCTGGACCAGGGAATAGTGTCTGCATAGTCATTGGCGTGGTGCTCATTATGTCCGAAAGCCGCTTCAAAACACGCTTCCTGTCCCTGGTTTTGATCATCAGCTGGTTCCGGGACACCAGCTTGGGAAGCAGCAAACAGAGTCAGTAAGTTTTGCATCCTCTTGTATTTTGGTAGAGCATAGAGATTCTTTTTTTCAAGCTCTGTGATTTTCTGGCTGAGCAGGGCACAGCTCTTGCATTCAGTGGAGGGAGAAAAGAGGGGAGCCATTTTTCCCAAAGCCTGAAGACTGAAAATGGAAACACGGCTGTATTTCCAGAAATCAAACAAAAACCTCTGCGAGGAAGCCCAAATAGCATTCGGATGTAGGCCACTTCAGACAATGATGTGGCACTGATGGCCTTCTTCTGGCCCTGACAAAATGGATGTGAGCCTGAAGTGGCCCACATGTATAATAGCAAATATGGTCCAAATATGCCAATCAAATGTGGGCCTTTTTTGGCAAAGATGCGGTGCTCTCGGCAACATGTAATCCAGATGTGACCCGGAAGTGGCCCGTGTGGTAAATGGTGAATATGGCCCAAATATCACAAAACAAATATGGGCCACCTTTGGCAAATATGTGGCACATGGGGTGTTGCTATGGCTTGGTTCTGGCCCAGATCTGGCAAACAGGAGCGGACCGCCCAATTAAGTGCCATCCTTCCACGCGGTGTGTGGGCCAGATGAAAGTGTTGGGTGTGGGACAGGTCTGGGCCCCGGCAATTTTGCTATTTGGGAGCATAAATATATAAAAAATAATAAAATTACCGATTACGACCATGGCAGACGGCTGAGTCCATACAGTTCTCACCCCATATAGCGAAAGCACTACTGAGTCGGAGACTCCAGTGCGATCAAGTCCGTGCAACAATCGATGACCTGATAAAATCCAGAAAATAGCACAGGCAAACCATAAAATCAATTAAAAGTTGTTAGAAGTTGTTAGAAGGTGGTGAAAGTTTATAAGTAATCTAAAATTGTGGCTAAAAACCAACCTCCTAGCAGTAAAACACAACACCGATGCATACGCAGTCCTAAATTACCTAAATTAGCTCAATTTTATTAATGTGTTGGAAGTGAATTTTAGAATTCAGAACCACCCTTTGATAAATAATGTAATAGTTGGCAAATCGTCTTTAAGGTTTACACCAAGATTTATAATGACACATTTGAGTTGGAAATGTAATTGTATTAACAAGAAAGTCCAACCAAACTGCAGCGATCAAAAACTGATCAGCATTTCCTGTTTTTCCTTTAAGTGTTTCACCTATACCAGCCATTCACTATAAAGGACAGGTATTTAAGCCCTGACAAGTACCCTTGTGTGAGTGAGCATGTGTGTGTGTGTGTGTGTGTGTGTGTGTGTGTGTGTGTGTGTGTGTGTGTGTGTGTGTGTGTGTGTGTGTGTGTGTGTGTGTGTGTGTCATGTGCCTATTTTACAGGCACAAAACACACATTTCAGAATGGTTGTTGAACATAACTAACAAGGCCTGCTGACAGTACTACTGGCAGGATTTATGATATGGGGTCAAAGGTCACGTAGGATAGCTTTCATGGTGAGTGAGCTCATAGGCAAGCCGTACATCTCTCTAACACCAAAGGCAGTTCATTATATTTACTCCGGTTGAGATTGACCCTCTTTTCACACATCTGTTGACTAGTTTTACTGTGTGTTACGGCAACACACCAGTATTTGGTGTTACCGCCAGTGGACACACAACCAGACCATTTCTCCCCGATGTGGTTTGTTTCAGTCCGACAAAGGGGAGAGAGAAACTAGGTTTTCATATTGCACCAACCCATTTTTTTCTTAACAATCGATTGATGAGTGTTTCAAATTTTACGTTTGATCAAACGTTTAATAAAAGCCATAGTGCATCAACTTGTGTGTAATGTGCTGCATCACCGCACAGCTCGCCTCAGCTAAACATCTGGCCTGAAATGCATGAACCATATGTACTGGCTGTATCACTCTTTGCAATTTCCAGGCATTTGCTTCCTTTGAAAAATATCATATGCTTCTAAGTTGTTCAGTGTGAAATCTCTAGGTTGAATATTTCAATGTACTAGTGAATTAAAACACAAGCATGCATGCTGTGTGTGAGTCTGTGTACTCCCTTTCTATCTTCATGCATGTGTCTATGTGTGTGTTGTGCCTGTGTGTGTGTGTGTGTGTGTGTGTGTGTGTGTGTGTGTGTGTGTGTGTGTGTGTGTGTGTGTGTGTATATATACACTACCGTTCAAAAGTTTGGGATCACCCAAACAATTTTGTGTTTTCCATGAAAAGTCACACTTATTCACCACCATATGTTGTGAAATGAATAGAAAATAGAGTCAAGACATTGACAAGGTTAGAAATAATGATTTGTATTTGAAATAAGATTTTTTTTACATCAAACTTTGCTTTCGTCAAAGAATCCTCCATTTGCAGCAATTACAGCATTGCAGACCTTTGGCATTCTAGCTGTTAATTTGTTGAGGTAATCTGGAGAAATTGCACCCCACGCTTCCAGAAGCAGCTCCCACAAGTTGGATTGGTTGGATGGGCACTTCTTTGAGCAGATTGATTTTCTGGAGCATCACATTTGTGGGGTCAATTAAACGCTCAAAATGGCCAGAAAAAGAGAACTTTCATCTGAAACTCGACAGTCTATTCTTGTTCTTAGAAATGAAGGCTATTCCATGCGAGAAATTGCTAAGAAATTGAAGATTTCCTACACCGGTGTGTACTACTCCCTTCAGAGGACAGCACAAACAGGCTCTAACCAGAGTAGAAAAAGAAGTGGGAGGCCGCGTTGCACAACTGAGCAAGAAGATAAGTACATTAGAGTCTCTAGTTTGGGAAACAGACGCCTCACAGGTCCCCAACTGGCATCTTCATTAAATAGTACCTGTTAGAGCCTGTTTGTGCTGTCCTCTGAAGGGAGTAGTACAAACCGGTGTAGGAAATCTTCAATTTCTTAGCAATTTCTCGCATGGAATAGCCTTCATTTCTAAGAACAAGAATAGACTGTCGAGTTTCAGATGAAAGTTCTCTTTTTCTGGCCATTTTGAGCGTTTAATTGACCCCACAAATGTGATGCTCCAGAAACTCAATCTGCTCAAAGAAGTGCCCATCCAACCAATCCAACTTGTGGGAGCTGCTTCTGGAAGCGTGGGGTGCAATTTCTCCAGATTACCTCAACAAATTAACAGCTAGAATGCCAAAGGTCTGCAATGCTGTAATTGCTGCAAATGGAGGATTCTTTGACGAAAGCAAAGTTTGATGTAAAAAAAAATCTTATTTCAAATACAAATCATTATTTCTAACCTTGTCAATGTCTTGACTCTATTTTCTATTCATTTCACAACATATGGTGGTGAATAAGTGTGACTTTTCATGGAAAACACGAAATTGTTTGGGTGATCCCAAACTTTTGAACGGTAGTGTATATATACTTGAATCCCTGGATTTATATAAATGTATGTATGTATGTATGTATGTATGTATGTATGTATGTATGTATGTATGTATGTGTGTGTGTGTGTGTGTGTGTGTGTGTGTGTGTGTGTGTGTGTGTGTGTGTGTGTGTGTGTGTGTGTGTATATATCAAGCTCCTAATTTGTTGAGCACTTTTATCAACACCATTGACGGTTTCCAGAAAACCTCAAATGAGAAAATGAGCTTCAAATGAGAATCATGGCCAGACCAAAGACAGTCAATTCCTGGGGCACATCATCCACAATGCAGTGACTTCAACTGTAATCTTGGAGGTGCTTGGGTACAGGATTAAGAGCATAGGTCAACAGCAGTACCATCCATGCAGGATAAGGCTGGAAGCCAAGATGAAAGCAGCACGGAGAGATGTTAGCCAGTTAACAGTGGCTCAGAAAGGTGTGATGAAAGAAAAGCCCTGGTTGAAAAAGTACAGGAAAATGTCCATCACTGAGGCCCTGGAAACTACCAAACAAAGGCTCACAGCTCTGGCCACCGGGCTGAAGAGATACACTAGAGAAGTAGAAGCCAAAACAATAAATGGCCTGTTCCTAAAGAACCATCCAGAGTGTACTCCCACCTGCAGAGTAACAAGGGAAAATATCAGACCCACCAAAACAGAGACTAAGTGATACTTGGAAGGATATATGGGAAAATGAGGCATCACACAACACCACTGCCCAGTGACTGGTGGGCCTAAGAGCAGACCACAGCAATATCCCAGAACAAGAACCAGTTATCATCACAGTGGCTGGCATCCACAAGGCCCTGACATATTTCACACCTACTGGTTGAAGAAGCTAATGGCACTACATGAACGCCTGGCGACAGAGATGAACCAGCTGCTAACATCAAGGTCTCACCCTGACTGGCTAACACAGGGGAGAACAATACTTATCATGAAGGATCCCCACAAGGGTACAACACCTTCAAACTACTGGCTGATAACCTGCCTCTCCACAACATGGAAGATCCTGTCAGGCATCATAGCCGCTAAGCTGAATGGACATATGAGTCAATACATGAGTGAAACTCAGAAAGGAACTGGGAACAACACCAGAGGGTCAAAGCATCAGCTACTGGTTGATAGAGCAGTTACCCAAGACTGGATTGACTACAAGAAAGCCTAAGATTCAATGCCTTACACTTGGTTACTGGAGTGCTTGGCACTATACAAAGCCAACAGGACACCAATAGCCTTCATCAAGAACTTAGTGCAGCAGTGGAAAACAACACTAGAGGCCAACTCAAAGACAGTCACACAGGTAACCATCAAATGTGGCATATACCAAGGTGATGCACTATTCCCAGTGCTGTTCTGTATAGGCCTCAACCCCCTCAGTCAAATTATCACAAAGAGTGGATATGGATACAGGTTCAGAAGTGGAGTTACCATCAGCCACCTCCTATACATGGATGACATCAAGCTGTATGCCAGGAATGAGCGAGACATTGACTCGCTGATCCACCTCACCGGAGCTACAGCGACGACATTGGGATGTCATTCAGACTGGACGGGTGTGGTCGAATTGTGAGAAAAAGAGGAACGGTGGTGAGCACTGAAGGGGTTGAATTAACAGATGGCAGGATAACAGACAAGACATACAGGACAGGTACAAGTACCTGGGTATTCCACGGGCAAATGGAAACCACAAAGAGGCAGCAAGGAGGTCAGCTCCAGAGAGTGAGGCAGGTCCTGAGGAGCCAGCTCAATAGTAAGAATAAGATCCAAGTCATCAACACGTATGTCCTACCAGTCAGCAGATACCCAGCTGGAATAATGAGCTGGCCAAAGGAGGAGAGAAAGGCCACAGAAATCAGGACATGGAAACTCCTCACAATGCACAGAGGTTTTCCACCTGAAGTCCAACAGCCTGAGAAGTTGGGGGCCAAGAGTTAGTGAGTGTCAGCGCCACTATCCAGGATGAAACAAAGAACATCCATGAGTACGTCAGAAAGAGGGTCCCACCTGGATGAACTGCGGAGTGAGTACCTCAGGCAGCAGAAGACAGAGAGTGCAGAGGAAGAAGAAGGGGAGAAGGTATCATGGAAGATCAAGCCCCTCCAAGGGATGTACCACCAACAGATAGAAGACGTAGCTGATATCGAGAAATCCTACCAGTGGCTAGAAAAGGCTGGACTGAAGGACAGCACAGAGTCTCTGATCATAGCAGCACAACAACAGTCACTCAAGATTGATTGAGATAGGGGTCTACCACACCAGACAAGGCCCAAGATGCAGGCTGTGCAAAGACACCCCCGAGACAGTCCAGCACTGCGAGCTGGGAAAATGTGTACTGAAAGGCATAACCAAGTGGCTGGGATAGTGTACAGGAATATCTGTACTGAATACAGACTGGAAGTCCCCAAGTTCAAATGGGAGACACCACCAAAGGTTGAGAATGGCAGAGCTATGATCCTGTGGGACTTCAAGTTCCAGACTGACAGGCAGGTGCTGGCTAACCAACCAGTCATTATGGTGGTCGACAAGGAACAGAAGACAGCAGTAGTGATGGATGTAACAATCCCGAGCAACGGCAACATCAAGAAGAAAGAGCGTGAGAAGCTAGAGAAATACCAAGGGCTGAGGGAAGAAATATTGAATGTGGAAGGGGAAAGCCACAGTAGTCACAGTGGTAATAGGAGCACTAGGGGCTGTGACCCCAGAACTGGGCGAGTGGCTCAAGCAGATTCCAGGAACAACATCTGAGGTCTCTGTCCAGAAGAGTTCAGTCCTAGGAACACTTAAGATACTGCGCAGAACCCTCAAACTCCCAGGCTTCTGGTAGAGGACCCGAGCTTGAAGAAGACACACACCACCTGAAAAAGGGTGAGAGGGATATATATATATATATGTGTGTGTGTGTGTGTGTGTGTGTGTGAGAGAGAGAGAGAGAGAGAGAGAGAGAGAGAGAGAGAGAGAGAGAGAGAGAGAGAGAGAGAGAGAGAGAGAGAGAGATCGTGTCTGTCTGCCTGTGTTGGTGTATATATCTAAATGACAGCAAATCCCTGCTCCCGCTGCCCTCGTCTTGTCAACTCAAGTTGTCAAATTTATTTGTGTGGCACTAAATCACGATTTAGTTCAAGAGGACTTTACAGTCAAATTACAATCCTTGTAGAATTTACACATAAGAAGGAGAAAAAGTGTTTATCAGAATATTAAACATGGTTTATGGCCATGCCACATCCCATCTTAATGATAATATAACTGATACTCCAGCACATGGAGATAACGTCTACATAAAGAGATGTAGAATGCCAATTACACTGACTCATTAAACATGTTCTCTCTCTCTCTCTCTCTCTCTCTCTCTCTCTCTCTCTCTCTCTCTCTCTCTCTCTCTCTCTCTCTCTCTCTCTCTCTCTCTCTCTCTCTCTCTCTCTCTCTCTCTCTCTCTCTGAGCGGAAGTGCGAGTGAGTGGACGGAGCAGCATCGTGTTGTTTCGGTGTGAGTGAATTTTGAACTTTTTTTGTCTGGTCCTTTTCACGTGCTTTCTGTGGGTTTGTTGTTGTTTATGTTTTAGCTAGTTTTTCCTCGGTGGTAGGTTTAAGCGGAGTTTTATTTTCGGTAGCGGTACTACCGGCCCGGCGGGGCAATATGGCCGCTGTGGGAGGTGGAGGAGCGGCGTTTGAGAAGTTGACACGCCGGCACGCGATTCAAGTGCCTCCGGTGGTCAAATGCTCGGTGGAGGAGTGCTGCCTCGCGGTAGGTGAGCATGTGGGCTATGGAAGTATCAAATCGGCGTCCAGAATGAACGGTGCAGTAGTCATGTTTCTTGACAGTATTGATAAGGTCAACCAGGTGGTGGAAAGTGGTGTGGTGATTAGGGACATGTTTACTCCCGTTCTGCCGCTGGTTAACCCAGCCAAGAGAATCACCATTTCCAATGCTCCCCCGTTCATGAGTAATGCAGCTTTTGAGAAGGAGCTTGCAAGATACGGACAACTAGTGTCCCCGATAAAAATGGTCTCCTCCGGTTGCCAGTCTCCTCACTTGAAACACGTTGTGTTCCATAGGAGGCAAGGTTTCATGATTTTGAAAAATAATGCAGAGGATTTGGATCTGAAGCTGAAATTCAGGACTGATGACTTTGACTATATTGTATTTGTTACATCCGGTATGATGAAATGTTTTGCCTGTGGGTCAGACGGGCATTTAGTAAGGTCTTGTCCCGAAAGGAGTGAGGGTAGATCTGAGCCTCAAGGGCCGCCTTCGTCCCCCGATGCCACCGCGAGCGGCGCATCTCCGGCTGGAGATGGCGCGGCCGAGTCGGCACAGGGCAGACAGGAGGCTGGGAAGCGAGGGGCGGGAGAAACAGACCAGTGGTGACACAGAAAAAGACCGAGGCTGGGGAACATAAGGAAAATGGATGGACTGAGCAGGCAGGAGAAGGAGGTGTGCAGGCTGAGCATTTTAAAAACGTTGAGCACACTGAGAAGGTAACAGAACCTGGGCAGGTCACAGCTGATGGCCAGGGTGAGGAGGTAGGGGAGGTTGAACAGAATGAAACGGAAGATGAAAACAGTGAGACCAGGGATCATAGGAAATTGGCTGGGCCAGATACGAATTGTGGTCGGAGGACGCAAATACAGCAGACTGCTGTTAGAGTGGCAGAGTCTGTACTCGAAGAAGAGGCAGAGATTATGTTGGACGATGAAATAATATCAAAAAAGTCGATTAAAAGGAAGCCGACTGAAGGTAGACAGGAAAATTTAAAAGCGAAGAGGGCTTCAAAAGATAAAAAGCCATCCTCCTCCTTGTCTGATGAGAACACAGACGAAAGTGAGTGTGAGTTAGGTTCCTCTCTTCGTACACAGGTGGACACGGAAGGGAGCTATGCCTTTCTGAAGATCAGGAAGTTTTTGCAGGTTACCAAGGGTTTGAGGGCAGTCAAGGTGGAAAACTACTTTCCAGACTTGCAGCTTTTTATTGACCCAGTTAAATGCTTTATGAAAAACACAGGGGACTTGGAGGTGAACACATTTACTGAGCAGGAAGTCTTCAGACTGAAAAAACTTGTTCAGAAAGTAAAATTGCAACTTCATGATAATGTTTAAGACAAGTTTGGGTATTTTTATCTTTTTGGTCAGTGTAAGCTTGTTTCTGGCACAGTTCAGCCCCACTCTCCTCATGTGTAATATAAAATTAGGCACTTTAAATCTGAATGGAGCAAGAGATGACATGAAAAGAGCTGCTGTGTTTAAACTGGTTGAGCTGAAGAAAATAGATGTCTTGCTTGTGCAGGAAACACATAGCACAGCAGATAATGAAACTGAATGGAAGAGGGATTGGACTGGAAAATTGATTCTCAGTCATAAATCAAATATTAGTGGTGGGGTCGGGATTCTTTTCTCAAGAGATTTTTTGCCATGCTCCCTTGAGGTAGAGGAAGTAGTCGAAGGCTGGCTACTGAAAGTAAGAGTGCATTATGAACACACAACACTAGTTTTTATAAATG